>NC_134077.1:71444501-72079813 GCF_965140245.1 Athene noctua
GCTTGCAGACTCTGGGGACTTCTAGCACATCTGAAGTTCGATGAAAAAGAAAAGAAGAGGCTTGACTTTCACAGACAGGCAAATCTAACAGGATTCAACTAAACAGCAGCCATCAAGGTTTAACCCATCACTGGGAAAATGAGAAACACTCTCTTAAAAAAACACCAGCATCCCATTTATGTAGTATCATATTGGGCAACGAAGCTGGAGCACAGGTCTTATGAGGAGCAGCTGAAGGAACTGAGGGGTTTAGTCTGGAGAAGAGGAGGCTGAGGGGAGACCTCATCGCCCTCTACAGCTCCCTGAAAGGAGCGTGCAGGGAGCTGGGGATGAGTCTCACGAACCAAGGAACAAGTGACAGGACAAGAGGGAATGGCCCCAAGTTGCGCCAGGGAAGGTTTAGACTGGATATTAGGAAGCATTTCTTTCCAGAAGGGGTTGTTGGGCATTGGAATGGGCTGCCCAGGGATGTGGTGGAGTCCCCATCCCTGGAGAGGTTTAAAAGTTGGTTTGACTTAGCGCTTAAGGATCTGGTGTAGTTAGGAACCGTCAGTGTTAGGTTAATGGTTGGACTAGGTGATCTTCAAGGTCTTTTTCAACCTAGATGATTCTGTGATTCTACATGTTTCTGCAGTAACTTCCATTTCAGCTCAGCTTCCTGATTTGTCCATATTTTAAGCACAATGCCGGTTACCAAGAGATGGGAAAGACACTATGGAGTTGAGCTCTCATGTATCCTTTTCACTTACTTTTCCTGTGACTAGATAAAATGGCATTTTTTTAATTTCAGGGAGTTTTGCCCATTTTTGTCATTGCAGAATCTGGCTCCTTGATTTCAAGCAAGTCTCTCTTTCGACGCATGTAAGGGACAAGTAAGGCTTTAACACCACCCTGCCAAAGCAGACTCTGCTATTGTCTTTTAGATCTGACATAAAACTTTTTTTTTTTAATGCGGTGAATGGGATATTAACACCATAATACATTTTTTCCTAGCTAAAAGACAAAGGAAAGAATGCAGTGCTTAGATATGAGAGACTGACAAAGTAGTTAAGGCAACTTCCAACAGTTTTTAGACATCCCATGAATGCTGCTAATGGTTTAATGACACAGAAAGAGGAATCTGGTTCTGCTGTATCATGTATTCCTCTGCTATGTGGTAAAACAGACAAACAGGTCTCCAAGATCTCTGGGCCTGAATAACCCCTGGACTGCTGGAGGAGGGCACTGATTTGCACCTAGAGGAGGCTAGAACAGCACTTAGGTAACCTACAGTTGGGAATAACTTCGTAGATTTTTCACTTTTTCTAGCTTGCCAATCCTGAAACCCATGAGCGCTGCAGGATTGGAAACACTCCTTGTGTGGTGTGAAAGCCAAGCTCTCTTCTGCCATGAGAACATATCAGGTGATTCCTGGTGCTGTTTCCCACCTCCTGTTTTCAGAGTGTAAGTTGGGTGGATGGTGGAGTCCAAGGAGAAATCACATCTCCCCAGTGTCTGGATGCAGCCTGTCTTTCCACTTCACGTCCTAAGTCTGTGCTTGAGGTTTCATCACTACCTAAGAACTCCTAGGGCTTGGACCAGATGCAAACGTGCAAATTAGGGAAAATTATTGGAGGAACAGAGGAATATCTCTGCTCCTCTGGGAAGAGAACCTGATTCCCGTGGTGAGACAGGCTCACAGCACAAACATACTCATTGGATGGCCCAGCACCACGCTCCCATGACCTGAAACACACACCATGCATTATTTCAGGCAAGTAACTTGTTGGGAGTGGTTCATGCTTTGACAACTACAAAATGACAGAACAGAAATGCTCTGTAAGTTCACATCCCAATGTAAATGGGGAATCACAGAAAATGCAGCAGCACTGCACCTACTATTGCACCAGCAGCATGTCTCCTGATGTGTGCTAGAGACTTATTCCTCAATGGTCATTCAGGGCCTTAGCTTTTGCCTGCCAACAACACAAGTTTTGGTTGGATCTGGCCACATCTAGCATCAGGAGTCACCTCTTTCTCCATGAGGTACCTTGCATTACGTAGTAAACAAACAGTAGTGTGGCTTCAACAGGGCTGGCTACCTCAAGGACTCAGCTCTCTGACTCTGAAACCTCATTCTGCTCCAATTTAGCAAAGTCTGATGTGTTAAGATTTAGGACATACTGTAAGGAATCTCTGTGTTCCCAGACTTCTGGGCAGAGGTATGAAGGGATTGAGGTTGTAAGGGGATAATTTTTTGTTTACTCCTGAGTAGCCAAATGGGCAAGAAGCTTATTTATTTTAAAGGATTTGTTAATATTTTAAGTGTGCATGTGCTGGGAGTGATGGAAAGGCCCATTTTTAAAAGCTGAGATCTATAAATCTCTGTAAAAAAACTTACAGAAAGGTTTTCTCCTAAACGGAAAGAATCCCACAGAAAACTCATCCAACATGCTACAGCATGGATGTTAAAACCCTACCACAACAAAACTGCCACTTCATGTTTATGATCTATTTTTCCAGCAACTCTATATTAATTTAGTATAAACCTGGGGAATGACAAAGAGCAACTTTTTTTGGTAGGCAGACACCCATATCTGTTTCTTAGCACCTCAAGCAGTGGTTCTTAAGCTTTTCGGACCAGTGGAGCTCCACCAGTCTTCCAACATTTCTCACAGGGCATCAAACATCCTGATCCAACTTCAAACAGAAACTTTTGAAAGTCATGGGAACAGTTCCAGTCACCAACTGGCTGGTCTCACAAACCATCTCAGGATCTGAAGCACTGATCTAAATAACATGGGTTGTTTTTCCACTGACTTCGAAACTGATCACAATTTTGACAGTAAGGCAGTATGGGCTATATATGCTGGTCTATGAATGTGCACAGGGGTATGCAACAACAGCTGCATGGATTCTAAAAAAACCCTGATGCTACCAAGATATTCTCTCTATAGCAGCTAAGAATGCTGCTCCTGTACTTGGACAGACTTCCGCTGCAGTCAATGGGAGTCACCAAAGTCAAGCAAGGAGCAGTGAGTAGGTGCAATGCTGATAATAAGAGCAAGATACTCAGATTGGAACTTGTAGCTATAAAAAAGCAGCAAAAAAGAAATGAGCAATTCTGTTCCAGTGTTTTAATCACACAGCAATAAAATGTAGAAGTTCTAAGTTCAAAGAAACAAAACCCATGTTCTTTTTGATTTAAGTCTATGGGTTTCATCTGTTTGAGGCTTGCGCCTGGTCCTCCCACTGTTGTTACACAGTCCTTATCTGTGTAAATAACAGTACCAAAATTGGGTCTGTGACAGTTTTTAAAGACCATTCCTTGATCTAATTACCTTTTACCCTTGGGAAAGCACCTGAATACTCTTGAGCTGTATGAATCTGAAAAATTTTCAGCTAATATCACACAGGAAAAGAAGCGAGAAGGGATTCCAACCATAAACACAAAACCTTACATCTTCTGACACTGGAAACTGCATTGACTTTTAACATGAGTGATCCCTGGAATTCAATGTAGTGAAAAGAATAATACACTTTCAGTGATGTGAGAAAGCAGAAGGATATTCATGCTTGAAAAGTAAATATTTTCCCGAGTTTACATTTTAAAAACTATTAAACTCTCAATAAGGAGCAATTTTTAAAGATTTAAAGTTGAGAGGCACAATACATTTTTTAAAACTCTTTCACTTTCTCTTTCAGGGAAAAGGAAAATAAGTAAGCGTGCCAATCCCATGCACTTCTTCCCCGTTTGCACACATAACACGTGCGATCACAGCCATGCGTGCAGGACAATGGGGAGCGGAACCAGACTGCCACTGGCAGTTTGAGGGCACTGAAGCACCACTAAAGCATAACAGGACAGGGACCACTCTTCATGGCTACCTTCTCCCCTGTAGCCAAAGCATCTTCCTTTTGCAAATACGACTGGAAATGGATGACACTGTCTAAGCAAGCAGGAACTTCCACTCTAGGCTCCACTGATCATATATGAAGGGTCTTGAAAAACAAACAGGCCTGGGAAACTGGTGGCAGCCAAACCAAGAAGCAAGCCACACTACCTGCGCAAAAGGTGGAATGAGAGAGAATAGTGTTGGCACTCTCCCCAGGTTCCCATCTAAAGGACTGGGACTGATCTTCTTGGTGTCGCTATTGGATGCAGTGGGGTGACTGGCAATGCTCTGAAGATAGGCTGGCTTGCTGGCCTGAAAATACGATGGGTCACATTCAGTTTGAAAACACAGCTCAATTTTCACCCAGGTCAATGGTACCCTGCCATTTCACCGCTCAGATTGACCCTGGAGGGTTGACTCTACCACCCATCACCAGCAAACAGCCTGCTGAGCTACAGCAACTACCATAACACACATGGCAACTGCCTGACGAAGTATTAGGTCAAAAAACCAAAACAAATCAATGAACCAAACACAGAAACCCACTGCTATTCCTGCAAAACCAGGCACTTAGAATCAAAGAACCACTGGAATCATCTTAGCTGCGCAACTGAGAAGACATGCAAAAAAAGGGAGTGAAGGAAAACCAGAATTCTCCTATTGTGGAGAAAGCATTAGAGTGGCAACAAGAGTGTCGGGTCCTGATTTTGCTGTAGATGACCACAAGGTGAGCAAGATGAAATCTCAATGCAGGCACATGCAGAAAGGCCATATTATCCTAAGCAATCTCCATTCAGTTGCCTCTCACCTTTGGAGTGCTTAACCCTATCCTCCCAAATGTTCAACTCTTTAGGCACAGAGTTAATTAACAAAAGGTCAAAAAGAAAATCTATCTCCATCGAATCTCTCATTCAATTCATTCCTGTGTAAATGCACTATCTGAAAAGATGGAGGACTCCTGTCTCACACTAAGGTGAAGAAAACAGCGTTGAGTAGCAGGCTGTTCTTCATAAACCAGCCATGCAAGGGCATCAGCCTCATACTCTGGTATTGTGCTCTGTGCAGATCTAAGACACCAGCAGTCAGGATCCTATGGCTTGATGGGTTCCTCCTAGAAGGCCACAGAGAAGCTGCAAAACCTTAAGACAATTAAGAGACAAATTTTCATCAGCTGTGTTTTCAGTATTTCCTTTAAACACAAAGATTCATATTTTGTAAAGCTGCAGAAACTCATATTTCTGAAGAATGTTCACACTTGTTGAGTCCCCAGTATCTTTTGCCTCTACTCTGTGTGAATTAGACTAAAAAACTATTTCTGTCTCCTTCCTCAATCTCTCTTACTCAGGATGAATGCCCGGATTAAACGGCTCCTACTGAGAATTCCTGACATCTGCAACTGCATAAATGTGCTAAAAATGTTCTGTATTGATTGTCCTCCTCCCATCTCTCAGGCCTTATCACAGACCTGGACCTGGTGATGGTTCCCACAGGGACAAATCCTGAAAGCCCACCCAAAGCCCAGCGTTTCTGCTTAATGCAGCTGGTCACAACATAGCACGGGTGCAGGCATCTTCAAAGCAGTATTATGCACAGCAGAGAGTAAGAGAAGACATTAGTCTAAGAGGAGTCTGACACCAAATAGTTAAGGGCGCTAATGAAAACTCAATCTATGGATCTGCCTTAAAACTGAACTCTGTGTATTACATGTACCAGCTGAAATTTTGCAATTTTTGCTCTGTTCCATATTTTGTGGACTCTTCTGTGTGGACTAATGTGAAAAAAAGGAGTGGTGCTCCTTTTCTGCTTTGCACGATATTAACACAAGGGCAACCAGTCCAGTTCTAGAAATGTATGTCCATGGATGTTTTCACACTAAGGAGAAGTTTCAAGAGCAACAAGCAAAGCTGCTTTTCGATGCAAAAATAAAAACAAACCTAAGGATCTGGAACTGAAAACATGTCCTGTCTGTGTCTCTTAACACAGATATACTATTTCACAGTGGAGTCCCTTCCCCCTTCTCAAACACCTACTCTTCTCACTAACTTTTACAGCAATTAGGATTATCTTGGATGCCCACAGTAGGGCACATTCATTGTGTATTTTCAAATAGCATTAATTCTTGGCATTAGGAACTCAGGATAAAAGGTAAAGATCTGAATGGAGATCTTTATTCAGCATGCTTTACCACAGATTATCTCATTCTTTTCCAGTTCATGCTTGTACTTTTAGCAACTAAGAAGGTAGGGCTGTAATGTAATTAGAAACCAGAAGCTGAAGAAAATATCCTCCTGTTGACTCTCTCACCTCTTGCTTTAAATTGTCTTACAGTAATGTGTGAAACAATCAAACAAGGCTTTCCATTTCTCACCTACCACCAGTTAGACAGGGAGGACACAAAGGCAACATCTGTGAAGCATGGGCTTCTTTTCCTGAGACTGCAAAACCTACCTTGAAACTATACCAATCCATTACAAAGCTACATACTTGCAGAAATGACCGGAAGCAGAGCAGTACTGATGGACCAACATGCTCTGCTATCACCAGTGTTATATCCTGCAGCTAACTTGATGGCACCAAGCCACTGCTGCAGGCAGTGCACAGGCACAGAAAGACAGAGGGTGAACCATCTCAGAAAAACTTCAGGAGGACCAGGTGTGCTGAAATGAGTACCCTTGCTTTGAATGATTGAAAGGCAACGTGTGGATGAAGTGAGTGGTTACTCACCTCTTGTGAGTATTCACCAGAAATGCTCACTCTTGCCCAAGCCAGGTCTCAGGAAGGTATAAATCAGTACAACTCTGCAGAAAGCTTCCCAGTTCGTATTCCCCTGCCAGCAGTCCTGATGGCTAGTTCTCTCAATAAAGAGACACAATTTTAATGGTTTCAAGCAGACATTTTCTGGGTTGGGAGAGATGAAGATAAGTGTTCTCCAGGAACAGGACATCTCAGTGTAAAGCAGACATTTCCCACTGCTGGGTAACAAGATAAAATGTGCACTTCTGTAGATAGTTTTTTAGGTCATCTCTATGCGTAAACTTTCTGTATGATTACACAAGAAGCATGACAACCTCAGCATCACAAAAAAGCTGAGATGAGGTCACAGATTTGAGGTATTTTTAACCTGGTAGTAACACTACAAAGAAAAGGCATCACGATAAAATACCAAAGGCACCTCCTTTTTCCTTTCCTACCATTCTCCAGTCATTTCTTTGTTGTCCTGTGCACACATATACACTGGAGAACCAATTCTGCTGCTGAATGTGCAGCCCCTTTCATTTTGTATTGTCAGTACCAGAAAGATGCACATGCCTCTCCTTCACGCTGTGACTGTGTCATGACTACTAGCAGGCCTACTTTTGGAGATCCTTATTCCCATCAGACATTCATAGTCCACCATTGCTGGGCAAACCCAATGGTTTGCATGGCTGTGCTCTAAACCAGAGGCCAACAAAGAGACAATGCTTCTGAAAAAAACCACCCTAAACTAACAAGCCATTTCAAGATTCAAGATTAGAGAGCAGCCACAAAAACATATGAGGAGGCATCGATTTCCAGGAAAAGCATATAAAATAGTGGCTGTGAGGGATGGAGGTATTGGGAGATCTGCCACCAGCTGAGGAGCAAGGAATCTGAGAGGAATGAAGCAATTTGTTACATCATGTAACAAGGCTGTGACAAAGCTGGAACCTTTCATCTCTTTATTCTTGAAGGTCGGATACTACTTCTCTATTCCACACACAAGACTGGAGACTGATTCTCCATCAAAAGAGAGATGTCCCTGGTGTGTTGTACTCAGCAGACTGGCAAAAGACAGAGGCAGCTCTAAGAAAAAAATGGACTTCAAATCCACTTTTCGGACTGTTTTTCTTATTCCTGTAGTAATTAAAAACTGTTCTAACAAAATTCAAACACACATCTATCAATCATTCCTCATGAGAAATACCCAATTATCTTGCCAGCTGCTGATGTACATGCCCAAACATCTATTTAGACCATTTTATCCTGCCAGGACTGGTTCTGCACGAAATTGCTGTGCTATGGGGTCATGAGGCTTGGAACTCCCTAGGCTCTTCCACTGCTGGGTGCAGCAGCAAGGCAGGGATATCAGCATCCCATGTGCTCCTTCTGTGCAGTCACCTTTGAAGCAAGATCCATGAAATTAACTGTGCTTTTTAAAAAACATTTTTTTCCCCTATGAAAAAGAAAACAAACCATTCCACAGATCCACGTCAGAAGAGGCCACACAACATATGAACAGGCAGCAATCTCTGGTGGCAAGGAAAAAACAGCAACAGACTACCTGCAACTCCAAATCTAGGGACAGGAACCATAGAATCATAGAATGGTTTGGGTTTGAAGGGACCTTTGAAGGTCATCTAGTCCAACTCCCCTGCAATAAGCAGGGACATCTTCAACTAGATGAGGTTGCTCAGAGCCCTGTCCAACCTGGCGTTGAATGTTTCCAGGGAGGGGGCATTTACTACCTCCATGGGCAACCTGTTCCAGTGTTTCATCACCTTCTATTCTTCCTTATATCTAGTCTGAATCTACACTGGTTTAGTTTAAAACCATTGCCCCTTGTCCTATCACAACAGGCCCTGCTAAAAAGTCGGTCCTGATCTTTCTTATAAGCCCCCTTTAAGTACTGAAAGGCTGCAATAAGGTCTCCCTGGAACCTTCTCTTCTCCAGGCTAAACAAATGGGCTCACCATCCACATGAACCTGTTGAGCAAAGAAGGCAGATGTCCAGCTGAATCCTCCACCTGTCCCACTCTGAGTTTGCAGAAACATGTGATTTCAGCAAAAACAACCAGCGGGTTGGATTTTTTCCAAAGCAAAAGTTTTTATCAGATCAACTTCCAGTCAGCTCTAAAGAAGAGAACATGGCATCATCTCTCTGCACCCTACAGTCCCCTTCTGGCATAATTCGGGGACCTCACACTAATTTTATGGAGACTGCTTACTGTCCATCTCCTTTGGGGTCTGCATCTTGTCCTGCGCTGATGACACAGGCTTTTCCATACATCCCCAGCATGACCTAACCCACAGATAATGCCACACAGAGGTGACTGAAATGGACATCTCCAGCACCCTTATCATGGCTGTTATGCTGCAGCACTTGAGGAGGAATGGCAAAAGGCCGCTGCTGCTTCTTTCTAAGACGACTGCTGACACTGTAGGGCACAGATGTGGGGGCTGCTGCCTGTTTTGAGGAAAGACCTCACATGTTGCATCTATCTCCTAGTGCACAGGAGACACCTAGTGACTCCTGACTCCTCACCTGCTTCTGGGCATCACTACAATATAGTTGCCTTTGTTTTCCTCGGTATATATATTTTAAACCTGTCTAAACAAGAAGTTCCTTGTGGACAACTACCTCTAGAAGCATCAGTTCTCCTACATAGAAAATGCATTGCCATTTGCAATAGTTGTGGCAAGAAAATTGTTTTTGAAAAGCAATGATAATTTTAAAAGAGTGCACTCAAGGCTCAGGATGATGTTATCAAGCAGCAGAATATGTGGAAAGACAAAAAAAAGGCACAAGGTTTCTTTCTTGTGTGGCTATGCTTAAGGAAGGAAATGGGATCCTAAGAGCTTTAATAATCACATATAACTTTTTGGTGTTCAGCACAGAAATCCAAACATAACACTCATTTTGGCTGAATGTCTCTCTGTTCTTGAGTCAGAAAGGCTGTTAATCTTCACTAGTATATCAGGAAAAAAAGGTGGATATCACAGTTTACGCAACACCAGGACCAGCCATATAAATGTAAATGTTAATCCTGGTCACCCCTCTTTACATTTTTATTGTTGCCAATGTCACTTTCAATCTATAAAACAAGGATGAAATCCATGCCTGCTGTCATCAGTCCTAATGCTCAAAGAGTAAACAAATAGCTAATAAAGATGGTCTCAGCTCTTCCAGGTTTAATGACAGTCTTAATTTTAGAAAATACTGGCTCAGTGCAAAAATGCCATATTACGCAGCTTAAAAGATTTTTTTGGACATCCAAGTTTCTGGAAATCAAGATGTTACTAAACGATGAGAGAAAATGCTTAGTCTAATGCAAGTGATCTGTTATAGTAGATACAATACATTTTTCACTTGTAAAGAATAGGTTTGGGGGTTTTTTTAATGCTCTTACAAGGAAAGCTTCTCTACTGGGAAGGGAGAAAACAAGAACCTGCAACTTGTACCATGCTAGCGAATGCAGCAGGAGGTTTGTCACTGAGTTCAACGTGAGCAAGACTGTACTCAACGACTGTGCTCAAAATTGAGCAGAGGGAAGGAAGAAGCAGCCTTACAATTTATAGCTTAAAATTTAAGTGACTCAGCTGTTTGAAAAGCCCAGAAGGCTTTAAAGTCACTTAATATTAGCATGGCATTACCATTTTCAATATTAACTTTAATTTGGAAGCAGGTCAAGCAGATTTGCAGTAAAATGGTTCAACAAGTATGATGAAATGTGCAGCACAAGATGGGTATATGCATGAATGGAGTAAAAATGTTGCTACTTATTTTGAAGTGAGATTTATGCCCTCTGAAGTTTAGGAACCTTGCTGCAGTAAGTCACAATACTTGAGAAAATAGGGACAAAAACCTAACACAAAACATTTTTTGAGGTAGTCAAATAAGTTAAATGAAGTTTCACACAACATTAGGCTTAAGACAGACCCGCTGTGTTGTATTTATATTTATTTCCATGAACATAATAGCAGTATTAAAAGCAGCCTGTGAAATGCTGGTGTGGTGTGTAGGCTGGTCCTGCTCTGAGGTGAAGGGCCTGCCTCTGTCTGACCATGTGCCATCAGCCCAAGGGCATGGGCTGCACTTAACAATGCTGTTTGTGCTGCCAGTGGCATCTTCCCAGGCCCAGGAGGTCCTGCTGACTTCCTACAGCCATGGCGATGCAGACTGGGTGGGACAGTCAACCCAGGAGTGTCCAGCACCTTCTTTGGGATCCTGACAGTAGCAGCCTTCCTAGGAAGGGCCAAACTTCCCTGAAATCACAGTTAACGGTCTACAAGCTGTGGATCAATAGGGCCTAAAAACCTTTGTCATTTTAGTTTCCTACAAGGCTACTAAGATACTTCAGTGCTCCTGTGCCACCTTTCCTTACCGAGACTACTGGAATGGGCTCAGGTGTATCTGACCAGTTTTCAACATATGCTTCCCTTGCCCCTGCTTGCCATAGCCTGAAGTCAGGAAGGTGAACCTTAAATCATCTTTAAGTGGCAGAAAAGTTGTAAAATAAATAAACAGAAAACCAGAATTTTATTATTGTCATCTGTTGTATAGAAAATTTTAAGACAGGTTTCTTGGATCTAGTGGGCCAATCCAGACACTGGTGGCTGTGTTGAAGACTGTGTCTTCAAGACCACTCCAACACCACGCATCAGTTAATTTCAACACTGTTGAATGCAAGTCTGGTCAACACAAAACTCATTCAAGTCTGTAAGGGCAAGGCAGGGAGGACAGAAGTGAAACAAAAAGTGGAGCTCATCCTCTGCTGCATCATACAGTCCTGCTGCAACCCACTGCAGACATGGGGCACTGAAGAGGGGAGAGGGCAGGGGCTGCAGGGAGCTTGCACCACGCAGACTGACTGAGTACCTGGTGCTGTTCAGGGTCAAGGCAGGCTTTTTCCCTCGGAGGATGGGCAGGCAGTCTCCATCCACATGTGTAGCTGACAGGCACAGCACTCAAATGCAGCAAGAAAAGCAGATGAAGTGATCTAAGATGGGCAGTTAAGAGTCAGAGGTACAGAGGTCAGCCCCATGGCTGAGGGGTAATTATTTTCAAGCTGGGGGCCAACCCACACTCCTCACTCCTTTTTAACTACAGTTTAGGTAGTTACAGCTTAATTTGAGTTAATACCTGCAAAAGTATCCATGTAACAGATATACACCAGACGCCTCTCAACAAGCCAGAATTGTTCCACTTCAGTGTAGACTCCTCGCACAAACTCATGTGCATCATTTATGCCTTGGAAAAATCAGAGGCTCAATCCACAAAATTAAAGTCCCTGGAAACACTCATGACTCAGGGAAGAGCTGGGGCAAGATGTGCTTGACACAGCTCGTAGAGATAGCTTTATGAACTAGAAGTTCATATTTACCCACGAGAGGGGACGGCAAAAACTGAGATGAGCAAAGTCTTGATTTGGAGTATTTAGGAGATTTTAAACTGTATTTGAGGGTGGGTACACAGCTAGCTCAAATCTGGCTCAGGATGAAAGTTATCAAAATACAGACCAAAGCCAATACAAAAAAAAAAAAGCTAAAAAAATGTGTAAACAGTTGTTTCAAGGTGTGAAAATAAAACACTCCTTGCAGTGTCTGCAACTGCTCTGAGTCAGAACCTGAAAGGGAAAATGATTTATAAATGAACAGGAGAGAGACCTCATTGATTTTTCTTTTTCTTTCATCTCCAGAAAGAAAATAAAACTAGTGACAAACTGGACTGAAAACCTCCTTTTACTTTCAGTAGTCTAAGACATGATTAGTGCCATGGCTGGGGTAAATAAACATGCTACCCACCGCATACGGGGTGTGATTCAGACCTTACGCAAACATTCTACTTGTGAAACTTAACTGATTTAACAGATACTGTGAGATAAATGTCAGGCAAAGAGCTTTAAAACTGGCATTGTAAAATTACGAAAAAGCAGGAAATAAATGCAAAGATGTAAGTGCCAGTGTTAAAAGAAGAAACAAAATCACTGTTTGGTTTATTTCAAAATGAACCACAGGAGTCCTATGTGGTTAACTTGGCTCCCACTCTTTACAGATCACATATTAAAATGGATCTCAACAAATGTTCAATTCTGAAGATACTTCAAAATCAATCTCCAGATCTTTTCAGACTTTTAAGAGAAATATAAATGCCCCCCTCCCCAATCCCTTTCCAACATTTTTAAAGTGAGCTGTAATAAACCCATCCACGCACAGATGTTTTCAGATTTTCTCACATCTTGTCCAACCTGTAGGTGCCAAGCCAGGTGGACCCTTTTGTAGCAGCAGTGGGGTACAACGCAGAGGTGTTAGGGAGCTCCTGGCATTTGCCTAGACTCATAGGCATGACACCATGCACCTGCTGTGATGTGACGGGCACATGCTCTGCAAGCAAGAGCCAGGCCGGTGCCAGGCAGCGCCACTGGAGTTGGCAGGCAACCACCCTGGAAGAAACTACTACACTTCAAGTCCCCCCCTGAAAACACCGACAGTGCTGAAAGGCTAATGAAAATGCTGACACCCTCCTAATTGCAGAGGGGAGAGCGGAGTCCCTCTACTATTCTGACTGTGCACACTAAGTATGAATATGCATTAGTATATGATCTTACTTGCCTGTGTGGAAGCAGTGAGGGGACGCAAATACTTCCATAGCATGCAAAACAAGTTCACGGGCTTTGCACCAGTGTAGCAAGACACGTCTGGTATTTTTCCATTTTTCAAGTGAAAAAAAACTTCCAGTGTTCTCAGTAAGGCAGACTAACAAAACGTCACTCACAAGCAGAAAGCAGCTATTACGCTTACATGTCTGACCTACTTCAACAGGTTTGGAAGAAACGAAATATAATTTATTATAGCCTATTTAGCTCTGCAACAATTGCCCTTCAAAACCCGAAGGAGAGCAATGTAATTGAACACACATGCCTTCTTCCCTGCTGAAACCTCAAACAGCCTCAGGCAAGAGCTAATATGGATGTTGTACAAGGCATTAAAAGAGTGCTGGATGCTGTAGCTAGCAATTATCCTGGTATTTAACCAAATCTATCGCTCATCAGGAAACCGTTTAGTGCAGTAGTCGGAGCGAGACAGGCTGACACGGAGCACAGCTTCTTAACTGTCCCCTCCAGCGATTACACTTTCACAGCCTTAAAGTCATGTCAAATTAAACAACTACACATTGACTTTTCACTTCTATAAACATTAAGGTATGATTGACAACTCCTGGATGCTATAAGACAGTCATTGTAATCAGCCAACATACTGTTAGCTTATTTGTGGTGTGCTTTTTTCCCCCCTATTCTGAGCAATTTCCTCCTGGACTATTTTTATAGTGCTTTATAGATATGTTTGCTTTGATTCCTTGCAAAGGTCACTGTAACAAAATGCCACCCCCACCACGAGACCTTTGTATGTGTGTGAGAAAACAACATAAAATTAAGTCACTTAATTTGGCATATAAGATACTCTTTTTTCCTTAGTCCTGGCCAGCAGTTACCCATTTAACTCAGATTTGGAGGTGTCTGGACAGAAACAATTGGATGTTAGCACCATACAGAATACTGTTAATGTGGCACCTTTCTGGAGTATTTTTCCCAACTCCTGCCCTAACTCCTGGAAATCTCCTTCAATCTATGTAGCAATCTAGATGCTGCAAGAGCAATGAGTCACCTGCAAGAATGTGAAATTAAATGACAAGCTCAATGATCGTGTTCTGAGTATGTATTTGTAAAGACCTCAAGCTTCCTAAGGCTATTACAGAGTCCCTATGTCAAGGCACCGCTTACTATATATATATCTGAAGACTGCACCTTAGTAAAGTTACTAGAAACAGAACAGGTACATAAAGCAGTCAAGGTTGTGAAGAAATACGTCCCTTTGATTTTATATGCAACATTCTGGTGCCTGAAACTACTACATTATACCTGACAGCTTTACTCTCCACGCCTCTAACTCAAGCCACGGGAGTAACATAAAAGATGTCCAAACTTTCCCCTCTCAAAAATAAAAGGAGAAAGTAAAAAAAAAAAAAAATTAAAAAAACACTTAACACTTTTATGCTTTCACCCCCATCATCCATAAGAAACTTCACTGGATCCTTTAAAGCCTCTGGTAAAGAAGCAGGTGAGATTAATACTGTATCATTAAGATAATTCCAAATATGAACAAGTCTAGAATGCTATTGGTATGCCTGGAAGCCTCCGTATTTATGTTATTAGTGGATCTGAAGCTTAACTTTCATACTGCCTGCAGCAGACAGAAAGGTAAACTTTACAGTGTTGTTTCTTTAGAAAAACATAATAAACTAAATAAAATCAATAACAATAAACACATTTGTGGAAACTGGAGCTAGAAAAGTATGATTTCACTGCAGGATTAGCACTCAAAGCAAAAAACAACTGCAGGAAACAGCTGAGGAGGACAAATGAAGTATAGTTATCTCTCTTCTCTGGTAGTACTAACTATCGTTCCACTCCTTTTTCCACTTCTGAACCATATTTAATACACGAGCATGGGTCTCAGAAATCTAAAATTAAACATAGCAGTATTTCAAACATCCCATCTCTCCCCCTCGTTGAAAAGCCAGGCAACAATAAAACCAAAAGACTTCACTGAAGAGTCCAGAACATGCCATGTCTGTTTCAAACAGAGAAGACAAAGCAGTCACTGCACTAAAGACAGTGAAATATAACTTAATTGCCAAATTTTGCAGTATAGTCCTGAAGTAACAACATCACAAGAAGCACTTGAAAACTTTGCTGGTCTCTCTCCAATCTCTTCTTTCTTTTTCATCAGTTAACTGCCACTAAAGTACTTTCACTAAAGCAAGTTACTGTCCCTGTCTGTAGGCCAACCAACACAGCATGCTTTCCACTTCATGTAGCTATTACTCTTTAACTCCAGAGATATTTCTCAGACTATCAGATCCCCAAGACAGCAGATTTACCTCCAAAGACCCAGCCTCAATTTGTTCACACAAAATGTTCTATTTTTTACTAACTTCCTACTTATGTAACTGGACATAGGCACCTACTATTTGATCCTTTTCTCAGTGCCCTCGTGTCCACACTGCAGTTGAAGGGACAAAGAAGCCGGGAGAACATCTGCCATCCCAGCACACAGCCAGATGTACCAGTAACTTTTGTAGTTTCTGTATTTTACAGTTTCTGGGTAAATTTCCCCCAAATTTTCTACTTCCTCTCCCAAGCTCTGTGAGACATTCACACAAAAAAACGCAACAAAAAACCAGCCAAACCAAAATCCAGCAATGGGCCTTAGCTCCATTTCGGTGGTTACCAGCCAGATGCATGATCTCTACATATCAGAAGCAACCTCCTCCCGCTGGGCTGCTCCTGCAGTGCTCTGCCTTGCTGGAGCATGGCTGCCCCTGGGGTGCACCCACACGCACCCCCATTCTCCCAAAGACAGCACACCAGCTGGATGTAACACACTCACCTCACAGGTCCTCTGGCTTTGCTACTGAGATTCAATGTTAGCACCTGCTATAGCAACCCTACAAAAAACCCGATTAACCTAAACCAGAAATCCCTTAGGAAAGTTCCCATTCTGTATTTCTAGTCAGGAATCATAAAACTAGGATATCAAAAGGACTGTATTTTCAACAGTATTTTTTGGAACCAAAAGGCTACTTCACTGAAAAGCTAATGCTAAAATGCAGCACTTCATCAAAATACTGAAATACTTTTTAAGAAACACTACAAAAAAAAGACAGGGTCCTGTCTTCAAAATCTGTATTTGAGCATATGCAGTGTTTGTATACAGAATGTGTGCATAGCATGTGTGTATTCACATATCCATGTATATATATCTCTGTATCGATATAGGCACCCACACACAAGTACAGGTATGTGTAGATTATATATATTATATATATAAAGCTAACTTTCAGTCCTCAGAAAACAAAAGCTATCCCCATATAACAGCCAAATTCCTACATAACTCAATTTCGACATCTCATCTGGTGTGAACTGCACTCATTCCTAGTGTAAACCCCAGCGCGCTCTGCAATGATATACTGTAATGTCACATCGCAATCTGGATTTACTATAAAGGGCTGCTGACGAGTTTCAGAGCAGTAAACATTGCTGCGAGGTGTATTTCACACTGAGCTGGTTTTTATGAAGAACACTTCACCGCCCAGCCACGGCACCCAGATGATGAATGGTGAAAGATGCATGACAAGCTTCATCATTGTTTGTAAATCTTAACTGTTCCTGCTCACTAACTCTGCAGGCAATTTTCAAAGACAGCGGCCGACAGAAGGACAGCACAGCTTTCCTGAAGGTTATTCAACTTGTACTTGGCCTAAGCTATGCCTGCAAGGAGCACTGGAAATAAACTCATTGGTTATGCCAAAGCATAGAATTAAAAATGTTTGACAGGCAGGCACACTAATGGTTGCTAAATTAAGAAAGCCCATTAAATAGCCTTGGTATCTATTCCCTACCCTGCACCGCAGGGTTACATACATCATGCACAGGCAACGTACCCTGGTATTATTTACACATGCAATATAAATATGCATATTTATAAAACAGGCAGAATGAATGATGGGTTGGTCTGCTCATATACCACAATTCCCCTGTATCTTATGCAGTCACACTCCGTGCTCAACTGTCCCCCAGCTCCTTTGCCCACTGCTTGTAGGAAAGCTACTTATGTTCTCTTCCATCAGAGGTTTACCCTTGTGACAGGGTATAATGCATGGAGAAGGGAAACTACTCATAGCATGCAAGAATGTCAGTGGGAAAAGATGTTACCCTTCTTTGTTTCCTCTGAAATCATACTGGTGTGGGAGCAGCACGATGGACTGCAACAACTTCTTGTCATCACAATTTGGCTCATCACCTCCCTGCTAGAGGCAAAGGCAATCTACACAGCTTTACACTACAGAGATTTAGTAATTCTGACTTTTTCTTTTCCCTTCTTTTCTTTAGAGATGAGTAGCAAATGCTTTGTTTGCTACAGCTTCTCACAATCCGAAGAGGGTTGCTTTATAAGCAGAAGCAGCTGCAGAAGAATTAACTCAGCTGGAGACTCTCACCTGAGCTGAAAAGCTGGTATGAACTGTGAGATGCTCTACACAGACACTCACGCACAGAAAAGATTACAGCTGAATATGGAGTGAGTGCTCTCTTCTCTTAGCTAGTCAAGTTACGAGGATGCAACTGCACATTAAAGCAAAGCAAAGAGGTGAGCAGTATCACTGTTCGTTACAATTACAAATCATGCCTTGGTAAACACACTGTTGTCACTACCATCCAGACAAGATGTCTTCACTTGTTTTAGCACTTTGTGGTAAAGTTTGTTTTACTATTAATGATTTCTATCAATTTCTGCTTGCAGTGGGAAAAATTCTGTATCCAGAGGTAATAAAACCAGAGTGTCAAAGCCACATAGGGTATAAAAGGAAGCAGCTCAACTGATGGTGTGGATTTTTTTCAGTGAAGTATCCAACATCATTTTAAGTGTGAGGAAAAATCCCATGCAGCCTCATCAGCTACAGCAACATCCTCCATCTCACACAAAGAGCAGCTCAAACAGGCAGAAAATAAGTCCAGGGGTGCAGTGGATATAAGCTCCTGATTTCTGACACGGGGCTCTAAAATGCTCCCAACTGCAAGAGGGACTGAGAAGAAATCTCCCTCTGTTTGAGAACATACAGTAAAAGAGTGAAGGTATCTGGGGAAAGTGAACAGAGCCATTACTTATCCCAAGACAGCATCCCAGCACGGGCTTGCAGAGAGATGCTGATGCCCAGCGTGGGACCCAGCACGGCCACATGCACTCTGCAGCACACTGTCAAGGTGGCATCACTCGGCACAGGGCCTGCTCTGCTACACCCTCAGAGAGGGCCAGCAAGAGTGTAGGGGTGCGTAGGGTGCGCATCAGAACCAGCTCTTTTCAGACCAAGATTGATGGGACACTTCTTTTCACAGAAGAAAATTCAAAAAAGTAGGTATTTTGGCAGAAGATTGAAATTTATTGTTTTGGATCTGCACCTGCTGTGGCCCACTGTATTGCTGATTTAATTTTCCTCAGAATAGAGCAACTTTCCTTAAACCCCTGTTTTACCAACCCAATGCCTAAATGCTTACCAAAATGCAGGCTTGAATTTAAAAACCCTGCACCTTTTGATTCACACAACATATTACAGCACATATAAATACATCCCATGAAAAAAATCCCTTTTTCTGACTGCCTAGCAAATGGCCAGGCTGACCCCCTTCTGGGTGGATGCAGTTTTGCTGGTGTGGATGGATAGAGTCACACTGGCACCTCCTGAGGGTTCAGGCTGTCCCACTCCCTCTTGCTAGGGCACCAACAAATGAAAGCATTCACACAAAGTTTTCATGAGAGTTTAGCATTCCTGCTACAGGATGCTAAGGCCTCAATCCAGAAATATCTGCATTTCTACAGAAAGAGATTTGGTGGAAAACCATCAAAAATACAGCTTGTTCAGGACACAGACTTGCCACAGGACCAGCAGCTTCCCCCAGAGCAAACAGCAAAAGCTCATCAGCCACTCTGGCATGAATCAGCAAAAGTTGTGAATCAAACCTGTAATTCTGCAACTGTCCAATGAAAAGTTGCTTTGCTGCACATATTATTTTATTTCTGTGTGCTTTTGAGTGAGCATAACATAAAGGTTGCATTTAGAGAAGAAACTACTAAAACGAGCCTTTTAATCATCAATAAACTGAAGCAGAATGGGATGTAAGCAAATGTTTACATTAATTTCTTTTCAGGAAGTCCCTTCAGACCTTATAAAGTTATTTTAATATTGGTCAAATCTTCACCAGTCCAACCTCGTTTAGGACACAGACCAATAATTTACAAAAAGGCTTCAATACACAGAAAAATGAGTTACTAGAGTTTATACTGAATATGTCTCACATTCTCAAATGTAATTTGAGAGCTGCTGTTACATCTAATGAAATGCTGAAGTATGACTAAAAAAGTCACAAATCAGGGTTAGTGACTTGCTTGGTTTAAAACATAAAAAAATCCCTAAGCCCAACAACTGTCTATTCAGCTAAGCCCAAAATTCAATGTTTTATTGAAAATGAAAATGACATATTAAAAGGGCATCTGCCTGAAGAGGTCTGTAAAATTTTGCAGTGCACTTGCACAACGAGCAATGTAAACCAAGGCCTGCAGAAGCACAGTATAAAATCTGCTTCCATCCCTGCAGTAAGTGACTAAGAGAAACTGCACACAGGCATAGCCATTGGGGACTGTACGTAGCAGCAATAAGAATGCACAAAAAAAGATAAACAGCTCTGCAAAGATTGAGTGACCCACTTCAACTGACTGTTCAAAATCCACAGATTTAGATGATTACCCCTTCTTTTCTTCTTCTGTCTTATTTCAAAATTTACTTCTAACAGTTTGATGTAAGATGGATAGTTAGTGGAAAATACAGTCTCAAGTTTTCAGCAAACGTTGTTTGCTCTTTCATTACCAAGGATAGCGTATTCTTGAATAGAGGTCACTTTTTAAGCAGAAGATGCACAGACACGCACACAAAACACACAAGCTAAATATTGCTGAACTGTATCAGTTCTAAGAGAAAAATGTTATCCTCCTGTACTGGGTCTGGCTGAGCCGGAATTGGTTTTCCCCTATAGCAGCCCTCACGCTGCTGTGTTTTATGCTGGGAGCTGGCAGGGTGTTGGTAGCACCCTGGTGTTGTGGCTGCTGCTGAGCAGTGCTTACACAGCACCAAGGCTCTTTCCAACATTTTCCCCCCTGCAGTGGGATAGGGTGGGCAAGATCTTGGGAGGGGACACAGCCAGGACAGCTGACCTGAACTGACTAAAGGGATATTCCATACCATGTGACGTCTGCTCAGTATAAAGCTGGGAGAAAGGAGGAAGGGGGTGGGGTCACCCTTGGTCCTCCCAGGCAACCACTACGCGTATTGGAGCCCTGCTTCCTGAGAAGGGCTGACATCGCCTGTCCATGGGAAGTAGAGAGTAATCTGTTTGCTTTTTGCTTCTGCACTTGGACATTCGCTTTGCTTTGTTTACATTAAAACTGCTTTTCTTTTGCCCACAAGAGTTGGGTTTTTTTCCTATCTTATTTACTTTACCTTTTTTGCCCTGTTGAGAAAAAAAGGAGGAGGGTGGGAAGTGATAGAGTGACTTGGTGGGTACCTGGCATTTAGCCAAGGTCAAAGCACCACACCTCCCCACAAACTCTGCTGCTGAAACCCTCCAAATTTGAGATGTATTTCTGCTGACGCTCTACTGAAGAGCTGCATGGAAAAGGAGAAGAGATACCGCTCATACTTGACCACGCTCAGACCACACCTTGGCACTGAAATGGCTACTCTTTAGCTTACACAGACTGTTTCTAGCCCACTGATGGAAGAAAATTTGGGCTATTTTCTACTATTGTGCTCTACTTCCTAAGTGCTTCATTAGCATAGCTCTACCAGTGCATATTTTCAAATGGCTGCAGATAGAGCTGATAGATGCAAGGCTTTTTTCTGCTCTTTTGTATAATTTCTTAGCCGTACCAAGACAGCCTGCCTTGATGCAGGGCCATTTGTGTAACCTGAATACTTGCAGAAAGCAGTTCCGGTTCAAGGACAAAGTCTCAAAGACCTTTTGCATTTGAGGTCTATTTGAACTGTCTGATCCTACAGCCAGGTGCCACCTGTGACTCTGGGGTCTCGCACTGCATTTCAAGGACACAGGTTCATGCAAAAATACTGTATGTAGGAAACCTCAAAAAAAGGGGCACAACTATGGCGCACAGCAACCAGGTCTGAAAGAAACATCAAGATCTCTCATGCATGTTTCTGTTACACATGGCATTCCTTGCATTCCAGTGATGGTTTTGCTGAAATGAAACTTCGTCTTAAGCAGAGA
Organism: Athene noctua; assembly: GCF_965140245.1. Taxonomy (NCBI): domain Eukaryota; kingdom Metazoa; phylum Chordata; class Aves; order Strigiformes; family Strigidae; genus Athene; species Athene noctua. The sequence continues at coordinate 71,466,007 of NC_134077.1, forward strand.
GACTGTTTCCAACATGCCCTTGCTTGTGAAACCACTGGAAGAGGCTGTTCATAGATCCCTCCCATTTGGGTGGTCTTCTCCAGTGACTCATCGCTGTTTTCCATACAGCATCCAAACAGAGAGATGCAGCGTGAATCTTTAAACACAGACCCTGGAGAAGTCTGTACTGCCTTGATTTCCACAACTGTAAAACTGGGGATACCACTTATTTAACTTCTAGAAAGGACTGTGAAAAAGTGTTTGGAAAGTGCTGGAAGCTGTTCTGCTGACCAAAAACCTGATACCTAGAAATGTTCTCCTTCATAAAATGGCGTTTGCTGATTTACACCAAACCTTTCTGTGTCAAAATGAACACTTTATATCAGTTTTTCTTATTTGTGTTTGGGAGGAGTTTCAGGCTCCTGCTTTATGTTCAAGCTGCAAATACAACACTGCTCTGGTGCTTCATTACTTGTGTTTCCAACTATCCTGATATTTAGACAGAAAAATAAAAATTCAAATCCATTCAGCAGCTAGATCAACATTTTAAATGCAAGCCATCTCCTTCACCACGGGCACAAACACAGAATAACTATCTCAACATTTTGCATAATAATAACAATGAGGAGTTTTCATTCCATGACAACTTTAAGACAACATAAGTAAAATCAAAGGTGTGTGTAAATACAGGGACATTTCTCCTTTGCATCCTCCTACCTGAATGTGAATTTTTTTTGCCACTGTTCCAAACCTGGAAAACACTCCCATACAGAAAAGCAAATGCTCAACTTTTACTCAGTGGAAATAGGACCCAGAGTAAGGTAGCCAGTCTTGATCCAAGCACATACTTTCTTGCTCTCTCAAACCAAGGTCTTGTGTGGGTATTTCACAAATCTAAGTGCAGGATGGGCTGACTCAAAATCAATGGAAGATGCTGTGCAATTCTGAGCAGGAATCCAATCCTGAAGAACCCCGCTTCAGAAAAAAAAAAAAAAAAAAAAAAAAAAAAAGGGCAACTGTCCCATGGAAATCAATGGGAGTAAGGCACTTGGCTTTTGGAGATGAAATACCCTGTTGTGACCCACTCTAATTCCTCCACTTTTTGAAGGATCTCTAGCTCAGCTTCTTCCAAAAGAAAGACATGTTTTAAAGTATGCTTTGCATGCATGGGGACTGATAACAGCTTCTCATACATGTCTTCCTCTCATTGCTCTTGCAGAAAAAAAGAGAGGAAAAATCTTTTGAAAGTAGAGTAAAAAATGCCTCTCCTTATGTAAAACTTACAACCTGGTCATCTAAGCAAGCTCTCTGAAAACATGCTTCTGCTATTTGTCACTGGTTTATCTTCTTTTGCTCTCCATCTTTTCCAGTTTCAGCTGGAAGGGCAGCAGCTGCGCTTAGTTGGAAGTAAAACCATTTTACTTAGAACCACTTCAGATTGCAAGGGGGATGACTGATGGTGTTTCGCCATTCAGAAAATGTCAGCCCATTACTATATGCAACACACTGTAACATGGTATGACCTCATGTACAAATGCTGGAAGCTTCCTGAGAACTTCACATCATTCATAAAAACAAACAAAGTGTAAATCAGCGGTCTGATAGCTCATTTCTCCCCCCTTTCAATATAACTGGCCTAAGTTGGCCTAACCAGGCAGTCAACTCAGCAGAACAAAATTAATGAAATGGTCTGACTGAAATACTAACCAAGATAATACATGAACTGGAAAAACTGCTACAAAGCTGAAGTTACAACTGAAGCGTGGGTAACAGACTGCATGTGTTCTAAGACCATTTCAAACTTGTGCTTGGGAATTTAATAACCATTTTTGTTAAAGATATTTGTTTCCAATGTTTTGAAACTCTGGCTCCAAAATGAGTTTTATATTTTGACCTGTTGCTCTTCTATACACACTGTTACCTCCCTGTAAAATTTTTGGATTAACAATACGTAAGTTTTCACATAGATCTTAAAAAAATTAAGGAGGTATTAAGTGAAGTTTTACAGTCTGCACTATATAGCAAGTAAGATGAGATGAGATGATCCTAATGTTTCCTTCTGGATCTAAAATCTATGAACATGCATTCCTAGAAAGAAAACAAGTCTCTGAGCACAGTTACCACTTCAACCACAGAAAAGGAAGAAGTAAAATATGATTTGTTTATTTAAAACATGTACTAGAGTTGTCTTTAGCAGGTAGCAACCACTAACCCTGCAGAAACATGCCACTAGGCTGCATACAAAGAAGTCAGGCATTGTACAGAAAGTTCACCTCAACAGCCAATAGAGAAAAGCATAAGAATGTCTTTTGTATGAGACAGCACTTGCAGCACGGGCAGTCAGTACTTTGGGGCCTCCCTCTTTAATACACAGGATCCACCACTCACAGCCTGCTGGCTGACTCAGCACTCACACAGATAACACAGGCAAAAAATCTCAAACACTCTCAGAACCATGAAAAGGACCGGAAGAAAAACATCATGAGAGTCTAAATCACTAACAGCCTGAGATGTAAAAAATTAAAGCAGTCACCTCCTCCAAGAACATGCATAACAAGAAAGAAGATGCTTCTAAATGGGTATGGTCCTGCTCACATGTGCAAGTTTCTCACAAAAACAGTAGTGCCTCATTTACCCACTAGCTCCCTGCTATGGAAAAACACTTCTTCAGCGTCTGGAAAATGCTGTTTGATCTCAGTAAATTAAATCTTACTGCTTGTCAGTTTCTGATTGATGGTGTAACTTAGGGAACAATATCTGTGTGTGGAATACTGTCTGGAGAAGCAGTCAGGGATTATTGAAAATACAGTATTTATGCAGTTTAAAAATCAGTGGCACATTACGCACAACTTTTTTCTAGAGTGATGAAAAATTACTGAAGTGCATTCGGGAACAAAGGGTATAAGGTCTTTCGTCTATTTGTAAGAACACTCGACTGGTAAGACTTCTTAGTGAGTTAGTAGTGATGGATGCAAAAAAAAGCGTCAACCGCAGTTGAGCATAAAACCAACTGCTTCTCCAGCCAATGAGTAGAAAGGAAGACGTCACTGTTCAATGGTGGTCAGAGAAGAGGGAAGAAAATAAAATTGAAGAAAAGAAAAGCAAAATGAACCAAGGATCACTAATTTTGCTACGCCATTTAGAACTACTGGAAAAGGAGGAAAAGTCTAAGGTTTCATCACACCACATGTTGTTTCTGCATCTATCTGATAAGTCACAGTTTGTTGGAAGACGGTCAGAAAACAGCCACTCTGAAAGAGCAGCCACCTCCTCAGCACAAATCATTCTAGAGTTACTGAATTCAAGGGCTCAGTGCTGATTTACACCAGCCACAGGTATGACTCTATGCACACCTCACCTTCCAAAACTTCATTTGAGTCCTTAAGGTCCTGTGATGACACAATCCCTGTATTTTTCACAACACAAATGCAACAGACACCAGAACATTGGCCACAAAAAGGCCATGTCTGAAGACAATTATGGAACCTACACAACACACATCCTTCTGTCAGATATAAAAGGAAGATTAATTTCAAGGTATAAGAGTATTAGAGAAGCAAATGAGGATGGATGCTGTTGCCAGTGGTGTGACTCTGGGGGAAAAAAAAAAAAAACACACAAATTTGGCAGGTGTAAAGTAAACAAAAAGAAGTACTTCCCACAGACCATACAAAATTAAACTGCAAAATTCATTGAGCCTTACAGAGAGACAAGAAGTGTGAAAAGCTTATGGAAGGGTTAGCTCAATTCACTGAGTGCAGGTCTGCTGCTGATAACCAAAACAATAGTTCAGAGCTAATCAACAGCTCAAGACACCTTTAAATGCTGTAGGAGTGTGAGGATTTTAGACATGCAAAGTAGGATCACCCTATTCTTTCTCTGTTTCTTTTCTTGTTTCTCCAGCATCAGTTACTGTCCTGTTTCAGGAACAGGGAAGCAGCTCAATGGATTTGGTCTACTCCAGCAGGGCCATGTTAATAGTAGCAGGTATGCACTCTACCTGCTACTGGAGCAAGGGAACAAGGAAGTGAGGGAAACACTGTCAAAACCACATGGTAAATTCACTAACGCTTTCCTTGAAATTATTTCAGATTATAGTAATCCTTAGAACATCCAATAAACACTGGATATAAAAAGAAAAATTTATCTGCAGTATTTTAAAATTAAGTAACATGGTGGGATGAGTTTCAAAGCAAACAAGGAAGTGAGTCAGCGAAAGGCTTCACAACATGGTTGGGATGCAGAATTAGTTTTCCACATGTGGTTCAGAAAGAGGAGAGAAAAGGCTCAGTGGGAGGCCTGTTGAAAAAACTGCAGACAGCATTTTTGAGAAGAAAAGAGAAATAAGATAATTCTGTGGTTGTGGCAAAGGTAATTCTTTGTTCCCGTGAGGGAGCCAGGTGGTGACCACCAAGGACAGCACCTCAGATGACTCTTAGTATAACTTAAAGAGACGTACACAGGAATAGAAAAGTACGACTAACTGCACTCCTGAATGAGGAGACTTCCGAAGAACAAGCTTGCACTACTGTACAGTAACAGTCCTACACTGCATCACACTAGAAGCCTTTCAGAAAACAGCTACCACCTTGTAAACACCTACTTTCTGATGCCTAACTTCCTTCCCAGAGCAACCCACACCTCATGGGTGCCTGTCCCAAGGCAAGGCAGTCCCAGATGCCCCAGTGGGTGCACTTACCTCTTGCTTTTGACTCTGAGTAGGAAGGGATGTCCTCAGAGGTCAGGATTTGTGGGAAGCATGTGGGACCGCCGACCCCCTGTCCCAGGTAGGAAGCAGGTGGGTAGTAGGAGCACATGCGGTACTGGGAGCCAACAGCGTGGTGGCTCTCCATGCTCTTCACCTGTCAGAGAGAGAAGTTCAGCATCAGGCTGTGAAAGCTGAGCCCCACCACCATGCGGCCACCCTGCTGCCCCAACCCACGTGGATTTGAAGGAGGTCATGGGGAGTGGATGGGAAGTATGGCATGCTGGCCTTGGGTTTTTGCTTTGCTTGGTCACAGTGTGCCCACACCACTCAGCTACAGGTGATCTGGCATGGTAAGGGATGTAACCTAGCAGCAGCAGCAGCACGGGCATACCTATGGCTTTTTTATCTTACCTCAGGTCAAGCTGCATCTGGCACACAAGCATGTACACTTCACTGCACACACCCAGCCAATGTCAGAGGTGAAGTGCTCACCCAGAGACTAAACCGTCTCAGACTGGTGATAACTGCTCTGCCAGGGACCTACAGGGTGGCCAAGTACAGTCTACCTACTGATTCACTCAGGACAGGCTCCACGACATATGAGCAGTGACACACACACACACACACAAATATAATGCTTTTCTTACAAACCAGTGAGATGGAAAAACATTTTTGTGATTTACCCAGAGAAACCAAGTTGTTTACAGACCACCTGGGAATCTTGTATTGGAGTCACAGCTGGATACTAGCCAGCAGGTCTGCCGTGTCAGCACGGTGTCCACAGGACAATCCATTCTCCCTCCCACAGCCAGCAGCAAAGTTAGCAGCACTCAGAAATCAAAGTTTATCCTACCCCAGTGCCCTGCAATTATCCAAACTGAAGTCCTCAGAGAGGCAGTAATGCTTTTTAAAATGTTTATGAAAGAACTACCATCTACTATTATTTGTTCCAAAGCCCTGTGATGTAAGGAGGCTACAGTGCTCCAAAAAATACTTCATAAGATTAGGATTTTCAACAGGAAAAGTAACACTCCCTGGTCTTCCTAAGACTCTGGGCAGTGAATGACTGTAAGACGGAAAGCTTCTGGGCAGAGAAAATATATTACAGTTTTGTACCAGGTACAAAAGTGCCAACAGTAACGCACATCCAGCTATGTGATTAGATGTTGTTTTTGCAAGCAGCAGTGCTTGACAGCCTTTTCAGCCGCTGTCTCACATTGGTTAGAGGAGCTGTGCCTGCTCCACCGCAGTTCCCTTGGGCCCCAGCCACCAACGGAGCCCTGTTCCTCAGCCCTTCCCAGGCTGTGAAGCTCAGATCAGGGAGCAGAGGGAGGCAGGGAGTGAACCTGCTGTCCCAGGTGGCCACGCCAGCAGACCCTAAGGTCTGGTCCTGGCAGAAGGAGCCACTGGCACCTCTCAGCTAAGCAACCAGAATGCAGCCACCCCTTGTTTTCCAGGGGTCCCCTTAATAACTCATTTTAGTATGCCTAGCTGGAAATAACATGGCCTGAGTCACACCAAATCCTCCTGTTGCTCTCTGAGACAAAGGGCAATATCCCGCTTTCCGCGTGGAGCCACGTTTGCAGCAAGATTAAGTGCTGAGAGAGAGTGATGGCTGTTTACAGAGAGCAAAGTGCACTTCTGCCCATCTTCTGAGAGAAGCACAGTTGCATATATTTACACGTTTACTGAGGGATAGGCAGGACATGCTTTTAGTCTGTAAAAGTTTTTCTATTATAAACTAAAGTAATATTTAAAAGGTGATTTTTCTACCATCTGCACCCTATGCATGCAGAGAAAGTTCAACATGCACCAAAGTTTCATCCACGATAAATAATAAATTGTTCTTAACAAATTTCAATGTGTCATTCCAAGGAAGCCTGAACTCAAAAGAGCCACTGATGTCTCCTCTGCTGTGCTGGAAAAGGGCAGCCTCCTCATGAAAACAGGTATCTGTGCCTTGCACAGACTCCTTCAACAGAACCCGGGCTGCCTCTGCCCTGAAATTTTGGATTGGCAATACAAACCACACAAAAGTTCAGTCGACAAGCTATTTGAATCTGCACACTTACAAAGCTCAACAGCAATAGATGTACTGGGGGAAAAAAGTTAGCGAACTCCTCTCTGCCTGATGTTGTGCATACACTGTCTTCCTTCCCTCAGTGGGGTAGGGCTGTGAGCAGCATCTGTGGTCACATCTCCACCTCTCCCTTGTGCAAGTGCACACGTGCATGTGTGCAACTGAGAAAAGGTCACCGGCAGGAGACAGCATTATTTCAGCTGTAACAAAATGGAGGGATCACTGCCTGGCACTGAAACGATCACATGCATGTTTCCTCTCCCTGTAGAGTGGATGCAGTGACCTGTTTCCCTTCAAATCTATTTTTAGGGTTTTTCACCATTTCTTAAAAAAACAACTCACCTAAAATCCCTGGATGCAATGAATTATTACTACTATTATTATTAGTGTGTGGTAGCTGGCTAGCAAGAGACATGTTTTATAATCTTATTACCCCTACCAAGTCTATGAACCACAGTTCGACCGACAGCCAGAAGCTTGGCTCTGCAAAGAAAATGCTGTGTATTAACCGCTGAAGAAAATCTAAAAGCTTCTGGTTTTGTTTTATTAAACTATTTAGAATACACACCACAGTAAATCTGAACCATAAGGTTTCCTTTTTATAGTGCTTAGCAATCCTATTTTACAGTAACAATAAAAAAACAGCCAGTCATAAAAATTCTTGACCTTAGCACTGCATTAAAAAGGGGGCTTAGGAGATCATAACCCCATGAGAAGGGGCATTTACTCTGCATTAACTCCTGCAACTCTGGAGAATCCTTGTACATTTTGGGGTGCCAGAAAGGGGGATAAAAACAGCCCTGGGGAGGCCCTGGATTATTCAGATTATTTCTAACCTGGGGCAGTCCGGCCTTCCAAACTGCAGCCAGGTGCCAGGTTTGTGATCTTTCCCTGAGTCCTGTCCTGGGGGAATGCTGGGGTTATGCAGAGATCACAAGAGGAGATGCCTGGCCCTGTGGTGTCTCCTCCTACCTTCCTCATCCCTTCCAGCCCTACAGCTAAACCGAGACAGGCAAGGGCAGGGATGGTCCCCACAAACTACTCTGGTTTGTATCACTGCAGGCGACGCACCACAAAAACAAGACTTGTTTTAGGTGAGGAAGGGCTGTGGAAGGGAAAGGCATGCACTCGCTTTTTGCAGAGAGCAAGGTGAGCTTTTGAATTGAACATCTGAGCTGCTCACTTACAGTGCATCCCCTTCCAGCCACACATCACTTGTGCCCTGCCCCAGATGCAGGACTGATTCACCAAGTACCTCACTGACTTCAGTGAGAAACACAGATCATCAGAGAAGCATACTTGGCTTATTCAACATTTAGGAGTTCCCCTAAACTGTACCACACAAAGCACACTCAGTAACTTTTTAAAGGATGTACTGCAAGTGATAGTGGGATGCTTATAAATCATGGACAAATAAGTATGGCCTGATTAAAAGACCATGCACGCAGTGGAAATTCTTTCTGTTCCCTTCAGAAGGCAATATGGGGAATCAAGAGGCAGCTACAGCTCGTCCACAAACAGGCAAGCTGGAAGCAGGATTTGTTCATCACTGAGCACAGCAGTCAGTGCAGTCCTACAGCAATGCCCAACAGTGACAGAGTATGTAGCAAAAGCCCGGGAAGCATGAAGAAAATGTTCTTGCATCAGTTCAGACCATTCCTGAAAAAAAAGTTTCTCAACAGTTTGTGGAAGAGCAATGTAAAGCCCAGCTCCTCCTTCCAAGTTCCTGGTAGCACCTGCATAACCTCTACACGTCTTCTTCATGGAGGAAGAGCTGAGGAGAAGAGATGGCCAGAGCAGAGATAGAAAAGAGGCAAGGCAGGCACAAGTGGTGGTTGGTTCACTTCTTCCAGCCTGCCCCTCCCAGATGATTTATTCAGACAAAATATCACCCTGGTAATTTTTATTAGCAGAAGCTGCTAGCCACAGTCTCCTTGCAAGCAAGCCAGTGTTACTCTTAGCAGCACCTTCAGATTTTGCAGTTGTTCCTGACTGTGGAGCTTATTCCCAAGAAGGGTAAGTAGGAGGTTGCAGATAATCCTGGGTGACAAGGGCTGCAAAAATTTCAGAGCAACAGAAGAGAGTGAAGTACTATATCATTTGGCTCTGCCACTGGTGTGCCATGTGTTCTCAGCCAAATCACTTCACCCAGGCTTTCCATCCCTCTGGCTCACACATGACTCACCAACAGCTGCCTTAAAACAAAAACAGTAATTATGGAAACACCAGAGAAATTTATTAGAAGTTTTAACATAGTCTCCTCATTCTCCCTTGGTCTTAAAAATAAAGCCAGCCACAGAGGACACAAAATTGCATTTTGCATTTATGTGTTGTTTGCAAACAACAGAATTCATGGGTCAGTTTTTGGCATGAGGCAAGAAAGCATCCACTGGGCACCAGAGTGGAAATCCAGACATCAGGAATCTCCACTCTGCCACCTGTGAGCTGTGTGACTATGAGCAAGTTATTTAACACTCCCTTGCCTCAGTTTCCCCAGTTGTAAACCAGGGCTGCCACTAATCTCCTACCTTGCAATGCTACTGCCCATGAGCTGACCCTCACAACTACTGCTGCACTTGCACTGCCCCAGGGGGCTTTGTTTTGTTCCTAAAACCAGCTAAGCGTATTTTCTAGCATGAGGAAAAAATGAGTCTACAATATCCTGCCTTGACTTACTTTGATTTCAGCACAGAAAATACAAGAGACATCTATATCTGTCCTTCTTTGATAGACAAACTTAATTAACCTTTGCTATTCTGTTCCAACCTATTCTTTTAGAAAAAGGCAGTGACCCATAAACAATATGTTACCATCAGAATCTCAACTGCGGTGACACCTAGAGATATAGCCCTATCAGCAGTATTGGAAAATAAACCACTTAGATTAGCTCCTCCAAGAAATATGGATTGCATTCATGTCACACATGAGCTGTCAGAAACATTAGGATACTTTTAGCATAAATCTGTAGCGTGAAGGGTATGTTATGAATACAGTTTATAATACACTGCTTACACATAAAATTGCGATTGTGTCGGGTGACTTGCACAATGTGTATATATTTACACACACACATTTTACATCTATTTCTGGAGAGTCAGACCACACATTTCTGTAAGGTGGTCAGGCTTACTGAGGGAAAAACTGCCAGAAACTAGAAACAGGTTGTGGAAGTTGAAAAGAGCAATCTTTTTTACCAGCAAACAACTATTCTTAAGAGCTCAAACTACTAGCTGCCGTACCACAGCCACACTTTTCTGCATTTAGTAGAAGACAGATTTGTATGTTTGCTGCTTTTTAAAAAACCCTTAAAAAGTTTGCTAGCTCAGCAACGCTAAATATTTCACTTCCAAATAGTAAATATAATTCTCATACTAGAAAATGAGTTAAAATTTCTCAGTCTGACTCTCACCAGTACTTATTCCAGATTTTTGCCCTAAAGTGGTTTAAGGAAGGAACAAAAAAGTCGAGGTTTTGGAAGTGAGAATAGTGGTTTGCCAAACTATGTTAAAAAAAAAAAAAAAAGACTGAAAGGAACAAAACCACCTCAGAGCATGAAACAGAAATTACCTGAAATTCTGAAATCTGTCCAAAATCTCCTGGCCAGCCTTAACCTTTCTCTGAAACAGGATGTCTGGAGTTACCAGAGTAACAAAGAAAACCAGCCACTGGTCCCTAGGCGTGGGGTCACATTCTGCACCTTGCAGACTTTTAATGGTTCAGCAATAGAAACCGGAAGAGTTTTAAAACTTTTTGGGGAGGACATCAACTCACAAGGAGTCCTGATTATCCTTACACTGTGGGTCACATGCTAACAGTTTCATTGCCAGCTAGAAGAATTAAACTTGATTAGATTTGGATGTGCCCATCCAGGTTTTACCTTTGTTGTGGTAGAAAAGTCTGCAGCCACCCCATTATCTTCCAGTTGCAGTCCCTAAGCAGGCTGCAGTGAGATTGGTTTCAGAAACACCAACTTCCACTCTATACCAGCATGCTCTGACTTGCAGTACTGATGTTGATGAACTCATTTAACTGTTAAATGGATTGAATGCACATAAATTCCTGTTGTAATGAACAATTATGAGAGCTTCAAGGGAGGATCCAGATGCTCACACAGAGCTGGAGTACAAGGAGATGCACAGTAACCACCACATCTTTGACATTTCCTCTCCATCCTGAATTTGTGTTTTCTTCAGGTGCAACACCACGCATATCTGATATCTGCCTTAAATCAGGCAAAAGTAACACGATATAAATGACTGAAGGGGTCTCAACCAAACCCTAAACTTTGTTATGCTTATCAAATCATGACGGATACAGCTTGTGGGATAATTATATACAAATGAACAAAACCTACACAGAAATATCTAAAAAAATTGCACTTCTATGAATCCATTCAAGTATGTGAGCCTCTGGAAAGAACAAAGACTAATGAAATCTGACATTAATCTACATTAAAGATTCAGTGATTCAGTTTATTTGCCAAGGCTCAATGATGCATTAATCCTCATCCCATCCCACACACACTCACATGCTCCCTCCCTGGCTTCTCTCCCTTGCTCCCTAAATTCTGAAACAGCAGACAGCTAGGCTGCTCAAGGCCTGTCTGCATCCAGAAGTCATCTTACTTTAAGTATGCAATTCTCCTTGTGTTGTTAGAGTTATTGCAGAACAAGTGAGCCTCCACCAACAAAAGCCCAGAAAAGGCAGGAGTCTTGTCTATACTGCTTAAATTAGGATACCTTCCACTGAACACATGTGTGTTTTATACCAACAAAGAAACCCTCCTGTGAGCTCATACCTTAGCAAGCTACCCTGATCTGGTCACAGCAAGCATTGCACAACTATCATTTTAGTAAAGAAGCAAAAATCAAAAACTTTGATCAAAACAGTTATAGCACTACCAGTCACATAAGCAGACTCACTCATACTGGCAGACTGGTTAAGAAACCTATGCATGTAAAAAATAAACTCAGTCAGTACAGGCAGTCCAACAAAAATCCCTGTGTAGATACAGCCACATGCTTCCTCTGGAGAGAATCAGCCTGCATAGGTTCAACAGCAAAATCCCCTGAAGGTGTAAGCAAGGTGTGATTCCTCTTTGTGGATCAGGCTTTGAAACTCTCCTGTAACTCCTTACCATGCTTGACAGAGAAACTCATTCATCCTTCTCCATTTAACACTGTATTTCTATGATCTTCCCTTGCTGGTAACCTTCCAGGTGCAGAATCAATGTTTAACCACATGCAGCAGCTGAGAGCTTGTTCCCCTTACAACAAACCATCTTCAGTGCCACACAGCGTTTTACAACCTCAGCATCACTGCACCCACCGCTATCAAGCATTATCTAGCCTAGCTCTCACTAAAACTTTTTATGATTATTTGTGCAATGTTATGCTGTCATAACAGTGTGCAAACCCCATGATTCGTAACTCTTCCAGCAATAACAATCCTTCTTGCAAATCAGCCTCTGAGAAGCAGCCTGTAAGTTACATGACGCTGACCTTGAACTACACTCTGCCCTACAGAACAGGAGAGTGTTCTCTTTTAGGCCACTTAGAAGCTGGGGAGATGTTACTTCTGCAGGCAGAAAGCAGTACCTCTGGTCTCTCTGCACAGACATCTTGCCAGAGAAGCACTGAGAGATCTCAAAAAGTTTAGCCAGGAGAAATTAAAATCTTAGGTAAGTTCAATCACTAAATTCACACAGAAGTGAACAGAACCATGCAGTACATCCCACAAGGTGGGAAAGAACACCCAAAGCTTGGAGCCTGCTGATGGAAGAAAAACGGTCCTTTTTGACAACCACCTCCTATTTTCCTTAATCATTTCTTCAGTATCCCCTTAATCTGATTAGCACTTAAGCAGATGTTAGTTACAGATTCCGCAGGACCCCAAGAGAAAAATCTATGGAAAACACACTATTGCTTTCATTTCTGTAAGGGATGTCAAAGGTCCCACAAGAAACTGGCAATGGACCCTCTAGGCCAAGACTTAAACGTACAGTTTCAAATAACAGTACATGACAACAGAACTGAGAAGACACCATCTTCATTCTAAGTTTTAAAATATTTTAACATACCCTTATGTACCTCTTCCTCAAACACTGTGTGCTAGGATAGTCAACACCTGTAATTTACTTTCCTTTTTCCCAAGCAAGTAAAATCACAGAAGTTTCTACTGGTTGGAGGAATGGTGACAGGTGGGACTAGCAGCCCGCAAGAACATTATTTTCACAAGACGAATATTGCTGCCCCTCATGTGTGTTATGATGGTGTCTCCAAGCATCAGGTCTCCAGTAGGCTCTTACAAGCTAGGTACTGCAAAAGCGTCAAAAGAAGTAACCTTCTACCTGAAATACTCTGCTATAACTTGCCAGGTTAACTGAATCAACCAAACTGAAAAAGCTAAAAAAGCAGTGGCACCTCACCTCATTACCATGCACAGAATCCTATCCCCAGCTTGCCTTGACTAACTGTCCCCCTGGTCTGGTGATCAAATTCAGCAGCTAGAGTGGAAGCTATCAACTAACCTAACCGAACAGGTATACCTCCATGTATTCGAAGGTGATTGCAGTGAAGCCTATCAACACACCCTGAGAGAAGAAAGCTCTCATGGTGTGGGCTCACATAGCAGAAGGAAAGGAGACAGCTCTTTTCCTCATACAACTATACTCATGGCAAAAAAGGGACATGGAATAGTACTAAATGCAGACTGCTGCAAAGCCATGATATTAAAATTCATGTACCTGCCATCTGTTGCCCTAGGTGCTTCCTGCATTTTCAGGACTTTTCCACGAACAGTGTCTAATAACAGGAAAGGCTTACTGAAGGTGATGTGAACTACTACAGCAATTTTAATCACCCTGGTCTTAGTTGCAGCTCTTCAGTATCGTTAAGTTAAAATGCCCTTTCAGAGTCCATCCCTGTGCCAGAATTGCTAGAGGAATTCTCTGTCAGCAAAGGGGACCACCCATCTGTTCCCTTCAGAAAGGAGGTTTTGGTGGACATTTAATCTTTCATTGTTGAGTGGTTTCACAACAGAGCCTTTGCAGAGGACAGTGTGTCCTCTCTTGATGCTCTACAGGAGAGGTCTGCCCTCTCCTGCCCTTGAACAAAGGGACACAGGCATTTACACTTAAGAGAGTGTAGCCTCTTGAGTTCAATCTCAGACAGAAAACCACCACTGCAGCCCAAGACCAAACAGCCTCAGGGTCATTCAAATGGCTCCACTTACTTTGCCGAGAATCCCCTGCCATGGCAGATTTCCCCTTTTCTCAGCCTCCCACTAGTACTGAGTTAGAGACTACAATTAACAAGGCCTAGAGTGAGAGGGCTTGAATGGCATCATACCCTAAGTTCACAGAGCTCTGATGTGAACCTCTCAAGCACAGTCTGTAACCTGAGATATCCAAGCTGAAACTGCAAGTCCTGGAGTTGACACTGCCAGAACACACCATTAGCAAAACACCATGTCACATTCAACTTACTGCCACCAACCCTTTGCACAACAGCGTGGTCTCCTGGATCACTTCAGCACCTTGGATGTAGAAGACAGAAGAGAGAAAAACAGGTTCCTGAAGAGCAAAGCCTCTCAGAAACAATACCTGAAGCTCCCAGGGTGCTATGCTGGGTAATTCAGTTGGGACTCTTTATCCAGAAAACAGCCCATAATTTACTATGACGTAACTCAGAAGATAAAATCAAGTGGGTGCCCTTTATCTGTGCTTGAGGCAACCTACCTATACCTGTATTGTTGCTTCTGTTGTGCTGCATCATAACAACCCTTTCAGCTAACTTTCCTAACATGGGTCCTAATCCCACCTTGGTATCTGGTTCTGGTTTTGCATTGCCATGACCAGCAAACAGAAGGTCACAATCAGGCCCAAGAAACAGCTTACTGTCCACCTCAGTAACATCATACCTGCCACTGTTTTCCTGACTGGCTTGGCAAGTATGTTGCTGGGAGGCTTCGAAGACTGTTTTTCATGGCTGACCCTACAATTGGACCCCCCATCTCACTTGAGGAGGGCTCACTGGCCACTGCCATTTGGTACTGGGAGTAGTTGTATAGGTTGTTATAGTAAGGATACAGGGACGGCTGGTAAAAACTGCTGTAGTAGGTGGAGTCCACAACCAAATCAGATGTGCTCTCCAAGTGCCCTCTGCTGGGGATGGAAGGGATGTCCTGAATGACCATCCGTCCCTCTGGAAAAGAAAAAAAAAAGCCATTATGAAACAGGAGGCTCCATGAAGATCCTTACCTTTCACCATCTGAAGAGCTACTACTTTTCCTGAAGGCTGGACAGAGAGTAGTAAATAGGAAGAGGTGGGAGATGAAAGGGAAACACAGCTGGATGTTTGGTAGAAATTCAAGTGGACTGACGACTATTCAAAGCCTGAGACCACTACCTACACACACCGCAGACTGCAAAACAGGAGACAAAACTGGCCGCAGGTTAAGACAGTACACCAAGTCCTCAAGCAGCATCAATTCATCCAGTGATGAGTTACACCAGCTAAAGATGCAGCCCCTTATTATTTTCAAATTGTAATAGCATGCCAAGTCTCTTATAAATACCTGGAAACAAAAAGGCTCTTGCTACAGGATGACCCCTCTCCAGCCAGTGTCCTGCAGGTAAGAGGACGCTTTCTGAACATGCCTCTAGAAAGGGCAAACAGGGCAAACAGCCACAAGGCCAAAAGAAGATGCAGTAGGGAAAGCACCGCACAATCAGCCAAGGTGTCTCAGAAACCCACGTGCCACCTCTGAGCAACAAGGCCCAGCCTCCATACCCGCATTTAACTCTTGTTTACCTACAAAATCACAGAGCAGAACAAGCTCCCACACCACTGGCAAAAGAGGAGGAGGAGGAGGGAATTGCTCATGACTTGCACTCCCAAGTACCTCCAGACTGGAGGTCAGCCAGCTGCACTCCCTGTAGGCTGTCCCCACAAAGGTCTGCCTTCCCTGTTGTTCCCTAAGATGGGGAGGGCTTCTCAGAGGATGTTTTAAGTCCTGTTTTCCTCACTCCAGTGTCAACCACTGCCTTGCCGTATTTGCAAGGATGAAAAAAGAGGGTGCTTCTTGGTACTGTTCCACAGCCAAGCTCTCTCTGACAACACTTCATCAGCTACCTGGCCAAGTCAGGCACAGCAAAAAACTACAACCTTAGAAAGACTAACCACATGGTGAATATACATTTACATAATGAACAAGGGAACAACTGTAAATCATAACCATCCCTGCAACTCTGGTTCTAGCTTGCACTCCTGTAACCCTGCCCTGCACCAACCCTTACAGTGTTTGCAGCATAATGATCCTTTCTGTGAGGTGCTCCTGCTCTTCTTGTGATGTGGTCTAACTCTACCATGGAGGAGAAAAGATGTGGCTCATCATACTGATGAGTTCTCAAGGGCTATCAGTATGGAGATGAAACAGCATGGACAGTTGACACATATGAAATAACAGACCCAAGAGAGATGTCAGGCATCTGACTTTGCCAAGTTTGCTCTGCATCTTTCCCTTGGTATATGTGTACCTTGGTTACTTACCTGCAAAGTGAATATGGTTGCAGTTACCAGCCTCCTGAGTCATAGTTAACAACTTCCACTGTACTTTGTATTAGCTGTACACTGGATCCAATGATCAGTATTTCCAATTATTGCCATTTACAGTGCAGTTCTTGCAGTAACTTTTTCAGCTGTAATGAAAGCTCTCTGCAATCATGGATAGTCTCCTTCCAGGTCACTAAATTATACAGTGTCCCTATTCAGCTCTTGATGACATTTTGTTGACATCAGTGAACTACACCCATTTATTATCAAACAGTGTTTTATGCCTCCTGCATCTGACTTTCTGTCACTCAGCCCTATATGAGCGAGAACCAAGCCAGCCGGCCTTTTTCATTGTGAGTACTTCTAAAATTTGCACACAGAAGAGAGAAGTCTGACTCCTATTACCAAACTTAGCTCCCAAATAAAGCTGCAGTCCAATTGTTCTGCTTTTCATGCTGTAAAATAGAAGCCAAAAGCAAAATCCACCAACACTTTTCCTGATGGCATACAGATTTCACGTGAGACAGAGATATGCAAGGCAACCAGCCACAGAACTTCTGGCAGGCCTATGCTATGCTGCACAGATGTGCAGTTTCTTCCAAAACCTCTGCAGTGTCGTTATACTTGCAGTACATCCTAAGAAGGGATAATACTTTCTGCTAAGAATACTAACACCAGGAACCGAGGCCTCTCTACACCTACACCCAGGAAGATGAGGCTCACTTTTACACAGGAAAGGTGAGCCACTCTGAAATATCAGCAGCTAAAAGGAATAGTGGGAGAATATAGCAGGTTTTGCTACAACTTCTGGAATTGTCTCATGCACTACGCTTCCTAACATGGGACAAGATGAGCTAGGCTAGAACAGAGACCTGCCCATAGCTACACACAAAATCACAGAAACATCCTGGATGTGTCTAGGATGTTCCAGTGGCTGGTAGTGCTAGAGCTCCTTCCTGAAGAAAGACCAGTGGTGGCAGTCTTCTGCTGCATTAAGTAGGAGAAGAAAATATGCTTTTTGTCCATTCTTTTCTCCTTCTACCTCCTATCTGTGCTTGGAGCTACCATCACTTGCCACTGGAGATGCAAAAGGGTTGACTTGCTGACACCTATTTTTCCTTTATCTAGCTGCACAACAGCCATCAGCTGTTCAGTGCTCAGAGCTGTTACAAATCCACCAGAACAGTCCTCTACTTTCCTTCTGCCATTGCTCCACTCTCCAATAGCCTCTATAGTACTATCAGCCGCCCTCTCAAGACTCAGTATTAAGTCTGTAGAGCTGGTCACCTGCTCATTCAGCCATCCATACACCCATACACATAAATCCCCAGGCAGCCTGGGGCATTTTTTTTTTAATAAACACAGAATTATGGAATCCATGGTCCTCATAACATCCCTGGCACAAAACTTCTGAGCTGCAGCCACACCACAGGAATGTGCGCCAGCAGATTAACCATAAAATCAGGAGTCATGGGATAGGGGGAAGTTCAGGTGAAGGGACAGACATACCCAATTTCATAAAGAACTAGGACTTCTGTGATGGTGCTGGAAAGATGGCCAGAAGAGTTAATTTTCCCTAAAACCCAAGCTACATCATGCTTCTGAAAATGGAAGGACTGGCAACATCTGACAAAAAACGGGAGAAAACTGCCACGTTTCCATTCACACTTTTCCCCAAATTAGGAGATGAGATTTTCTTTGATGTCATGCTTTGGGACAAGTCTCTGCTCTTTTCTATAGCATCTGGAGGAGATTCAGTGCTTCACTTGGGAGAAGGGGGACATGTCATACAAGACATAGCTTCATGCCATCCAGACTGTAGGTAGATGTCATGTTAGACCAGGTCAAAGCACCACATAGGTTACTTGAGCCAGTCAGCCTGAAGGAAGGATGCCTCTGAAGAGCTGAGCTCTTGCAGGTCTTCAGTGACTGTGGCATGGTCAAGGGCAGGTCTGCAGTCCAGTTCTATGCTCTTACCCCATCCAGCCTAGCTGAATCATGTCATCTCCTACTACTAATGCATACATCATACATATACAACACATATGGAACACACACAACTATAAATACATTTGGGGGAAAGAGTTTTATTATAATGAAGAAAGCCCTGAAAGTCTTGACTTTTTTCCTGGGCAGTGAAAGCTCAGGAAGAAAAGTAGGTCAGACCAGCCAGTACCTGCATGGGGTACCTTCAACAATGTGCTAAGGGCCAAGAGAAGCAGAATTAAAGGCCGAAGAACCATGCTAAACCACCCTAGGGATAAAACAGGGCACTTGGGATATCTCCCAGAGATTTCATGTTTATCATATTCCCAGGGAGTTTTTGCCCTATCCATGCAGGTTCCCTCCAGCTGAAGTTTGCTAGCCAGCTGGCAGGCAAGCACACTGCTTCTGGGCTGCAGCATCCTCAGGCACAACCCCTGTTTGCAGAATAGGGCAGATCTATTGGGAGCAATGGCTGTAACTAAACATCAACTAACTGGGGATCCTCTGCCTGATCTTTGGTTTGTACGTTGTAATTCCTGACTCCCACCTACAGGCTGAACCTTCCCACAGCCTTGCCTCCAGCTGCTCAACGAGCAAGGTGTCCACCTCAACAGATGCTGTCAGTCGTGGCTGTTTTCCACCAGCAAGGAGAGAATACCAAGGTTAAGAAAGCAGCTTTCAGCCTGGTGGGTTATGTGGGCTTTTTTTTCCCACAAGTAATTCAACACAGCTGAATAGCTCTGCTGACAAGGAGAGGGTCCTCCCCTGCCTCAGAGCTTACTGCATTACAACACCTGCACAGAAGTGGCAGCCCTAAGGTTCATTGCTCTAAGGGGAGCAATTTTCAAGAGGAATTAAGCTCTCAACAAGGCAACTGCTCCTTTGCCCCTCCACGTGCCCTTTAAAACAAGGGGGCTGCTGCAGGAGCTGGGCTCACGCCTTGGTTGTCTTCACCCTTTACATGGAAAAACTAGGAAGGACTCCTGGGTCTTTGCCCTGTCACTAGCCACAATTTTTAACATTTTGCAAGTTGCAAACATGACATGATTAAAAATACAGGACTGAACCTGCACAAGAAGGAACAGAAATTCCAACCAAAAAAGAGGGGTTAAAATTCTTTGTCAGTTTTTGAAACACGAAATCTACAATGTAGGGCCATCAGAGGCTCTCCATATGTGAGCAACACTCTTGCAGTGAGACAACAGTACCACCTCATGCAGTTGTGCCCTTGGATCTCTAAGCTCTTTTCTATGTCTTTACTAATTCCTGTAGAAAACCGATGCTACTTTTTTGCACCATGTACACGGTGTGAAATATGGCCCACTCTTTCATAGAAGATCAATATGATGTACGATAAATACTGTTATTGATCTTGCAGTGTTGTAGACGACTCTCCAGCTCTATGGCATATTAATAGTAGTTAACCAGTAATTCATTCCAGGACGGCTCAGATTTCTTTTAAGGAAGGTGAGTTCTTGGGGTCAGTAACACACATGGGTCTTATACATTCAGTAACCTGTGAGGGAGTCCTGCCTTTGCTTTGCAGACCATGGTGAAAAAGAGTGGTCCAATCCTCAGTTAATGTAAACCAGTCTCAGGACATTTAGTTCAATGAAGCTATGGCAATTTACACAAATTGCGGATGTGCATGGCAAAATCAACGCAGAAGCCAGTATATAGATCGTTTTTTCCCTTCTTACTTTTTGGGAGGAGAGAGAAGAAATGTCAGGGAATTTACAGGAATTTCTATCATCATCTCTATCTCACAGATGCAAACATATTTTTAAGAATATACACCGAGAAATGCAAATATTGAACTTCAGTCTGTAACAGTCACTCACTCTGTACATAAGCATGGAGTATTTTCTGTTCCTACTGGTACTGTTAAGGGCCAGTTATACATCTTATTACACACTGATAATACTAATTTAAACATGCCTGAGCAAGCCTCTGATGCTGAGGTCAAATGTCACAGAGTCCATACTACTGGACCTTCTCAGCATCTAAAACAGAATGACAACACCAAATTGCCTACTGGGAATGGTTACTGGATGACAGTTGGGAATCTGGGCAAGAATACTAGTCAGCTTGGGATGGATGCACACCAGGAACTGTTTTAAAAATCAGGATAGCACATACAGTCACGTTGTTGATAGCACATCTCAGTCACTGTCTGAGAGCATGCAGTGGCACGGTTCAATCTTCTCACAACAGCTGATTAATCTTCATCTGATTGTGTATTTCAGAAAAGGGATTCTGTATATGCAGTGTGGCAACTAAGAGAATTCCTCTGCCCACACTTATGGAGTTCTTACATACACCTATGGTTAGCAGTTTTTATTTCTTTTATGTCTACAGAGACTCTACACACACATGCTGTTGAAAATGCAGAACTGTGACTACTCAAGTGACACATTTACTCAATGAGCAGGAAGGCATAGCCATTGCCCACTGAGCAGAGTTCAGCTTCTGGTAGTTTACTTTTCCTGTAGTTTTCAATTCAGCTTTCATTACTGCAGTGTTAGTATCTTCCTGAAAGCCAGTCTCTGTGGCAGGAGACAGCTACGCCATTAAAATGCCAAAAACTTAATTATTCAGTCAGGAAACACCTTCAGACCTCAAAATAGTCTTGGATCCACACCTGACAACTTCACCTTGCTCAGTATATAAAGTATCAGTAGACTCCTATTAACTGGTTTGACAATATTAAGTCTCACAACACGTTAGTTCAATTCATGTTGGCTCTGAGGTCGGATAGCAGCCTTGAATGCGGCTGGTGTGCAATCACTCCCTAACATCATAATCAGAAACACTGGAACAATATGTTTCTCCCACCAGACAATCATGACAGAGCTATTTCAGATGTCAAAGAACGCTGGCACCATTACTTACTTTCTGCTGAGACACTCTGCCTGCCAAGGAACAAAATGCACACACTTGTTCTGCCTTTTGAGAGGAGTCTTTCTGTTCCCCTCCCATTTAAAGTTGCGGATTATCTTTGGTTTCAGTGCTGAACTTTTAGCTTGCTATAAAGTTAATGTACTAGACAATGTTCATTCCAGGCAAGGCTGTGGGACTGTGTATTTTCTGCCACCCCCAAAAAAGGCCATTATCTGTAATTACCCATTACCATGCATAATTATTTCTTCTATTCTGGTCTATGGCCCCCAGGACTTTATGCTGTTACAGCTCACTGCATTGTCTTATCAAATTTGTTAAGGAAGCTTTTTTGACCTTTAAAGCACTTGTCACAGCACATACAAAAGCCAGCAGTAAATTGTCTAAGCATGTAGTGTGTGATTTATTATTTGCACTTTGCATGGTGATACCGTACAACATACTATAAACTAACACCTTCCTATTCACACTTTCTGCTTTAGCTAAAATGAGAAGAAAGAAAGCCTCTTTAGTAAGAGAAGGAAAGGAACAGGAAGAGGCTGGAGTCTCTCAATGGGAATTTGAGCAACACAACAGCAACACATGACTAAATGTGAACATCAGGCTCTAGAGAAGGTCCCAGCTGCTCTCCTCTCCACTGTCACATTTTCTTTTTCTCCTCTCCCTCTGCAGGGTCTGATTCCATCATTTCATCTTCTTTTCATACCTGTGTAACACTGCTGAGCCTTACTCTTTCATATAGAATCTCATTTGCTGCTCCTTCAGTAAGCAGAGAGGGAGCTTTAAAGGCACCTACTCCCCAGCCCCCAACCATTTACGGCTTCTGTCAATGCAGTACAAGTTCGTAACAGACAAACTTGGTCCAATATGAGATTCACAGGGATAGTCCTTTATGGATACTGATGTGAGTGTGAGAAGGAACAGGTTTTCATCTCCACTGCTCTCAAAGCTCACAGTGAAGGATCAAACACTGACCTGCACCCCAGTACCATTTACTTCAACCAACAGCCTCACCGCACTAAGAGTCCATGCACTATGTCCCTCTTCTTCGTAAGGACACTGGAATCAGACACTACAGAGAAGCAAGGCTCTCAAGAAGGTAAAAGAGCTGACTCCCTGCATCCTGATTTTTTTTCCCCCTTTTTATCAGTATACTCCCGAGGGTGCTTTATCTTAAAACCTCTTCTTTCAGGTGCTTATATGTATAAAACTCTAAACCCACATCCCTATCTGAAAAAGAGGTATTAAAAAGATTATCATTTAGCAAATTATGCTTTTAAACTGTGTAATTAAATTAACTTCCCAAACACAAGAAAATCTGAGATACTTTTCTGTCATCATGACAAATGAAAGGAAACATCAAGGATCAGGTACTCACTTTGGACTAAAAGTGCACAGTATAAACTGCTGTAGCACATGGTATGAAGAATCAGGCCTTTCAGATCTGCCAGTGAAAACCTTCTCCCTGAAAGCAGAGTGAAAAAACAGGAACTCTGGACTCCTGAATGCATCCCTGAATTCAGGCCCTAAGAGATGACTACATGAGCCACTGCTGTGAAGACAAAATCCTTCTCCACACTTCTGCACAATCTGCAGACCTCTGGCCCATCGCTCTGTGCCAGCTCTCAGGCAGCAGGGAGGTGGAGACCTTAACAGTGGTACAAGGAAGAGAGAGTCACCCTGCCTTTGAGTTGAGCCAACAATTACAGGTGAAGAGCAGAGTCTGCAGAGTAGGAGGGGAGCTTGTGCTTCTACCCCTGTCCTGGATGGAGCCTGGTTTCTGAGATGTTAGGGGCTGCCCCACTCTCATTTACCTATGGAAAACCACCTCTGCAGTCTTCACAATTGTTTTGACCAGAAAACTTTTGAGAAAAGCATGTTTTTTCGCCCCTCCTGCAATTGCTAACAATGCTACGACCCCATCTCGAGCTGAAATGCCAAATCCAGTGGTTCTTTTTCCTCCTTGTTCGGGATCACCTGCCCAAACAGCCCTGCATGCCCAGCTGAGCTCCAACTAGCATCTGTTAGAGGAAGAGGTCAAAAAATCTGTTATCAGCCGTATCAGATGTGTGGGCTAAAGAGCAGCTGTGTCTTCGGGCTAAAGAGTATAAATCATAGCCAAACCAGCTTATTGCCACCACAGTCCATAGGTATCTCTCCAACCATACCTGGGGAACACAACTGCTCAGTAGATAAGCCTTTCTTCTCAAAGCAGAAATACCCATTTAAAAAAAAAAAGAAAAAAAAATGCACAGTCCAACAACTCTGAGCCTCTTGCAAGCTCCTGGCCTTTCCTCTGGAGCTGAAGAGCACAGGGACCAATCCACGCCATCTCCTTATCACTGCTATGCCTTGCCCAGGCACTTATCACCTGACAACTCCTACCACACTTTTCACATCTTCCCACCATACCAAGGCAAAAAGACCAGTCACTGCACCTTTCCTGCAGTGGCTCTCTGACAACTAGGGCAGAGTCAGGGTGTTCCGCAACACCCCTCACCGGATGAAGCAGCTGGATTATGAGTACAGTCAGTGTTATCAGTGAGGAGCAGGCATAATTGCAGCAGTGTCAGCAGGTAAAGGGTATGCATCCTCAGGGCAGAAGACAGTTTTATCTGCCAAGACATCAGTGGCTTTGCTCTCCTGTTTCTCATGGGTTACTGCCGAAAACAATATTAATTTTCACCCTAAAGAAATAATTACTTTTTTCTTCCCTCTAGAAATAACGCTGGAGTCATCATCTGAGCAAAGTGGAATAAGCTTTTCCAGTTCCATCTATAAAGGGCTAAACCAGTCCTAAGTGGGACAGCACATCTCACCAACAACATTTGCCAGAAAGAGGCACTCTAACACAAGAATTAAGCAACAATGACAGCACATTTCAAGAAAATCTGGGAGATCCCAGAATTAAGGCTGTCCCTTATTGTCTTGCTTGAGCTCCATGGCTTGAGATCCAACACACAAGCTTTTTGTGGCATTCTACAGCCACGTGATGCTTCTGTTCACAATGTTAAAACCTATCCCACAAAATGACATTGAAAACCTCACATTGAGCTGGTCTAGTTTGGCAAAGGCACAGGTGATTCAGAACAACCATATGGGGATTAATTATATTTTAGATGAGGAGAGTCACTAAAGGACAATATAAACTGCTATCTCTCACCTCAGAACATGTTTTCTGGTCTTTTTAGTCATTTCTGTGTCTCCTGCCTGAGCTCTTCCAAGTTCAAGCCCAGGTGTTCTAGTTTGGACCATGGCTCTATTCACACCACCAGCTATAAATAGAAACCTAGGGAACACTACGAAGGGGACAAACAAACATGATACCTCCCTTGCCCCCTCTCCCAGTGTTCCATCATTTTTTTGGTTCAGTGACATTCATTAGCCTGCTGTGGTATTCTTATTTAATAACAACCTCCCTTCCAATATCTGTCGAGAGTCCACTTTTCTGTATGTACAATGTCACCAGGGAAGGAGTCCCACCAGTCTCACAGGTACCTCACCAATTTTAGGCACAGAAGACACCAAGTCTCCTTCCCATAATCACAGGTCTGTGTGAAGGGGCTGTACTAGTCTTTGGTCATCCTTTTCCACCAGGAACCACTAACATTCAGCATAGTACCCTCATGGCCACTAGCTCCTCTGCAGTAACAATGTTTGTCAGGGAGAGACTGTTTTTCACTTCTGGCATGGGTTAAAGTGGCTCTTGCTTGCACGTGACCAACCATCTAGTCAAGCCCTCCTGTAGTCCACTTCCGTCTTCTTTACTGTGTGCCAGTCCATGAACCTTTCCATCCCCTACCAAGATGCCCTGTGGTGACTGCAGGCTTTCTTCCAAGATACCAATGGGAAGACCACACAGACTACAGGCAGGAGCAGTCCCTCTGAGACTTCTCCAGAAACACTACCACATTAGCCTTCCCACTCAAACCTGCATTTTCAGTCTGAAAGGATCATCCTTCTTAAAACCATGTAACACATACAATACTGATTTTCTGTCAATTCAGTTCCCTAATCAAGATGTCAGCAGATAAAAAAATCAAATGCTTTGCAGAATTTGACTACATCAGTATGCCACTTTGTCAAGAAATTTTGTAACGATAGAAGATTACTAACTTGACAGAATTCTTTATGCATAAACTTCTGTTAATTCACATTGTGTGAGCATCCTTTAACAGTTGCATTTCTCCCCCTCCCACACATTTCAGTTGCTGTGGACTGTTCTGCTGCTTTCACAAAAACTGATGTCAGGCCAATGGATTTGTAGCCACTCATCCTACCACACTTGCTTTTCTTAAACACTGGCATGACACCAGCCTTCTTAAATACTGGTATGACACCAGCCGCCACCTTCTTAAGCACTGGCACGACATCAGCTTTCTTCCAGGCCTTAGGAATTTTGCAGTGTTACAAGACTTACTGGAAATCAGCATTAATAGAACAGAGAGATCATCGACCAAGTTTTCTGTTGTGGGTTTTTTTAAAAAAATACTGCATGCAAGTAATCCAATCCTGCTGATTTCAGTTACTGCTGGAAATGAAAGCAGAATGTAACCATCTCCAAGTACAGCAACATTATCTGCCTTTCTTCAAAGCAAAGATCAGAAAAAAATATTGAGCATTTCCTCCTCTCTTCCACATGTAAAATCATTATCCCATAATGGGTCAAATGCCTGTTAACTCTGTGTGTGTGCATTCCTAAATACACCTAAAAAACCTCCCAAAGTTAGGATTTTTAGTTAATTTTAAACTTAACATAAACAGGTTTTTTGCAAATGAAAATGTGATTTAGGAGAAAAAAACAAGGAGGGAGAAATCCCAGCCAGAAGACTGCTTGGCGTAAGTTTCCCAGTCATACACACAGCCCCAGTCCAGCTCCAGCTAAGAGGAGCTGAAATACCACCACTGATTTCAGTAGAACTGGAGAGGGCACATTTGTTCACATTTAGCATACACTTAATAAAAATGATCTGCTGCAAACATTTAACATGGAACTTAAAATTCTCCTAATACAGCTGAAGAAATAAAACCTACAGAAAATAATTTTTATTTCTACACTTAATGCAAGCTTCAGGCCCTCAATAAGAAGTCTACAGCAGCAAATTCCACTTTCAACATCTGCCACTGACTAGAGCAGAGTAACTGATCTTTTTACGTGAGCTAGGGGGCAATGATTGTTCTTTCTTTACTTGCACTTTTGGTCTTGATAATACAGCTATAGTGATCATATTCAAATCTTTATTGGCAAAAAAGAATGGTTTTAGTAAAGAAAAAGCGTTCAATATCTTTGAACATGGCTTTCAATGAAGATGCTAGGCACTATTTTAATGTTCCAGCATTATGTTTGTCCACGCTGAACTGAGACAGCAGGATTATTTACACATCTAAAATCAGTAGCATGCAAACCCAATAAAATTAGTGCTTCAGAAAATTAGGAACATGAGAAACAACTGCTGTTTTCAACCTTCAGTATAACAGCAGGGAGTATGACTACTATGTGTACATATATATATATATATGTTATTAGTTATCTTGAGATACCTGATTTGAGAAAGAAATTTACAAACATTGAACTCATTGCATTCAGACATTCAACATGTTACAGAAGTGTGTTAACAGAAGTAAAATTTAAAATCAACACAACTTTTTTTTTTAAAAAAAAGAGGAACAAATTAAAAGAGAAAAGGAAATTAGGGAAGAAAACCAGATTTCTAGACAGTGATGGAAAACAGCCCAGACACCTGGCAGGCACAAAGAAACAAACTGAGAGGTGGAGAAAGAAACTCGGTATGGATTAAACGTAAAGGGATTTAAGTCATTAACAAGAGATCAAAGAGAACACTAGAAGGGAGGGAAGGCTTTACAAGTGTCTGAGATAGAAGACCTTGGAGGAAATATGACTGGGATAAAATCATTACAGCTCACACTAAAAATAATAAAGGGAGTAGGATGATGGTTGGAATTAGCTGGAGTCCATCCTTGGTTATAAGCTATATGATGACAGAAACCCAAAAGGTTTCTAAAAAAGACCAAGTAGAAATAACAGGAGGGCTTTTTCACCCTGTCTACCTAATATGTGATGGAAAAACTAATAACAGGAGTGGTAAAGAACCATTGTAGACATCCACTGGGCTTGAGCAAGTAAGCAAAAATCATGTGCAGGTGCATCACTTTTTACATGATTGCGAGTGTTGAATGGATCCAACAACATTTGCACGCATAAAATCTGCTTCCATGCAAATTCAAATTGATCACTAATGAATTCTGTTCACACAGAGCTAGTAGACAGAAATGCACAGTGACTGGAACTACAGTGGCTTACATCAGCTGACATTCATTTGTGCCCATGACTATAGGCATCCAAGTCAGCAAATAGTGGCCTGTGCTGAAAGCAGAAATAGTACAAATTAAGACTAGAGACAGGAATTTTAAAAAACAAAAAAGGCCATAAAATAATTATACATCCAGTCTCATTGCAAAGAAAGAGAAGCTCAGTGCTTCCCTGGAATTGACCTTCCACAACTCTTCAAGAAAACAGAAGTGCACGCTGACTAAGGCTGACAGGTATACTCAGAAGAAAGTTAAACAAAGTTCAGAAAAAGAAAGAAAAAAAAAAAAGTTAGAAGTAGCATATGAAAAAGCACTCCTACAAAAGAAACCTTCAAAACAACATTTTAGTCCTCACATCATTAAGTGACAAATCTACTGAAAATGGAATAAGGGCCAACAGGCTGAATTAAGAAGTTAGTTGATAAATAAAGCAAATGAAAGCAGTCTTCAAGGTATAAGAAAGCACATGAAAAAAAGAAAAAGCAAGAAATCATGCCAGTGCTCAGTTAAGGAAGCATGCAGTACTCCTTCACTCTGCACTGACATCTTTTATGAAAACAAAAAGAACACCCCACACATTTAGATAAGTCATAGTAACTCTTTCAAGGACACAGAAAGGAACAAGAGGTTAGCTGCAGATAGATGTGTGTCCACGGATAGAAAACTCTTAGTACATCTTCTGCTCCTGCTCCATTCCTTATCTCAGTGTTCATAATGACTAATGGAAAGCACAAGTTGGCACAGATAACTCCAAACGTGAATGCACATATGCAAATGCCAGCCTGATGGACAAAAGGCTTCCCAGGCACAAAGCACAAGAGGGGCTGCCCACCAGCCCCGCTATTCTTTGGTGGGACAAGAAGCTCCAGCACCTGTGTGCTAGGACATTGTACGTGGTAAAGTCCGTTCAGCACACAGCAAACACAGCCCAGCAGGGACCTTGCTCCAACCAGTAGCTCTACGGCTGGAAACCTCACCTGTCGTGAGAAGTCAGACAGAAAAGATTCTGGAAAATGCAAAAAAAATCCCTAAACTACTTCCAATTCTTTAAGGGAAAAAAGCTCTTCTGAAATGTGAAAGGGTGGAAATACCTGCTGAACTGTCTGTGGGTCTTCACTTCCACCCCTCCAGCCCAAAGCCTGTCACAAAAGCCCTGGGGCTGAGCAGCCTTTCTTTTCCGAAGTAAGCGCGTCTGGGTAGGACATGGCTGGTCCCTCAGTACCCCTGCCTCCCCGACACACTGCAGAAAGCTCTCCCCAGCCCCTGCCTCTGGTGAAGACAGCCCTGGACAAGCCCTGCAGTACCACTTCATCAGAAGAAGCAAAGCAATCTTCTCTGAGGTCTTCCAAATCTTTTTATGCTATGATTTATTTTTACACTTCCACTGAAGCTTCCAAGAGAACTGAAAGCCTGAAAGGAAAAATAAAGCTTCTTCATTTAGAGACAACTCTGAAAATTGCCACAAATTCTACCTGTTTCACCAACACGACAGAAAAAATACACTTTTGACAGAGTCTGTGCCTCACTGAAAAACCATGTACAGCACTTCAGACATTAGCCCTGATAAAACACAGGCGCTCTTCCCCCCCCCCCCCCATGAAGCTGCAAAGACGACAAATGAATATTGCTTGAAAGGAGGAGCAGGGAAAGTGCAAGCTTTGCAGGCTGCAAGCTCCAGAACTGGAGAATTAACTGGAAACATCTAATCAGGGATGCAGAACCCTGTAACATTATGATTTATTTAACACAGTCAAACAATGGTCAGAGGCCATGAATTATAAAGGAGATGACAAAGCTGCAGGAGATTTCCGCCATCTAGTTTAACCTGCACATTGATCAGAGTTTACCCCCATATTAATCACTTGAGATTGTAATCTAACACACTCTTAAACACCTCTCCTGATTATGCTTCACTTACCCCCTTGTCCTTATGCAGGTCACTCCATTGCTAATTGCACTTCTAGTTAGGAGAAAAAGTGTCTACTGTCTAATTTAATTTTGTCTTTTTTAGTTTCAAGCCGTTGCTCCTTGTTATGCTGTCTCAAGCACTGTAAATAATCCCTCCCCCTCCTCTATATTATTACCTCTCAAATATTTATAGACTGTTATATCCACCCTTAGTCTCCTTTTCTACAAGCCATACATCATTTTTGTCACCCTTCCCTCTATATTTTCAGATTTATCTATGTCATTTTATAATGAGATGCTCAAAATTCCTTTGCAGTGTTCCCAAGTATGACAAAACCAAAGCAGTGGAGGCAGAAACACCCCTCTTGCTTCACAAGCTATGCCTTTTTAAACAACTCCAAGCAAAACACATGTCATTTCAGCAGGAACTGAAAATTACACCACCATTGCCACCACACTGTGAAAAGCTTCGTTCATCACAGTTGTATCAGTCAGAAATTTAAAAAGTCTATTAGAGCAAAGTTTTATCCTAAACCAAGGAAAGATTGTTCAAAGTGAAACAGCCCCTCAACATTTGCTTAGTCCAGACTGAAATAGATTTAGCAACTGAGAAAACAGGCAGAAGACCATCTCCAGCAACTGCTTCCGCAAAGTCTAACTCATGCTGTGGAAATAACACGAGAGGTAAGATAGTTCACAGACTCTTACTAAGAGACATATGCAAACGTGATTCTTTTCCTGTCATCTTAACTCCAACTAACTGGAGAAAAATAGATGAATATGGATGGAAAGGTATTAGTTGGATGGAAAGGTATTAGTTATTCAGGTGAAGTATACAATACTTCTTTTTTTTGCCAGCTGTTACAATCCACTAAAGACACATCATATTCAACTACGGCCTTTTCTTTTGAACAGAGATTTGTTGGCTGTGGGATAAGCTGGGGAAAAGCACCAGGAAGCAGTGGATGGGGCTGATTGTCTCTCAGTATCAAAGGAGAGTTGGCAGGACCTGGAGGCAGACAGCACCTAAAACTTGTGAGGTAGTAATAAGCACAGCAGAAGAAACTCAGTGTTAAAAAGTAATGAGGAGACAAAGACAGAGCAAAGATAAAGCTGGATGATGGACCGGTAACCACGGCAGACCATGACCTCTCAGGACATACAGCCATTGTGTTAGCCCTGGCACAGGCAGGCAAAGCAGCTAATGCCTCCTTCTCCTTACTGCTCAGCACTCCTGAGGTTGCTGCCACCTGACTTAGCAATCCTCTCCACCACCTGTCAAACCCTATGATGCTAATTTTCTGTTGAAATCTACCATAGATTTAGTCATCGAGTGTTTTCAGGTCAATAGAGTCAGGATTTCTTTCCCAGGCTTGCAAATGCTGATCAGTATTGAGGCTGGCTGAATTTCAAATTTCAATACGTTGACTTAATGTCAATACAAAAAAGGAGGCATTTCATAGATTCCAGAATAGTTTTGTTTGGAAAGGCCTGCTGGAGGCCAGCTGGCCCAAACTCTGCTCAAAGCAGGGCCAGCTTCACAGTTAGATCATGCTGCTCAGGTACCATCCATCTGAGTTTTGAGTCTCCCCAAGGATGGAGTCTCCACAACCTCACCTGTTCTAGTGCTTAAGCATGGTCATGGTGAAATGTCTGTGGAAACTTCCTCATGTTGCCCATCAGTTGACTAAATCGAGACTTTTTTGACAAAACCAAAATTCTGACAGCATATGACATTATACTGTAAAGACTTAAAAGGACTTAGGAAGTATTTCTTTAGGAAACATTGCATTAGGAAGCATTTATTTCCAGAAGGGGTTGTTGGGCGTTGGAACGGGCTGCCCAGGGAGGTGGTGGAGTCCCCATCCCTGGAGGTGTTTCAGAGTCGGGTTCACATAGCGCTGAGGGATCTGGTGTAGTTGGGAACTGTCAGTGTTAGGTTAATGGTTGGACTGGATGATCTTCAAGGTCTTTTCCAACCTAGATGATTCTGTGATTCTGTGACTTTCTTTCAAAGGAAAATTTCTCATGTTTTTTTAAAACCAGGTCATGGTATCTTCCAATTATAACTTTTTTCTTTATTTATGCAGCTCAACATCTGCAAAGTCACGACATCAATTTTTGAAATCACAATACAGTGTCATTGAAAAGGTCAATGCAAAAGATGATACCAAAAAATCAAAGGAAGAGTAAAGAAGGCAATGTAGGGTTTTCATTTAGGCATCTAAGGCACTGCAAGTTCAAACGGATCTTAGCACCATCATTCATTAGGCATAGTATTACTGCTGACCCCACTAGTTTGTATTTGTGAGCAGATAAAAATTCATCTGTTCCACAAAGAGTTTCAAAGTGAAGGCAGCGCCTACTTAAAGAAATGTAAAAAGAACACTATTTTGTTTCCATCACACATAATAAATGTAGCAAAGGGAAATAACAAGTGCAAGCTCATTACTCATAGTTGTTAACAATGGTATGTTTGTGCACTGATGATATTACAAAAGCACCTAAACCATTATTGTAATTGCAAAGCCAACGGGAAACTAACCACCACAGAGTGCAGGAGCAGGAGCTGGCATTTAGCATCATACAGTAATCCTGTCTGTATTGGACATTTCTAAATTGGGCCAACGTGAGCACAGAGTAGCAGAAAGAAGGGGTGATTTCCAGGACTTTCCAGTCATCAGGTGCAGGCATCCCATCCCAATCTCCAAATGCCAAGTATGACCCTTAGTCTGTCACTAGGACCAGATCAAATGGAGGAGAGGTGAAATGCACCGTCTCCTTCACTGTGAGCAGTTCTCACTTGAACATGTTTCATTATCACGTTTCTCCTGCTCCCCTGGTGATTTCTAAAATGGTAGAGGTACCAAACTAACATGAAATGGGGAAGAATCCAGGTTTTAAAAACTGAGTTATGTCTGAAGGGCGTATCTTAAATGCCTCACTACGATCTTTTCCTGAGTTTTGCACACTAGTTAACCTAACAAGATGTACTCACCCAATGGAAGATAGGACAATTATTTTAGATGCACTAGAATCACGACTTTTTGCTGCTCTGTACAATTAAATGGTCTTTGCTCTCAGCAACCTGCAGCTTTTTAAGGGAAAATGCACAGAAACTAAAAAGTCTGTTTTCAAGAGGTTCTGCTAATGCCCTGCAACCACAGTCTGCTCCCTTCCAACTACCCTGAAAATTCTGTTTGCTTTTGAGCGGGGAAGGTATGCTCCATCCAGAGTGGGGAAGATGCTCCATCCAAAGTAAATATGGTTTCCAAGCTTGAGATGGTAAATGCACAAACCCCTACACTATGACCATGATATTTCATTTTTCCCCTTTCCAAAAACAGCATGTCGTGAAGGGATCTGAAAAATTGTCTCTAGTCTCTCCAGGTGTCACAATATTTCTGATCTGCCGATAAAAAGGATACAGTAAGGAAAGACTCTCTCTCTGGTGCTATGTCTGATTTGTGTGACTCCTTCACACATTACTCCTCTGATAGCAAACAACATTTTGCTTGATGGGAGTCCAAAAGAAAAACTGCTCTTGTGAAGCCAAAAACTTATAGGAGGAACAGAATTACCACTGTCAAAACCACCTCTTGTCCAGTCTAATGCATGTTGTACAGGGCATCCTGCACACCCAGGACCCATCGGTTCCCCTGGGGCTTGCAGATTGTTGCTGACTTCTCCTGCCACGGAAGGTTTCACTCTCTCTGCCTGCCTTAATAATTACTGTAAATCCTTGCAAAATCAGCATCTCAACCTACCAAACTGAGACATTGTGACACTTGCTCTGACAGGGTCTCTCATTTTACTTTGCAGCTGAGGGTACCAGTGAGATGCTAAAACAGCAATGCAAGATTCCTTCATGTACGTAGTCCTGAAACAACCTGACACATAAGAACTTCATGTCACATCACACCTGGCAGTTTTTTACCTAACAAAAGATCTATATATGCTAAAAAAAACAGAAAGCATCAGAAAATTTAAGCAATATTGCTCACTGAAAAATCAGACTTTTCAGGATGAAGCCTGTACTCCAGACATCTGACAAAGTCACCCTACAGGTCTGGCTGAACGCAGAGCACCTTCTGCAGCCTCAGAGCCAGCATGCAGTCACTGGTGTCATTAAATCCATACTCAGGAGTACTTATGTGCTTACAACAGCTCAATTTACCAAAATTATCTGTGATGGAACTTTGTGCAGTGCACTCATTTTTAAGTTAAATATTAATTTCTGTTGCCACTTAGGTGCCTAAAACCAAAATTATTAATCCAATTTCCTATTCATTCCCAGATTCTTCCATTTCTTGTGAACAAATCTGACCCTGCCTTGACTTTTGGCTGGAATCACATCGTCCCTCTGGAGATGAAGCTGTGTATTCTAAATGTTGTCACTCACACACAGTTATTTAGTAAATTGCTCAAGAAATAGTGTATTTGAATTGCTCACAAAGAAAAAACCACTAAGAAAGACGACTGCAAACCATTTACAAATGCTTTAACTTTCAAACAATTCAAATTACTTTAAAATTAGGCATTTTTGTATTTTCAAGACTTTATTCAAGCATGTGAATTGCCTTAAGCTTGTTTAATGAATGTTTTTCATTAAAAGACCATAACTTAATTCAATTAATAAGAAATCACTGAAGTGGGATTAATAAATTAAATACCTCCACTGACATTTTAAAACATTAAAAACAAAGATTATGCGAATTTTGTTGACAGTATGACAATTTTGTTCTTCAGGTTTTCTGTACATGCAAGGGTTTTCTTGTTCACCTGAGTTACACACAATCTCTATACATTATTGAATATACTACTTTAATCTTCAGCCATTTTTCCGTGTCTATAGACAAAGCATGCAGTAATCCAAATGTGAAAGGAGAAATTGCGTCAATTCAAAGGTGACACTAACATGACTGCAATAATGAAAACAAAAAACCTAATAAAAAGCTATTTATTGTTTTATCAACCTGTTCTTCTAAAAGCTTCCCAAACAAATTCCTCCACATTGGTCTGAAACTGCCTGCCTGGAATGGATGCAACAAATCCATCTGACAAGGCTTTAAATGGCCTGCAAAACGAGTGATGTAGTTTGACAGACACACATACATGCACTGTCCTTTTATTAGTTAATGCAAAGCACTGTCCAGTTCAGAAGCATCTGTTTAACTGAGTATATTCACCTGTATTAATGACAACAGCACAGATGATTAAAAAGGAATGAAATTTTCTTTTCCTTTTCTCTATGCTTGTTTTCTTTTTTTTATATATATAACAGAAGTCACTTACATCAGTTTAATTTGTAAACATATTCAATTGCTGTATCTGTTTGGCACAAGCTCTGAATAGGAAAAAGCATTTTGCCCAGAATCTTTACTTCACAGAACCACAGAATCATCTAGGTTGGAAAGGATCCTGGAGATCATCTAGTCCAACTGTTCGCTAGCACAGTTCCCACCTACAGCATATCCTTAAGCTCTAAATCGACCCTCCTCTTGAACACCTCCAGGGATGGGGACTCCACCACCTCCCTGGGCAGCCCATTCCAGCGCCCAACAACCCACTCTGTAAAGAAATGCTTCCTAATATCTAGTCTGAACTTTTCCTGGCACAACTTGAGGCCATTCCCTCTTGTCCTATCGCTTTCTACTAGGCTCATCCCCAGCTCTCTGCACCCTCCTTTCGGGTAGCTGTAGAGGGCGATGAGGTCTCCCCTCAGCCTCCTCTTCTCCAGACTAAACACCCCCAGTTCCCTCAGCCGCTCCTCGTACGACCTGTGCTCCAGACCCTGCACCAGCTCCGTTGCCCTTCTCTGGACACGCTCGAGTCATTCAATGTCCTTTTTGGAGTGAGGGGCCCAAAACTGAACACAGTATTCAAGTTGTGGCCTCACCAGCACCAAGTACAGTGGCAAGATCACTTCCCTGTCCCTGCTGGCCACACTAATCCTGATACAAGCCGACATGGTTTTACTCAATCTGCCAACAAATACTATTTGTTTTTTGGTTTAGGGGGTTTTGTTTGTTTGTTTTACAAGGGTTAAATGCAATACAGTAACATATAGTATAGTGGAACGATTGCATCAGTCTTTCATAGCTGATCACACCTGGCCACACAGAACAGATGTACCACCACATCAAAACACATAAAGGTGGCAGTTCTCTGCTGCTGCATCAATGACATTACCAACATACTTGGCTCCCATACAACGCTGAAAACTCCAGTTTTGAAGAAGGCACACAGCCAGCCAACATGCCGTTTCCAGGACTGTGGCAGGAGCACATATTCCGGGAGAAAGGAGAAAAGCTCCTCATAAATCTCTACTTGCAGGTACACACCCTATTGAATTCAATTACAGTGCCAGTCTGTACCACACTAATTTTGATTTTCAATAAAAATAATCAATTAAAATATGAAAGACTGATCCTGGGTTCTTCCCTTTTGCTAACCATACCAACAATGCATCACTGTTCTTGGAGAGGGAGTCTCCGTAAGCCCACTGCTGCAGAGATGGGAAGAGGTGCAACAGCAGGCAGGCATAAGCAATGTCAGCCCTCACTCCCAGCAAGGAGCATCACTCTCCTAGTACTTTACCTGACGGTGTGCTAGCTGCCGTCATGACTGTACTTGTCGAGTGCGCAGGGCTGCTGCTTTCCAACAGGAGACAAGAACTGCCGCCACTACTCTTCTTAACAAACGTCTCAGGAGCACTGGGCAAGGGCACTGGGCAGCTAATTCCCAGTTCCTCTTCCTGAGCTTGCTGCCTTCTCAGTGCAACCTGGGAACAAGAAGACAGACATAGGACATGCTCTCTGGCTTGAGCACAATTTACAAAAGGCTGTTTCTTCCTCTTGGTACTCTCTACAGTGTTGATGTCACAATCCAGCCAGAAAGGTAGTGGAGGATATAAATGAGGTTATAAAGCTATTTAAAACCAACCCCTTTTATTGTCCAAACATATATGAACAAACCTGTGAAATGCTAGTGTCACATACATCTTCCTCCAACGAGGCCACATGAAGATGTACTAAAGCTGACTACACTCACCTGACACAGTTGCTCTTGGGCAAAGCACACTACCCTCCTCTCTGCTGATACACAGATACTGGGGTTCTGGGGTGCCTCTTCGTCAATATAAAGCAGCTCCTACTGAGGGACACCTCACATCCTTACACCTGCCACCTGTTGCTCTGTCCAAGCCTTCTGGGCTCCCTTGCTAGCTCTTTGTTGGAAACAGAGCCTTTCAAGGGAATTTCAGCACTCTGTACAGACACAG
This sequence comes from Athene noctua, assembly GCF_965140245.1. Lineage (NCBI taxonomy): Eukaryota > Metazoa > Chordata > Aves > Strigiformes > Strigidae > Athene > Athene noctua. Next base: position 71,502,732 of record NC_134077.1, read on the forward strand.
CCATCATGGAAGAAGCATGGCAGATGTGGGGAGCCACCCTGTGAGTATCTCAGCCAGCGTCACATGCACTGCAGGTAGCTGGCCAGGCCTGGAGCAGCAAGAGCTCCCCATTTCTTTCCCAAAACTGACTAGGTTCCAAAGCCTAGCCAGCACTGGCCAAGCCTGCACACACTTTGCAGTCTGGACACTGGTGCAAACAAACCATAGTTATTGCTTATTGAAGATACAGAGGACCCCTTCTGCCTCATCTGAACTGGCAGGCAGATCAATTCTGCACAACTGTCCACCCATGCCAAGTTGTGATACATGTTCAGGCAGTATACACAACACTGCGGGCCTTACAGCTATGTGCCCTGCAATTTGCCAGGTTTGCATCTGTATCTGAACCCTGGAAATCCGTCTCAGCCAGATTACAGACTGGGATCACAGTTTTTTTCTTACTGGAAGTTCTCCTAAGTAACTTGGACAATACTTCCCTTCATTTCTATGTTCAGCAGCGACATTTTTCTAATACAGATGCCTAATACCACTGGAGAAATTAATAATAGCTCTTGCAACAGACATCCCAAACAGGGGGTGTGACATTGACTTCACAAACCAATAACCTTGACCTGTAACATTCTGCCAGCACCAAGGGGCTTACTGCAGAAATATATTAAAAGGGGGAATGTATAACTCCTACACAGATAAGGTTTAGTTAGGGAGGTTTTCAAAGCCACTTTCCAGTACTAGGCAGGGAAGAGAAAACCCCCAGGAAGTCCACCGCCAGGACCTGCTAGCAGGGGGCATTCAGCACCTGACAGAAGCTGCTAGGTAGCAGATCAACCTGTGCAGAAGGGGACACTTTCATGGGGAACAGCCCACTGCATGCTCCCTCCCCCAAGGCAGTCAGACTGCAAAGGGATGCACGTTTATTATTCCATGGGTCACACTACGCTGAGAAAGTGCATGTAACCTGCGCATAGTAACAATTTCTGGACTGCCATGTCACTGACAAGGAGGAATTATTTAAACGAACAAAAGCTCCCAATGAGTTCAGAGGACATTTAGGATACCTGCACTGAATAATTAAATTAAAAAGTGGGTAAGGATTTAATCCAGGTCTGCTAAGGTTTTTAAATCTGTCACTGGGACACTTACTTTACGCAGGATCACAAAGCTTTTGGCACAGTGGGTCGGTGGGTCTGACACCACTGGCTTTACTCACACCAGTAGATCTAACGTCTTCCAATTAATTTGTCTGCAGTGGACTACTTGCACGAACGACAATGTGCAACCCCACTCACAGAGCTCAAGTACGCTAGCAGCCATTACACTCCCAGGTCTCCGTGAAGTTTTCGAGATAAAGATCACAAGGTTATTTACATTATGTAAGGATACAGCAGTCATTTACACTGCCCAAGAGTTGCGACTCCAGCGGGACTGCTTAACGACAAAAGTTCTTCCTACATAGAACTAGATGTAGTTTGGCTTCTTAGCGAATACTAGCGAGTTCTCGGTTTAGATTTAAGGTTACCCAGCTACACAGCTATTTACAGAGGCGGTCTATGCAGAACCAGGAACAATGTCGTTAAAAAATCTTTTTAGGAATGCACTCAAGTAAAGCCACCTCTCGCTATAAATATTCTCGCTAACCAGTTGGCTGGCTTATTCCTTAACTAGTTAAAAACAAGTTGAAAACCATCCATTTGAGCTTAGCTAGGATTCCTGCTTCTCTGAAGGTCTTAAAACAGACCCACGCTGCCGCCCCGGTTCGGCTGGGCGCAGGTGGCGGGGGGGACGCGTCCAGCCGCGCTCGGCGGTGCCCCAGCGGCCACCCGCCCGCCGCCGGCTGCCGCCGCTGCCCGCTCACCGGGGCGGACACACCACACGCCTGCCGGGCATCCCCTACACGTATTAAAGAAAAAAAAAAAATAAAAATAACCGAAGATAGCGGAAAGCCTCATTAATTTAGGACGACGGCGGTGTGGCTGCGGCTCGAGGCGAGGCTCCCCGCGGCCGCACTGTCTCTGCGCACCGCGCCACGCCGAGCTCCTGCGGGCACCAAACCTGTCCGGGCGCGCAGCAACGGCCCCACCGCCGGCAGCCCGCCGGGCTGGCAGCCCACCCGGCCCCGGGCGGACTCCGCCGAGGCGGCGGCGGGGGGAGACCCGCCCCGCGGGGCTCACCTGCGCTGCCATCACCCGCTGCCGCTCGGCGATCAGGCAGCACTTCTTGCACTGGCAGTCTCGCCACATGCAGAACCGCTTGTGCCCCTTCAGCGGCGAGCAGTAGCCGTGGTTGCGGCAGCGGGCACACTTGGGCAGACGCGACGGCTTCTTCCCCGCCGTGGCGGCGACCACGTCCGCTGGGGCGGCCGCCATGAAGCCCGACGCCTTCCCGAAGCCGCCCGCCTTATCCCCCGGCCCCGCGGCGTCCGGGGGCCTGCCGAAAGACGGGGAGTCACTGGGCATCGCGACGGGCTGGGGGGGGTCAACCGGGCGAGGAGTCGGCGCGGCTCTGGCCCGTCCCGTCCCGTCCCGCCACCCCGCGCGTTTTGGCGGGCGGTGGCAGCCCGGCGTGGCCCCTCCCGCCACGGGACCCCCGCCCACCCCGCCCCGGCCGATCTGGAGGGCCGCGAAGCGCTCTGCCCGCTGCGGAGTAGACGGCGCGGGTGGGGGAGCGGCCACCCCTTCCTGCCCTCTCCTCCCTCCCGGCCAGGCGGCCGGCCGTCGGGTGGGCGTCGGGCCGGAGGTGCCCCCGGGGCTGGGCTCAGCCGCAGGCCCCGCACGGCAGCGCGCCTCTCGCCCCCGTCAGAGGCGGCTCTGCCGCCGCCCTGCCGCCGCCCTGCCGCCGCCCTGCCTTCCCTCCCAGCCCACTAGGCCGCGTCCATGACGGTGGCGTTAGCCCGGGAGGCCATTTTTAAGCCCTGTGTTCCCCTGGGTTGGGCAGGCCGGGTTTGGTTAGGCCACCAACATAGCCTGGCCCAGGGAGGGGTGTGAACCCCAAATAAAACATCCGAGTTGCCGCAGCTCAGCAGCTGTCCTTGGTGAGACTCCTGGCTTAGTGCTGGACTACATCTCCTCTTCACAGGTTACCTCACACTCGTGTTCCCATTATAAACGCACTCTGATCACTGTCTGTGTGAGCCGGTGATCCCAACAAATACTGTCAGTCAGCGAGGCCGTGGCGACAACTCGGTAGCCAGCACCTCCAGAGCAGGTGTGGGTGGCTGGAGCAGCTATACTCTGCAGAGGAAGACAGGGGAAGAGGCTTTTTCTTTTCTTTTTTACATAGGCTCCCCTTCCAACTTGGCACTATGTGATTTATAGACCCATGCAGCTCTACAGATATTATTTACAGTATTAATATTTCCTCTGTTACACCTTTAAATCTTTCCAGGCTCAACTTTAGATGATGCTATCTTCATGCTGAAATGAAACTATTAAATTACATCTCAATCTAAGATGAATGACAACTGTCAAATGAGTGACTCAACAGAGATGAAGCAGAAAGCGCCTGAGATTATGTGAGGCTGATTTATAAAGATTGCATAAAGATTTCTATAACCCCAGCTTCATGACTCAGCATATCAGACGGTAATAAGTTACAGTAGGTAGAAATTTATTTCTGCTAGAAGAAGCTAAGGAAAGCTTCTCCCTCTTCAGGATCAGCTATCTCCCAGCTAATTCTGCTCAGGCTGAGCTTCCCTGCCAGAAACAATCAGTGCCTATCCCAGCCTGAAGAAAGCCCCAGATCCTTGATGCTTGATGCTTTGCATTATCTTTCAATAAATTACATTTAAAGAACATTTTTCCATCATTGTACAACATTGGAGACATTTATGATGCTGTCCATCCTCCAGAGAGACTACATTAAAACATTCTTGTTAAGCCCCCATCTTGAGCAGTCAGATGGTCCTCAAATGAGGCAGCAGCAGAAGCGGGGTGGGCTTGGCACGGGGGTATGACAGTCTTTAAACTTGCAAAAATGGAAACTTTTCCCTTGCATCGCTTTGCTGGGATTGGCATTTCTGATGTCAGTAACTGCACATTTTCCTGCAAAAGAGGAGATTAATGCAATGTTTAGTGGAACAAAAATGTGATTTGTCTGTGCACCTGGTGGTGCTTATCACTCATATTTAAGGAGGTAAACAATGCAGTCAGGCATGCTCAGCTTTCTGTATTGAAACATGAAATTCCTCTCTGAATGAAACCAGTTAAGGTCTTCTCAACTCGTATGGGCATTGATCGTGCCCCAAAGTCATTGTCTAGGAGCGAGTCTTGAAAGTGAACTCCAGTTTGTGAAGTTTTGTGCGTGGTTGAGCACACATGCAGGCATGTTTTCAGGTGCTTGCATGCAAATTGTCTTGAAGTCAATTGAAAATGCAAATTAAAAAGGAGATTAAAGGAGGCTAAATCGAAAGAACAAGAAAGGCAAAATAAAAACCAACAAACTGAGGTATGAAAAGGTAGAAGAAAAAGCACATCAGAAATGACAGAAGGAGGAGGAAGAGAGAAACTGTAAGGAATGAAAAAAGAGAAAAGAGAAGCACAATGCATAAAGCAGGCAAAGACAGACAAAGGAGGAATAGTATCAGTCACCAGATGCTTGTATATGACTTTTCACTGGGAATTTAAGTGGGACAGCCAAACTCAGAGATGAATCACAAGATTAAAAAAATGCAACAGTTCCAAGAACATTGTTTTCACATAACTAGTATTTTCCATTCCTGCTTTTCAGGCTAACTACACAGAGCTGTATTATGCATAATGTTACAGAACCTATAGGTGAGGAACAAAATATTAATGTTAGTACCTATCTAGTATTTTGTGTCTGGATGAATAGCACCAAAATTCCTAGATGCCTGATGAATACAAGTACACAATTGATCCTTTAACGATGAATTGCTTTGGTTTTGCTAGCTCAAGTCGCACTTTGATTCTGGTTTTACTGTGTAATGTTTGTCTCAGATTTTTTTAATGGTGGGGGTGACAACACAGTACTGGGTTTGACATCTGTTGGAGTCATGAAGGAATAGGAGATAGTTTTGAAGTGCCAGTGGTTCTAACACGAATCAAATCAAAGCAATCTCACTGCAAAGCTTCAGGAAATCATAGTCACTCATTTAAGTCTGGGCGTCTCTGATTTGAATCCAGTGATGATGTTGATGACCAAACATTACTGCAGTTTGCCAGCATCTTTGCAAATAACTGTAATTAATGTTTCTGATGAAAAGAAACATAAAAGGAATCAAATTATCTTTTTGATTTTTTCTAGGTAGCTGAGTTATCCTTTAGCTTTAACATTTTTGCACATCTTTAAAGTACAAAATGTCATCTGTTAGTCATGATCTGTCCTTTGCCAATGCATGCCTTTGGCTGATCCCTTGAATCTTGCAAAAATGTTTTATTTGCTAGCAAGATCATAATTTTGAGGGACAGATGTGAACAAGCCATGTCCCACCACCACATTTGGCATGACAGAGCATCTCAGTAGAGAGGTCACAAATTAAAGAGGACTCAATTCTGACACCATTGCCTGGAAAGCAAAGACCTTTAGTTTCACAGAATTCAGTGGGGTTTAGTGCATTTAGTTAAGTCCATTTTAGAGATCTGCTAGATCTGATTTGGTTTAATTTTTTTATTTTGCTGTCAGTGGGTCAAGCCAGAGGGGTTTTGCCCCCTTTTTTTTCACAGCAGATATTTTTGCCTCTCTCAGGTCATTTTGCAGACAATATCACCAGGGCAGGTTGTGGATTCCCAGCAGAGTTTCAGCTGCAGGAGTGGTGAGTGATAGAAGATAAAGCATTCACACTGGTCTGCATTGTTTGAAAACATCGACGAGTCCATAAAATCTGTGAACATTTAGAACAAAATATCAAAGACAGCCAGGGGGAGTCAAGCAAAAGACAGAAACTGTGCCAGCTTGTTCTCCTGAGGGCTGGACTTTAGTGCTTGCCTGCGGCTTTGGGTGTCTTGGCTGCCCTACAGCCATCAAGTTAGCAGAATAAACAGGTGAATAGCTATGCCCATCTCCAGTCGTGGAGCTATGTTAGCCCACACATGTCATTTGCTTGGTATCAGCTGGTCTACTTGTGCGAGTCGCCTCCCATGCAAACGTATTTGCTGGAGTGACAGACATGATCCTCACAACTAAACCGATTGAAAAGATACTTCAGAAAAAATCCAGTAGGTGGCATAAATAAGCCATGCATTTTTTGTAGTTTTGCTTGCATACTTGAACAGTTCTCTTTCATTCATTCCTTATTTAAACCTTTTCTGACTTAGAAGAAAGCTGAAGTTTTGTCCTCTGGCTCTTAAAACACAATGCCACAGGCAAAGTTTTGATTCCAGGTAGAGAATTTTCTTTACGCTTTCTGGCAGCATAAAGCTTTATTTTGTGTATGTGTGTGTGTATTTTTTAAATTCCCTTTCTGTATTCATGTTTTGACACTGTTTTCAGGTTATACCTCTAAAACTGCCAGCACCAGAACAAAAGGTAAGGTTTTCTCCCTAGGACAGGCAGATCCAAACCCAAACCATTTATTGAAGTGGCCAATACTTACAAAGGTTTAAAATCAGCCCTACAGTTGCCATCTCAGACACTTTTCTGTGATACTATAATAGAGTGTTGGCATCAGCAGCATTACTCAAGATCAGTGAATCTGATAAGCCACTGATGGCTTTTGCTAAAAGTCCATTCAATCAAGTTGAATCTCTCATTCAGACATAAGATTTCAAATGCTTCATTCTTCCTTGCTCAAAAAAGTATTTCTAGGGCATGGGGCCTGTAGGTGTAGGGACCCCCAATGTGCTACTTGGTCCCCTTCTCCTCAGACTCATTTTTCCTTTGCTGTCATGGTCTCAGGGGCTTATGATCACTGAGTGAACAACTGAAGCAGTTTACAGTGCTGCTGCCACTCAGCTGCATGGAGCTTTTCCTCAGTGAGAATTAGGAGAGTCCCTGCGGAGGGGTCGACAGCCTCTCACCAGTGACCTCAGGGGTATCTTGCTGCATTAGTCTAAAAAGCTGCTGTGCTCAGCTCCACATGCAAAGACCATGGGTTGCTGTTTCTCAGAATCACAGAACTGTCTAGGTTGGAAAAGACCTTGAAGATCATCCAGTCCAACCACCAACCCAACATTAACAGTTCCCAACTACACCAGATACCTCAGCACTATATCGACCCGACTCGTAAACACCTCCAGGGATGGGGACTCCACCACTGCCCTGGGCAGCCCATTCCAACGCCCAACAACCCCTTCTGGAAAGAAATGCTTCTTAATATCTAGTCTAAACCTTCCCTGGCTCAACTTGAGGCCGTTCCCTCTTGTCCTATCGCTTATTACTTGGTTCGAGAGGCTCATCCCCAGCTCTCTGCACCCTCCTTTCAGGGAGCTGTAGAGGGCGATGAGGTCTCCCCTCAGCCTCCTCTTCTCCAGACTAAACCCCCCCAGTTCCCTCAGCCGCTCCTCATACAACCTGTGCTCCAGACCCTGCACCAGCTTCGTTGCCCTTCTCTGGACACGCTCGAGTCATTCAATGTCCTTTTTGTGATGAGGGGCCCAAAACTGAACACAGGAATTGGAATGCATACACTCTTCAGCACCCTCAGTGCACGTTTTCTTCTCTTGGTGCAAATCCAGACCCACTGGGAAGAGAAGGTGAGAAACCCATCTCAGGGACCCTTCAAAGGGTGCAAAAAGGGATGCTGGCAGGGGTGGGGAGGGAACAGCACCAATTGCACCCCAACTTAGAGAACAGGCCTGCCACAGCAGGTAACATGCCTTAATGGCCATTGAAATGGCAGCTTCATTCCACTCTGCTTGCTGACTTGTGGAAAGGGAGCCTCCACATCAGTAACTTCAGATGCGCTACAGCTGAGAAAAGCCACTAGAAATTCTTGCCTGAGCAAATGCATGTAGTATATACACTAGTCAGACTCTAGGGTTTAATGGTCCAAATATCTGGCTTATGGTAAAAATTGTGTATGTAAAAATTAAGAAAAGGCTGCCTGTAACAATCGATGGCTCTTCCCTTCATAGTTCTGAGCCCAGCCAATGATGTTGTCCCACAGTCTCAATAAAAACATGATTCACTGGTAACAAAATTCACTCTGTTACATCATGCCAAGTACAGTACAAAACCAAAGCCGTTTTCAAGTACAATTAAGTAGAGATATTTTAAAAATGTATGTTTGTCATGTTAACACTGTGATAGTTTTACTAGTATCAGCCATAAAGAAAAGAAAAAAATTACCATTTTTTACTAACACCTGTGTTCTTTGTTGCCTCATTTGTTCATGCAAGTCAGAATTATTTCATTGCAGATTTAAAGGCTGCAGAGAACATGCTGTCAGGTCCTTGGAAATTTCAATCATTGTTAATAATTGACTTGGATAGCTATTTGGAAGCATTATTAGGTCCAACTTATAAAATAGAAGTAAAGAAGTGAGTATGGAGAAACCACTAGATTGCTTCTTCTCAGTCTTCATTGTTCATTGTAGTCACACTTAAAAATTAATTGGATCCAGTGACTTAGAACATTGAAGACTCTTGCATGACTCATTAAGCTGACATTTCTAACATTTGTAATTCACACTGTAAGAATGATAGAATCACATAAGCCATCTATATATGTTCACACTCCTTCATCAGAGTCGGACTACTGAAGAGAATGCGCTTAGTTTGGAATATCATCATCAATTCAGCTCTAAGACATCTGTAATGGAGCTGAGTTTGATAGACTGCCAGAGTGTGGAAAACTAAGCTCCAACGTCTTAAAAATAGGCAACACAATTAATTGCTACTTTTTTATTTATGGTCTTTAATCCTTTAATGGATACAGTTAAATTTCCACTTCATTGAGCAAGTCGATTGGTATTTAAAGGAACAAATAGATCATTTCAAATTATAAAGCACATGCTTTATTCCCTACATTTTCTTTTAAATTGTGCAAGTTTTTATTATTTTGCATTCTTGATCTTAAGTAACTTAAAACTGCTGGAACTCCATGGTTGTGAGGGATGGTTTTGACTGAGATAACGAAAGGGGCAGTTTTTGCTGCATCAGTTTATTTGCTGTCCAGTTTATTTATTTGTGCATTATTATTTATTGCTCCTAATTCTGTTGCTTTATAGAAGCAAAAGAATTGTTAAAGAGCTCCTTCTGAATTTATTTTCTCCTTTTTTCTTTAAGCCTAAATAAATAGAAAGAATCTTTTTCACATAATATTTTGCTCTCAGGGGAGCACATTTAACTCTGTGGGACTTCCCATTAAAATCAATCAGTGTAGCACATGTGTCTAAGAGTGAAGTGTTGTGCTGCTTTTCCCCCATTTCTTCCCCCTTCCCATGTGAAGTCTCTCACATCCACTGAGGAACTACAGGGCAAAGGGGGCAGCAGTGTAAAAATTGCCTCCAGCTGCAGCTGAGCTCTTCCAAATATTTTAATCAAAGTCAAATGACTGTTACTTAATCAGCCATGCTGTGAAATGACTTGATGTGAGCTGCTGACCTTTTGCATCTCCTAGGCTGAGAAAAAGGGTTTCTTCTTCCCTGTCGGCCTGACTCTCTTCCTCTGCAGCTTCTCCTGTCTCCCCTCAGTGCCCTGGAGCCTCCTGAGCAATCTGACAGTTCAGAGGTGGTCCCCGAATGCTGCAGACAGTGTATTGGGTCTCCTCATCTTCAGGGGGTCATAGGACCATCCCTCCTCCCTGCCAGGAATACAGTTCAGAGGAAGGACCCAGGAGGTCTGGGTTCCAGGAGATCTACGCTTCTCAAGGCTTTGCTTAGTTCTACCAAGGTACAGATAACCAGAGCACTTAGTTTGCTGCCTTACTTAACAATTCTATCACTTGCATGTGGAGGGATTGATGACCTCTGTACATCTTATATTCACATTGGCTAATTAGGAGTAATTGAGTTTCTCTATTGGCTAGAATGTGCTAAGGAAGATGACACATTGTTACAAATTATTTCAACTGTCAGGCTATTCCTTTTAATTAGTCTAGCTTTGTCTAGACACTGAGATGCCTTGTCAGGTGATGAAAACATTGTATGGAAACTAATTAGTTAGACATCATCCTTTTCTGTCATCCCTGTGCAAACAGTGTCTCTTGCCAGAGTAAAGATATTCTGAGCCCAGCTCACCCATTCTGGCTAAGTGCATGAAAATATTCACATTGCCTGAGAAAAATCTTTTAAAATACTCTCAGAGTTTGAAATCGTAACAGGTAACATGCTATTTGAGAACAAAGAGTAGCTTCACTGCATGGTTGTTTAAGCTATTATTTTGTCTTACCTGTTTTTAAGAAACTAAGGCATGGAGATTCCCTTTTGACTCCTGGAAGGCAGCTTCTGTGATTCACAATAATGACGTCTTAGAAGATTATTCATTAGACACCTGAACGTAAGTGGGGTGCACCTCTAAAATTACCCAAGTATCTGTTAACACAGTAGCCCACAGTTCCTCTCTGTAGGACTTGCTGTGTTCTACCAGCTGAATGATACATACCTGCCTGGATGCTCACTTTACCTGATAGCCCACCAGCCTGGTGATGTTCTGGTCCACTGGGTGAAGAACACAAGCCTTAACCAACTTCCAGTAGCTATTTATTCTTAAGGGCTCCAGTGAGATCCCTCCTATAGGTTTTTCAGAGGAAACTTTAGGAATAAAATGAAAATTGTACACACACACACACCCCCATTTAAAAAAACAAAACAAAACAAACCACACCTGGTCACATCATGACATCCTCTTTATTAAAAAAGGAGCTGCTAAGGAGTCTGGCAATGTTGCTACAAGGAACAGCTTGCACTTAACTCTTCCTCCTATTCATAAAAGGTAGTCAAAATAACTGATGTCTCAAACCAAGTCATATGAGATTGCACTGTTAATCATAATTTATCAATGGACTCACAAAGGTGATATTGGTAGAGGGAGACAGTGTTAGTTCCAGCACTGGAATTCAGGAGTGCCCTGGCCTCAAAATGCTAGTTAATACAACCCTCCTTCTGGCAGGGGACAAGAGGAGTGACTTTCACACACTTAGTTGTGTTTTGATATAATCAAAACGGTGAGAAAGACAACCTCATTATGATGGGGGCTCATTAGTTTACTCACAATCTGCAGTGCTGGAGAGAAGCATAGGAGAGAGGGATAGAAGAGTTACCTGTTTTCCTTGCAGTTTTGAACTCGTGCTTTCCCCAAAGCTTTGTTTAAAGCCAAAGCTAAATTTCCACATAAAGCCTCCTTTCCCCTTTTGCTTCACCATCATCTCAAGAAGATATGTGGCAGTTCAGAATGGCAATTTAGGCATTCTTGTGCCGTGTTTCTGTTTAACATTGAGATTGACACACGCAGCTCTGCTTAGCCGCAGAAGAGGATCAGGTTTGCTCCCTGTGGAAGGCAATCGGCTATTTCAGGTACTTTCAGGCAGTCTGTGTTATATTTCAGGTGAAAGTCTTCAGGATAGCTAGTTCTTTGGCTCAAGTATTTCTGTGTTGGAGCAGCATGTCCAACCCAGCTCATTTTCATACCTCTCCAGTAATAACACATGCCAGCAGCGGACTGTAGGAACCCATGGACAGGCCCATTGTAGGTGACAGCCTATTTTCTAGGTTTGTGCCTGCCTTTGAAGAACCTTTTTCTTGCAGACTTGAAATAAAAATAATACACAATAAAATATTGTGTATTATATTATATACAATATAAAAGTAATACACAATAAAAATAATTAAAAGTAATACACAAATCTTTCAGCAGTTGGAAGAGAGTTTCAGCCTTGATCTGCCACTGCTGTAAGTTAGGGCAAGTGTCTCTTTTGATCTGGTTGCTGGTCAGGACTAGGGGGGCGATGTATTTGTGTATTTATCACATTTCAGCTGGGAAAGGCACATCTGGACACCAGAAACGTCTTGTGCACCAGGCTGCATGGCAGGTAATTTTTGTTAGCATTCTCAAGAAAACCACCCTGTAATTTGAAGGAAACTTTAATTCATGGACAGAGGTAGAACTCAGAGCCTGAGTAGCCATCATCATATGTCTTGCTTTTGGGTAGACCAGTTCCTCACAAACCAAAAAATGAGATTTTTTGAAAAAAAGCCAACCCTAGAGATTTCGTAGAAGGTGATGTCAGGCTCCTGAATGACTGCTGTTGTAACTTAGTACAAGAGCTGTAGGAGTTTTGCAGTTCCTCACAGAGTTACATGGTGAGGTTTCTTTCTCTATGGAGCTTACATTTCTGTTAGTTGTTTTGTAACATTCGTCACTTTTTCCAAAGGCAATGCTAGGGCACAGGCTACAGCATTTTTCCATCTCCTGACCCCAGATCTCAGGAGAATACCATGGGGCTCCTTGTAAGCACAAAACGTGGGTAGAAGGCAGTGGGCTACTAATTCAATATTAAGTTAGAAAAAAGAATTATCTAAGACCAAGACTTGCATATATTGGCTCATACATGCAGGCCCTGACATGTCAGCTGTTGAAAGGGAGTTATTGAAAGAGGAAGAAAATGAATTAATATCAGATTAGTAAAAGACAAACAAAAAAAAACCCCAAAACCCCAAAGAAAACCCAACAAAATCCAGCAACTAACTGCTCTGTCAGAGCCTGGTTATTTTCCTGTGCCTGCTTGCAGCAGTGTTGAATTTATCCCATCTGAAGAGGTCTCACTGCTCTGTGGAGAAGTCACCACGGAGGCTGTGAAAGAGGTGGGAGGACAGCCAGCATCCTGCTGGGCTCTCCAGCCCATCTGCAGTGCGCAGCAGGACAGCACTGGGCGATCTTGTTCACACAGCTTAAAGGAAGGATTTACAGTCTTATCTGTAGCATGTTTTCAGAAACTCACATACTAACCCATTTTCATATATCTACACATGCCTCATTTATCTCCAGTTCTTGACCCAATTCTGACCAAATCTGAGTTGTTGTACGAAAGGGGCAGTTATCTTGTGACACGACAGACAGAGATGGTGACAAGCTCATATTAATTTAAAAACTCATCCAGGTTTCCCAAGAGCTAAAACCTGTTTTTTTTTTTTTTTTTTTCAGAACTAACCTGCAAAACCTCACCTTCAGCTGTATCTCTTTGCTTTACTGCCCCTTTGCAAATCACCTTCAGCTCATTATTTCAGTTGTAACATACTGTGGGATGTTTTAAATTCCTTATTTACAGGATTTGTCTCTTAGCAAAACAGAAGTATCCTTTTAAACTTCTTATTTTCAGCTTCCCATTTGTTAACAGCTGTTGTTTGTTGGGTTGATGGTGTCAGCCTTTGGAGCTGTCTCCCTGCAAACACACTGGCCATAAATGGTGTCAAGTTGCATTACATCTTCCAGGGCCAGGTGCGTTTCTGCTCCATCTGAAGTGGACAAAAAAAATGCACAGACCATTTTTTGCTCTCATCACACTGCCAACTCTGGTACATTTTTGCTCACATTGCACTACCAACTCATTTAAATGAGTCTCTGGCATGTACTCTTTCAGCATCACAAATTTCTAACTTTCTCTCACTCCCACAAACTTACATTATTTTTCCTCAGTTTCAGTCTGATTTTCCAAAAACAAATCTCATTTTATTATCATCCTGTATTTCTAATCTCTCTCAGTCTCTTTGTACAGCTGTTCCACACACACTCCTCCCGGATCAGCATCCATTGTAGAAAGCCTTAACATGCTTCTTGCTCCTCCTGTTAGGCTAGTGATGCAGATTAAACCACCACAATAAAGGGCTTCTGAGCAGATATGTGGTTGAACTGGAAAATTCTCTTGATAAATTTGCAAAAATGAGTGCATGGTGAGGGGGGAACTGTTTCCTGGGCCAGTCCCTGCCTGCTCACAACCTCCCCAGTACCAAAGGGTTGTAACTGACTGGTTCTAAGTCTCACTCATGCCTGGGACTGGAGAAAAGTTGCTCTTCCAGCCCCAGAAAATGCCCAAGAGCATTTCAGGGGCACTGCAGGATGACTGCCAGAGACAGCAGGTGACTTTTCATGCCTCAAAGAAAGGTGTAATACCATGGCCAGGAGATAGAGAAGAATATTGATTAATCCGCCTCTTCACCATGGCATGCAAAAGAAATGGCATATCTTCATCTCAGTTAACATGACTGAATGAGGAAGGGTAGTATTTCTGAGGGAGCATGAACTAAACTTTCAACACTAGCCAAAGCTCTTAAGGACAATGCAGCAGGGGCTGTTTCTGCTAATTCTGCTAATGGCTAAAGCCTTTAAAGGAAAATCTGAAGAAAAAAATTACCGGTATATCTCCTAGGAATATCTCTTTGCTACTTCCATTCAGATCAGCACTTACAGATCATGCAAAAACATGGGCACTGCTTTGAAAAAATGTTACCCCTTATGTTATCTAAGTAATAATCCTGGAAATGGATGTAGTGGTGTTTAGAGGACATGGAGATTGACAACTGCTTTTCACGGCTGAATGTATTTTATAATACTCTGCTTAAGAGTATAATGATGCCCTTATTTAGAGGTCTCTACTGTAGACATCTTCGAAGGCCAGTTTTGTATAGCAAGAATTATTTAAAAGGCAATTTATCTTTGCTGATGCTGGCTGTGTTGGCTAACTAAACAGAAAATGCACAGATGTGGTTCCCAGTGAGAAATGGCCAAGGGGAAAGACTACCACAGTGGCACAGGGCAAAGGAACAAAGCACAGGTGGGTAAAATCATAGAGGGAAAAAATGTTCCATCAAGATTGTTTCCCATGCTCCCTGCCACCCCCTTTAAGGGCCTAGCCCAAGTGGTTACAGCAGGTACCAACTGCCTGAGGGCTCCCATTTTGCTTAACGATCTTTTCATTCCTGAGATCTCTTCAGGGATCATGCATGGGGTGGGTGTGTGGATGTGTGGAAACATGCTTATCTTTTTATTTTAACAGGAAGAGCTGAAAGTGTGTATCATTAAGGAATCAGTACACTTACGACAGAGGTTTTGAGGCACTGAATTAATTAATCATCTATACTAAAGAACCGTCAGATATATTGACCAATATATATATATATATATATATATATATACAGCCGTAAGGCAATACTGCTTCCGTCATGATTTACTCATGTGCTTTCTTCCTATTTCCTAAAAGCCTGACAGGACAACAGATGTGCCTTTTACAAATACATTTAGGAAGTTGTTTCAAGCATCTTTCCAAACAAACAAAAAAATTGTTGTAGTATTTCCTACATAGTATCTTATACAGAGGTTCCCAAATATTCTTGCAGGTAGCATGCAGTTCTGCAGCTTCTTAACAGCACTTTGCTGTCCAGTGATACTTGTTGAGAAGAGATGAGGTACTGATATATTGGATGATGTCATACCAACCAAATAGAAAGTGGAGCAACTGGTGGAAAAAGACAACAACCAGGTAGCTCAGCTCTAACCAGGCACTTCTGTTCAGCATATGCATGCACAGAGACACAACAGCCAAAGTAAAGTGAAATGGGCAGGAATTTTTTAATTGACTTCCCTAGACATTGCACTAGGCTGTGAGTAGCGAAGGCTAATACTTTCACAGTTCTCAACTGAAATGTGAAACAAACCTGAATCTGGCTACCTCTTCTGATCTCATTGTGGCCATGTCTAAGAGTTTTTAATGCAAAATCCTCCTTGCATGTTGTCCAACATGACTCTTTATCTCCTACTTCTGTCCCTTCTCCCACAGCAAGCTCTCAGAGGCAGGCCTAAGCATCCCCATGTGAACATCTGAAAGAGCCCCTTTTTAGCAAGGAAATGCTTGTAGTTAAGCTTTCAGTTGATGGACCTGGATGCAGCCACAAGAGCAGGAAGGGATAAAGTTTACAGACCCGCATGGAGACACAGGGCCCACTGAAAAGGGCTGCTCACAGCTGAAGACTGTGAGCGCTGTTTCATCCAGCTCTGCTGCTGCCTTTCAAAGGCGGGAGGACATCTGTAGCCTTTGGGCTGCTTCCATCCCAGCAAACAGAGCCAGTCCTCTGTGTCAGGGATGGATGCCAAGGCTTGCATTATTCACACCATGGCTGAACTGGACCCAGAGCAGCCAAACTTCTTAGCCAAAAGTATGAGACACCAGGAAAAACAGACATAAAAGCTATTTCTAGAATAACTTGAGTTCTTCCAGCTGTATCAAGTAGATAAAACTCTGAAAGTATGTCTTGCAAAAATGAGTTCCTCAGTCATTGCATTTAGATCAATATTGTGTTGGCTAATTTCCATAATTTTAAAACTTGGTATCAGTAACCCTCGTCTCTTATCTCTTAGAGTGATTATAAGTGGCAGCTTCACTTAACATATGACAGTATAACTGGAAAAAGACAGTGATGTATTTTTACAGTCTTGAAAAAGTGCCAGAGCTTTTATATATTCACTGACAGTTGGAGTTCAAAGGTGAAGACAATATCATGCTTGGATATACTGAGAGTCAATCATCATCTGATCTGAACTGAAAAACAAATGCCAGGCAGAGTGTGTAGGGGGAGCTCAGTTCAGAGATGGTATGCATGGTAAACCCCTTAATCCCAGCACCTGTGATAACTGCTATCCAGCATTAGCAGGTGGAATGAAACTTGGCTTGCAGAGGGCATTGGTGAAGACAGATTATTTTGGGATCATCTTAACTATTTCCTGGGGAAGGGCCTGACCCACAGCGTGAGCTGCTTCAGGTGTCAACTTCTTGGAGACAGAAGAGCCATCCAAGAGAACAAAATACTAATGGAAGCAATTGGGTTTTATTATTTTTTCTTTTTTTTTTTTTTAAAAAAACCCCCTGCTTAATCCATTAAGTGTCCCCTAATAGGATTTTAGGCCAGAAATTACATTCACTGACTTCAGTACGACAGTCAGTTTATTCTTTACTTTTCACCTATATGCACAAACACATCCAAAGTTTTGGTTGCTTCTGGCATTCTTCCTGACATGGCATACCACAGTGGCCTACATCACCATACAGCTAAAACTGGAGGCACTTTGCTTTACAAGACATTTTAACACAAGACAATGAGCTTCTGGGAAGAAACTGAACACTGAACAGAAATGCAGAGTACACAGCTTCATCTAAAATTTTCTAAAGCTCTAGGAGACCAGTTGTGGGTCAACCCTTTTACTTACCAGGAAAATGGAACCTAAATAAATCCAGGAACTCCCGAGTTGTATAACCTGACTCTTGCATGGTGTTGTAAGGGTCAGATCCCTCCCCAGACTTCTGACAGTCAAGGCCATTAGACAGCAATGCATCACTTCGAAATTTTAACTCCTAATGTGTCGGTTTCTGATATACCACTTCTCTATAGGGGGAAAAAAAAAGAAAAAAGGAAGAAATGCTTATTTTCAGGTTAAAAAAAAAATGTACTAAGGTACATTTGATGACTCTCCCTGTGTCATTAGACACCTAAACCACTGGACCATTTTTTTTAAACCCTTGTACAGTAGTTGTGCACCCGGGACTCCCACTGATTTGTGGAGGGAGAGACAGGGGCCTGTGCCAACCTAGAAAGTAAGCTGGGGCCCTCTGCTCTGTAAATCTAAATTCACAGGCATTTCAAATTATTTTTAATCTCAGGCTACAGTGTGTACACATACACACATGTGCAAATGAAGCACAGTAGAAAGGTAGTAGTGCAACAAAAATAATTGTTTATAAAACTGTTTTGGGGGCAAAGATATATTAGATGTTACAAATTAAGGAATCTCCTGCAGCCGTAGTGGCACTACTAAAGAGGACATTATCAGATGGCTCAGCACACTCTAACAAATCAGACTTAGGAGCACAATCTACAGGCTTCAAAACTGCTGTCACAGAACCACAGAATATCTCAAGCTGATGAAGACCCACAAGGATCATCAAGTACAACTCGCTCCTTCTCACACAACTACCCAAAACCACTGTCATGAGATACAAGCCAGAGTTAAAAGTATGATTACTACCTTACTTTAAGAAAGTACAACTAGCCTGGTTGTGGTCAAAGCAGAAATAAAAATTATATTCTTGGTAAAACTGGAATTAGAAACCTGTCTGTTGACCAAATTCTGTCCTGGCAATATAATATCTCTCCACTAGACAAGAACTTAATTCATTAGATACAGGCAAGCATGTATAAATAAGTGAACTGGATTTTCTGTAAAATTGGAACATATTCTGGAGAAAGATCAAAGCAGTCATCCTTTTACTCCACTTGACTAGCTTGGTTTAACTCCAGCACCATGTGTGTTTTAAACTCATAGAGGCAAGAACAGATTACCTTGACTTTGCTTTCCGGAGTGGTGTTTGAACTGTGGCTAGAAACAGCAGATGAACAGTTCTGAAAACAAAACAAAAGCCTCTTTTGCCATGCCCAAGGCAGGGAGATCCAAGTTGCACTAATTCTTCTGAAAGAGAAACCCACCCAAATCCTATGTGAACAAGGAATTTACTGGGAGGCCTGTGCTAGTGTCATGCATGTGTGCGTGTGTGACCAAGTCTCAGGTCACCAGGTGGATGCATGTGAGGGGCACAGCTCAGTTCCCTGCTATGGACAGCCTGCACTCACTGTCTCTGACTGAGCATGGCTGGCCAAGCAAGGGACATTTGTGTTTCAGTTTTTTACAGCTGTTGCTGCTGTTTGCCATTAGTCTAGTATCAGAGGCAAGACCTTATTTACACAGTAATTTGGCATGTTGGTGGCATACCTCCTTAACTAGCAGGTAGAACTGAGGTGAGACAGCATCTAATTGCTAAGAGTGGATGCTAAGCGCAGCATAAGAAAAGTTGGTGAAACAGAGGGATGCAATAGTAAAAACTGACTGACCTCAAGGATGGGGCCTTGTTTTGGACAGCTATGTTAAGACATGTGTCTCCCCCCAGCAGAGACTTTACCTGACCTTTACCCAGGGCACACTCCCAAGCGCTGGGGTACCAGCCTGGCAGTGGTATCACGCAGCACCTGCAGAGCTGGACCAAATCAGCTCTGACAGAGCTCACAGAAAATTCATGCAGTCCAAGCCACCAAGTCTGTGCAGGCCAAGTGGGATGAGGATGGCTTCAGTGGGTCCCTATTTCCAAGGGACTGTGTAGGAAAAGCTGTTTGATAGGGACTTAGGGAGGGAAGGAGGAAGGACACAGAAGTGCTTAGGTCCCTTGAAGGAAGGCACCAAGGTGTGTTTCTCTGCCTCATCTGGTAAGTCTGAACTCCAAGGATACAGAGGCACTAGCTTGGGACTTGCTCCAATGTCATCTAAAAAGCATCCCATTCAACAAGCTGCCAAGATTGTTTGGAAGGTACAGCTCAAAGGTTTTTATTTCAGTTGGTAACTACTTTGCAGTTCAAGCAAACCACTTAAACACCATCCTTTGGTGCCTCCCCACACTTCACATGGCCAAAAGAGAGGCCACTTCCCTCCCAGACACCAAAGGATCCAACCTTTGGTGTTTGAGACCAGCGAAGGCAGATCATCTTGGGCAGAGCTTTTTATTCTGCCAGTCAGCAGGAAAAAGCTAGTTTGGGCCACTGATGCTGTTCTCACCAGCAGCTCCCAAGGGTTGAGCTATCCAGTCCTCCCTGTCTTGACTTACCAATCTACCCTGTTTTGCTGCTGCAGTTGTAATTTGCAGCATTTCTGGATGATGACAAATCACACATAGAACAGGAGAGGAGTAAAACAGCATAATGAAATTTTATTCTGAAAATATGGCAAGAGTCTAAGGCACTTCAAACATTTCAATACACATGACTAAAGTGAATGTGACAATGTAATAGCATTCCATAAATATGCACTGAGAACTACGCTCAATTCCACTTAAGGGGAATATACAGCTGGTACCTCTAATTTTACTCTCCAATAAACATATACGGAGCTTACAGACTGACACAGTTAATAAAAATATGGTAACAGGATATGTAATTCTTCATGTATTTTTTAATTAAGGAATATAAAATGTTGAAAATACTGTGTGAGCTAATTTTATAGATACTAGTATCTCTCATATAAAAAGTTATACATTATCCCCAATTAGAAACAACTTATTTAGTGAACTTCAGACCTGACAAGAGGCTCTATCCCCAATACCTACCCACTCACCCACCAGCTCAAGATCCATGGAGCTGACTATATAAGCAACTGCAACTTTTGAATTTCAAAGTAATTAAAAACATGTTGGAATGAAATTTATAAAAAGGTTACTGTGATAAAAGTCTAGCACAGTAAATATGTTTTAGAATGATTAAAAACAAGCCACTGGGACACCCCTGCATGGCTAGCTTTAGAAGTCTTAGGCTGCACATAACATAGGAAAGGATAATCTATAGCAAACAAAACCAAGATTTATGACAGTGTACGAAAAGACAAGTAGGTGAGCAAAAGGTTCTCAGCTGAGCACTACTTAAACTATAGGCTTGCTTCAAGTTTACAGTTTTCTATCTTTAGCACTAGATCTCTACTTTCACTGTGCTGGTGAGTTCAGGCACAAGACAATTACATTCAGTATCTGTCTCAGTAAAACAGTAACATTTAGCAGCTTAAAGATGGCATAGAGATTTTTACAGATATTCGTGCACTACTACTCAAACGTGGCTCTATGGGTGGGTCCAGGAGATGTCCTTCTGCTAAGCCTAGGAGTGCCCTAGAAGAGGAAAGAACAATTATTCCAGGGATATAGGAAGTGAAAAGTGAAATTATTCCGGCCAGCCAAATGAGAACACAGCACTCACAAACACTCTGTTCAGTTTCTTGCCTTTAGTTGCACAGATTAATCTTTTTTTTTTTTTTTTTTTTTTTAATTTTCGTTTTAGGAAGAACAGTACCAGCTATCATATAGCCTGCTAACTGAGAGTGCATATTTAGACAGTGACACATTTAACAGCAGTTTTATCACACAGTGAGTCAGGGTTCAGAGAGCAGGCGGGTAGTTGCCAGAACACCTAGGACAGCTGTTAACTCCAGAAACAGCTGCGTTTTTGTGACCAGGTCAATAATTAGCATTACAGTGATGCAATAGCACCTCTGCACACTAGCCAGAGTCAGCAAACCCTGCCCAGCGAGCTATCCATACCCCCAGATAGAAGGGAGAAGGAGGAGTCTTTCATCCAGGGTTCAGCCTTCTACAGTCAACCTCTACCGTAAAAATGTACGTTTACCAGCATAAAAATTATCTTGTGAATAAACCTGAAATTTCATGTGCTGTACTGCTCTACAGGTGCTCGGGGTTAATTTTTTATTGATGTTTTACTGTTATGTTCAGAATAGCAAGTTAAAACATAAACTGTAGGAGGGTGTGTACTAACCGGTGACTGGGTTTTGGAAAAGTTGACATGGGCATAAAGCAGAACCGCTATGTCCTTATGTCCAGCTTCCAGGGCTATTGAAAGTGCTGTGCTGCCATCCTGAGAGAATAAAGGAAGAAACAAAGGGAATTAGTGCTTGTGTGCATTAACAGATCTTTTAAAAGCCCCATCAGCCCACAGAGAAGGGAAGTTATGAAGTGGAGACCCTACTGCTCAGACAGACAGTCGGGTTAATTTAGAGTCTTGTTTAATTTCTTTTATTATAATTAAGTGACAATAAGCCTTGCACTGCTGTTTTATGAGCAGCCCGATTGTTAGAGGCCTATAATTTCTCTCAACAAGGAGTCTCTATTATTGCTGAGGAAGAATGAGCATGCCATTATCACAGTAACATTACATGTAGTGCTGTGTAAGACCAGTGATTTCAGAAGATTGGGCTGTCTGAGAGAAACTACAATGTCTGTGAGGAATGGAAGAGACGATAAGGGAGGGATAAACGCTAATCAAATATCATGATAATTGCTGTGTTACAATGGTAATTGTTGTGTTATAGCTGCCATTAACACTAAGAGCAGTTGCATTCATAATTCTTAATTCTCCTTAATGGAAGTCTAACTACAAACGGATTTTCCTGGTCAAATACTGTCACCTCAGTTTCTCAGAAGATACTATTGCTTTCAGAAACCATAGTTGTCGAGGCTGCTAGAAGCAAAGAGTGCTTTTGCTGAGAGGGTAATTTATTGACCTGCTGTTTTCCCCTTAAACCATGTCTGCTCCAGGAAGAAGTAGATGTCAGACCACCTGTGATGTGTTTCTCTGAACTGTCAGAGAAGCACACTTGTACAAAGCTGCCATGTCCCAATTTCTGCCTTCCTTGCTTCCTTCCCTTCCTGAAACTGGTGCATCACACGGCTACAACCCCCTGCTCTCCAATAATGAACAAGCAGCAGACAAGTTGTGCTTGGGAAACAGTATCTAACTGCCTTCATATAAATGTTATATTCCCATAAAGACTTTAATTAATGACTGTGTGATTAATAGTGCTAACAGCATCCAGGCTGCAATAACCCAGCCTGTCCCCAAAAGTGTTTGTTACACTAAGGCCTCTTTACATTTTCCCCTCAGGCCAGCTGTTACACACTACTGGCACCATCAGGCAACTGGGCCAGCTCCTGCAGCACGTGAACGCTTGAACAAAAATGAAGTCTCTGCCTCTTTGCAACAGCTTCAACAAATATCCACCCACTGCCCTCCCAAACCCCAAACGCAGGCTCCCTTTCAGTGCTCAGTGGGTAAAGCAATAGGAAGAATGGAAACATACCCACTAAATGATGTTGTTAACAAGATCACAGTACTGGCAAGAAACCAGCTAAGTCAACATTTTCAAGTTTGAGAAATCTGTAGATCAAATTGTCTGCTGACAGTGTAGGCTGCAATGGTCATTGCAAACAAAAAACACACAAGTGCCTCCCTTGGCACTGAAGTCACAGCCTCTATCAGTTTACTGTCAGGACAATGTAGCCTCATGACTGAGACCAAATCTGTATTCTCAGAAGTCGTGTGTAGATACTGTCTGAACATCCTGTGAAGAGAGCTGTAGGGTTGATGTTTGCCATAGACACAGAAAAGCAACACAGTAAGGCCTTAAAGTCACCAGATAAGGTGCTAACTGAAAACTGGAAGACTCCAGTGAAAGGGGGAAGGAATGTGAGAAGGGAAGACATTTTATCATGAGCTAGCAAATGGTTTTTTCTGTTCTGGCCACTACACACCTACAGCTAACCATAAAAATTGCTACTGGGTAGGTCTGTTAGGAAGGCAAATTTACTAGCCAAATAATTACAGCACTTGCCACCACTAGTCAGAATATTCATGCATTTGGTATTTTGGCACTGTGAATCAGAGATTCACATAAATAGATTTCAGCAGCTCTCCACTGCATCAAAAAAACTAAATTATGAGAAACATTCCAGAGTGGAGAAGCTATCTGATGAAGCACTATCTGGAAAGGCAACTCACATTGTCCTCCAGGGTGCCATTACATCCAGGCTGAGCCAGCAGAAGTTTGACAATCTCTACATGTCCATGTTCACTGGCACACATCAGAGCTGTAGAACCCTCATCGTCCTGGATATTGACATCTGCACCACAGGCCAGTAAAGCTTTAACCATGTCTATCCGCCCATGACTCACAGCTAGCATCAGTGCAGTCTGACCAGCCTGCATGGAAAGAAGAGGACAACCAAAATAACTACACAGACAATTGGTGACAAAGCATGCACACTTAATTTTTGGCACTGTGCTTCTTCTAGGGGGAAAAAAAAGAAGTTATTTTATAGATTACTCTCAAGGCTCTGCTTGCCATTATTTAAATACCTTTCATGCATAACATATCCCACATTCACATATGTATTTACTAAGTTAATGGAATATATTGGATCTATCACCCAACATCTGGAGTTCCTTAGAAGGAGCTAAATGGTGCAGAATTTGTAAATGCCTCCCAAAATTCAGTAACTTTTTTTCATATAATATTCAATCTTCATTTTTAGAAGAGGTCCAGACCTGAGGCTCAACTGTTCTTCCACAGCTCCCTTTTGTATACAACAATCAAAAACATACACATAAACATCAAAGACCACCGAGGGTGAAAGTGAATGAGTGCAAAAGATGAACTGATGGAGCAGGGATGGGAGCATGGAAGGAAAGGAGACCTGGGAGTTTGAACAGTGTCTCCTGAACCGTTCTGACTGACCTGGCTGGCTTTAGCATTCACGTCTCCACAGCTGAATAGTTCCTCCACTATCCTCATGTCCTTCTCGGCTTCCACAGCTGCAAGTGCAGCAAGCATGATGGGGGTATAGCCGGCCTTGTTCTGATGATTTACATTACAGACATCTGCAGAGGGATGAGATAATTTCTTTGGAAAGCAGGAACCCAAAAAGCAGCAATTGTGCTAATGAACTGAATAAGCTGTTAGCAGAGCAGCCTATAAAAAGAAAAAGCAGCAATTGCTCTCATAATGGAAGCAATTCAAGAGAGAGTGGAGAAGAAAAAAATAAACAGGGGGGCTCTTGAGCCTGAGTAAGAATAAGATCCTCTTCTACTATGTGTACAACACAAGGGAGAGCACAAAGACATTTTATACATCATCATTTTAGGGCTTTGTGTGTTTTTTTCTTTTGTAAAAGCAAGTAGTCTGAAATTTGACATGACCATTAGGGTCATCGGTCAACACCATGAACACCATCAGGAGAGTCTTCAAGCTCCTCTCCTGAGGGGATCCTCACCGCAAAGTGAAAACGACCCAGCAACATGGTCAGTGGAAAAGCTGGTTTTCCTCAGCACAAACATTTTTCTGAAATTGGTGTTAAAAGATCTGCAAGCGTACTTTCACATGTTTTGGAGCTGCAGAAAAAAAACTTTTAATTAAAGACTGTTTCCAGCTCTACAGAGTATTTGACTGTGAACAAAAGTACTCTGGGAACAAATACAGTCAAGTCCTCTGACTAGAGCCAGCAAATGACAAGAGTTCTCCTTTTCATTCAAGTCTAACCTCCAGTCTGTCTCTGTTCTTAAATTCTGCAGTTCCTAAAATTCTGCAGAAATCCAGCAGGGCTTATTAGTTCAACAGGCAGCTGGGCTTTCAGTGTGCTCATCGCATTGGAAAGCAAAGACTCAGACTTACATAAACAGTATCTCTAGATTTGGGGTTAAACCACACCACAGATATCTTAACAAGCAAAAATGCTTCAGGAAATTCTTCAGGTTTATTGCTAAAAGCTTTTTGCTTTTTTGTTTTTTGTTTGTTTTTAAGTGAAAAGAACATTGCAGAAACAATACAACTGCAGATGTAAGAAAACACGTTTTTTCATGTTCTACAGACATCATCTCTGCTACTAGTAGCCCAACCTTACTCTCAGAAGTCACCTCTGGGAAGCCACAGAACATGACACTCTGCTACATGTGTTTCTTACTACATTCATTACATGAGTAATGAATAATTATTAGAAGTGATGGTTTCCTACCCCGACTAGACTACTTCATCAGAGGTATGTTTTCTGAGGTCACATTCCAGCTCCTTTTTTATATGGCTAATGAGCAGAGCTGTTTTCCTCTTTGTCTTCTTGGTAACACTGCATGGTGATACAGGAGTCTCTTGTCTCATTTGCTCTTCCCACCAAACACACAGACATGGACTTCTTGGACCAAGAATCTGCCTGTGCTATAACCACACTGCAGAGTTGACTGTAATGACCATCTAGACATGGTCCAGAGAAGACTGTAGAAGACTGAAGGAATTTGCCTATCCAAAAATATTTAACAAGTGCTGGCAACATGCAGTGTGCTCCTGCACACCTGGCACTAGTCATGGTTGTTGGATTTTACAGTCAAAACCCACCGTGTTCAGAGCAATACACCAGCTGCTGTAAACAGCAGGAGTCCTGACTTCCAGCAACAGATGAGCATGCTCATGCTACCCCAATACACTCAGGGAAGCGGAGGGGCAGTTTCTTCCACCACTGGCTGTGCTGCAGAGCTAGCCTGCTGCATTTCACTGTGCTCCTGACATTCCCTGCATTCCCCCGCCATGACTCACTCTTCCCAACAGGCTGCCTTCAAACAGCACCGAAGTGCTCACTTTCCTGCCCAGGAAGTCTCTGCATGTGTGACAGATGTGCTGGGTTTTCAAAGCGGAGATCTCTATCATTAACATCCTTGTCCATCTGATACTACCCTTCTGGATTTATAAATACTGCTAAGCCTATGTTTCAGACATGTCGTTGGCCTAGTTAAACTTCACAACCATGACAGGTTTTACAACTAGTTGAGTGAAATAAACTCCAGTCAGGGAGGATAACTAGGCTTAAACAGATCCCATTCTGCCTGGGACCAGCTCCAATGTGCAACACCTTCTGCTGGCTGACTTCTGGCTCCAGATGCTCTGGAGTCTCCCCCTCTGTCACTAGTGCCTCTGCATGTGTGTTGCAAGGAGATGGAGAGAAGGAAGCAACAACAAAAGCAACTAAATGAAGCATCATCACATTTCTCACGGATCAGGAAAATACTCCTATATGGCAGAATGCTATATTGCTCCAGTTTCTCAGAAGAGCAGCACAGATGTGTCAAGGTGGTGGCCAGAAAAAGCTTCTGTATTGCTCTAGTAAGATAAAGATGGACTACTCTTGAGTATTTAACATGAATGTTTATACCTGAATGCATCTTACTCCACCAGCACCCTACCTTTGGCTGAGCAGCAGCTGTGCTGCCTCCAGAGAAAACTGCTGGAGGCTGGTGCTGCTGAACTTGGACTACAGTCCAAAAGTCAGGGATCTACCTATCTGTCCCAAACACTGGTCAACTCTGTATACAATTTACTTGAGTGTTCTTTGTAACTTCTTCAAAAGCCATCACGATTACTACCAAAGCTAGCACTGGAAACAAGGATTCTGGACTACCCAAGTGAGCCACCATGTAACTGTTAAAACAGCTGCAGCAGGAAGCCCAAACTCAACCTCTTGCTCATCAAGAATTTCACCTGTGAGGATTTCAAAACCAAAAGATAATTAAAAAAAAAAATGCAAACAAGTGAACCTACTTGCAGCCAGAAGAAGCTTTACAATTTCAAAGTTAGAATGTGAGACACTGTAATGCAGAGCTGTGTTTCCGTTTCCATCCGCCATGTTGATGATATGTCTGAGGACAGCAGGAGAAACTTCTTCAAAGGCAGTTATGTAGTCTCCAACCATTTCAGGGACAGCTGACTTCTGACTTGAGACACGAAACCACTCATGCTGGATGGTATTTAAACAAAACCTCTGCCAAAACCAAGACAGAAAAATTTACATATGGGCAATCTATTTAAAGGAGTTTCCATCCCACAAGTCAGCAATGCAGGAGGTCAAGCCTTTTTTAGTCAAGTGTGGGAAGAAAGTACTCAGCTCACAAACAAGATGTACAGACTGAAGCTTCCCCTCTGACCAAACCTCTCTTTAAAACACTAATTATTTACCTCTTCTCATTTCACCTAGTTTTCATGAATGGTTCACCTCTGAGGGCACAGAATTTTAGGATGAGATTACTCCCAGAATTAATGGGTATCAAATAGTGGTGAACAGAAAAAGGACATGGCGTAACCATTTCCATTAAATACTTAACTAGGTTTATAAATCACTGATGAACTCAAGACTAAGAGCAGTGGGAATGCACATTTCTTGGGGACTTAAAACAACAGCTTGCTATGTCAATTAGGCCCAATCCCGAGGCATGAATTATCAAATGCCAAAAATACAGGAGAATTTGCTGGACAGCAGTTCTGCAGAAGAGCTGGGTATTACAGAAGATCACAAGCTGAACCTGAGTCAACAACACCACACTGTAATGAAAAAGGCAAATACTGTATTGGGTTGAATAAACAGATTTATACACGGCATGCGATGCATTCTCTCCACCTAGCACTGTGGAGGCAACAGCTGGGCTACCTTATCTGGTCCAATCACTGAACAACACACAAGATTTGGTCAAAACAGTTTCAAAGGTAAGCAACAAGAATGACCAGAAGTCAAGGAAATCTGACCTATGGGACAGACAGGAAGGACTGGAGATGCTCTGCTGAAAGAACAGCTGGGGAAAGGAACCCTGTAACATTTTCACAGTGCTGTTGCAGCAAGAAAAGAAAGAACCTATTCTTCACCTGCAGGCTGGCTGGCTATAGTAGTAGGGGATTTTATCTGCAACAAAAGGATGCAGGTTAGACATTCAGAATAAACTTTCCCATCGGTACGGACCAAGGTAGGAGCCTCTTAGGCCAGGTAACTAACTGTCTGTTGGGAACAACATAGAGCAGATCTAGCTGTGAGCCAAGAAGTCTCCTCCAGTCACTGCCAGCTCTGACTTTTTTGAGACAATTTCTCTAACCTGGAAGGATCACTATGTCCTTCTTCTCTTCTCATAAACCCCCACCTGCAAAGTGGTAAGTTCAAGGACAATTTTACAGAGGAGACACTCAGCAGGCTTCTCTAAGTCTCTAGGGAAAACACAGGACCTGTACCAGTAGCTCTAGAGGGGGCCCATGTCTGGTAAAGGGAGAATATTCTACACACATCAGGGCTAGATATACATCTGTACGACATATATACAAAATGTTCTACATCAATACTACTACAATAAAAACTTACAAGATCCAACCATTTGAGTTAAGAGTCTATGTGTATTGTGAACATACAGAGTTGAAACACAAAAGTGGTCATAAAGTGACACAATTTTTTTTTTTTTTTTTAATTTTAGGCACTACTGAGTGCAATATACCACCAAGAAATTAGTTTTAGAGTCAGCATCACATGCATTACTAAGTAAATGGTACATTTTTCTTACTAATCCATCACATCCCAAAAGGACCAGTTTGTAGTTCTGGTGTAAACAGCTGCTAAAGAGCTGAGTATGCTTTAAGAAGTTGGGACAATTTATATAGATCCCTAGCTGTACTGAAGTTTACCCTTTTTGGACAAGACTTCTTTATCAGCAGACAGAGAACAAGAGCTGATTAGTCTGCAGCTTCCAGCTACAAAGCACCACTTGTGCTGAGAAACACTTTAAGCACAAGAAAGAAACATGTAAATGCAAATTACACTTCCAAGGCAGAGATTACGACCTGGTTATGCCATTTTTGACACTTTCAACTTCAACTGGGTCTGAAGCATTTGTTGTCTGAATGCCTGAACTATTCCTGACGGACTAACAGAGAATTAAAAATTACCCCACAACTGTATTAAACAACCTTTCAAAAAATTCCCTGGACCACAAATGTCAGAACTGGACACAGACAGTATTATTGTCTTTAAGAAGCTGCAGATGCTCAACGGTAAAGGAGACTGGCACTGGAATGTTGCCTTTTACGTCACCACACAACTGTAACAAATGTAAAATTTGATTTCATATCACTAAGAAATGTTCCTTTGCTTTCAGATTGCCCTCACAAAGCAGCACAGGCAATTCCTATATGAAGCAAATAGAACCTTATTTCTTGAGATTGAATATTAACAACGAATACTCCTTACTCCCTGCTGCACTGATAAAAGCTACCAGCGTTCTAAGACAGAAACAGTACCCCTGTGCTTAGGAGGAGGCAGAGCACCTGCAGTTTCAGAACAGACCGTGAGCTTCTGTCATGGGAAGAAACAGGCTCCTCACCCCATGCAGTCTCTTAACGCAAGGCCTGAGAGCTGCCCACAGCAAGTGCTAAAGCAACAGTAAGAAAAAAACATGGAAATGCATAGATATGTTGGAACTGTGCTTTCATGTTACTAATTGTATGTGTGTGCCTTGAGATGACAACACCCCAGCACACAAAGCACAAGTACATCCTCTGGTCAAAAGTCTCCTGACAGAAAAAGCACCTTGTGACTCTTCCAGGAAAGATGAAATCCTCTTCTGCCTAGCCACTGTGGTGCTGGTCCTGCAAAACCAGAAGTTATCTCTCCCCAAAGTTTTTCTGTTGCAGCTCAGAGAGAATTTTGCCCTGTGTTGCTTACCACATCTTTGCTGGTCAGTGCCTTGGGATCATCAATGTTGTTTCTCAGCAGGTGACAGGCAGAAAGCATCTTTTCACTTAGTTCGTATCTGAGGGAGGCGGAAGAATATATGGCATATTTCAAATTTTCTCTTGACATTTCAGCATAGAAGCATTTATCTTTCTAAAAGCCATGTGCAAATGAATGTTTCCAGACAAGATAGCAGCTTCTGCAATGCAAAAGCTGCTCTGGTAGCTGTTCTCCACAGAGACTCCCTCTATGGCAAGCAGAGCCGCTGGCAGGGCCATGGTCCTCGTGAGGAGGAAAAATGTGTTTCTCAGATGTACACGGGAGGAGCAGCGGAAATGGAGAGCAGGTGACAAACACATCACTTCTGTGCTTTGGACTTGGCAACGCTCCTAGCGGAAATTCTCACCTACTGCTGTACGACTGCAGAGAATGTATTATATACTCTGTGCTCTGATCACTTGATTAACAAGAGGAAATGCCGACAGCTGTGATGGAAATGGAATTAACCAGCGGGGAAGGGCACAGGCAATACCTCCCTGCCAGCTCCTGTTCACTGGGACCAGCCTTTCTCATCTCATCCACTCTGGATATTTACTCTCTTTCTCAAGTCCCCCTTTATGTTTTCGCTGCTGCCCCCTTTCTATCACAAATTTCAAAATGCAGGAACAGTCTAAAATAAGAAGGCCCATGCCTGTGACACATGGCACATTGTGTTGGCTGTGGCCAAGCATCTCTGCCTACAACATGCCACAGAGGATAATGGCAGTTTTCCTGGAAAATTCTCCCATAAAGCAGAGAAACTAACACACCCATGTAGGTAAGGTGGGCATTTTAGCCCTCTAGGGTTACAAGCCAGCTGCTGGCGCTTCCAGAGCACTGAAATGCTTCACCATTCCACCGACCACGCTCAGTCCCATGTGGCCATGTGCCCTGCCTCCTCCACTCAAATGGCACTGCCAGGGCAGCCAGCTTGCTAAGAATATGCTCCTCAAGTACATGTGGCTATGTAAGCTGTCCTGCTGCTCCTCTTCACAATCATTCCTTGCTAGGGCAAATATAAATTAGAGACCTCCTTTGAGAAACTGCCCACCTTTTTATGCCACCTGTAAAATAACAAGCCATCCTGCAGTACTGTATAAATAATGTTCTGGGCACTTCAAAACTCATAGCTCCAAGGCCTACAAATAGCTCTTAATTATTAATTTCTGCATCTCTTTTATTTAGCAGTTGATAATTACAGGTAAGTTTGATATTAAGCTGCATCTCCAGTGAAACACGACATTAATTTTGTCTTAGCTCTTTTACTGTTATTATTCCACTTACATAATTTTCCAGGCTACCATACTTGTAAATATCTGTCAAACCCAGTATCTATAAAATATCGCTTCACTATGTTTATATTTCCTTTTGTCCATTCACTAATCAAGAATCAGTAAAAACTCACCACACCATTGCTTTCCATGTGCCAAAAAAAAAAAAAAAAAGCGCCTTGACTGTCAAATGCTACCTTACACAGTTCAGTACCAATATGAAAAGTAACTTCGACATGAAATGCTGAACAAGTGCATGATGGCAGCCTTAAAGTATATTATAGTATAAGAACTCATATGAAGTATATGATCTCAGGGTCAGATGACCTCCTTGCTGCTGTACCCCATTGTCTTACCAAGCAGTACCAGCCACAGCTGAGATGCTGTGGAAGGTGCCAATGCAAGATGTGCTCCCAGTAGGCCACCGACCTGGTGTGCAAGACTCACTTGCTTACTTACTGTTTTACAGACCAGGTTGTTAACAAGGCATTGCCTGCTCCCAAACAAGTGCTGTTTGTGACCTGGGAGAGCCTCTGCCAGGGCAGGGAGCCACCTGGATCTTGATATAAATGGACCATTTAAACCCACTGGAAAGAACACCCTCCAACACCTTCTCGCCGCTCACAGACAGTTGTTTTGCCACAAAACTGTCTCTGGTTACCCACTCGAGGAGGAGAGAAGTACACAGCAGTTGAGCAACAATGGTGCTGGCACTCTTCACCAGCACGGGCATAGCCCATGGTTAGCCCCATGAACAAGGTGGTGGTAACCCCCTCAGAGGCACTCAGGAGAGAGCGAGCAGCCTACCTCTCTCTGATTTCCACTTCCTCAGCCTCGCACTCTGGAGTGGGGCTGTCCTTCTCTGCCCCCACAGCGCAGACCTCTGGAGCACAGGATGTGGGCTGCCCCTCCTCTGTGTGCCGGCTGCGGGGATACTCATGGCCCTCACACTCTTCCTCCGAATCTGAGGAGGAGCTCTCCTCAGAGCTGGAGTCGTCGCTGGATGTGGTCTCGTATCTGTGGGGAGAATGAGCAGGTGCAGGGGTGCTTGCTCAGTGACATTCAGCAGCAGTCAGTACTTGCCTGCGCTGCTGAAATTTCTTTCAAAGGCTTAGTCTTCCTATTTTCTACTTAGAGAACCTTTTCTACTCACTGAACTCAGTGTCACTACCCACTGACACTGTGACTATGTGCACAGTGTGTAATGAGAGAAAACCAACCTTTCCTTAAACAGAAGTCTTAACACTCTGTCAGACCTTGCCTTAGCATGAAAACAAAATTACTTTGTGCTGTTGCCTTCCTAGGCAGATATAATCAGGGAAGATATAAAACCCATCTAAAGAAAACAGCTGCAATCTAAACAAATTTTCCTGTGATGGTCCAAAACATTTTGATGTTTTAGGTGAAATATAAGTGATTTGGACAATTATAATGCTGATTCTAATGAACTGTCTTACCTCACCAACCTCAGTAGCTGATGAATTCATGTACTAAGCCTATTCCTCTAATATACAATGACTTGTGACTGATTTGT
The DNA here is from genome assembly GCF_965140245.1 of Athene noctua. Lineage (NCBI taxonomy): Eukaryota > Metazoa > Chordata > Aves > Strigiformes > Strigidae > Athene > Athene noctua. The sequence continues at coordinate 71,535,351 of NC_134077.1, forward strand.
CAGTTATAACATTCCCACACTATAAGTAATAATACTTTCAGTCAATATGTATGAAATTAATTAATTGTGATATTTAGGCTATATACTGCACAAGGCATTCGTACTATGGAAAAACTAATCTCAGGAAAGGGCTAGAAAATCTATGTAAAAACCATCTGGTGAAACCATTTTAAAGTTCTTTGCAACATTCTGCAAGGGTAAGTAGTATTTTAAAAGAAGATCATTTCCCATACTGTTTTCTGTATTTGTGTAGCAAAGTTTCTGTATTTATCTAGCACAAAGACAGAAAAGTTAATTCTTAGGCAATGCCAACTCTTGCTGCATTGTTCAACAGTACAATGCTGCGCTTGTCAGCTAATACTGCCTGAGAAACATTCCCATGGCTCTTTGATTTGCTTCATTCTCCCATGTTAAATTTGGTAGCAATCTAACCTACAGGTACTTGAGACCGATGCCATGTATGACTTGTAAGCACAAAAGGTTTGCAGAGGATTAAGATGAGCTCAGCTGTTTTGGTCTTCCCTCTGACCCTTAAACTCAGCAGATGCACCACAGCCTAAAGGACCGGCCAAAGCTATGCATACGCTCCTGGGTTCCTCCTCTCCTTCTCACCGTAACAGTGCTACAGTGACACATTTTTTGGAGACAGGTCTCTTACCCGCCATTAATGCCGACAAACTGCAGGTTCTTCTTGGTGTTGCTCAAATCTTTCTTCCCGTCCCGTTTCTTCATGATAGATTTGAGCGTGTTTTCATTATTAGTACATACTGGCGAAAAGGGAGACAAAGCACATGTTATCAGTACAAATCTGTAGCTGGCTTTGACTGCAGCAGCTTTAGACAATTTTTCAAAACAAACAAACAGCTCTCTGTTTAGTTAAACCAACTGAAGCTGGGCTTTCTAATCTTTTTACATACAGTCACGGTGTGAGATGCACACTGGAAATATAAAAGAACACTTTCAAAAACAACTCTGGAAACATAAAACCAGTTTAGCCTAACCTTCCCATCTTCCAACATGGTGCTATGCTTTGGAAAACTTTAAGAAAATGTTTGTTATTTTTTTTCTTTGCTATTTATAAAGACTTTTAACACTCAAAAGGGTTACTCTGCTCTATTAAGAAATCTTAATTTTTGGTGTCAGGTGACAGCAGCTTATTGACAGAATTAATGTATTAGTACAAACAGCACATTTAATAATAACCTCTTTAACAGGGTGGGGAGGTTCAATAAAGGCTGGTCTTTTGGACTTTAGTATTCACTGAAACAACATTTAAAGCAATCTCTAAGCATAAGACAGGCAAAACATTCTTACAAATTTAAGGATTTGTTTTGTTTTTTAAAAAATTATTAGCCCTTTCTCTCTCAGTACATTTTTTGAATGAGGACACTAAATGGCATTTCACTGATGCACTACAATCTCCCACTTAAAAACTAACCACTATCTACAGACACAGGGTCTCACACTGTGACTTTCCCTGTAGCTGCATCTTTCCCTGCTTTTGCAATTTTGAGAACCCTGAAAACCTCCTCTAACTGCATTTCATATTCAAACTCCATCAGCATGATGAAAGGTGAATGTGAGCCAATTATTACCATAGAGGCCAGAGGCAAGCTGGTCATCTGTCAGGTTAATTGGAGTGAGAGTTTTGTCCTGAGAAGAAAAGGACTTCCTTCCTCGAACAGCTTCCACCAGGGGAGTCTTCCTCTCCTCCTGAGTGGGTGCAATGTCCTGCTCCAATTTCAGAGTTCGCAAATTTGAAGTTAAGTGGGTGTTTGCAAGTTGGCCGTGAGGGATGTACTCCAAAGTAGCACCTGACAAGGAAGACAGTAGGCGTCAAGGAGGAGTCAGTCCAAAACATTTCCATCAATGCTGTAATCAACAGTGGAAAAAAAAAAAAGTGGAAAAAAAGGGCAACACTTGCGCTTTACAATACTCTTTTCTGAGGATCCAATAGGAAAAGGGTGTGATTGCTTTCGGAAAACACACAAAAAAATAGCTCTGAACTTTTCTTTCCATGAAAACATACAATATGAGGAAAAACTACAAAGATACTGGCTTTAAAATGGATGAAACAAATGGTCCTTCCTTTTCCTTCTCTTTCAGTAGGTGCAGTGACCCCAGCTCCTGACACCCTGGCTCAGGGCAGACTCGCAGAGCTGCTCCTCACTGACGTGCCTGAAGAGTGTGTTCACAGGCTCTACAGGTTCCTTCTGGAAAAGCAGTGCCCTTTATACCTTTTTTTTTAAGAAATGGCATTTTCCATGAAAGCAGAAATTTTTCAGGAAATTTCCCTTTTTGCCAACATTCCACTAATTCTGAAAGTTATATACCTAGTTACTGAGACAACTGCAACAAACACCCACCCATTACTTTTTTTTTTTTTTTAATAGGATTGTACTGAGCTAGTACTTGTATTTAAATCAAATTGCAAATGTGTTATACTTCTTTTTTTCTGATTTGCTGGCATCCACTCATTTTTCCTCTTTGTGTGTTTAAATGGCAGCGCTAATTACACAGCGACTTCTACAGATTCCCCTGGAGTTTCTCCAGCTGTGCTATTACAACTGCTCTACAAAGCTGCACAAACGCTTTTATTTGTGGAACACACTGGTTTTTTACACACACATTCTTCCTTAAGTGATCTTGCTAGCATTTCAAGGAAAAAAAAAAAAAAGAGAACGTTCAATTTATTTTAAACACTATCACTTCTTTCTTTCAAAGCTTGCTTCAATCACTTTGTGCCTCCATAGATTTCTTTCTTCGCGATTATCAGGAATTAAGCCACAGCCTCCTTATTCAAACAGATGAGTGGCATTACACAGGATGCTAACATACTGTAGAAAGGTAAATTCCAGATACTCACTTTCAGAAATACAGCCAACATCTTTACTGCTTTTGCTAGACTGCCTTTCCCCCTTCTTGCTTCATCTCAGTACTTTTTTTTTCCTGTAACAGGACATAATGAAGCTGGTTTTCCCCAATGCTGTCACTTCCCAGCAGCCTCCTCTTTGGTCCCATTCCCACCCAAGTCTCTGAGTTTCCAACCGAGTCTCAATCCGACATGCATTTCCAAGATTTCTTCTCCAGCAGTGAGGCCTATTGCCCACTTCCACCATTGCTTACACCTTTTCCAAGCTACTGTGGGAAGCTGCCCACCGGGAAAGGCACACGGCAGGGTATCAACATGTCACTGCACGTACAGCCAAAAAAATTTCTGTTCTCTCAGGGAAGCAGCAGGTGAAGGCAGCAGCCACTCCAGTGCCCTCCATGCAGAAGTAACCCCTCTAAAGATGTGCCTGCGCACTCTGGACAAAATAGGCACACATGGAAATCAAGTAGGAAGTCCCACCCTCACTCTCCCATCTCTCCTCACTTCTTAGTGGTGACTGACTTCAGTCAGGTCTCTTACCGACAGCAAGCACCATCCCTCATTTACCAGTGGAGGAGAAGAGAGCTGCTAAGGCGATGGAGTGTTGAGCCAAAACCAATTATTTTTAAACTCCCTTAGCGAAAAAAACAAGGAAACTGCCTCTCCCTCTGCTTGCTTGGAGCGGTGACATCTACAATTAAAGAGCACCAGAGTAAGTTTCCTATTGCAGCTGGTGGTGGCTGCCTTGGCTGGTTTTAGCAGGTCACCACTTCTGCTCCAGACTCACCACCAAGGACATGAGGAGGGAGTGGAGAAAACCTGCTCTGAAGTAGCAGACGTGCAAAGCCTCTGAAGCTGCCTGAGTTTACTGTCAGCTGAAGTCTCTCCATCCTCTGCCAGATGTCACAGTCCTCCTCCAAAGGCAGCTGCGACAACCACAACGTGTCCTGGGGTTGTGGGTGTGCTTGTGCATGCCAGAGCTGAGGGCAGCTGGCAGATCTGATGGCATCTCTGTGCACCCTGTCAGCCCCCCTCAGCAATGCTCAGTCCCCCAAAGCCAGAGTCTGAACTTCCTCAGATGTCTCCCTTCTGCCCTGGGGCAGCTGGGGAGGGAGCTGCAGGGATAATGACAGTAGGAGACTTTTCTCCCCTACCTCACAGCCTCTCTTGTAACTAAACCTGCCACTGATGCAACAGGGTCTCAGTAGGTTCCCATTTCTGGTTCATCCCCCAGTGGCTGAGAAGCACCACCCTGAGCTCAGGATTTGGGGCATGTTGTCCATGCACTTCAAGAAAAGGTGTCCTGTTCAGCCCCAACACCTGGCAAAAGAAGATGACATCAAGGCTCAAGGACAAGCACACAACAAATAAGTGTGTGTTAGACAAACTGGACAGTATGGTTATTCTCCCAACACAGCTGTTAGATGTCTACACTTACTGTGTTTACAGTACCCAAGGTTCAAGCAAAGACAGCTTTGGGCCCAACACAGCATTAATGCTGCAAGCCGTCAATCAGCTCTCAGGCCTTCCCCTTTACAAGACAGCCAACGTAAAGATGCTTGGAGAGCAGCAACCTAGTGCAAATCATTTGGAAAAATGGATGAAGGAGGGAGCTGTGCCACCCAACACTATAGTCAGTGATTTAATGATCAACTGCTGCCCAAACCAAAAAGCTGAATGAGCCAAGTTCCCTCTTCCTCCCACAAGGCTGCAGGGTTTCTGCCAGGGCTGGAGGCACCACACACTTCTCAAGTGTGGAAATGAAACCCTGGCTGAAGATCATCAGCAGTCTACACAGACCTTAAAATAGACTCTTCATCTCACCTCACACAGATCTCAAGTATGCTTGCACAGAATCCTTCTCAGCGACATCAGATTGCAGTGCACAACACTGACAGTAAATCAGCCAACAGGTTCAACACTTTTAGCCAGCCACTGTCTCCAGACACAGCCACTTGGGTAGACTCACCCTGATTTTTGTTAGTTTACTGTTGTAGGCAAATAATGCCAACTTGACATAAGTTTCTAAGCATTCATCTAGCGTAGCTAACCACAGCATGCAGCGGTCAGGAATTTCTAAATGTATTTTGCAAGACAGTAGGGGATCTTTGAAAATTCACAAGTAACTTCAAAACATAAGTATGACAAGACAAGACAAAAATCTTACAACTTAAACTGTTCATAAACATGCAGAAAGCTACTCTCATCAGTTTCAGAGGGAAATAAGTGACTGAAGCATCTTCAGTGGTTTAGCCCCATTGGTCTGAGGGAATGAGAGCACCTGTTTCTAATTTTTTTAGAAGGAACTTCCTCTCCTAAATCACTTGCACTTCTTTTGAAAATCTCACCAATTTAAACCAGGGTGACAGCAAAACTACTACACATCAGCAGCAAATTACTAATTTCTGGCACCTATAAAATCCGTTTATTGTTATTAACATGCTGCAGACCTTTCCTCCCATTTATGAGAGCAGGAATAGTCACATAGTAAGATGATTCAAAGGAATTCCCGGGGTGAGTATTAAACAGTACTTTTTTTCCTCCAAATTTGTGCTGAACTCATGATAACAGAAGTCTGGTCTTTACCTGCTGTTGAAAAATTCCATTTAGTCTGATGGAAGCAAACCTAAGTATTACTATAAAAATGATTTAGCTTGGCAATATTTTTATACCATTGGAAATCAGGAGAAGTGCAAACAAGACCTTGGAATTAAATACCATCAGGATGGAAACCTAGCTCTCTGTCTGGAATATCACAGGCTTCTAGCTAAAAAAAGGGTACGAGCTTGCTGCCTATGTGGTAGCTGCACAGAGATTTTATTTTTAACCTGTTGATCAGTGCAAGCATTTATTTGCACAATACGTTTGTAACAGACAATGATAGAACTTATACACTCCCCATGAAAGACAGTGCATAAATGTTGTCTGGTGCACATACAGCAAGCAAATACTTCTCTTTCACACTGCAGGATTTCTTCACAGTAGCAATAGTCTCCCTATGCAATGACTGTAACTGAAGAACACAAAGTCTTCTCCAGTGGTCTTAAATCATATTGTTTTATCCTTATGAAGTTATTTTTTCATATAAATAATTTTTAATCCACTTGCCCTTTGGTCTACACATCAGAACTGCTGAAGAAAAAAACATTCTAAGGTAAATAAAAAGGCAGTGATGAGCAAACCTGTTACGTTTAAACATTTACAACGACTGATATTAATCCATCCACCTGATGTGTTACCTTCAGAAGATGAAAAGTAGTTTAATTTCAAAAGGTAATTCTGAGCTATTCTAGGTTAAAAGTCAGTGAATTTAAAATTTCAGAATAAAACCTGCCACACACGAACTTTTTATATAATAAAACAACAGAAGCCCAATTCACTTGAGGCCGGTGTGGGTAAATGTTGCAACTACGATTTGGCTCCACAAAAAAGGATCATTCTAACAGGACAGCTCCTTTAACAGGATTGCAAGAACAATCTCAAGTTTCATTTTCAATCTTCCTTTAAGCATTTTCTGTGTATTGAAAAGCTGCTTTCCATCCTCAAACTAGCTTGTGAAACCAGTTTGTTGAAACTGGAAGTCAAACCCAATTCCTTCAATTGAACAAGACTGAACACAAAAAAATTACACATCTGTGAAACAGCTTATAATCTTATTTATGAAATTTTCTGTTTTTCCAAGACAATTGCGTGTGAAGCTTCGTGAAAGCCATCCTTCATTTCCCTAATGAGTGGTGGATCAAAGCATCTCATGATACTGGACACAGCAGGAAGGTCATGTCCAAGGTCCGAGCTATTTTTTTTTTTTCCTTTCTCATTTACGAGCAGTTGATCTTCTCAGCTGATGCTTTATTATTGCTGAAATATAACAACACTTCCTTGGAAAAATGGGAATCTCCTTCCATTAAATATTCATACACCATGAGAATTGAACTGAACAAAGCTCAGTGCCTGAACATCATGTCCCTATGCCACAGCATGGGGAGAACACTGGGGTTTTACCAAAGTCACTCTAACAGACAGGCTAGCAGGCTGGAGCTTGTCATTCTCTAAGCAGCAATAGATATGAAAAATTTTGTATACTGTGGCAAATTACACTCCTTATTAACTGAAGCAGAAATGAGACCATAGAGCAGCTTTCACATTCAAACACTCCATGTAGTGCTGCCACAGAATGAAAACAGCAAATATTCTAATGATAGTAACGATAACAGTAAAAAGCTTATGTTAACACATGACCAGGGAAGGCCTGTCAAACCTCTTTAAAGAAGTTTATGGAGTTTCACTTGAATAACGTCTTTAAAGGACAATTACTGACCAGGTCTCTGCTCCTCTTCTGATATAACTGGATGGATATTTAAAACGGAAGAAACATCTACTGAACACCTCGGCTCCTAATATAGAGGTTGCTACCGTTTTTGAACCACGTAAGTGTTTGAGATTCATATGTTGTCACAACTAGCAGGTCAACAGATACCACCTGCCATACAAAAAACACAGACGAGGCACTGTATACTTTGAGGTGCCAGCCAGATGCATGTAAATAAACATCTGGCACACACACGGGACCATCTGCATGACCATTCTGCATCATGCACCACCTTCCAGGGAATATGAAAAATGCTTCACATGTCAGTCACCCTCTCCTCAGCAGAGAGATGGATGGATCCTGTTTGTATACAAACAAGCACATCTGTACAGACACTTAACCTGGTGATTACGGCCCGCATCTGTGGCAGAGTTGAAGCTGAGGGCTTCATTCAGTTGCCTACATGTAGACAACCAGTGCGATTTGTAGCAGCCCACAGCTTTGCAAGGTCCACTGACATGCCTGTGCCACAAACTGCACCAGCTCCTGAGCCTCAGCCAAGCCTCAAGTCTTCAACTGCATTAGTGTGGTCCATGCTGCCAGGAGGGGAACTACCAGCTCATCAAGCTACACAGTCTTTAGAAAAAAAGCTACAAACTTTCTCAGACTGAAGACCTGTAAAGAGAAAACAGACTTCTCCAATTTTCTGCTGGTTTTGCATTATGCAAATTGTGCATAATTGTGCAATTATGCAAATGATGACACAGACAACCATGGCCAAAATATCTCATTTAGTCCTACACACCTGAACAAGCAGGAGCTTCCTGCACCATTGCCATTCCTTTATTCTTTTCATCACCCATCAGCCTGCCTCCCTAGCTCTGCGTGAAAGTTAAGAGTTGAAAACCTTGAAAGATCTTTTCACCAAATGACACATCATGTTTTCCTCACCCCGAGACTTTCCAACACCACTTGCTTCCCACTTCCTTTCACTCCCTCAAGTATTAATTCAAGAAGTTGCCTCCTTCCTCATGACAATTAGTGTAATGCTTCCACTGAGATGCTCAGCCAGGATTGCTCCAAAAAGTGACTGTAAAACTGATACTCCTTTGGATCACTGAGGCAAAATAACTATGCATTTTCAGGTCAAATATGTCAGGTAACTCTTCAGGGCAACAGCAGAGGAGCTGTTTTTAAATATAACCCTTGCAAACTCCTTGCCTGTTTAAGTCATCCATCTACAAGACTTGTGAAAAGTCCGTGTAATTCAAACCTGTTAGACTTCTGGCTGATATTCTGCAAAACACATCACACGTGAACTCAAATGTAATCTACCGATACTTGTCAAAATTTCTGTGGCAATAAACAGAGAACCTGAATGTGCTCCACTCCACTGAATAGTCCTACTATATGCTGTCTGGTGTAAGAATAAGGATCATTTAGCATCTAGGTTTGTCACCCACATCCACACAACCCAGCTGGAAGCAAACAGGGTGCCAACGCTGGCTAATCTTTTGCAGAGTGGAAATTGGCTTGTCTGTCCAGTAGGTCTGATTTCCCCAACGTCACTAGGGCTTCAGAAAGACAAGTGCATATGTAAATAGGAGTTGCTTAGTTACAGAAGCAGAGGTGTTTACTTTGCAACAAGCAATATACTAATTGCTTACAGACCTGGTTAGAGATCACCTCAGAGGTCCACTTGGCTTGCATCTGAGGATGCCAGCTGCAGAGCCAGCCCATGTTCTGCCCAGCTGCCTCCAGCTCTCATGCCTGCATCTCCATCACCTGCCACAAAGTGTGTCAGGAGCTGTGAGATGGCAGATGCCCCTGAAAGCACATCCCTGTCTCCCCAGCACTAGCAGGGAGAAAAATCTGTAAAGGTAATAATTTGACTGATGTGCTACCATAGGTATGAGAAGCAGTATGGATCACTGACCCTTTAACATGGCAAATTGGTACCCAAATTACATGCCTTAAAGCCAGCTCAGGTATTTTTGCCTGAGAAGGACCTGGTCTCTAAGAAGCGCTAAGGATGCTCTTTGAATAAAATATTAAAGACAACACTACTGCTGCTAATCTGAAAGCAAAGGCTTCTGCCTCTATTTTCAGCCTGTTTTTCTAAGAAACTGAGGCTTGAGCAGTCATGATTCTTTCAATAACTTAAATCTGATTGCTCATTTTAACCGAAGTGGACTAGAGACTCGGTGCTCTGAAGGATTTTTGTATTTATAAAAGCTTTAGATAAATCAGACTGAGATGCCAGGCCTCAAAAAAGGTGTGCTGGATGAGTTCACACACAAAAAGCCACATGCAAAAGACCTAAATGTGAGAAAAGACTTACTAAGAACTCACAAATTATCATGAAATACTGATGCATGGGAAAAGAAAATGCTTTATTAGTTCCAGTGCTTGATTTAAGTTAGTGCTTCATTCAGCAAAATCTTACAGAAAAAAGTAACACACGATCTGTAAAACCACAGGAACAGGCAGGAGGCCCAGCAGATAAATGTAGGGAAGACAGTATTTTTGAAATTAATTGAAAGAGAAGGAAAAAAATTTCAGGCTTATGACCCCCTTTCCACTCCACTTCTCTCATGGGTCTAAACTGTTACAGTTCAGAGCTTGATTTATGCATGCAGTCCCGGTATGTAGTTCTCACCAGGGACTAAAAATAAAGAGATTTTACACTCAGCATCTGCAGCTAAAGATAATGGCATTACAAGTTAAAATTTTCCAGAATGATTTTATGAAGAATGTGAAATCCGAATCCAAGCAAGAACATCCTTACTAAAATATGATCCATTGCTTCACCTCTGCCTACTTTAAAATCTCTAGACTACACATTTGATACTGTGTAGTAAAAGCAGGAGCAGGAGTTGAGGATTTACATCTAGTGAAAATTCTGGTTCACAGTTTTTAACCACACTTGTGGTATCTGCTAGATACTCTTATTATTATAGTGCCATTACTTGTAAGAAGCCCAAAATATAAAGTGCATACCAGAAGGATAAAAATATCGAATATGTAGTATCATACTGCATGTAAACTGACAGGGTATCGTATGTTTTCTTTACCGCTACATAAATGTTGCTTATTGCTTTACTATGGGAAGCTGAAATTTTTACTTCAGCTCATTTAATGGATGGTTCCATTTAGAACATGAATATTGAGAAGAATCAGATTTACAAAGCTGCCTTCTAACAAAAATAGGTAAATTTTAAGACAGTAAATAAGTTGCAAGAACTTTATATAGCAGTGCATTAGTCAATAATATTGTGTTGACATTAAACAGTATTTACTTGTAAGTTTTTTTCCAATTTAGCACCCACGATACAGATGAATTTGTGCAAGTTTCTCCCATTTCCTTAACCTTGTTTCAGTCACTGTATAACAGGACCAAAAAGACAGTATATACTAACAGTCACTGTTAGGCATTACACACTGGTTTCCAGTAAGCTAATGTTTATAAATTTAATAGTAACGTGTTTGGATTCACCGATAAGGTATTAGAAAAAAAAGCTAAGTTTTAAAGTAAATTATTAGACACCCCAAACCAGTAATAATAAAAAAAGTAGATAACTTTACCCCAGGGAATAAAGAAATCCTTCAAATTAATGGTATATGTTTTAAAGTTAATAAAGAAAATGCAAGGAGTATTTAAATCTCAATTCTTGCCCTTCCTGAGTGTCACCAAAACCTCCAGCAGTAATTACAGTTCATGCCTTTCAAACAAGAGGCTGTAATTAGGGATTAGGACCAACAGTTACCGGAAGAGAAGAGTCAAGATGTGGTTGCTGTGAAGCACTCTAGAGTTGCCTACTATAAACCAATCAGCCCTGCTGGAACAGGGAAAGCACCCCACAGATCTCTGGCTGAGAAACACAAGGAATGAAGGCAGTGGAAGGTATACTACAAAATCCAGGGAAACATCTCTGGAAACAAGACAATTTGATGCAGACATTGGATGTGACTTTCAACTCTGTCAAATCTGACACCGTAGTTTGCAAAAATTGCATGCCAAGTTTAAAGGAAGGACTGAATTCCAAATCCACTGGTATTAACCTTGGATACTCTTAAAGTTATGAAATGGATTCAACACCATGCATGGCATTCGAACCCTGAATACTTTTAGATACCTCTCTTGCATGGATCAAAGCCATCATCATGATCAGGCCCTTCGGTCTGTTGGACTGGGAGAGATAAAACCACCTCTGGTTTTTCAGTTACCAGTGGTGGGCTGAAGAGAATAACCAGCGAGCATGTACAGCAACATTATGCTCTGCGTTTCACTGGGGAGGATTACACACTTGCTTTCAGACTAAGCGGGAGCGTGGCAGGTGACTGAGGCAGGTGACTGCTGGACTGGCAAGGAACAGACCAAATGTGTGCCTGAACACTGGGCTTACCTGACGTGGTACTTCTTTCCATGCACTGCTTCTGAAGGTCCAGGCCTTGCAGCTCCTCTGTGCTGGCATATTTCATGACTGAGTTGATGGAGGTGAGGGTGCTGATGAGCTGTGAATTGAGAGATCCAATCTGGGAGTGGGGCTCCCCAAAGGCTTCTGCCAGTTCACTGTAATTTTCAGCAAGCAGCATCTGCTGTTCCTGCAGCAGCTTCTGCACACGCTCGATGTAGTGATCCAAGCCTGTTCTCAGCTCAGGTGGAGGCAGAGGGCTTTCCAACAGACTACTCACCGGCTCACACACAGACTCTCCACCAACACCGATGCTCCTGGTGCCAGCTGGCACAACTGGCAATGGTGGGGGTCCGCAGGCAATGCTCCTCATTTTAAGGCCAACCAGGTAGTTCTCATGAACGTTTATCTGCCCAACACCACAGTCTTTGGTTTTTATTGCCGAAGGCTTTTCAAAGCCAGGGTGGCTAGAGAGCAAGGTGCCCACTCCAACCGAACGCATTTTAGCAGATGCTTGTATGTCCTTCACCCGGCCATCTCCTACTGCTACACTCCGTGTCTCCACACTCTCAGTGTTGGTCTGTTTATCGCAGCTGCTCAGAGTGGTGTTTGTCCCACAGTCTGCCAGCAAGGCCATCTCCGTGCCAGTGCATTGGCTCACCATCTCCAAAACAGTGCTGGTTTGCTGGCTAGCCGTAGAAGGCACAGCCATCACCATCGCCTCTGCCCTGGGCACAGCCTCAGTTGTTGTTTCACGGGACACGTGCTCCTTGGGGGTGCAAACCATCACATCCACTGAGCAATCCCCGCAGCCCACAGACCTCACTGCCCCAAGCAACTGCGCCATCCGGCGGGGGCTCGGCACGCCTGCTGGCTCCTCTGTATTGACACCTGTCTCACAGACACTTGTCACTATGCCTACTGCCTTATCATGCAGCTCAACAGACCTCCCTGTGCCCTGATCTCGCACCTCTGTCCTCTCCCTCACCAGCCACTGGCTCATCAGCAGCTCGGGGCCCGCAGCTGCACTCCGTACAGCAGGTCTGCAGGAGGTGCCAACACTGCTCATCTGCAGGTGGTTTCCCACTGATGAATCTGCAACGTCCACATGGTCTCCCACCCTTTGGTCTCTCGTCTGTATGATGGCCTGCACCATCCTGCTCACAACACAAGGCTGAGCCATCATGGCTTTATCCACTTTTTTCCTAGACCCAGCCGCCTGCAGCTCCTGCTTTAATTTAGTCATTTCCCTGTCATGGGTTGTTTCCTTTAACTGAACCTCTAGTCTGTAAATCTTCTCCTTAAGGGCTTCAATTGTCTGCTGCTGAAGCTCTATCTCTTTCTCAACCTCTGTAGACAAGCCAAGCATAGCCTCTGTCACCCCCACCCCAGACTCTCTCATTTCTTTCTCTGTCCCCACAGCTACTTCTTTGTGTTGCCTCGCAGATCTGTTGTATATAACCACATCGTTCATGTTTTCATCAGCACCTACAGCAACAGATCGGGCTTCTTTTGTCAGGCTTTCTCTATTCACCCGAAGGTTTGACGGACTTTCATAGTTGCTATCTTGGATTTTTTTCTCCAGGGCTTGCATCTCAGCAGTCAGCTGTCTGAACTCCTCTATTCTCTGAGAGCTCTGCTCCACACTCTCCACCTCTTCCTCACAATCTATATAGAGTTCTCCACCTCTTCTCACCTGAGACATGTGTTCCCACTGCTCTGCATTTCCTGCACTGTAGGATCGCTTTCTGAAACCATACATGTCATTTTGAGTGGCTTTCCTCTGGTTTTTGAGTTCGGCCATCATGTGCCTCTTCTCTTCCTGTAATACTGAAATTTTGACCTGCAGCACAGGAATGGTCTTGACTTGCTCCTCAAGCTCCTTGAGACGTTTGAGGGCAACTGCCATTTGCTCCCTGATGTGCTGCAGATGCACTGGGCTCACGTTGGTGACTGGTGTAGATATTCCTGAGCTCATAGGGCTATGACGAATGGAACTGCCCAAGGAGGAGCTGAAGCAGGCGCCATAGTCACTGTTCCCCTGATACCCATTCTGCAGCTGCTGAGACACGTGACCATACCCGCTGGATCCCACAAAAGAGGGGAGGGAGCTTGTAGAGCCCATACCTCCAAAGCTGGAAAGCCGGGGCCTGCGGACATCTCCAGGCGTGACCTGCATCATCCTCTCCTGCTCAAGTCGCCTCCGTGTCTCCATGAGGGTTTTTGTTACATGGAGGTTATGCCGAGGAGGCTGGGGGGAGGGAGGAGGAAGCTGCTTACTCTCGGGCACCGTTAAGTAGGAAGGAGATGCTTCAAAGGAAACTGAGGGTCTCGCACTGATGGACAAGGTTACTTGACTCCTTGCTGCCAAACAAGACTGCTTGTTTTCATCACTGTTTGATGAAGAGAGAGACTCAGTGGATGTCCAGCCACTGCACTGTCCACCAGAGTTCTTGGTACCCACCGAGGCTTGTACGGCTTTCCTCTTCTTTCGGATGTTTAGTTTCTTAATGGTATTCCCCTTTTGTATATCATCCACATACTTCAGAAAATCCAAGTCTAGCTGGTAGCCGTAAGGTGTTTCCACAAAATAGGGATCTTTCCGTTCTTTTCCAACTTCTCCATTTATAATAGCTTCCTCTTTTTCTGGAAAAGAAGAAACAAAATCAGCACTGGAAAAGAAACTATGTCTCAGAAAACTACACGCTGAAACACAAGCACAGAAAGACGGGTGCTCGCAGCATGCCAGAGGCAGAAACTGCTGCTGCAGCTCGGCAAGCAGACCAGCTTTCCGCTGACTGACCCTCAACACTAAATCCCGATTAACTTTTAAAAAGTTAATCAGTAGGTTTTCAAATGCTGAGAAGTGCATACCCACATAAATGTGTACACATGCATACACACAGATAACCTCTGCTAACAAAGGGGCAGAGACGTGGCACAGCTAGTAGCTCAAAGCTGTCTTTCTCCGAATCCCTCCAGTCTTCCCGTGTCACACCAAGCTTCCACACCCCCTGTGCTGTCACGTAAAGATCACAGGATTACCACGTACCACACGAATCATCCGGAGACCAACTTCTCTAGAGGGTGCATTCGAGCAGGCGACGGGAACTCCGACCCTGCTCCTTACGCAACCGATGCCATTAGACTTTACTCAGATCTGCAGCTGTATTACGGCTTTGGGAACTGCTGCCGCAAGAGCAGCAATACCTGTTCGCTCCCACCTCAGTCACGTTACTTCCACCAGTGCCTCCGCCTGTTCCATTTTAAACTGCACGGAGCCCCCAGCACCCAGACGGGCAGCGGGAGCGCTTCCCGCGGGGCCCCGAACCCCACTGCCGAGGGGCACTGTCGCCTTGCGCGCGAGGAGAACCCGTCTGCCCTCCGGACACACGGCTCGCCTGTCCCCAAAGCGACCCAAATAAAACTTCCTCAGATCCGCTGGGCTTGCTCGGGCTGAGTATTTATACGAGCGCTGCTATACAGCCTGCTTCTCCCATCCCACTTCAGGAAAATAAAGGAGAAAAAAAAAAGGAAAAAACAACTGTTGCGAGTTATGAGCTGGAGGAATAATAAAAGCCAGCTTTGCGGTTACCTGAATTAGACACATGCCTCTGCCCCCGCACTGCAAATTGTCCAGCCACGTATGGCTGCCCCAGCTTCATGTGTCACTCGCCGGAGCGCTGCCTCCCTCTCGGCGCTCTCCTCCTTCGCCCCATAAGGAAGAGCCGCCCGCAACCGCGCAGCCCCGGCCGCACCGCCCAGCTGCGCCAGCGACCCTTCCCTCCCCCGCTGCCCCCCTCCCTGCCCCCGGGCCGCTCCCCCCGCCCCGAGGTGCGGGGTCCCCCCGGCGCCCCCCGCCGCCGCGCCCGCCCGGCCCACGGGGCGCAGCAGGCTGCTACCGTGTGTGGAGGCGAATTCAGCTCCCTGCTTCGTTTTTAAAAGGCGAGGTTTGAAAGCGGCGTCCTCTTAAAGGAACATTAGCGGGGGGGGAGGGGGGAATAGAGCTCTCGACTTACTGCAACTACAGGAAGTGACTTAATGCTGTACTGAAAACGTTTAGAAGAAGGGGGGACAAGGCAAAAAAAAGCTCCTGTTTTTCCAGTTTCCTTAGCATGCTTAAGAAAAAGCTGTCTACAGACACTATGACTGCTTTCATAGCGATCCTTTACGCTTCTGGCTACCACAGGACACCCCCAGCAGTAGACAGAAGGATGTTGCTCAGTGAAAACCTACCTTCCCCGGCACGGGAAAAGAACAGGACGGAGACACACACACACAGGCAGGCCCATGTGAGAGCCGCAGAAGCGGGGCTGACCGGTGCACATTGGTATCTCGGTCCTGCAGTATGGACAGACTGTTCAGCAGACACAAACAGCCCCCCCCCCCCCCCCCCCCCCCGACCACATGTTTCTGCTGAAAGACCAGAGTCTCTGTATGCTGTGGTATTTACTTATAGATGCACCCAAAATAGATATCTAAATACCAGAGTGGAAGCAAAAATACACGCATACACACATACTTGAAGCACACACAGCTCCTTCCTGAATATCTGGCAGGGAAAAAGTCTCCAGGACTCCCACTGACAGGGAGAGAATGAGACAGAGCATAGTCTGAACTATTATTCTTCCCAAATTCAGTGCTCTGTTCCCAGATTCTCATCCTGGCTCCATTCCGTGAAAACAGACAACTTTCCACACCCCACAGTTCCTCACCCTAGGTTGGTCACCCTTCCTTCCCACCTGCACCCTAGGTTTGTCCCCCCTCTCACACTGGCCCTCATCCCCTTCAGTCTTCTGGTCTCTTTCTGCCTTCTTTCCACACTCGGGATTTCTCACCTATTTTCTCTTCTTACTTGCTTGCTGCACCAATTCTAAGCCAAAATCTGGTTATACTTTCACCCCTCATCCCAGGCTTGGTTCTAGTCACTTCACCCAGCCCATGTAAATTCAAGCTCCATCAATTTTACCTGTTCTCCCATTTTTCCCAGTTCCTTTCCTCTGCTTGTCTTGGTCCTTATCTTCCCACCCAGCAACATCTCCAGTTCTCCCATCACTACACCGGTGAAGTCAAGCACTACACCTTAGAGTCAGTCCTCTAAGCTGTCCTTGGGCACAATGTGTAAGTGTTGGATGGGAGAGGAACAGACTTTTCAGAAGGCCCAGGACTTAACAATTAATGCATCTTTGTAAAAATATTCATAAAACCTCTAAAAAGACATACAAATCTCATGTTAAGTCATGAGAGCCAAATTGGAATCTCAGATTTCTTTCTTCTTCCCAGTATGGTATTAAGATTGCTCAACAGAAACCTATCAAAAATAAATAATAATTTTTTAAAAAATCACACTTACATGGAATCCCTCACTAAACCTCTCCACAACACCTGCAGGAAGCTCAGTGTCTTCACAACAAAATCACTTTGGTCCTCAGCTTAAGCTGGCAGCATTACCTGGACACAGTTCATATCTGCTGCTCCACAAGCATCAGACCGCACGTGGAGCTGACTGACTATTACCTCTCTTTAAAACAACACAGTGAACACTCCACCAACACAATCCCAGTATTGTGAGTTGATCTCTGGAGATGTTTCTTGATACATTAAGACAAATAAGGATCAGGCGTGCAATCTACCAACACCAACACCACACTGATGTGGCGCGCAAGAGCTGTTCTAAGCCTTTGTGCATTTTGCTGTCTCAGAGAAAGGGCCAGAATGGGTGTGCCTGAAAAGCATGGAACAATGCAAAATGGATGGCTGTTTTCAAGCAATAAAAATGTTTTTGTTGGTTCCAAAAGAAAAAAATCTAATAAAAAGGAAATTAATAAACACCTGATAAGAATGCAGCCCTTTTTCCTTTCAGCCCCTTAGGTCCTGGATGCCCTTAGTCCCTAGCTTTGGTGGGCAAGTACCAAGTGCTACACGAGCAAGTACCTCAGATTAACCTTGGAGAAAGCTGCATCTATCTGTCCTTCAGCCAGAAATGCAAGCCTTCATGCCCAGAGACCTCAAGTGAGCAAAAGATTCCTTCCCCATTCACCCCAACACACATAGAAGTATTGCAGTCAATACCAGGCAGTACAAACACTCTTGTTAGGCATCTTGTCTCATTCTTGGCCAGCTGATCACGGGCATTTCTAAAATTAGAAGAACTATTCCCCAGTCGCTGTAGTAGCTCAGGCAAATATTAATCAGGTCACTGTATTACATGGATACAGTATGTGCAGATGCACAAACACATACACTTTTGTCTGTGAATATGCTGCAGACATTCTTCTTCTGAAATGTCTTTGAATGCAACAAGACACAAAACACCTCATGCTTTTAGGCCAATACCTGTGAAGTAAACACCCTGTGAAGCACAGAGGCTTCATTGTGGTACTGTTGTTATTAATGCATTTCTCCAGAAGTATGCAAAGACTTCATTACCCTCTCCCTGCTGCAGGATAACCATGGGTAGGACACAAGCAGCATTTAAAAAATGCAGTCTTCAGTTCTCGCCTCCTGCAATGCTGGGATTGGCTCTGTCCAAACATTCCAGTCTTGCCAACTTCTATTAAATTATATCCTATCCAATGCACTACACAAGAATATCAGTATACTAAAATATTGAGTCAGCCCTACCCAAGTCCACACTAATCATGTCTGCTCCCAGACCAGGAGAACTGGAAAAAAGGTAGAACATTTAGTTGATGTGCTTCAAGACTTCTGACGGAAAGAAAATGTGGGCAGACATACAAGTTTTGGTTCCTCAAGCCAGAGCTTTGGTTCTGTTAAATTTTATTGTAGAGCCACCTTGGAGGGTCCAGGAAGGGCAAAGAGAAGCAATTGAGAATGTTCTTCTGAAGCTGAAAGTCTAAGGTGCCTTGAAAAAATACAGACCTCACATCTAAAGCCTTCTGTCCCCATCTGGTTATGATATCTGCTCTAAGGCATTTTTATCTTGGATCTGACAGCTATTAAAGAAGTATTTTCCATTGAAATAATGTTATGAATAACAGTCTCCTTCCAGAGTTATGGCATAAGACAATTCATAAAGAATGCTGCAGAGGAAAAATAAAGATGCAATAGCTGGCATAAATGGAGTCAAATTAGTATTTTTGTATGCTCAACTTCAATTTGAAAGGTTATTTGGAGCAGAAAAGGAGGGAAAAAAAAAAAAGTTCTGACTTTTTGACTCTTTTGTGTTAACAGTGAAGAAATTGATGCTTCTCCCTTTCCTCCCACCTCCAATACTACCTTTGTTCTTTTTTCTTTCTGTTCTTCAGCACACATAAATGAGTTATCAGCCTCACTTTCTGAGAAAAAGCAAAACATATGAGGCTGAGCACTTGCTTAAAAAGAAAAAGCAGAATGGAATAATTAACAATTTTTCTTTCATTCTTTTTTTCAGGTGTTGGGATTTGAATGTAAGCTAAAAAGAACAACAATAAAACCACTTGGAAAATAGACTTTAGCCTTGTATTTGATCAGCTTTCTTTTGGCTAGCAATAAACAGAAGATGCCATGAAAGCACTAGCTCCCCAGTAACTCAACCTAGCTCTCCAGTATTTTCAAAAGGGGGAGGGAAGCCCCAAACACAAATAATGTACCTATCAGATTTTTAATTTACTTTATTCCAAGAACGGAGAGGGGAAAAGTTAGAAAAAGAAAGTTGTTTCTGTACTTTCCCAGACACAGCCAGAGCATCAAGTGCTTTATTCGTTCCTTTGCAGTTCAAGCACAGAGCAGCACCATGAAACACACCGCAGGTGTGGAGTGCAGGCCACCTCAGTTGGCTGCTCACCACCCAAAAGGAGAAGAGCCACGGCAGCACACCAGCGTCAAGCCCCCAAGCTGCCCATGAGGACACCCGGGTGCTGGCCTCATCCACCCTCCCTGCAGTGCCAGGCTGGAGTGCCTGGGTGACCTAGCACAGCTTGAAGAGAAGCAACGGCACAACTGCCCAGCACACCACGCTGTAGTGTGGACCTGGCGCTGATAACACTCCTCCCTTCTTCTGCTATGGAAAAACAACAATAAATATCGCCCAGTAAGAAGGGCAATCTGTTTTGCTGTTACTTAGCTACAGATATGCCTGGAACAAATGGGATTTAACTCCTGGTGCACCTGAGGCTGTTGGGTATGGGGTACTACAGTCCAAACCAAAACTCCCCAGGCAGAGAGGGATAACAGCCTGCTACCAGCCCCGCAGTTACAGTTTCAGAGGGTTCTCCTGTTACTGAGGAATTTAATCTACTGCACGTTTTACTGAAGAAATAGATCTCCAGTGTAAAATGTTTGCTGCAAACTTAATCCCAGAGAAAAATGGTAAAATATTTTTGTAAGGTTTTTAGATTACTTTTTAAAATTTACGTGTCAATACCCCAGCTGAGGAGCTGAATTTTAAATCTGACATCTAAATACTTAGTGCTTTGGGTTGGGGGTTGCAACCAAAAAATGGGGGATAGCAACTTCCCTGACAGTAAAAACTGAGAAAGGTTGAAGCTACAACACTGTGTAATAAATAGGTTTTTATTTCAAGATGTAGAAGCTCCAACTCAGATGTCTGTAGTGGTGAATTCATGTAGGTGAATTAAGTACACCACCTTAAGTCAATGAACATAAGCAGCAGCAATGTTGAAGAAAGATGGCTCAGATTGCTACTGTGTTATGCTTACACTGTGAACACAAACAGTAGGGCACTGTTGTGCTAGGATGTCACATTTACCACACAACATGGGTAAAAGAAGGCATTTTACAAATGGATCTGCTGTCTTAATACCAAGCTCTTTCTAGAAGTATTACCATTACGGCAATAGATGAAAAACTCAAAACAATCACAGCCACAATGCAAATGCTATTAAAAGCATTAAAAGTCTTTCCATTGGCTTAACTAGGCTTTTCCATCTACTTGATCAACCCATAGTGAACACAGTCTCCCAAACAGTTATGTTCCTCAGAACCTGAACAATCTTAGCTGCTTAGCATTATACTAGGATTATCATTATACTAAAAACATAATAACAATTTTAGTTAACAAAAAAAAAAAAAGAGACAGCTCTCCCCTTGGTACTGGTGATCAGATGGATGCACTAGCCTAGATGTCCCACTGTCACCTCCTCCTCAAGGGTCAAATTCCTAAACCACATAACTGCCTGCTATGCAAAGGCAGATATACATACAGAAAACAGCCTTTTTGGTGTTAGGAGGGCGTCTTTCAAGGTCTACACCATTAAAGGTCTTCTTTCACATGGTAAAAAAAGAGTTACTTACAGAGTTTATATCTGAACATCATATAACCATAACTAAAAAATTTTTTTGTGAGCTGAAAGTAAAAACCACCTCCTAATATATATATATGTATAAAACACACCTCCTAATTCTCTCTATAGTCTTTTTAATGTCTAAAACTTTTACTCCTAGAATCTCTGAACTGAAAACTTGCAGCTCAAACAGAAGCTCGTTTAACATATAAAATACAGACAATAAAGTTGTGCAAATTAATTAACCTTGAATAAAGTATTAATCTTGTTTATGAGGAATCGATTCCTGGGGGAAAATAAAAAAGCACAATCAACTGTCCTGAGAGCAACTGCAGTATGCCACCTTATCAAAATACACAAAATCTGCTTTGTATTCTTGACAATTCCCTTATTTGAGGCTGATAATAAATCTCCTTTTCCGCTACTCTCACCTTCTGGAAATAGCTCTAGATCTGGCGGTTCTGTGGTGGGACATCTTGTATATGCACCACCTCAAGGCTGCTAACCACAGAAACTCAAAACTGAGAGGCTAGCCTGTTTTGCCTCCATCCCAGTTTCTGACTCACAGGTCCCAGGGGAACTCAAATGAGGGCTGGCAGGAAGCAGGGCATGGGTGGGAAGGGATATAGCAGAATAAGCTTATGACTAACTGCCCCACCAGCAGCAAGGAAGGGCACAGCAGAATCCACGGGGGACGACCTGCTGCTGTTGTCAACATTGCTACCACCTCTGGGTAGAAAGTACTTTAAAAACAGTGGCCACTTCGGCAAATTCCTGTCACGAGTCAGCCTGTGGGTGCACTGTGGCTTTGAGCGTTTCCTTGTAGTAAAGTAAGCCTCCTGCTCTCTCAGGTACCACTGGGAAGAATGACAAGATGTCACCAGTCATCCTTTACTTCTGAGCCTGAAATAGGGGGCATCTCAGCCCTGTTTACTTACGTTGAAAACCAGATGCCAAAAAGGCAAGTCCAAACCAGTGTGAATTTATTCTTTCCAAGCACCTGATTCCATGTGCATTTTTTTCATCTTGGAGTATTCATCTGCTTGAGAACTGCCCTTTGTCATTCCCTGAAGCATTTTTTTCATTCACTATCTACTGCATGCACACTTACTGGATCCAGGCATATTTGTGACAAATGAAGAGCATTCAATTTAAAGATACTTTCCAAATCAGACTAACTCAGGCCTGGCAAAATAATCTAAATTATGGCAAACAGTAGATACCAAACACAAGCTCCTTGCAGCCTGGGAGAAAGCCATATGATGTGATCTACCCAACACAGTAGGAGAGCAGCTCAGTTTCAGACCACCATAGCCCTCCTTTCCAAAAATACATCCTAACAGATCTGGGCTGTTTCAGCCACTGATGCTGATGAACATGAAGCTGAGTCCCAGTGTTGCTAAGGCACCTTTCTGTCCTCTGCTGCACCCAAGAAACCCCAAAGCTCTCCTACTGTCCTTGCCAACCCTTGAAAATGTAGCATACCTGCCTCGCTCTTCCAACAGTACATCATCCCCTGTTGTTTTATACCACTTGTCACAAGAAAAATGACTAAGAAAAAAATAATGACAAAGACCAAGGTTTGCATCCACATAGGATGGGCTTCACAAGACCCAGACAGAGAGCTGGCAAAGCAGAAGAGGAGCAAACCCCCAAGTATTTCTCTTCCTTCCTCACTCATGCAAATCATCTTCCCACTCCCCATGGGGGCCGAAGGAGTTATGGATGCAAGCCAGGTGTTTGCCTGAAAACTTCTTTCAACACAACTGTGCATCAGTGTTACCTGCTGAAGTCCAAGCAAAGAAGGCTGTGTTTGCTTTCTAGCCAAGAACAACTCAACCACAAACTCAAAATATTTAGATTTATAATGTCATTATCCTTCTGTGCCTATAAATCTCTGAAGAGGTGAGAAGTGGAGAACAGATACCTAGGGCTATTGTAACAGGAGTAACCATCAGGAAAGAACCTGGACTCCTGGGGTATAAACCTGCCATGAAATATTAAAACTGATTTACAGATTCAGTTTGGTCTTACAGCTGTGCACAGGGTGGGAAAAAAATGGAAGAATTGTCTTCTGCAAGAATGGTTCTACAAATATTTGTATTTATGAGTCCTGGAAGGACATTATTTTGTCACATGCTTACCTCCATAAGGAATATGGTTTATGCTGCATAATCAGTATGATATTTCAAATACCGGGAATTGTTCCCTCCCACCCTTTTTTATATTAGTCTAGTACTGATTCCTTCTGTGAGATAAAACGTGTATTGCCTTCCAAATTTCAAGAGCATAAGCAATTTGCATTTTCCAAAAACACTGAAAGCTTTTTCTCTGCACTTAAAATAGTTCAGACCAATGAACTGGTATTCTCCAAAAAGTTAAAAAAGCGACCATCAGAGAAAAGATGAAAAAGGTCATTATTAGAATTAATCTTTATGCACATTCTAAATAGCTAAAACCAGTGGCTTATAATTGCGTCTATGAACAATATTCAAAATTAGCAACTTTAAGGGTAACAGCTACCTTTCTACTGTTGAAGCAATGCCTTAGAGTAAATAGGTGCAGTGCTCCATTCACTTGAGTATTCACAACAGCGATCTCCCACTAAAAAACCTGCATTTGTTGAAAGAAACACACTACTCTGTATGTAACAACAAAAACAAAGAGACTACCAGAGGTGGGTGAAACTTCAAGTGCAAGTTCCCTTCAGATGGCAGCTCTTGTGAGACAACCCAGCTAACCAGGCACTGTTAAAAAAAATTGAAAATAAATATCCCAACTTAATATTCTGTAAGAACAGTGAGGGCTGGTTTCAGCTGTGCTAACCCTGGGTATGCCCCATCCCTCTTGTCTCGAAGCGCTCGCAGAGCCAGCCACTCGCCTCTCACCTCTCCCCCCACCCCGTTCGAGGGTCTCACTCACCAATCCACCCAGAAGCAAACCCTTGGACACTGCCACGTTTAGTTTTTCAGGAAATTAAGTCTGAAGCACACTTTCCTTTGCCTTAAAGTGAGTGCGTATTCAGCAGGCAGAGAGCCCAGAGGTTGCTACAGAGCATTTATTTATACTCATTTGGAATTTCCTGAGACATTCTCAGCCCAGCACAGTGCCAGTGGCTTCCTTCATGGCACTTCCCATGCTGTGTAACACCTCCAGCTCCCCAAGGGTTAAAATACATCAAATGGACAGCAGGACAAAAGAAACCGTACTAAATGACACACTATAAAGATAATTTTTTTTCCTCTGACAAAGACGGATTTAATTCCCAAGAGGGAAATTCCCCCAAGAGGGAATTAAAAGTTCAGGTCACTTCTCTTCCACCCGCTCTCCCTTTCTCCCCAAGCTGTTCACACCCACCCCTCTCATTTCTCACTCCCACGTGCGGACTGAAAGCACAGAAAGGTTCATTGATATAAATCTGGGCAGAACAATTACCTCCGTTGTAACCACCACTGCTTGCCATTCTGCCCGTGTTACATTCAATCTCATTTTGTTTACGCTTCTCAAATGTAGTTTATAATTTGAGGGATAAAAATAAAACATTTTAGTATAAATTTACAGGCACAGGTTGTTTTTTTTTGTTGTTTTTTTTTCTGAAACATGGCCCAAATATACACAGTGTCCTTCATGCTAGTACAAGCACTTTCAAAATTATGCACAAATGTATTTGATTTTTTCATATTCAATTCTCTTGTTTCCACATAACACCAAGTACTAACTCAAGTAAAGATAACTGGGATTCCAGACGCAAAAAAATTTCACTTCTCAGCATCATAAAGAGTCCCTCAAAGGCCTAAGCTCCATCTCTCTTCACCTCTGCTTACAATGACAGTTGCTGTGCTACAGCCAAACAAGGACTCCAAAAGTAAACAAGGCAATGGGACAGACTAATTTAACAACAGTATGGTCTTAAGACTTCACAGGACTAAAGGAAAAGAATTTTATTACTGTGCATTTCATCCAGATTCCCAAGAACAAAGAAAATAAAAAAGAAACATGAATTGTTAAAATAATTTCCAAGATAACTGCAGATTGGAAAAGTTGTGCTTCAAACAGAAGCGGGATCTTGTGCTGAAATGACAGGAGAGAGGTCCTCCACAGCGTTTTCAGCTAAAATGGCACAGACTTCCCAAAAAAGTGTTTCCTGAACATGTCTAGTGGCTTCAGTGGTATTTAATATGAAGCAAAGTAATATTTAATACAGGCATCAGCTTTTGGACTATAAACTAGGTCCTGCCCTCTAGGTAATTTTCCATTTTTTCCTTGAATTAGAAGTCATTGATGCATATGCTATAAAACATAAGCTCCCCCAAAAAGTCCAAAGAAAGTCTCTAGATTTAGTCAACTTGTTACATCCATGAAGGTACTGAGTTTTAAGTGAACTTGGTTTGATTTGGTCTCTGCTCTAATCACCTCATCCATAAAGAAAAGCAGCTCTTCATAAAAAATGCTTTGGCAACAGCTTCTAACCATGGTTTGAAGTTTCTCCTAGAAGGCAGAAAAACTCAAGGGCAGCTGAAACCTGACTCATGCTGTCTGTTCAGTGAAACAAATGCAAAAATTCAGCCCCTGAAACACTGCCCCAAGCCTGCAGACATCATTTTGCGCTCGCTGCCCTTCAATCCCCATTTTTCAACCTGCAGAGCAAGTGACCAGCCAGGTGAGGACAAGTGCTATACAGCAACACTGGGTCTTACTGGTGGACATCTCTAGCTCCATCAGCAGCTCCTTCACACCAGACAGGGGAGAACATGAAAATGCTGTGAAAAAACCTGTAACATCTGGGATAAGGTATGAGAATATAAGGTATGGCCAAAACATTCTTCTCAAGAGTTAGGATTCTGTTGAGATAAAAAAATAAATCTCTAACATTATATAACTTCATTTTTCTAAAAAAAGAGAGCATGATATCCTGTTTAGAAAAGAACAAATTTTAGCAGCTGTCTCCACATGCTCCATCTGTTTATCATTACTCTGTGGTTTCAAGGACTTGACATCTGAATGAGCCCTGCATCAAGTCACGCACCTTCAGCAGACTCTCCTCAAAGTCAGGTCAACTCATCAGGCTGAAAAAGACCTCTTGTCCAGCAAGTCAAATGTAAGACCAAATATGAGTCAAAGTTGAGACTTATGGTGCCACATAAACTCATTCAGCTACTGTTTACAGTAGAAGCAAAACTGAGGTCAGAGCACAGCTCCCCAGTGCCCAAAAAACCTGACTTGGTCTGCAGCAGAGCAAATGTAAGATCTGGTGTATGGGCAGCCATCCAGCTGGTAAATTCTTATCTAAACAGCAGGTTATTTCACAACCTTTTTGAAAACAAAAAGCAGAGAGGGCACAATGGATCTGTTAAAGGCGATGGATGAAACACCGCTCTTTCTTTAAAACACATGCCTCCAACAGACCATTTCCTCAGCACTGGAGTGGCTCTGCTTGGAAAGAATGAAATAAATCTGCCAGACTACAAAGATCTGGTCCAGGGTAGCACAGCGCTTGGCCTGACCAGCCACTGTTGCGTTTATGTACCTACCCTCAAAAACATGCTGCTGCATTTTGGTGAAGGTTGGATATGGGGTTCTTCTTGGTTTTATTCTGGTGGATTTTGTTTTGGGAGAGAGGGTCTCTGCGATTGCTGGGTTTTTTTGGGTCTGGGTTTTTTTCTTTATAGGCTTTCAGAATTTGGCAGCCAGTTTCCTTAGAATGATGCTAGCCATTGGGTCAGTCCTGAGACTGATCTGGCCTACCCACCTTCTCCTCCCTAGCAGATGCCTCTAGAAGGACGTAAGAAAGCAGCAAGCATACAGCAACATTCCTCCTTTTGGCCTCTAGAAACCTGCACACAGAGACTTCCTGAGCCAGGGGTGGTCCAGGGTGGGTTTTAAGTCACAGTGTCAAATGTGGATTTTCAGGGTAGCTGGGAGGTATTCAGTAACCATGTTCAAAATGTCAGACTGCAGCTGATGTGTTAGTACTGTAAGAAGATCTACTAGTCAAGTGCCTGATAAATCTGATGCAATGACTATGTAACACTCAAAACCTCTACGAGAGACATTTTGCACACTACCATTAGCATCTACCCAAAGAGGATGCAACTGAAAAATGCACCCCATGTCATCGTTAACTGTACACCTGGCTTAGCTTCATGCAGAATGAACTTCAACTACTTGGTACTACTTGGTACACTGTCTGTCATGAGGCAAGTAACGATTTCTACTATTCTCCCAATATGACTGCTTAGAAAAACTTACGGTAAGAAGTCTTGTTGTGGGAGCAAGTAGACCATTCAAGCATTCAAATTTGGTGAAATATTTTTTTCTTCTCTTTTTTATATGGATGGTCAGGTGTACTTGCTTGTTTCTATTTGGGTGTTTGAACTGAGTGAGCTAGCAACTTGGCTTGCAGCTCCCAGCAGGGCTTTACGGGTTAGCTTTGCTCTCCCATTTTGCAGAGACGAAAAGTGAATGACACTGAATCTGAACACAAGGGAAAGGAAAAATCCATGGCTGTAAAAGAAAGATATGCATTCTCTAATCTGGAAATACATCTATGGGCATCTTATGCCCCAGACAAGGCTGCAAAGGGAACTTCTGCGTGCTGGGAACTCAAGTCGAAGTGACAGCCTAGTGACTGTCTCCTGCTGCATTTAAAAAAAGCAGAATCATTTGGGGTCAGATGGCTAATCCTGATAGCGTAGAAGCCACCCCGTGTCATTCAGTCATCACCCCCCACTTCCCCAGCTAAGCAGAGGCAAGGGAGCTCACGGCTTTGCCAGGCAGACTGTACAGGCTATGGTTTTAGGCATCTCTTTCCCGCTTGGATCAAGACTCTGCAATCAAACACCATGGTAGTAACAATGTACCACATTGTAGTAAGAATGACTAATCCAGAAATACCCATATTAACATACTGATTATGCAAAAGGCTGAGGCAAGGAAAAGTGCCACACAATCTGGGGAAAAAACCAAGTGCCACACATTAACTAGTAGGATCCAGGGGCAAGACTCCGCTTGTCCATTATTAACGTGCCCTATAACTGATAAATGGTGTGTGCAGTAGATCATGCAGCAGCAGGATCACAGAAGGACAGGGAAGCTGGAGTGCAGCAGGAGATGCTGCACTGTGTTTCACACAGAGATGTCTCTCCTGCTGCTGTGGTCTTGGCTGTACCTGGTGTCTTGTCCTACAGGGGTACGGGCTGGAGATGGTCTGGCTGAAGCCATGCATGTGCTTGTAGAGTTGCAGCCTTACAACTTTTCTTTGCAAAGGGAGAAGGAAGTAATTTTCCCAGAATTGTCACTAGTACGTTTTCCACAGCACTGAAAACAGGTTGCAAGGAAGCCTCTGAGCATTAAAGGCAGAATGGTGGGCAGAGGAGAGCTGGATATTACGCGGGAGGCACAGGCTGTGCTCCCCAGGGACTGCACCTGGGGAGAAGTTTCTGTGTGTCCTCAGGGAGAGCTGTAGCGAGAGCAAGCACTGGAGAAAGGGGCTGAGAAGAGTATCACGGAACAAAAGGAAAGGACAAGCATCCTGGCAGAAATGCTGTCTGAGAGCAAGGAACAGAGCTGTATCTAACGATGGCAGTGGAGAATGGTGAAAGTCTAAAGGGCAGTGCAGTGGATGCTCAGCCTTGTAAGCCCATTCAAGTGAGGGCAGACGTAAAAGCTATGTAACAGCCATCTGTCTCCATGTAGAAAAAGAGGAGGACAGGAGCAGAAAAGAATGATTCTAAACCACACCTTTTTTTCTAATCTTTGAACTTAAGATATGGAAAAAAACATATTGAAAATTTAAGAATCACAATTTCTCCTAGAGGGAGGGGAGAGGAAGAGAGGGCTTAGCCATGGATGACTTGAAGTGAAAGAACACTGTTGATCCTCATAATCCCTTAAAACTTGATTGCTCTGATCTTGTCTTTGAGCTTCTATCATGCAAATGTCAGTCCACTTTTTCAACCACAACCATGTATTTTACTGTATTTTCTTGCACTATACTTTTTTTTTTTTTTTTAAAAAAAGCTGCACACTTTACCAAGCAGTGCACATGAAGTGTTAAAACTTGACCTATTTGCTAGGATTAGACCTGAAATTCCAGTAACAGTAGCTAAATTGCACAAGTGTTTTCTTTTTATTATTAGATCTTCCGCAACCCATATGACAGTGCTCCAGGCAGAGGGGCTGTTTGTGTGAAGAGGGGGTACGGAAAGGGCTAGGAGTACATCAACAAACATGCCCCTCAGCAATAAGAGACTACACTCCAGACCAGTGATGTCTGGTTTACATAGGGAGAACAATCTGTTCCCAATTATCAGTTAATTTGATCCTCACCCTGACCAAAACCTTCAAACCCAGCTATTAAAAACAGTTTCCACCCCCTCCCACCATCCCTCCCTCTCCTACTTTCAAACAAATCCTAAAGGGCAATGAAGTATCACAGACAGGTCCTGTATGTTGAAGGAAAGCAACATACTGTTATGAAGAGAAAACATACAGGAATATATTAATAAAAAGAGACAAAACAGTTACATAAAACACTCATTACAGTGTGAGATAACTAGGGAGGAGAAATTGAGCAAGCAAAAGGGATGGGTTGTGAGAGAGCCTAAGGGTCACATTACTTACTTATACAGGGAAGAAGGCTTTGCAAGTGGGGAAGGATGGACCGAAAGCATGAAAGTGTATGATGGGATCTCGTGCTCACCTACCTTGCTGAATGTCTGAGCACTTAGTTTTGACAATGTCTGTGTGAAGAGTCAGGTGAAGGAAAGTCTCAGGAGACTACCTAATGCAGACCAAGTATATCCTATGAAGAGTTTTAAAGAATTAGTGGGACGGGGGAGGGGAAGAGCCCTCTTTGGACCTAGTTCATCTGCTAACCCAAACCCTGCAAGCTGCAATGTGCATCCCACAGAGGAGGTCAACCATCACTTTTAGCCAATATGGTAAGTGTGATTTCCAGATGAAATCAGAGGAGGAGAAAGAAAGGGAAGGATAGCCACAAGCACACTCCTATCCTGAAGCTCAGAGCTGGTCACACAGGGACATCCTGGCAGGAATCTACTCTGCCACCAAGGGGAGTCATGTTTCTAGAGGAAGGAAATGGAGATACAGCTATAATGCCAACGTGGGCAGCCCAAGCGCTCCCTCAGCCCCTAGAACTGCTGTGAAAACATGATACGGGAAGAGCTGCCCTTCTGTCATCTCTAATCCAAAGCCTTACAAATAGCATGAAAGGGGGGGAGGAGAGAGGTGGCCATTACAAGAAGCTTGCCAAGAACTTCTGCACCAGCAGTAAGCCTTCTGCAAGGAACATGTTTAAATGCAGGCACCCGCGTTCATGAACCGAAGACAACCAGCTGCAGCCAGGCTATTTCCATCCAAGTCATTTCTCTGAGGGACTGTATCCTTTTAAAGGCAACAAAATTTCCTCTCTTCCCACAGGGAGGACATTCATGCCAATTACTAATAAACTGCTTTCTGCAAAAGAATCTGGGAAGGGAGGGACGAATACTGTAGAATAGTTTGGGGGTAAAACACACTCTTTTGAGTTAAGTAGCCAGAGGAAAATTTACTGAGTTGGGTATCTTGAGAGTGGGGGTAAGGATGAAGATGCAGAGAGAGTAATTTTTCAAGTCTGGAAAAAGTTTATTCTTGGTGGTTTTCCTGTGACGTGTTGCCCCTCACCCAGCCCCACAGACTGCTCCTCCACACAGGCACCTCTCACCTGACCACCACCAGCTTAGTGCAAAGCAGTGACTTCCATCACAAGGCCTTAGGGCTTTCATCATTGTTAATTGCCACCAGTTCAGTGAGGTTGCAGGGTACCACAAACAGCAAGGCATGCCTATTTAGTCCCTAGAACGTTTTAGGCTTTAAAATACAAGAGCAGCACCCTTGGCTGCCTCCAAGGGTGTAGAGGGCATGTATTTCCACAGGGAGCAGCAGCAAGCCACATGAGAAGGCCTAGGTGCTCCCCATGCAAGTCCATCTCCACAGCTCAGAGAAGGAAAGTGTGCATTGCTCCATGAGCAAGCCTGCATCAGAGGGGAATGAACAGAGTCCTCTGTCTAGGTGAGACATAAGAAGCTTCTGGGCAGCTGCAGAAGACAATCCAGAACAAGACACAACTGCAGTAATCTCTGAACAAAAGACACACCAATTAAATCTGTTCAGTTTCTCATGGTCTGAGTCACTTGTCTCCCTCATCTGAGCAGGACCGACAATGGTGCTTTGTACTTTTGCAGAGCATCTGCAGCTTATATGGCTTTGTGTCTTGGGCCATCTGCTTCCCACCACATCCAATTTCCATTTCTACGGACTGGGCTATCTGGGCCAGACTGCTGTGTCCTCAGCTCCTAATGACACTGTATTTACTGTATCCTTTCTGATTTCTTCCTGTACCTTCTCTTTCCAGCAGATACCAAAATCAGGCCTGAAGGGCAGGCATTCTTCAGGCAACAAGCCCTGTCTAAAGGATGAGGCATGATCCCTGATCCTCTGCAGTCTGATAGAGGCCTCTAGGTTTGGCAAATGCAAATCAATGTGTTGTCAAGCTTTCTGTTGCAGCAGCAAATGCACCCCTGAATTACAGGTATAAACGAGCAATTGCAGCAGAAACAAGTATTAGTTCAAGTAGAAAGTTGGCACTGTCTGTGAGATGGTGTGCTTCATCTCCAGACACCTGTTCTTAAGGCAGATCTGGCATCAGAGAGTGTACTACAGCACACTGATAGGTGTATCAACACACCTTATGGATAGAGCTGATGTGAAATCACTGGAGGCTCACTCACTCTTCATCCCACAGATTTCTGGGTCCCACCCTAGCTTGTTTTTAAATAATGTGCATCACCAGTGACTCACTAGATCACTCGAGGGTGAGGCAGGAGCAGAATCCCAGTGACGGCCCTGCATGGTGTCTGTCCATCCAGAAAGCACAAGACTACATGGCAATTCAGCAGACTCTTCCAATGGCAAGAGTCTCCCACCAGCTGCCAAAGCACGCCTTCGGCATACACGCATTCTCATTAACTCTGATGGTTGTTGGATTCAAGCTTAGAGCAGGGAGCATGGTAGGGGAGGAAGCCCAGGCTTACATAGCATCTCATCACACAGCCCTGACTCAACCAATTTACCCTTGCTTGCACAGTTCAGTTGATAAAAACACAAACTCACCTGAACCCTGGTCATTTACATCTGCTAAGCTAGGCAAACTCAATGCATTTAAGCTGCTAAACTCAGAGCTCAGTGTGTCAGTAGCACCGGCAATGATACCTTGGTGACACCTACCCTCCAGGAAAGCAGCGAAGAGCAGCTGTCAGCTGCGCGCTTACGGTAGGCACCCGCAACACACAGGAGTAAAAGGCTCAATTATTGGACTGACTACCACCTAGCAGTCAAACACTTCCAGTTGCTAACTTCATGTCTGTAAGTTCCTATTTATCGGCCAAGGGTCTGTAATGAAAACTCATGGATATTCTGCTAGAATTAGTGATAATATTCTGGTACATTGCACTTTCTTCTTAGACTACTTCAGATCATTAGGCTGGAAATCATGCAAAACTCCATGCATATTGCCTATGATTTACACATCAGGAAAATCAAATCATAGGAGAGACTCTATCTCAAATAATCCAGTAACCGAAAAGAAAGCATCCAAATGTCTGGTAAAAGTGTTAGAAATCAATGTAGAGGATGTATATGATAAAAACATTTGCTCTAAGCAAACGTATGTTTTATTTATTGACTTCAATAAAAAGGGTTAATAAGTAAACACAGGTTTTTATAATACTTTACAACAGTTGTTTATGCATTTATATACCAGCAGATGGAAAACACATCTATTAAACATTTGGTCACTGAGTCACGTTGATGTTAATATCTCAGCATTAATTCAGGCAACAGCCTCTTGTAATGGCCTCATTCTCTGACTAACTGGTGCATAGTTATAATTTCGCTTAGGAGACAAGAAAACTGCTCAGACACAAAGAAGATCTAACCACAGGTCCAGGGGGTGCTGCAGAGTAACTGTGCATATATAAAATAACCCGAGCGACACCAGGCTGCTGCAGGGGAACCAGAACTCCAACAGGGTTTGTACCTGCCATCAAACCCCCCATGGTCCTGCAGCCCCTAGTGAGCTCTCCAGAGCAGAGGTGGATGCCCATGTCTGCTGGGGCTGACATCTCCGCGACCTGGGAGGCTGGAAGGTAAAGGAGTAAATGGAGAAAAGACACTCGATGCTCTCACACTGGCTACTACAGCAGCAGTTCCTTGCTTTACAGGTGCACCAAAGTAAAAATGATGGTGAGTTGCTACAATGCCGCTGCTTTAAGAACTGTGTGGGAACCTAAAGGTGGAGGTAAAGCATATAGCCAAGTTAAACATGCATGGTAATAGTTCAAATGAATCCATGAAAGTTGTAATGCTCCTGTAAGTAGAAGCATGTTAAAAGTGGGATGGGAAGGCATAAAACCACAAATCCTTAAACAAGAGCAAGGGCAAGGTGCAGACAAAAGGGAGAAAGAGATAAAGGATCACGGAAATCTCAGACTCTGTGTACAGAAAACAACATGCATTTGCTTTACAGCAAAGAAAGGGTTTGTGCATCAGCCTTGATATACTGACCCCTGCAGCCTATCCTACTCAGGAAAACTTGAAAAGCTTTTATTCTGTTAAAACACTTTATGTCCCATTAAAAAGGTGACAGGCAATTCTGGCAATTCTGTGGTCTCTGGACACAGAGTACGGGGTGCTTAGGAAAGTCGAATAAAACAAGTTTTGATGATGGTTAGAAACAAATACGGGTCTTAATCCATTATCTTTTTTAATCAGTCTCCTGTGTTTGTTTTGCTGCTTCCTTGTTTTCTACATCAGAACAAATGGAATTGGATTGGAATTTCACACCATTCAGAACACGTGTTTTGAAAAGAAAGATTCAGCAAATCAGGTATTAGTGAAAGGAATGAAAATCCAACCAGAGGTATTTCCAAACTGCCTGGTAAGTTTTAGGGTGGTGTCCACCGTGCTTTTTGTAGCTGACTGGAGGAACTTTCTACAGTTACCACTACAGAAATATTTGCAGAGCCTCATTAAATAGATGATTTATGCATCAGTCCTGGCAAACACAGAAGATAACAATTGCTGGAAGTTTCACCCAGCAGTTAATGGAGACACTAGTACTATTTCAAGACACAATCACCTCTTTTTTTCCTTGTACTGTGCAAAGACAAATTAATTTGTATCATGTGCCAAACCAACTCCAGCCTCCCAACAGCTACCCACAGACACAGGGTATTTCCTAGCTCCTGTTGCAGCTCCTTGGACGAGTACACAACAGAATACGCTCTGGACTTCCACTGCACTCCTTAACGCTCCTGAGTTTACCAGACTGAGCAGTAAGCTCACCTGACACCACGACAAGCTTAGCAAACCACAAACAGTTATGACTACCCAGTACCTAAATGATAAAATAAACCAAATCTGTCTGCAAGCACCAATTTATTTATCACTAGTGTTAGAGAGACCAAGTATTTTCTGAGCAGATAGCACAACCTTGAGAGAGAATAATCCAAAACCAGTACCCAGTTTCCAAAACCTGTAAAATGACAAATAAGCTTGCAGCTCGCAGAAATAGTTCACTATGAGACCTCTGTGCAACAAAATGTAGAACAGAGTGATAAAAATTTAAGTCACCACCAAATAAAACTATTGACAAACAGTACTGAAGTCTAAATCAGTCTCTCTCTTATTTATTCTCCACATTTAAAGTTCATACCTTTACTGAGATATGCAGGAGGCAGAAAAATTTATGATAGGTGCTTTCATGATAAAGTCATCACGTGCTTTGTATCTTATCTCACATACACAATCACTGAAAATATTTACAGCAAATGTACTTCCCATAAACATCCTTTTAAAAAAAATCTCTATACAAATGCAAAACAGCCCAATCCTTTCCTGGAAACAAGTTCCAAA
The DNA here is from genome assembly GCF_965140245.1 of Athene noctua. Lineage (NCBI taxonomy): Eukaryota > Metazoa > Chordata > Aves > Strigiformes > Strigidae > Athene > Athene noctua. Next base: position 71,570,166 of record NC_134077.1, read on the forward strand.
TCCAAGCATTCCTCTACAGATTTTATCTACAGCAGCAGTAGTCCGTATAGGTTTGTATACTGAGAAAATTTACTGAAATGGCACATCGGCATAATCATTTAACAGTGCAAGTACTCACATTCTCAAGTTAACCAAAGCAAACCACTGCTCCTTAGTCACCTCGTACTTGAACGCAGCTGAACATGTGGTCAAACTTGTCAAAATATTCAGGTAACATAACACAGCTTAGTAGTCTGTAACAAGTCTTTCTAGTTCTTTTTCCTGTTGCTGATTGATTCAGAGGGTGCAGAAAACACCACCCCTGAAGTTTGTCTTTCCACTCTTAGAGCTCCATGCAATTAAGAAACTTGCTTCAATACCTCCAACGCCCAAATCAGTTCCTGCTCATCCTCTTTCCCAGGCAGCATGGCAGTATAACATATCACAGGTATATGCAGCCCAATACTCTGTCCATTATGAACTGCTGAGGACTTGGAGACACAGGCATACATGCATGTTAGAACGCCAGCCTCAAGGGTTTGCAAAGCCAACAAGTCCCGACAGTCTCTGCAAAATGTCCAATTTAGTTTTGAATTAAATACTTGCAATTCATTCTAGCATCTTTCTACCAATAAGGGAACAAACAGCTTCTATCCAGCAAGAAGTGTTGGTTGCATAACAATCCTGAAACTAAAACTTTACCTTGCATTAACTCACCCCCAATACAAGCTTCTTCTAGACTTACATGTCAGCCTACAAACTTTTTCAATAGACAATTCTACTGCAGGGGGGAAAATAATTAGTAAATAAATCCGCAACACTTCATGAACAATTTTTCTTTCCTTGTAAGCAGAGGGAATTGTTCTGCATGACTCAGAAGTGTATTACTAAAAAAAGTCAAGTTATATTGGGGCGCTTAAGCAGTAAACAGCTACAGTTAAGTCACACACCAGAAGTTCTGAAGTCCACATTCTCAAAAGGATTACAAAAGGATATAGTTTCTTTTTTAGAGAGTATACTTCTAATTATATAAAAAGGCAGAGGAGGGGAAACAATACCATTTTTCAGCAGTCTCAGGATTTAACAACATTGGTAAATTTAACCTTAAATCATGAACAGATAATAGTAACTCTAGTATCTTCATGTAACTTCCACTAGCCTTTAAAAAAACCTTTTTCCTTTTCGTAAATTGCAGATAATGATACTTCATATTTCTAATTTCCTGCACAGAAGATGCTTTAATCCCTTGTACCAATTAGCCCAATTCTACAGTGAGCACAGTAATTTGGGATTTATTTCCAAACCAGAATACACTTTCAAAGGAGGTTGGTGCTAAAATCCACCAGATAAGCCAGTTCTTAGTATGTGTATATCACGATCAAGTGAGTAGTATTTGAACATATGTGCATGAGCCTTAGAGGAAAAAAAAAGCTGAGATTTGTGTTTACATGGACAACAAAAAGATACTTAATGTTCCTTCCCAGGACATTCAAAGTGCTCTCAGCCACCCCAGCCTTCATTGATAAATGCATTTCCCATCTTTTAGGTCTCGAAAGAGCACCCACAAACTCCTGTCATGCACTTGAAATTTTCCATATAAACCTACTGTAGCAGACTCAGCTTTAGTGGTCTAAAGCTATGTTTGTGTAGTGATTAGAACAGGAAAACACTGACATGACCGCAGGAGGACCGCTGCTGCTGTGCTGTTACCAATCATCCTGCAATCTCTGCCCCTTCCTAACCAGTCAGTCCTCCTCAGGAACCTTTGAACATGCCGAGTGATCTATTTCAATGAGTATCACCCAAACAAACCAGACATACAGGGGGGCCTCTTAAAATAACAAAGAAGTGAAAGGAACTGACCACCTCCTCTTGATGTTGCTTGAGAAATGCTTTTATGTTTTGCTGAGAAGCAAGAAACAAAAATCAACCTGACCGGTAAGGGTGACCAGGAAGGACTGGGGATTCGATATGTAAGAGCTGGTTAATCTCACAACTTAATTACAGACACAGGATAACAACCATATGACTTTTTGCAGCAAACCCCTAGGCCTCTGAGTCTGGTGTCAGCCAGCGTAGGTCCTTGAAGGCAGAGTGCACTCTATGCTGAAGGGCTGAGTGCCAGCCCTTACATTTTTGCAAACAACTTTCTATACTTTAAATATTTAAGAGATTATCAGGGTGGTGGGGTGGTGTAAGCGGTGATGCGGTGGTGTCGTGGCAGGGGTGGGGTGTAAACAGACACTCTTGATCTGCTGGGAAGTGAGTTTTCATTAAACTGCTGCACTTCCCTTTTCTGCTACTTTCATGATTTAAGAAAAAGGTGGTGGGTTTTTTTTAAATTAATAACCCAAAGGAGGAAAAGCATTCCCAATTAGTTACCTGTAGCACTGCCGTTAGTATTTGCTGGGTAGGCCATGTTTGCTCAGACATCCAGAACTAGGCTGTTAGGTTTCATGCAAATGCCATGCATCAAGTCCAACCAGACATGCAACCTGGAACAGACAAGAAGGAGGCAGTTAAAAACATACAGTTTTAAGAAGTTAGGTACATTAAGCAGTAGGCATTTCTAAGTGTTTAAAGTCTCATCTTCAGTGCAATCTTCACCATAGCAGTAACTTATATTCCTCTTAACCTGCATCCTACCTATCACAAAAACCACAGCGTCCTGGCATCTGAAGTTCAGTTGTGGTGCTCTGACAACCTCCAAGAAGGTCCACTGCTCCAGATCTGTCCTCAGTGAGGATGTAATCAGATGAATTTGCAATTGGCCTTGTTGTTTCTGGCCTGCCCTCAGCTTTTTTGCAGTTTGCCCCTGGCCTCCCTTGTACCACAGCAGCTTTCTCATATTTGCTGGTACGTATGTAAAGTTTTAGATTACCCAACAGTTTACATAGACAGGGTTACAGGATTTTTAGATGAAGAGCACCTACAGAAGAGCTGTACCAGTTGCCATTTCCAAGCTCTGATGTACCCCAGGAGAAGTGAGGTCAGAAGGACCCCACCGAAGACGCAGGCAAAGCAAGCAAAAGCGTCCTCACCATCTGACAAACCTGGCAGCCAACAGCTGCTTTGTGGAAGCCTGTGGGGTGCAGGGACCAGAGCTGGCGAATACCCTGGCTGGGACAGTGCATGGCTGACTGCATGGTCAGCCTGTGGGTCCCAGCAGTGACGGGTTTTCTGGGTGTGAGGTTGTCTTTCAACCCACATGTGGCAGATTTGGCTGAGAAGCAGTGCTCGCCTGAAGCTCAGGCTGTGGGTACAGAAAAAGGGCGCTGTCGCCCTGGGCGGATGGCTGCCAACCAGAAGCTAAGTTGAGAGACAGAAGCAAAACCAGCAGCAGTTTTGTGGCTAGTTGTCTGCTGGCTGGCTCTGCAGTCAGGCTCCTGCTCCTCCTTCCCTGCCCACCATGAGGGCAGCCTGATCACAGCCCTCATCCTCAGTGCAGTAGATTTGACTTGTCCAGGGCTGCAGAGACACCTCCTCTTGGCTCTGCTTCAAGTCTTCAGCAATCCAAACAGCATTTAATTTTGTTGACTCAGATAGGTGGAGCTTAGGTGTATGAAGAACACCCTGCTTCGCCGACCCCAGTCTGACTTAGGCTGACAGCTCCTCAACAAACCAGTCACATTTTTTCAATTATATTTGATTTGGCTTTGACAGTGCGTGTGTGGAAGTATTTCAAAGCTAATCAGATTAGCAAAAGAAAAGAAAATCCAGAAATTAATTAGTGCAAGCACCATGTGAATTGGAGTCAAAGGTATACGTACTGATAAAGAAGCTGGCTGTCTCTTAAAGCTGACAGAGCTTCATTACACAGGCTAATATAGCTTAGCTTTTCCCTTCAAGGAACACAAGCACAAATCACTTCATTTTTAGTACAATCCTGACATCAATTTTCTAAGAATGCAGAAAGGCCTTCACTGCCACTCCTCCTCCCTAAGCTCTGCCATATACTTTTAAATTTACAGTCTCTTGTTCAATGGAGGGCAGGACATGAAGCTGTCATAAAGACTGTACAAGCAAAAGGCTACAAACAACAAAATACTGCAGGCATCCAACACAGAACATGAGGCAGAGAGAGCCATCAAAAGATTTCAGGCATAACAATAATTACCAGGTTTCTGAAACAATGAAGCACAGTGAGAAAAAAAAAACAAAACAAAACAAAACAGAAAAGCGTGTTAACTGGCTGAATTTGCAGCCAGTACTGAAGTTTGAAATCTGTGAGCTTTTAAGAAAATATTAACTACGTCGTTTCAAAGGGAGAAATTTTAAAGCATCACTCCCATCTCTGCATTTGCCATCAGGATGTAAAGTTATGCTTGAAGTTCAAGAAAAGCATTATTGACTGAGTCTCAATGAATGCTTACAGATATCATTTATCTCCACATTAAGTTTCTCAGGACAACCACTGTCTCAGGGCAGGCTGCACTTAGCGGGACATCAGACTCTAACAGCAGTGCACCTAAGGGTAAACAGGGCTGAATTAATTCACCCACTTCTAATTTGTTCAGCACAGCTCTGTGCTTCTCACTAGCACTGCAAGAGGCATGCTTCCCTTCTTTCACTATATATGTTTACTGTACACTGCTATAGCTGAAGTCTTGCACCACTGTAAACCTAACCAATGAAGCACAGTAAAACACACACGCTGTCTAATCTAGCTGTTGCTTTATCAGGCAATTCATGTTCTGCCAATCTGCAGCTTTCTATCCCACTAGAAGCAAAGAAGGCTCAAGGGATGCTGCTCAGATTTGCACCCACCTGGCCAAAGGGTGCTGTCTCTGTGCTGCTGCAGGGCTGGTTTCTTAGCTAGTTCCCTTAGCTCTCTCGGCTCACACCACCCGCTGCACTGCCACTAATGCTTGTACAAGAGGAGACATGAAATCATGCACTGGGCAGATGGGTGAGAGGGCACCCTCTGGGGGACCCACCTCTTTTAGGTGCAGTGCAGTCCCAAATGAGAGTGGGTCAACCACAAAAGCAAGCCACAACTTAAAACCCATGCTGCAGCACGCCTGGAAACTCATCGTGGGTTTAAAAGTAAAATCTGTTAATCTTCATCCTATCGGTTTCAAAAACACTAGTCACCATCACTGGCATGCATGAGGAGAGCTTCCTAACAGCTCGAAGCAAATGCAACTGAGGTGAGAACTGACATAAAATTAAAAAAGACACTTCTGAAAGCCAAAACAGGGCCTCAGGTCTACGTTTTGTTGTGGCTTAAAGAGATGTAATTGACCTGGTACAAACTCCCTTCTGGGTACATTTCTATTGGTTTCAAAAAGCTGTGCAGGCTTAAGAACCTCCATTAAGAAACAAACTCAACTTTAGTTAAAACAATGAAGTTTCTGAGTTTAAATGAGGATTAATACAATAATTTAGGAAGCAAATTCCTTTCAACAGACAGGAGAAAAGGGAAAAAAAAAAAAAAAAAGACCATAAGGTCTAAGAATTTGCTACCTAAATAGAATTGGTTCCTTTTTTTGTTTGTTGTTTGTGTTTTTTTTGTTTTGTTTAGATGAAATGTAACTGCATCTGACAACCTGCCTATTAAACACCTGTTAAAGTATGGAAAAAAACCTGATGTAGCTCAGCAAACTCGTGGAGGAAGAGAATTCATATTGCTTCAAACAGCAACAATACATAGGGAACTGAATTTCTGAAATTGCGCTGACACATACGTGGACCATTTTTAGAAAGGTATCACATGTGATTCCCCAGTAACACACACACCCCAATAGCTGCACTTTGACATAAGTCTCTCATGTGGTCAAGACACAGGACAACAGCCGAGGGCCAGCTAGAATACACAGAGGAAGAGAACTTAGCCTGCTCTACAGCAGAGCATGTTCTCCAGTGCAGACATCTTACAAAAGAAAATTAGTAGATGAGCCTGTATTTTCCATTCCCAACTCTTCAACTTTCTGCCCATGTGTTTTTACATGCTCACCCCTTGCCTGCCTGTGAGTACTGTGATTTACAGACCCTAGGGCAAATGCAAAACAAGCAGAGACTAGCTATATGAAATGTTATTGCTCAATGAAGCAGTTGTTTAAAGTGTTTTGAATTAGATATTCAAACTCTCTCTGCCCTGAGGTTCAATAGCAGAAACCTTAAACACACATAATCCTCAGTTTCTGCAAACTATCACGACATAGCAGCTTTTACAGGCTTTTCCAGAATGGTGATTCTGTAGGCAGAACATAAAGCCTATGTCCTATCCTATTCAGAAGGGACAAGAACCATGCTCCTGCTTTGTACTGCATCTTGTCAGGTCACCTACACCTGTGCTAGTATTTCTGCACCAGAAATACCTGAGTATATGTACATCAGTTCTGGCATCCACACAGCAGAGCTGTAGATTCAAGAGGCACAGACCTTGTAGAAAATCCAGGCTCCCACTTCAGTGTGATGTTTTCAAGAGAGACTTAAGACATAAACCAGTTGAGATTTGATCCAAGAGCGGCTGTAGAATGACATGTTAGCCAGCTCTCATTAGAAGAGAAATATAACTCAGCTCTTAACCCAGAAAAGCTATTATGAAAGTCCTCTTGTCCAGGGGCCACAGTCACATGTGGGAAATGGTGATGCATGCACACTTGTTTGTGTGATTCCAGAACACAGGCCTTACCTTCCCAAGCAATGGACCTTTAGGCAAAATAGATACACATACAACTTTTCTTTTTTCTCATGGCACGCACAGACTGTTAAGAGCAAACAGTCACTTCAGCCACTCAACACAAGCTCTGGATCTGTAGTTATTTTGAACCACTCACAGAGTGAGCATGGTTGAGACACTAAAGTGCTATGGCTCAAGATGTCGACTAGAAGTGGGAGCATTGTGGGGCAGAGCTGTGCAGGATTCAAAGGTACTGGCTCCCAATTGTTTAGATGGATGCAGTCAGGGGATGGTACCAGGAGGGAAACCAGCTCTGCAATCTTGTCCAGCAAGTGCAAAGTGGTGATTAAATAGGCCTGGGATAGAGGGGTTTGACAGAGCAAGATGTAGTACTTGAGGAAGAACTGGTACTGCTCCATTCCTGTTATACACCAGTGCAACAGGACTTCTGCCTGACACTCCCCTCTCACATGTGAGTTGTCCCAGCAGTAGAACTCGCCCAGTGTCATTCTGCAAGATAACATTTGCAAACAAGAACCAAGATACATGCAAACCCCATCTAAACACACGGTAATTTCTTCAGTTGCAAGAAGAAACTGGCACTTGGAAATCCCTCACCCTGCTCAGCCAGAGGGGCAAGCACTTTCCAAACTTGTGCAGCTCTACAGGAAACAGGAAAGTCTGCAACCTAATTTGTATCCTCAACCAAATATGCCAGGTGCTATTTAAATGAAGCAAAGGCTGAAGCCAGCAACAGAAAAAGAGAAAGTATGTGGGGAGTTGCTCTGTGGTTGGTATCTGCCCTGGGAGAATGACTGTGTATCTCATTGACATTTTGTTTTCAATTTCATCCCTGCTGTGGTTGTGTTCTTCTTATCCCTATGTTTATCAAAACAGGTGGCCAATAAACTGAGACGCAAAGTTTGTAAAGGAGAATATTTTTTTTTTTAAATAATTAAAGTTAAAAACCAAGTAAGAATGCAGGCATATGAGGATTTTTTCAGGTCAGACGCAGAGCAGTTAACTTTGAGATAAGGCTAAACTGTGAACAATTTTAAATTTCACTTAATTATTTAATCATATAATAATTCACTCATTGACATACTTTCTAGAGCAAATGTCTTTTTAATGCTGGATCCAAATCATAAACAAAACTATGCAAGTTCAGTTGCTGCTTAAGTCTTACTAACTGAACAAAATAAATCACTAGCAAAGGCTAATTTCATCAGCCCCCCTAAAGGTTCCCTGGGATCAGTGTTTCCAGCAGGCTCTCTCAGGCAGCAGTCTGTTGTGATTCAGCCCTCTCCATCAACAGAAATGATCCAGAGATTCTTACTATATGCAATATGACAGGCAATTTATTTTGGATTATATTTAAGCAGGGAACCAAAAAAAGCCACCTCTCACTATGGTATGGGTTTTTTTCTGCAGGATCTGCAGTATGATGGGAGCAAAAGAAGCCTTGTAAATCCTTTCAGCAGGCAAGTTAATTAACAAGATACGGCTACGGTCAGCATGAATTTACCTGCCTGCCTTCCTCACTCCCTCCACTCATGGCATTGGCCTGTAAAAGGTCTCTCTTTACAGCAGAGCTCCAGGCAAAAGCTGAGCTAAGCTCTGTTAAGAAGAGAGTGACGGCTCAGAAACTCCGGGACCTGAGTCAGCAAGCTGAAGAAAAGAACAGAATGCTCCCAGCCAGGGCACGTGCTTCCCTTCTGCCACAAAACAAAACAAAAAATCAGACCTGACTTTGAGCTTTGTTGCTTTTCAACCAAACTCCCATCTACCGCACTGCCAGGCTCTAATTCTCAAGTTATGTTGGAATTAACCATTAGTGACTTTCATGGGGATGTCCTAAACTGTCTTGCCCCCCTTTCTAAGAAGACTCGCATTAAGCTGTCTGCCTGCCTTGTTATTTCTGCAAGCAGAGAATAAATGTACGACCTTCAGTAACATAAGGGTCTGAGGGGGGTTTCTTCTGCATACTTGAAAATGGTCTTCTCATCTGAGCTGAGCTACTACAAAGCTTATATTTTACTCTCCCAAGCCACCTACTCACTGCACAGGAGCTTTGAGCAGCATTCGGTACAGAAGATGGCTCAGAAAATGGACATGCATGAAAATCCTTCAAAGGCATTGGATCCTTCTAGCTACCCTAAATATACCCAGCAATCTTCTGAATTTCACCCAGTATTGCTTTGTCACATTTGTTATCAATGACCGCTCCACCATCAGCTGTTGGGTTTTAGTTTCCCTTCATATGGAGTTATCCCAAGAGGGTCTGGAGGATCCAGAAAAGAAATCAGCTGTTCTACACAAGCCACTCACTGACTGGCGGGTACCAAGCAACAGCGGAAGGATTTCAAAATACTGCCCAGCAGACACAAAGATAACAAGCACCCTGTGAAGCCAGACACAAATGGTCCACCTAGACTATCTTGTTTTCGATAGTGGGAGCAAGAGATACTATTTAAGGAGAATACACATGCCTGATGCTGAGTCCCTGCTTCTGTGCTCTCCCAGCACCACCAATGATTGGATTGGGAACATCTAAAGGTATATCCTTATTGTGTCATTTTAGTATCTGCATAAGTTGCCTGTGAATTTGACTAGTCCCTTTCTGACCCTGCTGATGTCACCTGCTTCTGCTGCTTCATGGGGCAGGAAGTCCCAAGCTGTCAATAACCACTGCATATTTCTTGTTTTAAACTGATGTCCTACAAATTGTTCTGAGTGCCACGAAATTCTTGCATTGCAGGCCTTGGTGAACATCAGTGCAGATTCAGCTTATCCACACCCTTAATGATTTTATAAACCTCAGTCTTGTCTTGCAGCTCATATGGCAACTCCATCCCCAGATCATTTTACTTGCCCTATTTGTACCCTTTCGTGTATACTCACTATGCGGAAGACCCTCATCATGAACAGCACCTTAGCAAAAAATTGTCTACAAGAATGATATTACAAAATGGGGTAAAGTATATTCAGTACTTTTTTCAGCAGAACTGAGCTTGACCCTAACAACCAGCTAATACATGGGAAGGAAAACATCAGTTTTAGTAATTTTGGAAAGCCGGTGAAGAGTTAAAACAAAACAGAACTTAACCTGCAGTACAAGCAGCTTTCTGTAGTACAGGCCAGAGGTTGGACACAGCCCTCCCAAGTATCCAAACACACATCAGGTCAGCCTAATGGAGTTCAGGTGACCATACCTGTTCTCCAAGATCCATCAGACTCACTGTCAGCCAAGCTCTTGTGATTTTCTATCAGGGTCAGTGTTCACTGGTAAAAGGAAGTCTTTGTATGGATTCTGTACCTCATATGTGGTATGCTTTTGTCACTCTTGATAAAGAGGACACCCTGTCTATCCAAAACTGAGCTAAAATCTTCTTGCTTTGTCCAGTGGGCTGACTTGGTGGCCCATTTCTAATGTGCAAGAGCGTGATCTTCACTCACATGCTGTGAGATTGAACACGGACAGGTATGTTCAGATGCCACCCATCACACAGTGCTGCAAGGTCCCTCACACCCTTCAAACATTCTCAGACCACCCATCTCTTCTGGAAATAATTCCTGACAACATCATCGTCATCACGTTACATTACAGAAGCAAAAAAAAACCCCAAACACCAAAAACCCCTTCAGAAGTGTTATAACTCAGAAACCAATTTGTTTATATTAGAGAGAGAAACCCCCCCCCAAACCTAGAAGAAGAAACACAATCCAGGGTAGTAAAAACCAACTTTTTTTTATACCTGAAATTCCTAATGGGTGATGTAGAAGACACTCCCTTTGGTTTATGCCAGTGAATAATGAGTCACATGAAATTACATGAATTCAGGCCAGTATGATATTGCTGTGGGTTGTAATGCTTGCTGTGACAGGGAGCCCAAAGGATGCAACTGGGCTATCCACATTTTTCTTGTGGAGAAGCAGGAGGGCTGAGACTTCCATGGCTTGAAGTAGTTCAGCCTCATCACTCTTCAAGAGGGAAATGAAACAATATGTGGGCTGAGCAGTGTTTTCATCTGCTGTGACAAAGATCTGAATCCAGCACCAATAACAAATGAAACGGCTTCCAAAACAGGTGTTAAATTAGGAGAGGAATGAATGCATGTTGGGGATGATGCATGCATGCCAGCTGCAGTATACCTGTAGCCTCCCAGTGCTGACAACCCTGGAGCTACTGTGCCTGGCACAAGAAGCAGTTCCACCTTCTCCTCTACAGCATGTACATGAACTACCCATCACATTTATTCACTCAGGGGTGCAGGATGAAACACCAAATCCTTTTCACTCTCTTGTTAACTTAATGTTTAACATTAGAAGTTGAATAACAGTTGTAAAAAATGCATCTGCAGATTCCAATACTTTAAAATGAACTCGTTTATTTAAAGTTAAATTTAAAGGTAGATAAACTTGAAGGTTGATATGAATAAACCAATCAAGGATGTTTATAAACAGCTTATGAAATGCACTACAATCTCATTTAGACTTTGCATCTAAGACAAGCTGCAAGGATTCTAAGGCATAAACTCTTGTAAACAGACAAATTTAACTCTTCTACAAAGTGCCCAAGTATTTAGTTTTTGGTGACGTTCCATGTGCGGTGGCACAAGCATGAAACATATTTAGAGGTAGACAGCCAAAATTCAGTGTTGTCACTTCTGATTTTAGGTCTGAGATGCTATACATAGTCAGAGTAACCATAAATCTGCTGTAACAAAAGGCATGCACTGCAACCATAATGCTGTGGGACAGCTGGTAAATTCAAAGACTTCTGTCTAGAAGCATTTGCTCATTTAACTACTCCATGGTGGTCCCAGCTGAAGGTGTATCTTTACATGAAACAGCTCCAAGCAGCAGATCAGCTTTGTCCCCATCTAGCCTTAAAATGCTGCTTCATGTCCCAAAACAAGACCCAAATCCTGGCAGCTCTCTTTCTTTTTTTCATAATAATGTACTGTGGACTTCAGTATCAACCAGTCCTTGCCATACAGGCAGAGAAATTACAGGCTTTTTCCACAGTGAAAATGGAAAACTCTGGGGGCAAGGACACAATATTACAAGGGCCAGCCTCTCACTTTTCCTCTATCACAGTTTACAACAGAGTACTGTAAATTCTTAGTCTCCATGTCACTCTACAGCCCACACCACCAACTCATCACTACTAGGTGCTAGACTGCATCTACAACCTCAGTATTAACATGGGCCGTGGCCTTTCAGAAATACAGGGGAACCCCACCCCCAAGCAAGTTTGCCATTGCATCGAGACCTCAAACCCACAGCTTCAGCTTGGCTAGGGAACACACCCGAGACATCCTCCAAGATGCTCTCCCCTCCCACCCCATCACACAGCATCCCTGGGGAACAACCAGCAATTGTGCACAATTCTTCTTGCCTCCTCCCCTAGCCACAGACCATCTCCCTGAGGCTTTTTGCATTCCTCTCAGGGGTGAGCATGTTCCTCTGGTTCCTTGTCCAAAGCCACTGTCTCCACACCACAGCCTGTGGACTGCAAGCCTGCACACTCTGGCAGGAGGGACACAGGCTTTCATGGCAGCAAAAGCCTGCCGGCCACCACCACATGCTTAAATTGCCTCTTATTACTGAGCAAGCAAGGAAATCACCAAACCCAACTAACATTTTGACCCAGAGCTGACATGAACCAATTGGAGATTGTCTGCCAGCAGCTGCTGCGGAGCACAGTGGAGCCAGGCTAGTTGGGCATCTCCAAAATTCCTTCTGTGGAGAAAGACCTGTCAGCTTTCTGCAAGTGTCATACTGCCTCTGCCTTACATGCAGCCAAACCCATCTTTCCGCATATGGCCTCCTGCAGAGAACTTACCCACCCAAAGGAGGGGACCACAAGTTGCGGCAACACACTTGTCCCTCACAGAGGGTGTTACTCTCCGCCAGTTAGTCAAACTAACATTAAAAACAACCTGTTCCTAGTGCTAAGGGACTCTGTCATTTAATCTGAGTAATTTGAGTCAACACAGTTCATATAACTTGTTTTCCTCCTTCTCAGTGAAAGTGTGAGCTAATGCTTGCATTAATTATTCAGAGCATCTTCTCATGCTCATGGCCCTCTTCTTTTTCAAACAGCTGTAGAGTGGCAAGTTCTGAGAGTGCCAGTGCACACAGAAGTGTGCTGATCGTCTAATTTTACAAGAACTTTTCACCTTAGGGAGCCAGTCATTACAACTCAGTGAATTATGTCTCTCACTACAAATTCTCATGTAAAGCCCCACATCTGGTTGCTGGCATGAGTCCCACACCTCTCTGACACAGGGTGCCAGGAAACAGAGGCGCTCACAAGCAAGCGGGTGTCCAGATATTGGGACATGTGCAGTACTATTGCTATGCACAGCATCGAGGCTTGCCACGCTGACATTTTTGCACCAGTCGGTCATATCCCAATAAATTCGGCTTTCATTCAAATTGTCTATCAGCCAAAACTACATCTTGGCACTGACACAAGCAGACACGCTCTACAAACAAGGGGTCATCTATATCTTACAGCACACGTCAAGCTAGAATCAAATTTGTAATTCCCCAAATGACATATGGATCTGAAAGTCACCTTCCTATAACCCTGAGACAGTGGATCAAGTCCAACACAAACTGCAAAAAACCGTACTTTTCTATGGAAATCCATAAATACGTTACCTTTCAAATCTTTTTTGTTGATGTATTATTGGATAGCAATACATAAATAGCAAAATAAGATGTATCTTTATCAGTCACCATATGAGCACACAGATACAGATAGATGGCAGTGCATCTTTCACCACTAACCAAACTCTGGGAAAAAAGCAATACAAGAACTTAATCTTCTGAAGATCAAGACAGCAGGACTGTCAATGAAACAATGCATCTTCAGTGTGATTCATGTGTTTCTTTGCAGAAGGCCCCTCCTAGGCAAGAAACTATGTGGCATGTATAAAACTAAAGCTAAATCAGATGTTCTTCGTAAGAGAAGAATGGCTTTCATATTCACTCCCATTATCTGGAGAGCAAAATAAGTCACTGCACAATTACCAATGCCCTCCTCAAACCATACCACCAAGGTCTTAGCAGAGGGGCACTTTCTTTGTTGAGATTATTTCCATCTACATCCTGCTTTCCCAGGAAGCTAAGCCTTATTTTGAGCTCTCCCCAGCCCCAGTGCCCATGAATTTGTGATAAACACCCAGCCACAGTGAACTAACCAATACAGATCTAAAAGCATATCCATCTGTCTTCTTGTAAGAACTGCAAAACAGAAAATACAATTTCTTTATAAGCGTCCCCTTTTTTCCCCACTCCATGCGTAATCAAGAACAGAGCAGCTGAATTTGAACAAGGTCTGTCTCAGTCAGACAAAAAGGAAAAGCTTTTAAGATTTAGGTTCTTTTCTGGGTCTGAGCAGAACTTAGAGATCCCTTCTGCAGCCAGTGTAATTTTCCTTCAAAGTCTAAAAATACCCTTTTGTAGCAATAAAGATAATGTTTTACTGATTTTAAATCTTGAGAAATGTCTTCATAGGAGAAGGGTATTACAGCAGAAGTTCTCTCCCTGTCTTTGTTCTTAGATATGCTGAAGCTCTTTCCTCCCTACCTTACTTATTTGGAGGAACTACTTATTTTCACTATTTCTGTCACCAAGAATGCATGCACCTTACCCAAGACTAACCAGGCCTAACTTCCACCTGCTCCCATTCCTCAGAACAGGTCCAGTGCCTCAAAGAAGGCGATGGGAACCGTTACACTTCTATACATTTTTACTGAGAGGGAATAGACAGCCAAAAATATTACAAGGCAGCACAGCATGTTAGGATTAGAGACCTTTGCAGATACTTGTACTACTTTTAATTTCTTAGTTTTCTAAAGCTATGTAATCACCATGAGGAAATATTAATTTTTACCATTTGCTCCTCTCCACTGTACTGGAATGACTTTTTTTTTCCCTTTCTCCTCACAATACAATAGCAAAAACAGGCACAGAGGTTACAACTGAATTACTGCTGACAAATTTATTGCTAATTATTAATCCATGTTTTGTCCTTTGTTTCTCCCAATGTACATCCAGGAGCAAAATGTTGCCAAGAAAATGGACAAAAAAGGCAGTGTGCTGGCATTACCCTGTAGTGAAATTTCAAAAGCAGAAAAAGTGTCAGCTAGGAAAAAGTTTCCGCAAGTAAGCATTTAATTTTCCATTCTCTATTTTTAAATGCCATTACATATCTTATATATACATACTTACACATAGGTCATATCCCATATGTTGTGTCATTAAGCAATACAGTAAATAAGAAATAAAGAAATTAGACTGCACAGTATTTAGAAATATTCTACATTTCCCTACTCAAAAAGGCAGTTCCACTTTCAAGGAGGAAGGTTGCCACCAAGATGGAAGCTCTCTGCCATCATTGAAGCTGGGGAAACACTTTCTTGAGAAAAACATGATCTCATTTTCAAAGACTACAGAAGTACCCAGTACAAAAACTGCCACAGTTTACCTCTACCAATAGAGAATTACCAGTACAAAATACTAGCATGTAAACAGGGTGACAACTTTTCCAACACAGTAAAAGGGTATCTGCTTCACCACAAAAATGTAAGAAGAGAGAAATATCCAGCAAACAATACTAAAACAAAGGTTGTGGAAGAGAAACCTTAAGAACTGAAATGTTAAACACTCATCTGAATTATTTTAAAGCTCTGATTTTAGGGGTAGACTAGATTTACGTATGTAGCAATATTACAATTCAAGTGGAGGTTTTTTGCTATATGTTAATTATTTTACAGCACATTTAGAATTGGAAAAAAGAATACAAAAAAGATTAACATTATCTTCAGTTATCTGAGGACACCAACAGATTTTGGTGTGCTTCTTACCTGCTGCCACTGAACACTGACTGCCACGAAAATAGGACATTACTGAGAATGAGAAAAGACTAGCTAGGCCACACATAAAAATAAAGTTCTTAAAGGGTGAAATCCAGCATTAGTTCCTTTCTAAGTATAGCTAAAATTCATCATATGATAGCTCAGGCACATGAGCCTTTAAGGACACATAGACAAGGGCTATTTTCATCAGTAACAGTCAAGTAGGGCATGCTCTTTAAGGGCGAATTTTAAGAACAGTAAATGGCACTTAAGTAACAAAACCATGAAAACTTCTTCAGTTTACACTGTCTCTACTCCCAACAAAATCAGGAAAGCAGATGGTAAACATGGACAGTTCCAAACTGTTGGTCAAGCCTTACTGGGCACCATGCAACTCTCAAACTGACATACCAAGTCACACCACATTCTTCACTGCGATGTTCACAGCCGATAGCGAATAAAGAACTGGAAGGTTGCAAACTTCATCCTTAACTAAGTCCTGTAGCTGCAGCATAAAACCTCACAACTTTGTATGCATTTCTCTATTTGTTTAACTAAACCCAGCTCTCAGCTAGGTTTAAGAGAACTGTTGTATTTGTCTTTTGGTGCATAAATCACACAGCAACAGTTCCTTTAGAATAATAACTAGGTGGCCATTATTACTGCTGAGATTTGTAATGGATGGCTTTTTTTAAAAAAACAAAACAAAACAAAATAAAACAAACAGAAAAACAAACAAGCAGATGGGGGCTTAACATGCAGCAGATATCACAACAAAGTCACCAGCACTACCTTATCTTACATCTCAGATACCAGAACACATTCTTGAATTAGTGTGATAGAAACAGGAAAGGTTAACTTAGCAGTGGATACTCCGACTACAAAAAAAGTGGACTGCAGATCTTCAGAGTTATCTGGCACTTCATTTGCCTGACAGAGTTATTGCAGGACTTGCAGAAGCAGCAGAGAACTTTCAAAGTGTACTCAGAGAACTGCTGATAATTACAGCAGGGAAACCCTGAGCTGTAAGAGATGGGAATATCCCTCTCTGTGATCTAGCCTGCTACCAGAGTCAGGGAAAGGAGTAGCATAAAAAGCAGTCAAACCAAATTTCTTAGCACCAGTGTTAACAGCAACATTTCTTATTCCATAAATAATAGGATTTTTGTCTCAAGTAGGAGGTGGCCTTTCACACAAGAGCTATGAAGAAGCATCAGTATTTTTTTCAAGGTGCCTCCCACCATCATATCCCCATGAGCTGTGACATGGATGAATGGATGTCTCTTCATTGCATTTACCTCTCTGTTGAGAGCTTGAGGCAGCTGGCCTTGCTGCACGATGGGCACATAATCCCCAAATCCCTTTATATGGTGACCTACAGCTGCTCTAGTGGTCCTCACTTATGACAGTGTATTTTGGGGTTGGGTGGTTTTTAGCTCATATTGAAACAAACACCGCTGTGCATGTAAACACCACTGTATCATCCCCCCTCCTGATGCATTTTGCACATGGCTGCTATGCCCCAAAAAGCTACAGGCACAAACCCTTCCAAAAGTGCCCATTAGCAAGTATGTGGGAGGGCAAAACCTGAAAAGACATAACATTTGGTGGTGGCAGCATTTTGCTGGGAAAGCAAAAGCACTGAAGAAAAAAGTAGCCTTAAGAAATTCCACTCTTGACTTGCAGCAATAAACAGTGTCAGAACGAAGGAAACTGTTGGGATAACATTTGGTTCTCAGCAGCACACAGGTTGCTGAGGCAAGGTGGGACAGAACAACAGAAATCACTTCCCGTACTCTCTGGACCTGTGAGCCCCTCCCAGAAGCTGCAAGATTAGTATGTAGTTACATTGCTGCAATAATAAAGTAGCCAATAGCAAAACCAACAATGAAGATAACATACTTTTAAAAAAATTAATCTTATTAAAGTGTTGATAAATACTGCAAGCTAGTGTTTGATTTATGATGGAAAGAGACAACTACTGTCTAAAGACATAATTATTTTCTCCCTGTGAACAACTTTCTAGGCCTTAGTTACAGTAAAAATAAATATTGCAGACCAAGTTTTGTAGTTAATTAGAAATCACATGTTAATCAGTTTGCCTGTTTCTGAAAGAAGGAAAAAAGTAAATCAAAAAGACAACAAGCAGCACAAAGATATTTAGCCACTCTTCAGAAACATTATTAGTTTCATCCATTCATACTGCAGAGCGAAATACTGTACAAAACCACGTTCCATGAGCCACTGTGCTCATCTCTGTTATCACTTGCTATGAAGATGACAGATGCTTGAGCTCTTTCCTCTGCAGAACTGAGAAGTGCTGTCTCACCAGCTGAGTACTACACAGAGCTCATCTTAACAAAATCCAGTTGGGGCTATCGAACACCATCCTCTCTTCAAAAATGGGACAGACTCACTCTACACAATGTACTTACAATTCTGTGTGGTATCACTGAGTGGTATCTGTACAGCTTGTCTATGTATAAACAAACCTTGAAAAAGCTGACCACAATGAAAAATAGCATCTCAGAGTAAGATATCAGAATATACCAGAACAGAGTATTTCAGAACAAAACAACATAGTTTCCACAAGAACAAAAGTTATGTCCCATGCACCCAGTGGTGATCACATTTTCTACAAAAGTTAGTTTTCCAAAAAACCCCTAAACTTTCTTAATTTCAGAGAGTGACCTCATTAAAAAGCTTATGGTATCATCCTCTTCAGTGTCCAAATACTGATTAATGGCAATAAAAATTAACATTCAAACCCCAACACTTAAAACCTGTTTGTGGGACTGAAGGAATTCAATTTTTCTTCAGCTTCTGGTGTCAAGGCAGGTGGCTTCTGATCACCATCATGTGGAACCTACACAGTTTATTCCCAAGTTTCCCAAAATCTATCAGTGACCATAGCAATGCATACCTCTACAGAGCAGCCACTAAACAGAGTGGGAGGGAACAGACATCAAACTTCTCAATATTCCTTTGGGGCAGGCTGTGTTTTGCACCAGCTCATAGTTAAAGCATGGGTGGAAATTTGCATTAGCTAGAAGTAGGAGGAATAAGTAACAGGAATAAAAGATAACCAAATCTCCCAGTAAATGTGTTTTAATTACTTCCTTCCAACTCTCTCACACCAACCTCTAATCCTAGACAAGGTTATTTATTCATTTTATTGATTTATTGTCTTTATGTCTTAATCAGTTCTATTCTTGACCTTACCAGATCTGCTGATTAAATGAAGGTTGATTTTGTAATATACATAAATAAAGTGTATCATGTTGACTTGTGGCAGACTTGTGCTAGTTTGATCAAACTTTCTTCATAAAATTTCTGAGTCTCTATATGGGTGTAATCAGGCAAATACCTCTCTTCTTGGCAAGACTGTAGCTCTTGCCCCCACACCACAGGTGCTGCTGTAGACCACGCAGTATTCACAACCAATGCAATTCAAAGTAAAACAGGACAGGGAAATGTGTTGCATGCCAAGAGGCATGCCATTTTTCCCAGGAACATTTTCTACATCAATATAGAGACTCTTTAGCTAACAAGGGCAGATTTAAAGGAATTACAAGGACCCTGTTTGATATTCAAAAGGCAGGAACCCACTAGAACAGCTGCCTCCTATACAGAAGGTGATCTTCTAGTCACATGCTAGGTGTGCATGCTATACATTTACACTCCTAAAAGCCTCTGAATTTTGACCCAAATACCTGCAAGATCTGTAAGTCTCCCTTGACTTGGGGAGAGGGAGTTTCACAGGGGAAGGTAAAGAGTCATTGCAAGCGGTCATCAGCAAGATCAGCCCCACTTCCAGGCTTCCCAGCTGGCCGCTCCCATGCAACTTGTTAGTGGCCTGCACAACTAGTAGTTTGTACTACACCTTGCCTTTGCTTCTGCAAGATCGTAAGATCCCATGGCAGGCCCATACAGGGAGTGAAAACAGCAGCAAAAAACGCACAAGGTGACACTGCTAATTTACTAATTGAGTAATTTAGTTCCCCAACCAGCCTGCAGCACTGGGACCTGTGGAAGGCAACGTGTACTGTGCAGTGTGTATTGTACACACACTCCACATATGCCCCCAAGCCTAAACCTAGGCTGCCCTGTCCTGCCCTCCAGCCCAGCCATTTCTTTTAGAAGCCAGGGGGTACTGGGAGCTGATAAACTAAAAGCTAACAGCAAGCAGCAAGGTATTGTTCCCACCTATTTCACAGAATGTCATAGTGAATACTAACAATAGGTAAGTACAGGATGCACAAACACCCAACCTTCCCAGGCACTAGTAATAAAAATGTGCAAGCAGTGATCCATGACAACTGATAAGCTGCTGTTTCAGGAAATTCACAGCAGTTGAGCCCATGTTCGAGCAGTCGCTGCGCACACACTCTGCTGAGATGAGAACTCCACCGTGAACAGCATGGCTTACCTTATACGGGTCCATTTCTCAGCATGTAACCCACTCCGAAAATGTTTTAACTGCCCAAAAATTCACTGATTGACTGAACTCCATCAAGTGAGGCCAATGCTTTCAAACAAGATTTCTCTCAGCTTCACAGAAGGTAAGTTCTCAAAGTTGTAAACCCTAATTTTGCTACTTACTTCCTAAGCTTGGTCAGCCTCTCTGGGCAAAATGGCCAACCCATCTGGCTGCAGATGCCTCTAATATTTTGCAAGGTGTGACCATTTTCCACTGAGTAGCCTGAGTCTCAATACTTAGAAAAGTAAGAGGATATATATATACACACACACATATGTATATTTGTTCTCTGATCAGCCTCAGAAATAGGAGTTTTTCAGCACAGTTTCAACTATTGAGGGCAAAACTGGCTAAGGCAGTGTAAAAACTGGCAGTAATATCAATCTTATTTACTGCAAAATGGTAAATAACCAACAGGTAAAAAGACCACAAATCTCATTTCCCAACATTGTGACTACTCCTTCAGAAAACTGTACGCTTCTCTTAGTTCAAACTAATTCAGTGAGTATCAAAACAAGACAATTTCCTAAAATATGTGTTGAGAGTACCGGACCGAGTTTTCTTTGAAATAACCCAATCTTTTCCTACACAGGCTTCAGTTCTGCAGCAGACATCGTATCAGTGAAACAAAGCTGCACAAATCAAGCTTTCTTTTGCCCCTGGTCAAAGCACAGGCATTTAACAATTGTTCCTGTCAACAAATTCCTCCTCTCTTACTCACAGAAATATACTTGACTTCAAGCACACTCAGCCCAGTGGTTACGGCATAATGTAAACCAGCTATTACCCAATTTTCTGTAACTTTTATATTATAGCATATATGTATTCCTATTTATCTTTGGTAGACCACAACCTTTTCACTGGCACCGTCAGCTCTCTTTAAGGTCATCTGTCAGTCTAAACTGGGAGGAGGGGCTGAGGTTTCTGTTTGTTTGTTTAGTACTGCAGTGTGAAACAAATAACAATCCCCGGGGAAACAGTTTTTTAGAAATATTCCCTTAGAATGGTTACAGTGCAAATAATGTACTGGTATGAGATCACGAAAAAGAAACAGCAGAAAGGGTACAGGGGATTTATTTTTCAACTTAAAAAAGGGGAGGAAAAGAAGTAAAACACACTAGCTTTGTTACCCTTTTCCAATACAAGACAGATAAACAGAAGGTTAGTATGAGGTGAAAACTGAAGCGTACTTTCTCCATTTTTTTTTTTTTTTAAACTTGGACATGCTGATCAGTTTAGATAAACCCAAATGCATTTTATTTACCCAGAATCTTTTTCCTAACTTTTTCTATAAAACCTATCACTGCTTATTCACTTCAAAAGGACAGTTGGAAACTTACATAAATGTACACTAATCTGACTTCATATTGTGGTTCTAAGCTTGTTATCTATTGCAAAACAAGATGGTAAGGTTAGAGATTGTTTTATTCCATATTTAATTAAGCAAAATTCTAGCCATTTAAAAGAAATATGTCTTTTCTCATGATGACAGCTGAATGAACTGCACCTTTTGACTAAACCACATCATCAATCAGTTCAACAGTTTAGTAAAAAGAGACATTTCGTAAATGGTTGGAAGTCTGATTTTATTAGTAGTGTGAGGGATGGCAACTTTCAGCATGGCTGTGAATTGTGCCAGAGACACATTTAAGGGGAAAGCTAAAGCAAGGGTATGAGAAACAGGCAGGTACCGGCAGTACCACGGACTGGTACCAGCTCTCCACCCAGCAGCCTTCAGAATTGGCAGAAACGTTAGCTGAGGCTCCAATCGCAAGCTGTGCTTACACGTGACATGCTCCTTCAGCAACAGCCTAATCTTTGTCTATGTTTTCAGTTATCTCCTACTTAAAACAGGAGGGCCTTTCTCCAACCGCAAAGATTCCCTGGAGTAGCAAGATAAGAGTTTCATGTTAAAGTGGTAATTGTTCTACACTGTCCTCTAGCTTCGCTACTCAGTCAAAGCAGACCAATTGCATAAGAAGTTCCTTTGTAAAGTCTGTGCTTCCAATTTGCCTGCCATGTCTTACCACAGCTATACTTAAAATTACTGCCTACAAGGACAGAGCTGTGACAGAGCATCAGCATTTTGTAAGTTCCTGTTCAAGGCACTGATACCCAGACCATTTCACAGCCCCTTTCCATCACTTAGAGAATGGAAGTAAATGTCATCCAATTTGATCTCTTTGCTTGAAAGAAGTGTAATTTTGAACTGTATTTCAGTATCTAATCCAGCCTATATGACACTGCAATTTCTACCTGGTTAAGAAACTTAATATTAAGAAACTTAATTAAAAAAAGGCAAAGAGCAACGGGTAATTAAGAAATAGCTAATTGCAATAGCATATATTTGTGGATGAATTCTCAGTTGTATTCAAATTAATTAATAATCCAATGTGTTAATGAGCAGACATCTGAACAAGACAAGCAAAGAATACAGACCCTGCAAATAGGGAAATTAAGCTTGTTTAGTTAAGCATTCTGACAATCTGAATTCTACTTAACTGGCCTTAGGGACTTAAATATTTTTTGCATTAAATACATTGCCCAGGTCAAGAACTTCAATTAAATAGTTATTTTCCCCAAACCTGCTTGCTTCCTTTCCAGTAGTTACAAAAATAAGGTGCATCTTTATTTGAAAAGTTTCATGATATACACAGATATAACATCACTTATATTAATTAGCTCTTGCTTAATAGATGTCAGGTTTGACAGTCTGACGCAAGCCAAGGTTTTTTGTTCTGTCGCTTGCCTTTTTTTTTTGTTTTATACTTTTATCTCATGCAGCTAACACAAGTCACAGAAAGATGCTGTCACTTCAGCATCTGGATACCAGCTATTTGCAATTTAAAATGTTGTAATACACTCTCCTGCAATGTAATTAAGTTGACCTTAAAATCTTCCTGATAATCAGTCTCAAATCACTAATTTTGATTTCTTATTTGTGTTACATATAAGAGCTAAATGACATATTGCAATATACCTGATAAAAATACACTTTTGTGTATCTAAGGTAAGTTTTCCACAGAGGTGCCTGCATGGTGTGAGCTACCTCTTGTGCATAATTAGAAACAGTTTCTTACACTTGATAGCAACTCTTTTTCCTAACTCAAAATAAAAATGCAAGTGGATCTGTCATGGATGATCTTAGGTTCCTTTCCAGGAGAACCCCTTCTCTCTCTTGGTAGCAGGTCTTATTACAGAGAAAATGTAGAAACACGAACTCCACCATCTCACAGACAGACATGCTTTGGCATGAACGTCTCAGAACATGGACCTTTACTTATTCCAGTGTCTAGCAGGTTCTCTACCATCAGAAAAGAACTTCAGTTACTGTATCTCAATTCAGGTCTGCCCTTCAATATCTTTCAGTGTAGAGTAGCACTACTGAACTTCAATAAAGGATTGTCAGTATTCACCTGGATTTTACTCTCATGTTGATGCTCAAGTACAGGACAAGCATCTTGTTATTTAACTCAGTTTACCCATCTACCTAATTATCTATATATAAGGATGTCATTTTTAATTAGGACTTCATTTTGATAGTTCCTTCAAGATATCTGCACTTGATACACCTATTTATCCACTCCTAACCTTTGGCCAGGTCTAAACATAGCCAATAATTTTAGCATACTTCTCAATATCTAGCAATTGACCCTATTTCTTCAGCAGAATCCTCCTCAGGGGTTATGTATGCAGGACAGCAGCAATGCATCTTTAAAAGCAAATAAATGAGCACTCAGCTCTGCAGGACTTCAGATCTTCTGAGATGTAAGAGAATGAAATAAAAAGGAGAAAAATGCAATAATTTGCAACTCTGAGAACGGGTACTTTCTACCGAAAGTTTTCAGACCTGGAATACCCATTTCTCCTCAACAAGGATGCAAGATGGACAAGCAGTGAAAGGTGCTTTTGTCATCACTACATTGTGCTCTTTATGCTGAATACTGTTTACCATCTCTTTTATTATTTTTGGAAATAAACCAACTTTCCCATAGAACTATCCATACTGCCATCTACTGCAAAGTTGTTTTATAAAAAAAATAGAAAGATGAAACTGGTAGCTTTAAGGGAGAAAGCTGTCAGTGTGTTTCTCTCCTACACAGCAGCAAAAGGAGGTAAGAATTGCAAATCTCTCTTCTCAATGGCCAGTGCAGATATCGCCTACTGTTGTAACTGCAGACCACAATACCCAAAAATATGAGATAAGGGTTGGGAAGAAAGTCTTCACAGAAATGAGAGTTTATTGTTAAATCAGGTACTGGGAACAGAAGAGGTTTTTCTGTTCTCTTTTTAATAAGCACATCAATTATACAGAAACCAGGGTGTGTCTGGGAACCTAATGAAATGCATCCAGCAAGTGTCAGCCCACAGGGAAAACATGCAGCCTCACCCCAAGAGGGTGGCAGATGTTACGACAAAATTACTATTTGTGTGTTACACTAATAATTATGCTATGTCTGAAGCCAAAGCACTGCTGGCTGTGGTTGCTGTCAGAAGTAAACCGCACAGGATGATGGTTACACAGCTGCACAGAAAACCTCAATGCCAGGGCTCAGACGTGGCTGCCTCCTGCAGCAGTTTGTGAGCCACCACCACCAAAGGGACCAAGGGACAGGAATGAGCCACCAAGGCAATGAGCGGGCCCTTGAGCCGCTTTCAGCCCCAGCTTCCTACCAGGGATGAGTCAGAGCCGTGGGACATAGTGCTGGTCACTCAGCGCCGCATGCCCTGTCAGTGGGGTCACTGCAGGATGTGGAGGGTCCACACCACGTATTCAGCCTTCTGATCAGCAGGATGAGTAAGGAAATCATATTGCCAAGTAGGTATAGAGTCTAGCTATTTCAAGTACCACTGTCTAGTACCCAGAAAAAGTGCATCTATTTAGTGTGGGCTGTTTCCTAACCAAAGGATTTTCATGTCTCTACATTTTAGCACCCCACTTACACCATTAAGTGTGGGAGCCTGCCTCTGTCCAGAGGAGAGGGAGATGGAACTCCTCCCAAAAACAGGAGTCAAAACTTCCAGTAAATGCTGTAACTTACGCACTCCAGGAGTCTGCCTGCTTCCGCTACCAACTCAAAAAGGGAAAACAGTGAAACCAGTCTCTTCCATTAACTGCCCAAGTTACATGATGTTGATATTAATATCCCACTGCATTTCACTTGGGGTGAAGCAATGCCTCTGCAGGACCCCTGAAGAGCTCCAATTTTTTAACATTTTCAGTTTTTCTAGATGAAAAGCAGGAATGTTTGTGCACAGAATGATGCCCTCCTGCAGTATGGCATTTGAAAAAGTCACTGCTAACAGTGAAAAAAATTCCTTATATCAGCAGCCCGCTCACTGTCATTTTTATTATTTATTACGCCTGGGATTAGTCACCAGAAATTATACCAAAAGATCTCGTGTCCCAATAAGCCTGCCTACCTGTGGCTCTGTGGCAGAACATTCACACAGTTACTTTTGCTCAGCACTACTATGAGAGGAACCAGAGTGATTTTCCTGCTAGGAAAAGGCCTATCTCCTTGGATCCAGTCTTGTGCATGAGTTTCTTTTCCACCCTGGGCCTGGAGACCGAGACCAGCAACCCCAGAAGAGAATGGAAAGTTCTTTGGCTTTGTTATAAAGAAACAAGGTCCACAAATTTACAAAAAAAACGTACAGGCGTGGAGTCTAAAACTTTAAAAACCAAATACTTTGCTGCTGGCACAGTGTGAGGGAGACACTGCACTCTGATCAATTGCTAGAGGTTTTATGTGTTGTGCCCTAAATATCCTTCAAGAGGATCCCATGGAGCCCATGTACATTTGTGGAAAGTGGTTGCTTTCTGTGCTGCTTAGCTCACCTGCACTGCTAAACAGCACAAAGAGGAGAGAGCAGCAATCAGGGGACATGCTCCAGTCTGGCATCCTTCTTTTAAGTGGAATTACAAAGCTTTTTTGCTTGGTAATAGGAAGAGTTTACTTCAGGTGAGTGGATGGCACTGCAGAGAAAGGTAAACTAGTCCATGGCACAGACAGCTGCCTTGTAAATCCAATCACCCTTGCAACCAGCTGACCAGACTGTGTGGACAAGGCAGCAGTCACTTCTATCTACCCTTCTGCTGTCCTTCAGCAACAGAAAAGCTTTGTCCAAAACTGACTAGATCCATTACCTACAGTTGAGCCTCTACCTAAAGCCAAAAAAAGACTCACCCTTCCCAGCTTAGCAAAAAGCAAGGGTGGAGGAGGCTAATGGCCCAGTCTGGAAGACACCATGGTAAGATAACAGCAGGAGCCTCCCAAAAGCATTCATCAGCTGCTGTGCCAGCTCCAGGGGCTGTGGTAGTAGTCATCTATTACAGTGTCTCTCAAAGTCACAGTGGTCAGCTGGTACTGTGAATTTAGGAGGCATTACTTCTTCTTGCAGCTCTACTGTGTCATATCTGGGTCCAGGCTAGTCACAGCCAGTCAGTGGCCACCTGGTCACAACCCTGAGGGACAGTACTCAGGTCATGTGGTACCAAGGAGACTCCTCAGTGACATTTTAACCTGCCAACAAGTCCTACTGAAAAGCTGATCAGTCATAAAGCTGGCAGGGAGGGAAACAAGTCTTTTGGTCTGGGAGGGAGGAAGACTTGGCAACTCCTTGGCCAGCTCACCACATTGGCAATTCAGGTCTCACCATCTGAAGGCAGAGGTGATGAGTAGTGACACTGATGATATCATGGCCGTTAAGAGACCAGACCTTAGCAGCAAGGAAGGAGAGGAATTTTACTGGCAGAAAATAATGTTTCCTCCTCTCTTACACTACAACAATGACTACCAAACACTACGAAAAAAAGAATCAAGTCCTTGTTAAATATGTAAACCCTCTAATCTCTGCTAATGTATGCACAAACAGAACAGGATCTCCTTGATTCTTGTGTTCTTCCTCCTTGTTCAGGGCTAAAAACACTCAAAAGACTTCAAAATGGAAGACAAAAGAAATGTATTTAAAAGTTCCATGATCATATTTTTCCCAGTTTAACAAAAAGCCTCTAGCAACAGCAAGGAAATCCAGGTATTTTTCCCAGTATTCAGCTATCAACACAAGGCTGGGAAGGGAGAATTTCTGTACAATAAATACCAACATCCCCCCTTTTCAATATTTAAAATGTAGATTTCAGTGATTTTAAAAATTATTTGGGTTTTTTTACTGGTGTATCATAGAAAATTAAAATTTTCATTAAAAAAAGCATATCAAATCTGTGGCTTAAACTATGGAGAGGGAACAAATGTTTCCCAAGTTTGCAAAAACGAGGGGATGTCAGGCAGGATAAAAAGAGAAAGTAAAAATGAGGTGCATTCACACAACCTAAGTAACCCATGAAACTCCTTGCCACAGGATGCAGACTGAGCTAAAAGTCTCCACCTATTTAAAAACCCCAGATGGAAGAAAAATAAAATGTATTCACCTCCTAAGAGCTATTGGAACAAACTCATGCGGCTTGAGAAAGCTCTGGACCACTAATTGTTGGAGGTTGGTGGTATATTCTGGTAATGCATTGTGTGCCTGCTCTGTTCTTATGTTATATTCCGCGGGCACTCTTTTATGGCCACTGCCAGGGAACAGACTGAACCCTGTGGACCTTGACCTGATCCAATACAGTCACACCCCCATAAATAAAACAGAATAAAGTGACAGAGGGAAAGCACCACTTCACATAATTTCTTCCAGAACTAGCAGCATTAACAGAAGTGGTTTGAAGTGACTGTTATTTTAGTATTCAACCTCATCTTTTCATGGGCAAATGCATGCTAAATTGCAACTCTAGAGAGCGCCTAAGGATAGTGTAGTGAGCTTGCACTTCTCTTAGGGCTTTACAGACTTACTGGCTTTCTGGTCTTATTTTTTAAAAAAAACAACATGTAGTATTTCCAAGTGATTTAGAATGACATTTCAAAGGAGGCACAAGGTTTGTATCCTATCTCCACAGACACATGCCAAAACTTATCCAGAATTGCTAACTAAATTTCAAAGGCATGGAAATATTTGACTAGTTCTCTGTCAGGTTGTTCAAGAGTGCCCACAGACAGAACTTGTTTGTGGGGGTGTTGTTCGTCTCCTTGGCAAAAGGCCCTATTTGTAATGCCTAATGTAAGCTACACATTTCTTGAGAGGAGCCTGGCAAATCTAGGATTATCACCGACTAGGAAATAAGGGTCCTTTTCACACCCACAGCATGTTGTGCTGAAAATTTGTTCTTCTCAGAGAGGAAAATCTGCTCACCTTTCTAATTGGTGTGATTTATTTATATACACAGCATGTTATGAAAAACAGTATTTGCAAAGGAGGCCATCCTGTTGAACAGAGAGACAGAACATCCTTCAGGGCATACTCATGCAGATTTACACAGATATTACCTGATAGCTTAGTCCTAAAGCAGCCTGGCTCTTGAGAAAAACAGAGGCGCCTGCTGCCGAACTGCTGCAGCTGCTCACCCTCGCAACTGTTAGAGAGACTCCTGAGAACCTCTGAAGGTTGCTTTATTCATTCTAGGCTTTTCTTCCCCACTTCAAGTTGTGTATCTTGATAATTACTCCACGCAGCACCTTCTTCTCTGTTGAGCTACTTACTGCATACATCAGGACTTTTGGTGAGGGAAGGGCAGAGCCCCAAAGGAAAGCCAAGCCTCTGGAGCTGTTTTCTACCCAGAATATTCTAACATTTAAAAGGCAAAGCCTCTAACGGATTTCTTAAAAGACTGTTCATACAGGTTTACCAGGAGCAAAGCATGAATCCCAAACTGTACCACCTTCCCTCTGCTGAAACCCCCATGCCCCCACAACAAAAGCCTGCTGGGTTAGGGAGGCTCTGCAGCCCTCTGACCAATGGCGGCTGTCACATACAGCTGTCCCTGGGGACTCATCACAAGCCCTTGAGGACATAGGGCTGCTCCTTTTCCATGAAGGGCTCCAGAGGCAGCTGCTCAGCTGCCCACAGTTCAATTCTGCAGGCATAGGGGCATCAAGCAGCAGACTGGGATGTGCAGTGGGGGATTCTCACCCTGACATCAGTTGTGTCCTTGTCACAAATGCTGTATCTGAATACCTGGGTTCCAGTAAGTGCACTTACTGTACAAACCTATGAAACCCATCTATACTCACTTTTCTGCTCAGCTTGCCCCTCGTAGTTTCTGTACTAGGAGACAGGGAGGCTAGCAGGAGATTCTGATTAATGAGTCATATCCAAATCCTTAGACTAATTCTTTTGCATGATATTGAAGCCAATTCAGAATGATTTGTACAATATTAACACTGTGCACTATTAATACATTTTTAAAAAACAATCCAATGCAGACTAGATAAAGAACAATCCTATTTCCATATGGGTCAAAACTCTGACAGTCCTTCAGGGCATCTGACAGCTAATAGATTGCTTTATGTACAGTATCTTTCTTGGGGGCTGTACTTTTTCATTAGACTCATTCAGCACGTTTTGGGAAGGATGACCAGGAACACTCCATCCTGTAAAATACACAGCTGGGAGGTAGGGGAAACACCAGGGAGACAGAAGGGAGGGTGTGGGGAGCACCTCTGAGGTAACACCGCATTGAGAGTATATTGCTGAGCGCAAGGGTGTAGGCAATGCCCCACTGCAGCCAAAAGAGGCTGGGTGGCCTATGAAGGGACCATGAACTGCTACATTCATACAGACATGTGCTTAACAAAGTACTGCACAGTGGCAAAACCCACAGTTCCTCTTGTCAGCTTTCCAGACATGCTCTACAGCCAAGCACAGAAGGGGACTCAGGGACAAAGTGCCTATCAGTGAATGACTGTTGTCTGAGGTGTGTCTGGAGTTCTGAAGGCACAAGGAATTAGGAGAGATATTGAAGCAGCATGACGGCGCCTGCTCTGCTACAGTGCCAGCATGCCAGAGAGGGCTTTATGTAACTCCAGGGATGGGATTCAGCTTGCTTGGGCACTCCTGGACTGAGGACAAGTACCACAGGATAACTTTGACTTCCTTCTAGTTCCAGGCTGTAAGTCTTAGTGGTCCATAAATGAATGCCAAGGTCCACCACTCCCCTCCTGCCCCTGGCAAGAAGATTTTTGGTAGTGTCGATATGGATGGCTCAGAAGACCTGAGACCTGTCCCACTATGTATCACTGCGTTTAATGCTTTCAGCATGAAATGAACCATGCTTCTGAAACCTTACAGTCAAGTTTCAAAACTTGTGATTATTTTGGAAGCAAGTTGTGCTTTTATGCCTAAATACCAGGAGACAGTAGAAAGACTGATAGAATTCATCGAGAAGCCAATATACGCACATGGAGACAGTACTTAGATGCAACTTCTAACCTCATTACTCAAAACTTGGACACACAAATATATGCAAGGCCTAATACCAAAAAAAAAAAAAGAGGTACAAGATTTCTCTGATATCTGTTATTGCTGTCATCTAAAACCTAGAACAGCACTGCCAAGATAATTCACTTTGACAAAGTCTGCAGAAAACATAGAATAAACCATGAGTTTCAACTCACACAAGCACATTAAAACCTCCAAATTGTCCCTCCTGTTTAGATAGAGCTTAGACTAATTTTCCCATGATCACTGTGTGTCTAAGGTCTTCTGTTTCCTTCATACGTTATATGCATCTGGTAACAGGCTTGTAATAAAGATTTATGAAAACGCTCTCAGGCATTAAGTATAACACTGTTGGGATAAACACTAAATTCTCATAACAGAAGAAGATCTCACCAGTGGAACAGTTGTCGATTACTAACCTGCAATGACTGAAGCTGTACAGCAAACTCTTACTATACTTCCATATATCCTATGTAGAGCATCAAATAAGGACAGAGTACAGAAGCTGCTGTTCAGAAATTCAACCGTTTTGGCAGTGCTACATAGAATGTGCATGTTTATGTACCGTTACAGAAGGTACATAGGGAATCCTGTATACCAGATCGAGTATAAAATTTGTATGTTTGCTGAAATAAAAACATCAGTTCAGTTTATCTGCATATTGTCACTTGGTAAGGCACAAAACCCCACAATAAAAAACACTATTCCTTGTAGTTTGTCTCTACTTTGCCACTGATAATGTAATTCTCAGTTTCTCTAAAGCTTATCTCCTCCCTTACAGAAACCCAAGCCAGCAGCCCTACTTTCCTTCAGAAAGACACTTCATACAAATGGTCAAAAAGGAAAAAAAAGTTCCTGTTTCCTCTGAGACTTCTTCCTTTGAGAAACATGGCCTGTGCACAGGCATGTGAGTTGCTAGGAAAACCACCATCTCTGCTCCTGGACTAAGCAGGGTAGCAGAGTAGACAGCAAGGAGTCCCCTTGCAGGCAGCCAGCCACAGTCCTTAAATCAGGAGTCCTGCAACACACCTCAGCTGATCTCACCACCAGCCGCTGAAAGCAGAGGTCTTTCCAGACCTACCACACTGCCCGGGATCCAGCTGCTCCCTGGGTGCCTCACTGTAAGCTGATCGGACAGATGAACAACCAGAAAACATTGGGTTTTCTTCCCCTGTAGTGCTGGTTTGATTCCCATTTAGGCTCCCAACTCAGCTCACACACAGGTGGGCAGATGGGCTGGTGTGCTGGCACACAGGGAGGTCATGAAGCTGTACTCTCTGGGGAGGGTTTAATCCAAATTAAATCTGAGAGGCACAAACAGGGTGCCACTCTTTGCTGGCCAGATCTCCCAAAAAGGCACTCTTCCTTGTGCCTGCTCTCAAGATGACAGTGAGGAACCAACAGGAAACTTGTGTCCTTCCTCCCTCCACTGTCCCCCAAAAAAGGTTGGTTTGTCCTGCTTGCAAAGCAGAGTCAAGACAAGTCAATGCTTCCAAGACCTCTCCTTGGGCTCCCACAGATATCCAATTCATGGAGGGATCTGTAAGACGTAGAAATAAAGCCTGTGGCTATGCCATATTGCTGCAGCCTCGGGGACCATGGGACTATCATACACTGCCTTGATCCAATTCCCTTCTCCCACAAATCTTCAGAGCAGCACCTGTGGCAGTACCCACAGCCCTGTGGCAGGCAGTTCCAGCAGTGTTTGCTCTGCATGGAGGACAGCACCTGAAAATCTGCCTAACCATCATGGACAAAGCATGTAACAGTGCATGTGGTAATTATCACGTATTTGAACTGTAGTAATTATTCTCCAGGTTTAATTGCCCAGGGAACTGAAAGGGACAGATTAGTCTACTGGATGGTTGCTCCAGCATGTCTGCACATTCAAAGGTGTGACTATGACCTGCTGCTTTGAATGGGACCTCCTCATTTCTGTACCAGATTTTAATTTCAAGAACAAACAAGAAAGCAGCTTGAATTTTGCAGCAGCCTTACTCCACTGAAGTAGCAGTCATAAAGCCCATTAATGCTTTTTCAGCTTCTTATGAAAAGGACATTTTTCATAATGAAACAGCATAGTCATTTTTCAGTGCCTTTGTAACAGACAGTAATGCTATCTCCAATCACCTTGTAATCTCACTTGTAGAGCCTACAACAGAGAATAGTTTATAAACAACAGAAGCAAACAGAGATAAGGCAGTATTTGCAGAGCTGTTCAGGATACCAAGACCTGCCAGGCTTTTGAGAAAGTCTGAATTTATATCCGCTTGATATGTTTTAACTGTATGACAGGACACAAACATAGCTATTGCCTTTTATAAAGTTAGCCTGCACATAGTTTAAAATGTATGTACCATAACCGAGAGCCACCTAATGGACACTGCCTGCTATACCCGCCCCAAGTGTGCTCCTTCATGGAGCAGACATAGGGTAACTCCCTGCGCCTGCAGAGCCGTCCCGGCATTCGTGACTTTCAGAACTGTGACCTCAAAATCTCCTGAATTCCACGACTTTGGAAAATAGATTCACACAGATTAAGTGACAAAAGTATTCCAACAGTTTGCTGGCAAAAAGTTGATTTTCTTTCTAAACATGCACATTTTTATATGCACAGTGTTAGAGTCAAGAACAAAATAATTCTGTGCTTCCCAAGAGAGTAGGGAAAGATATCAGACTTCGCATATATTAGTTATCAGTACTCCAGGCAGAAAGGCCTCAGCTCGGCAGGGATTCTAAACCTTTCCTGATCACACAGGAGGAAAGGTGGCCATGGGTGCCCAAGATTAACACTAGTCAGATGAAAATATCCGTTATTGGTCACAACAAATGAAAAAAAAAAGAATCCATTATCATGGACATGTCTGAAGGTCTGCTCTCTAAGAGACTATATTTATGGACTGAAGCATGAACAACTACTGCCTTCTAAAATAAACCAAGTAATTTTACATTTCACTCTCTGTTGTGTAAGAATTAAACTGACTTTTGCAACTGCACGGTGAAATGCAGCATGTAGCATTTCCCTGAATTCTTCTGTGAAGAACAGAATACTGAATGTCAAAACAGAAAACAAGATAAATTATCACTGCCGCACAGTTCTGTCCTGTTCCCTATACAGGTTCTCCCTCTGAGACTTACTCAACTGATTATTTCACTAACACAGCAGAGGTTAGTTTTCTGCTGACCAGCATGTTGAATTAGCATTACTTGCTCTCCAAACCATGCATTTCTCCTGCCTGCCTTGTCTCTCCAGGGCACAACTGCCCAGCTTTGACCCAGACCAGGAAATTTCTCCAGCTGAAGGACAACGTGCTGAAGGACAGCCTATTATATGCAGAATTCAAACACATGCCTGCCTTTTCAGTTTTCCCCAAAGAAGAGTTTTTCCTAGTAACCCACTCTTCCTGTGACACCCCCCCCCCCGCCAGCAATCTGCTCCTTCCAAAACCACAGCGCAATACAAACATGCAATGCCTGCACCAAAATCCTGCACTCAATAACAAGAATACCTGTTCTGTCCAAAACCATGACTCTAAACATATGCTAAATGTTTACAGGGAAAGCAAGATCATTCTGGTTTTTATATCCAGTGCCAAAGAAAGGTGTATGTTTTATAACCTCAGTAACTATGAGGTTGTCAGTGGGCTAGGATATACAACTGTTAGGCCTCATTAATAAGTTCAAGAACATCAGACAGCCTTTTAAGAACCATGAATCACTGGCCATCTGCTAAGGTACTGTCACTCGAGGTCACTCACTGCCCTACCCACTGAAAAGCTCACAACAAGGCTGACCTCTGAGATCAGTGCTCCCCCCATCTTTGCAGCACACATGCCTGAAGGCACTCAGTGAACACTTGGCATGAAGCTGTGGGGAGACAACTCCAAACATGATCAGTGTAGCAAAATTTTACTAAATGCTAATACCAGGCAATTGTTTAAAATATTAATCTACTGCTTTCCTGCACCTGTTTTGTGATACAGTGTACTAAGAGAGATAGGATACAGCTCCATGAATGCCAGCTCCTTTAACTTATTTGTTAAACCAGTTTACAGCCACCACTTCTCACTGTTCCACACGGAACACTAGCAAAATAACATGCTGTAGCAATATTCATGATACAACACAGTTATTGAAGCTGAAGGCCTTTCCAAAGCACTCACTGAAGAAAATACAAGGAAGACAGAGATATTATGGAACATAAACACAAAATAAAAATTTAAGGAATACAGAAAGTCTTTTAGTTTCCTTTTTTTCCAGTTCTCCCATGAGGAGATAGAAGCCATCTGCAGCAAACTGACAGATGAAATCCACTGCAAAGTTCTGTTAAATTTTTTGTCTTTCCAAAGTTCTTCATTCCTCTAGTATAATCAATGCATTTATTTAGGTTTACAACGACACAAACAGTTGCAGGTGGTACAGATTAACTGAATATCAACGCAATCCTTATTATAAACTATTTTTAACCACATCATTACCACAAAGAAACTCCCATAACTTACATTTGGCATTTACAAACTAGTGACAAACTTGATAGCTGTCATAATTTTAAACACTTTTTTTTTTCTTTTTTAAAATTCCTCCCTGGCCTGATCAGACACAGCCATTCCCCATCTGAGGAGGTTATCTTCCCCACTGCTAGTAACTCATATGAAAGACAAGGTCATCTTGGTTTTGCTATACTTTTTGTTTTTTAAATAGCTAATGGTGAACTGCATACATCCTCAGTAAAAAATAAATCTGTTTCTCCTCCTTTGTCTGAGACTTGTTCCACAGAGGAAAGGGCTTGGAAAAAAAACATTAAATGAACCTTTACCAGAAATGGGGGAGGAAAGTGGGAAGTCGCTTAGGAAGAGGGTGATACTGCACCACTGGGAACTACTTTTGACTTTGGGGATTAATGGACTAGGACCTATTTCATGTTTATTTGGATTAAAATGCTACATAGATTTTTAACATTCAGACTCTTAATCTCTCTCTTCTCAGTCTCTTTACAAGCTAGTGGCTGCTGAAATACTCCGTGTGTTCAATCTTATATTTCAAGTCCTGTTGTTAGGAAAAGTGGAAAACTATTCCCATGCTTCCCACAAAGCTGGTTTTCCACAATGATCCATACACCATCACCAGCCTTACACTGGATCAAAAAAATCTTCACCAGATGGAAGAGTGTTGTGGCTTGTTGTCTTCTCTGAAGTCCTGTTATCTCCTACATATCCTTCCTTCACACCTGTCTTCTCTGGTTTTTGCTCTTACATTGTCTATGTTGTCCTGCCTGTATAGTCATTACTCCTATATGAAGGGCACATGCATTTGGAGATGAAGGTTCAGAGTGCAGAGTTCTCTGGATAACTGCTGTTGTTAGATCATATCTGACTTAAATGAATTATCTGTACCACCACCCTCAGAGAGCCTTTTCAGAAGTGCCCTACCCAAGAATAGAAGATTATATAGTACTGGATTAGGCAATCCTTAATGACCTACACAAGAGGAAGCATAAAAGCCAACCTCTGAAGCTCTTTACAGCTGAAATAATGCTTGTGATACTCCTTTCAAAATTTGAGCTTTAGAGCTTTTGTTGCTCAGTGTATTAGCAATATTGAAATTAAAAGACAATTACCCATCTCTAAAGCACATGCACAAATCTTTACATAATACATATTTAAGGCACTCTGTGTTCAAAAAATGCTGTGCTGGCAGGTTAGCATCACAGCTAATGGTGGGCTAGTGTGAGTTCAACAGATACTCTTTTTCTGAGGGGCAAACCTGATATAGAAGAGGTGCTCAGGGCTACAGAGTGAACCAGCAAAAGAAAGCTCCTTTTCCTTTCTCCTTCAGACCACAGTTCATTGCCCACGTGTGTCCCCAAGTCCTCCTGTGTTTGTAAGACTCCTTTGCCTTCAAAAGCCCTTGAACTTCTGAGCACTTTTTTCCTAGGTGTCCAAAGAGAAAACTTATTTCCAACACAGTCCAAACAATTACTCAGTGACCACTGATAAATCATAAATTGTTTCAGATACCAAGCAAAGGACACAATGCCTCAGTAAACACCCCTCCTTTTAACATAAAGAAAAATTGCTTGGGCTGTCCAAAAGGAGATTTCAGGTTAAATAAATTACTGATTCTTATTTCTATGCATTTTTAATTAAAAGCCAGATCCAGTTAACCAACCTCAGCCAAGCCACACTATTATGTATTTAAACTTAAGCTTACCTGCTCAGTCTGATCTCAGCCATGACTTAAAAGGAATTTCACAGGCACCTTAAAATGCACAGCCAGAAGTTAAATATAGACACATAAAATAACGAGATGCATATTTCTGCTGCAAAGTTACACTAAGCAAGCCAAACTCCTCCCTGAATAGAAATCCCATCAATTACTGACTTTGAAAGGTGGTCTCCTGGCTTCTCTATTTCTCTTTTGAAACATACAGAAATCTGCTGAAATACACCTTTTTTTTTTTTTTTTTTCTCTTTTTAAAGCAGAGGGAAGTTGGTACTTAATTTTATACTATAGAATTTGGAGCAAAGCAAAGGGAGCTGTTAACTTGAAGTGATGTGACAGAGAAACAAGTTTGAGATGGCAGTATTACACACAGATGGGGGGTAACCTGGCCAAGAACACTTTCCTTCTTCCCTACAATTTTCATTTGGTCAGAACAAGCAATAATCCATCCTTTGCTGAGGACAGATTTAAAATAAGATGTTGTGCCACTATTGAATTTGGCATGGGAACTCTTCTACCCTTTAGGAATCATGGACACATTCCAGCAACTCTGAAATGGATTTTCCAGTGACTCTTTTAAAGTTATTCTGAAATTTAAAAATTGGTTCAGAAAAATCAAAAATGCAACATTACCTGTTTACCTATCAGAGAATTAACTTTGAGATTTCTGAGGAATATTCCAAGCACATTATATATTACACTTTCAGCAAAGTCAGTGACAAATTCGCTTTTTACATCCTGAGGACTGACAGCTACATTCAGTGATAACAACTCCTAAATGCTTGTGCTTAGATGTGTTTTGCACACTTGTGACATTGTTAGCATCTGAACCTTCACACTGATATTTGGGAAGCAATAGCATTCATCTTTCTCTTGCACCCTTCTTTATCAGGGAAGGTAACATCACTGCTAATGCATCTCTATTGAGGCAGCTGTGGTCCCTCATCAGCTGTCACTGTGTGGAACCAAGGCAGCAAAAGATGTCAAAGCACTTGATGCCAAGGCAAATAAAGCACAGAAGGCGGGAACAAAACCTGCTAAAGACACTTGTGATTTCACTTCAAAGTAAACCACAGGCTCCATCTCAATGTGGTGACTCCTTAAAAATTGTACTTACCTCGAAACTATTTGGGGTAAAAAATACTTGGGTTTAAGACAAATTAAGCCCTACAATTCATGAAGTTCTCCAGTCTATTCTGTATTTTTAACCTCACCTTCCAGCATTGCTTTTCCTATAGGCATGCTAAAGAAGGCTTTCAGGAATACAATATGTCTAGCACAAAAAAAAAAAATACAAACAAAATTCTGCATTTTTATAGCACAGTACTCCAAGTGCACAAGAATATCCTGCATTAAACAAGAAGGAGGAAGGGTGAGGAACCTTGGAAAAACAGCTTAGGATCATGCTAGATCCAAACCTTATTGACACATTTTTCCATTTCAAAGCCAACTTCAGCACTGAGAATCAGATGATGTTTCAGATACTTCAAGTTTGCAGACAGGCAACACATAACTGCTTATTTATTTTGTAATTAGTTGGAGGTGCAACCATCTTCCCAAATAACATAGATCAATTTCTAACTACCCAGAAATTCTGCCATTTTTAATCACGTTTATTTATACTGCATACAGCTTAGTTCAGCATTGATGTATACTAGGAAAATCTGTGCAGCCATTCCTGAGCACCCTCGATAAGAGCAGCATGGAAGGGAAGAGGAGAACAAGAAAGCACTCTAGAGCTCTGTGTGTTGTAGACAGCAGATGGGTAATGCACCTCGGCACACCACATTTCATTGAAACTGCAGGAGAGTTGCAAGCCAAAATAGCCGTTGGGAGAAGAAGGTTAAAAAGTGTTCTGTCCTCCCGCAAAAAAGGACAGACTCACCAACTTCACTGTGGAAAGATAATCAATAGAGATCTCTAGAAGGACAAAACATGATTAGTTAAGACATTAGGCAAGGACATAGCTCTACTTAAAGCAAGTTTTACAGAAAACTCATTCCTTTTACAGCTGAAAGTTAGTTTCGGCTGGGTATCTAATGAATCCATTAAATGGTCTCATTAAGAATCAGCTTCTGTTAGTGCAGAACACCTCAGAACAGGGAATAGCATTATTATCAATGGTAATTTGCTAGAATCAGCATGTAATTCATTATCCTCACCATCTCTTCCAAATTAGTGCTGGGCAATATAGTGTAACAACAAAAAGGAGAAGAAAAAGAGATTTTGTCCATGATGATGTACCTATGCTGCACAGGATGAGCATGTCCTGCAACTTAGCCAGCAGAACCGGTGTTGGTACTGCAGGCAGGCTGAATTATGTTCTGCAATAAGCACTAATCCCACCCAAGGCTTTGACTGGCTGTGTGGCAATGGGCTGCAGATTTCAACAGTGAATCCAATCACAAGGCATCTGTGTTATAATCAAGACAGGTTTTGCAGCACGGATCAAACGCGGAAGAGGCTGCTGAGGTTTGTTCCACCCAAACAAGTTTTATACATCTTTTCATACCAAGAGAAGGGAGAACAGAAAGAATAGTTTTCTTTCCCTTATAATAGGGCATGCCGCAACTAGTCATAGACAAAGCACTTGGCTTTACACCTGGGTGGGGATGGATGCGACCACACACATTTTACCCCTCCTACCCCATGCTTTCAAAAAGAGAATATTTTAGGTAGTACCCTTCCAAAGAATTGAAGGCTATCCCCTACATATACACCTTAATTGCTACACTAGAAGAAAAATATATTTTGATGCAGTTGAAAAGGAACTGGAAAATAATGGAAGGCTGTCTGATAACTTTTGTTCACGAGCCAAGCCCACTTGCCTCACTGCTCCCTACCATTTTGCACATTTACACTGACTGCTAGGAAGAGTCTGTTTTCCCTTGAGGAAACAAAAAATTTTATTTTTTTAAGATCAACTACTTTCAAGTCCTTTTGCATCATGCCATTCCTGCAACACCTGCACCAGCTGTGTGGGACTAAATTTTGTTCTATTTATATTTCTCATAATACTTAATAGGAAAAAGATTTTGCTACAGTTGTCCCTGTATTTTAAGCATGGCCTGCAGAGATCAGCCATGTGAAGCTGATCTCTTACCACCTCATCCATCCCACTCTCCAGGCCTCCTCCACAATTGCTTTCCCAAGGGTAAAAAATTTGGGATGGTAGCAAGCAACACTCAGGTCACTTACATAGTAAATTTCTAATCTAGATAACTTTCTGAAAGTCACTTGAGCTTTCTGGACTAAAGCATATTTTGCTAGTATGGAGAAATTAAGAAACGTCAAATTACATCAAAGCTCTTTTGTGTTTGCCAGACAACTTCTGATTGACTTTCAGGGAGGTAAATTAAGAGACTAGAGTAACTTCATCCATGCACTGTCTGTGGAGAGTTCCTAGCCACAGAGGAGAATCCATTCCCACCATACTTTATGATGTTTCCTTTTCTTAGAAAGAAGCCAGCGATAGACACTATTTTAGACAAGCACCATAAACAAGGAATTTTCAAAATTTTATTTCACTATCCAAGTATACTTGTTTCAGAAAAATTTACACACACACTTTCACAATCCCAAAACCATCTGAATAGAAGAAGGTTGTAACAAAGTATGAATTACAGTAACATGGCTGAAGTGTCTTTCTGTATGAAAGCACAAACAGCTGCACACTTGCTCCAAAAACAAAAATCACAGGCACATCAGTGTCCAATTGTTCCTATTTTCTGTAAGATCAAATCAAAGTATCCTCTTCGACCAGCACAGGATTTTTCGCTGCCTCTATTACATCAAGATTGCATAAACATTCAGACTACCAGAAAATTTGTGACTTTGATTAATAAAGTGAATTATTGCAGACCTATCAGATGACCTATGGAGAACCTACCATTGCCCTTCCACAAGAGTTTTCTGTGCATCAAGCAAGCCACAAAATTAATGATTTTGAGTATCAAAATAGTGTTCTTCAAGATGCTGAAGCTTTCATTTAAATCCTCACAGCCCCAAGACCCCTTAAGGATAAATTATTTTATACTAGCAGTGAAGGAGTTAAAGATTTACAAAGTCAGTAAGAATTCATAACTTTCGCATTTTAATCATTCATAGCCACTGTATTTGATTTACCCCACAATTTCCATCAGAAAATGAAAAAGTTCTGAAGAATGAGTTATTCTCAACGTAAATCTCCAGCAAGCCTCTGTCAATCATGTTAGTTCTTTCCCCATAAGCTTTTCCTGCCTCCTGATTGAAACTATACAACCAGTTTAATTACTTCATTACTGAATGACTTTTTACCTTGAAAGGCTGTAAATATATGGAAAGCTAAACTAATACACAGTGATTGTCCATGAAATAGATGAAACCATTATAAACATCAGTACAACTTGTGAAGACCAACTATATCCATACTTTTCAGTATCCTAACATATTTACAAAGTTAAAAAATTTAAAATCTGTAGAGGTCTGGAACACCTCTACCAAAGTATATGTATGC
Source organism: Athene noctua (assembly GCF_965140245.1). NCBI lineage: Eukaryota > Metazoa > Chordata > Aves > Strigiformes > Strigidae > Athene > Athene noctua. Next base: position 71,611,172 of record NC_134077.1, read on the forward strand.
ACACATGTAAGAGGGAAATAAACAATTCCATACTCAAATACAACATTTGCTTGCCACAAATTGTACATTCCTTCTGCCATATTAGAATAACAACTTGTGGGAAGCTACCATTCCAGAAATTATAGCTTAAAATGAAGTTTCAGTGCTGGACATTTGTTGGGGAGACTAAGCCTTTTGATAGTTTTGCTGGCAAGTTTTATTTATTAATTTCCAGGGTGCTGAGCAGCTCTTTGTACCTTTGTTCAACACAGGGAAAGAACTGTTTAGTTTACAGCACAGTTTTATATGCAAATTATATTCAGTAGACTCTACTCATCATAAGTGTCAACAGGAAAAAAGCATGACAAATGTAAGACGGTTGAGATTTTTCACCAACTTTGAAGGAACACTGAAATTACAAAGCACACCTAACTCACTGGTAAAGCATTTTCTCTAAGCATGTGCTAAATCATGTATATTAAAGGATTTTTCTCCTAAATCTACTATGACACTTTATGGTCCATTTTCCATTTCTAAATATTTGTTGCAATTAAAAAAGTCCTGTCTTTTGCATACAAACCTACTGTTTATACAGTCACTTACTGTTTGCTTAGCTGTCCCAGAAATGAAGCTTGTTTCTAATCTGTGGAAACATTTTCATTAGATTAAGTAGCACTGGAGAAAAAGCAAGCTTTCACCCCCACACAAATCAAAATTCAGGAGGAAATTCAGAGTTCAAAATGAAGAGATATTTTACTGCCAATAGGGGAAAAAAAAGTCTTAACAAATCAGCCAGCTGTTGCACTAACAACATCAAATAAAGAAATTGTGGAGCTTTATCAATAATGCATGGCTGCGCACAGACAATTTATAGCTGTTTTCCATCACTGGGTATTGTGTAGTACTAAATTAAGTCTACAAAATTCAAGGACAGTCCACCCACACAGCTACTGTAAGCCAGCCAGGCCACTTTGAATAAACATTTTAAAGGCATAAAGTGAGTTTTATTAGCATGCTGAGCCATAGTTCCTTGTGGACAAAGCAGCTCCTTTGAAAAAATAAAAGTACATTTACCAGAAGGAGAGATGAGTTACTCTTTTGCCCTTACGTGTAGAGAAATAGCAAAAATGAAAAAATATACATGCAACAACTCAAACCCCTGAATTTATTAAGATTAAAACATGAAGGAAGAGAATTTATTTGCTATACTAGAAATTGATTGTCAGTCTCAGAAAATCCTGAGAGGTGCTGAACTGGTCTGGTTCTGCCAGCAAAAGACCTAAAACCAAAAGAGCTAAAAGGTGGATTTGACAGGTTTTGTTTACATTTAGGTAGCTCCGAAGATTAATAGACTTATATTTTTAAACTTTAAACTTTCACAAGTCATAAATCAGAAAAGCACACACGAGGCTTTCATCTAAAGAACTAGTTATTGTACTGAAATCACCTCAGCAACATTCATGGCACCAGTAAACAAGCGAGAAGTTGGCAACCCCCACAGGCCAAATTAACCAAGAGACAGTATGCCACAGGTGGTTTGCTTTCATTCAGTCCCATCTCTTCCTACCACAGCAGTCCCAGCACTTGAATGCCTTAAACACAAGAAAGCATCAAGGAACTTGGAGCTCACGAGCTGGCCACCAGCAGCAAAAGGATGCAGACGCCAGGTCTGCATACCCAACAGTTTTATCCAGGCTCTGCTCTGGCAGTGGCCAAGGTGCCAGCTGGGTCCTCTCCAGCTTGGTTTCAGGTGTAACCAGCCACAACATGGATGGCAGCACCACTAGGAGGTGGGTTTGGGTCATGCTGCAGGGCTGCTACTGCTGTTTCTTTTACAGTCACACTGCCCAGCTTCCCTCTAAAAAACAGTATTGGCAAATGATGATGTTTGTGACAACCTTTTCATAACCAGACCATTACTCCAGGTGGGACACTCCAGGTCCCTCTGGTAAATGGCATGACAAGATGACGTCCCTGCCTAGAAAAACTACTTTTGTACCATGTGGGAAGGTGGAGTAAGTAGCACAGCATGGCTGGGCAGCTTGATAGCTTTGTGGCATACTTAAGCACAACCACAACTAAGAGAAGAAAGGATGCAAGAAACAGGACTTCAGCCACATCTGTTGTAAGTTGATCAAGTAGAAATATCTGGCCAAATAAAAAAAATGTGACTGCATTTATTGTGCAGGTGTGGATAGAAAAAAACCAACCCTGACCATTGGTACATGGATTTGCAGGCACCTTAATTTTCTAGATGCTACCGTATAGCAAAGTTTAACTTCACTTAAAATAGACATGCTTTCTCAAAAATCAGATCCCCTTGGCAGGTGCAAATATCTATGGACCTCTGAAGCCAACCAATCAGTGTGTAATGACTAAATCTTCTCACTACATGTGCCAGGGCAACCAACTCCTAGCCTTTGGTGAAGCTGCTTCACCTCTGTGAAAGCAGTATCTGTCTGCTCTGTCCTTACAGGCAGAAACTATCACAGACAACACTGTACTGAGATCTAGTCCTGGTTTTTTATGAAATCTTTTAGATTTTTAAGATAAGCAGAAGACCAAAAAAACTACACTTAGGGCTTAGCTAAGGAAATCAGCTGCTGGGTATTTGTATTTTAACCTACCAGAAGTGCAAAGTTTTCTTCAGAAGGTTGGTTGGATTTTTTTTTTTTTTTTTTCCATTTAGTAGGTTGAGTAAAACCTTTGGCTAAATCAAGGCTACAGGACACAGCTTTGAGAAGCCCCAGACAATCCCACTGAAGCAACCTTGGCTTTATAAAATGGAAATTAATTTTAATAAGTCTGTTGCTTATCTCACATTGCCAAAGTCTGTGTTTCAATTAGAAGCACACTGTTTTAATGACTTGCACAGGGATCACATTTAGTGAAGTTCAGAGAGACACAAAACTCTCTCAGGCCCTCCCCATGGAGAGTATTGTTCCAGTGGGATGCTGGCTTCATAACTCACAGGCAAAAAGCACTGAGGCGGTCACATTAGTATTTCAAAGTATCTCTACAAATGCAAAATGGAATGCCTTGAGCACAATGGAATGTTACTGTGTTGCATGTAATCATGGGCACATATAATCTTCAAACACTATTTTATGATGAGAAATTGAGCCCACTTCTCCAAATACTTGCTAAATTAGTAGTGCTAGTGTATGTAGCACCTTCTACAGTGATGGCTACTGCCATTAATGCCTGTATTTTCCTCTCCTCTCTAACACCAAGTTACAGCCCAGCGCTACTCAAATGTAGAGAGTTTGCTATGCCACTCAGTGTAAGGCCATGCAAAGAAAATATGTATGTATATAGTTCGAGGGGGACTTAAATTTAGAGAATTTGAGAAGCCCATCTCTTCCTCCCACTCTCTCTGTACCCACAGCCTTGTGATGAGAGCTGACACAGGAGCAGCCTTTACTGTCCACTTCTTAGCAACTGTACATGGTGCTCCTGTGCTTTCTGAAGGGCTGACCAGCAGCCTGCAGTCATCACTACTTTGGTTCCCCAACAGCAGATACAAGTCCGTTCAGGGTTTTCCGGCCTTTCTGCAATCACAATTTTCTTCTCTGTCTGCATGTGTTTCCTTACAGCCTACTCTCCTCTCCTCCCACCCCTGTACTTGCATGGCCACCCATGCATGCCACCAGACATCCAGGCTGTGACTGTCCTAGTTCACTGGCATCTGCTACACTGTACTGCACAGCCAGGTCTAGGGACCTGCAGGGACAACCTGAGAGTCCCTCTATAAATATATCCACATTTCCTCTGCTTAGAAGCCCATGCTTGGCTGAGGGTTCACACTTCTCCAGCCAGGACATGGCTGTGGCACACAGCCACAAGCCTAGTTGCAGTGATAATGTTTCCTTATTTAGCCTTTTCTAAGCACTTCTTTTTCCTGACAGCTACAGCCCTACCTCGGCACCCAGAAGCATTCATGACTGGTTTCCCCCAACTCCTGTACAAAGCACTTCTTTGCTACCAGAAAAAACAAAATTCACCTACAAATGCTCTTCCCAGTGAAAAGAAGGAGCTCCAGAAGAGCGAAAGCCCTGGTACAGCCAAGCAAATAACAGCATCCTGCAGAAAGGAACAGGCAGCACTCTACAAGCAAGAGCCCAGGGCTGTCTGAAACATGGTGGCATGAGGTCTGCTCTGGAAGCGCAGGCAGGCTTCCCCGTCACGGCAGCTTGCCACAGGTGCATTGCAGCACCCTCTGCTCCCTCTCTGAACTGAGTTTTGCGCAAGAGAACCAAAGGGAGAGACACTGGAGTCTGGATACATGCACCTACACACACGCACACACCCCACCTAAATCACAAGTTTGGAGAGTAATGAAGAAAGGCAGAAGAAGATCTGCTCTTCACACTTACTGCGTTTCACAGTTTGGGAAAAACAACTGGTGCCCCATCATCTTTGGATCACTAGATTCAGTAGAACTTTACCTGTCCCAACAGCTGTCAGCAATTCAAGGCCACACCTGTAAGCGCAAGATTTACTCCACGCTCAAAAGCCAAACAAGCTGTCCCCCACTGCTTCATTTCACTCTGATTAAAGCAGCAAAAGCAGCACAAAACAAGAGTTAATCTGCAGTGAGTTATTCTAAATAGTCAGAATGGTCAAGAGACTAAACCTTTGCTCTTCAACATATGAGATCAGTTTTAGGTGTGTCTTATCTCTCATCCAAACCTGAAGAACATTGCAGTGCACATAAGGTGGGCAGTGACAGTCACCAAAAATAAATAAAAACAGGAGGGCAGCTGCTACTTCAAACAACACCTGTCAAACCTGAGGGAATCCAGGAATCAGTAGCAAAGAGAGCCTTTACACGGGGATTACTCATCTGGATTTCTTTTATTACAGATTTAATTCAGGCCCTCCCTTTGGTGTTGCTCTTAACCTGATTTGTATCTTTGCACAGCAACAGCTCACCCAGTCCTTGGTCACTGAAATGACTCGACAGCAAGAGAAGACCATGCTGTGCACTGGGCATTGCACTAACATACTCTCCATTGGTCTAGTCTGTGGCTGGTCTACCGTGCTGCTGAGAAAAAAAACACAGCAGCAGCACTACAGTGCAGTGAACTATGGATCCAAAAGATGGGTACAAAATATGGGTAATTAAAGACAGCAGCAACTCTAGCCAAAGCAGAGCTGTCACTTTTCTAGCTACAGTTGCTTTTAGCTTCTTACCTGAATTTCTCCTGGGGTGAAGAATTTGTCTCAGCCTGACATCCCATAGGAACTGACGACTATATCTTTTTACTACTAGAACATTATTAATGCACAGATGAAGGACTAAGACATTCTAATGGAGAGGTATACAAGTACTTAAGAGTGTAGAATTAGTGGTTTAAGAAAAGAAACCAAGTTCTTTCTTCATTGCAGCAATTTTTACCTTACTGAAGTCAGTCAATTTACTCATAAATAACAAATACTGATAGCTGGTTCCAGTCTAAAACTTCATGTACATACGGTTTATTACAGAGTAAGAGGTGGGAACGGGACATCTGTCCCCCTCCCTCTGCTCCTAACAAAATAAGTCACATCTTACCTTAAAACATTGTAACAGAAGTGCCAGTCCTCTGATATTTAAAAAGGCCTAAAGGAAAACTAGAAATAATGCAGAAGATTCAGCTAGTTCAATGCTTCAGCATTTGACAGTATATTCAGGAACCTGAAAGTCATCCTACAAGAAGAGAAATGAAAAGCACCAATTAGTCACTGTACATGTTGGGCAACTTATCATGTGCTTAAAACTGCTGATGCCTGGTAGAGCCACACTGCTAAACAATAGTGAAATTGCCAACAATTGTTAAGGCTAAATAATTTTTTGCTTCCAAGGTGAAACGCACAAGCAGTATTTTGGTTAGAGCACCCTGGAAAGAAAGCATGGATCTTGCAATAGCTAGGTCGCTCTGCACTGCCTTGCCAATTTAAATCCTCTTTGTTCAAACAACAGTCCATGTGAATGAACAGAAACAAAGCTCCAGGCATGTCAGGATACACCAGCCATGCCAGTTACAAAACCAAAACAGTAAGTGTTTAAGGAACAGTAACCTGGTACTAATGTGAACTGGGAAATGCAGCAGAAGCCCATGTGAGCTAAGTAGTAAGACTACATAAGCCAGAATGTTGGTGTACATGAAAGACACATGGAAGTACATTATAGACGGCAGTAAAAAGAGAGACATCCTCAGACTGCTTTGTCTCATTTCCCTGAATAGGCTTTTAAAAAAATTCTCACCTTGAAAGGACTCATATATACTCTCAACCCTTACTGAGTCAAGGCAGTGCAACTGCAGCTAAATTCATGCCTTCACCACTACCGCACATGAAACAGCTCTTTTCCTCCACAGCAATTCAGCAAAAGTGTTCTGTCACTACAGTTTAGACACTTGTTTTTCAGTTCCAACTCACCTGGCACGTTTAATCCCCCTAATGAGCAAATTTCTCAAAACCAGAAGCACACACAGAGACATCATTCCTCGCACCAAGACATCCTGCCTCACAAGCATTCACAGGCACGGTCCAAGTCAGGCACACCCTGACACTGGGCTGATACTGAACAGTTTGCACAACAATGTTGCTAGGACATTTGACAGCTATGGAGGGGTGGGATAGCAGAACAATTAACCTGTATCTAGCATCGTTACTCAAAAATGTTTTGGAGATTATTTTCAGGGAAAAAGATACCTCTTATCATACAGGTTTTAAATAAGTACTTCCCTAAAGCTCTGGTATGAAAATACACAGCAGTTGTTCCGGTCTGTAAAACTACAGAAGTGTGGATTTAATGGAGTACAAGGGAAGCACACCAGGTAAGAGTTAAAAGAGTTTTTATTATAAATTAACAAACTCACTGAAAGCATGTCACACACCAATGTCCCTACATATATATTTCCTAATATCTTATATTCTAATCCTACACTGTTTACAAATCCCTAAAGCAGCCTCTTAAGGGTTAATTGCCTTCATGAACTAAAATAACAAGTATCGTTTTAAGGGAAACTACAAGGGTCTGTCTGTGGTAGAAGGGGAGGTAGGATTAGGTGGAAGACCTTACTCTCTGGAAAGATAAACCATCAATGTAACATCTGTTACAACACCAGAAATCCAAAGCCCCAAGTGCAGGTGAGCTTTAAAATAGTATTCAGTGCTCTCAAGTTACACAAAGGAAATGGGAGTCGACTTCTTGCCCTATCTAATGTACTTACTTACATTTTCAGCTATTCATGTAAAATATGAGCTTGTTTACACTGCATGTTAGCTATTTATGATACCCTAAAAATGTTTTTCTTACATATCAATGGAGTGCATTCCAAGATGATTACAAGCATTTCCATTTACATAATATTAAAAACTGTAATGCATTAGGAAACTTGATATGACAGAAAACAAATTATATCCTTGGAGCTATATATTCACAGATCACAATCATTTTATTTCTGTATAACATCCTGCTCTATATTTCTGTATAAAGAGTTACAGCAGTTTCCTGTAAAAATTCAGAATATTTCAAGACTTCAGGCTTTATCTTCAAGTTGTTCAGCTGATAGTTACAAATCGTGGACCACTGCTCAAGAACACAAAAAACCTGACTTTCAAACTCCATCATACACAGCATGTAGTGCCCCTATGACATGATGTCAAGATCGTTCAGGTATTTCTCATGGGTTAATTTTGCTTCAACAGATTTCTGCTTTGCACCTTGTCCCAAAGCTAGCATAAACTCCATACCAGGTACTCTATGTAATTCAGCTGAATCAAGTGTTTATACCCACACCTGGTCCATATCAGTTTGAAAGCACAGTAACTGTGCAACAGTAACAGCCAGGACTAGGACATGACTTCAAGAAGAGCTAGGGATAACTTTGTGCGAGGTACTCCTCTTTCTCAAAGAGGACTGAACAAAAATCAGAAATCCTTCACGAGCTAAGATTTAACACATACCTTACCATTTTCACATCAGATGGAAAGAATGCTTCAGCTTTTCTTTTAACCCCCCGGCCCCCCCCAAAAATCACACCATATATTCATACACAATCACCTGACTCCTACACATCCAAGCCCAATCAAAACAAAACAGCATGCTGCACACCCATTTTTTCCCTTAAGGGGAGAACAAACCACACCTAACAGGCATTAAGAAAAACACCAAACATTAGAAAATACTATGATATAATGGGGATTTAAATATATATATATAAAATAATACCATAAGCAAAATGTTAATCTGTATGAAATAGATTTGTGTATCTCATATCAAAAAATAATTGTTCTTCTGCCATTTGCCAGGCAGGTTAATCTAAATTAATTCCCAGGCAGAAAACTGACTCGGTGATTAGCACAGAGTGCTAACTAAGCAGCAAAGAAAAGCAGAAATTAAAACAAACATAGTAAAACAGTTAAGCAGAAATATTACATATACAAAGGGAGCACATTTGCTGATAAAGTTGACATTTCTAAAGGAAGCTTTAACCTTAACATTTTACATTTAAACAAAGCTTGCTATGCAACAGGTATTTCTTAAACTCCCAAAGATAAGGTTTCATCTATTTTTTGTGGAAAGTCTAAGCACTTCACAGCATACTCTAGTTTGACAGGTTCTCCACATGTGGGTAACATACGTATTCCATCTTTTCCCCTTTCCCATTTTAATCTCCTCCAACACACTCCTCCAACACACTCCTCCAACACACTCCTCCAACACACTCCTCCAACACACTCCTCCAACACACTCCTCCAACACACTCCTCCAACACACTCCTCCAACACACTCCTCCAACACACTCCTCCAACACACTCCTCCAACACACTCCTCCAACACACTCCTCCAACACACTCCTCCAACACACTCCTCCAACACACTCCTCCAACACACTCCTCCAACACACTCCTCCAACACACTCCTCCAACACACTCCTCCAACACACTCCTCCAACACACTCCTCCAACACACTCCTCCAACACACTCCTCCAACACACTCCTCCAACACACTCCTCCAACACACTCCTCCAACACACTCCTCCAACACACTCCTCCAACACACTCCTCCAACACACTCCTCCAACACACTCCTCCAACACACTCCTCCAACACACTCCTCCAACACACTCCTCCAACACACTCCTCCAACACACTCCTCCAACACACTCCTCCAACACACTCCTCCAACACACTCCTCCAACACACTCCTCCAACACACTCCTCCAACACACTCCTCCAACACACTCCTCCAACACACTCCTCCAACACACTCCTCCAACACACTCCTCCAACACACTCCTCCAACACACTCCTCCAACACACTCCTCCAACACACTCCTCCAACACACTCCTCCAACACACTCCTCCAACACACTCCTCCAACACACTCCTCCAACACACTCCTCCAACACACTCCTCCAACACACTCCTCCAACACACTCCTCCAACACACTCCTCCAACACACTCCTCCAACACACTCCTCCAACACACTCCTCCAACACACTCCTCCAACACACTCCTCCAACACACTCCTCCAACACACTCCTCCAACACACTCCTCCAACACACTCCTCCAACACACTCCTCCAACACACTCCTCCAACACACTCCTCCAACACACTCCTCCAACACACTCCTCCAACACACTCCTCCAACACACTCCTCCAACACACTCCTCCAACACACTCCTCCAACACACTCCTCCAACACACTCCTCCAACACACTCCTCCAACACACTCCTCCAACACAACACATCTCCCTCCAGCAGAGAGCAGCCAGTTTCACTTATTTACAGAAGAATTTATGCCCGTCTGAAAAAACACCAGCCCCCTCATCTGCAAGGACATGCCTGGATAACTTACTGAGATACACCTCAGATGTTGCACCAAACACTTGAAAGTCAGTTAAAGATGCACTGCATAGCACCAGAAGGGTATTTACATTCTTGTTGGGAAGGACACATTATTTTAAAATAAATTTGAAGGTAACATTTCCAGTGGTAAAGATACTATTTCATAGTGTCATTCTAAATTTTTTGACAGAAAGCCTTTAAGCAGTTAAAAGCAATATTCAATCTCGGTACACCTCACTAGCGTAAGTCACCATAATTGCTGAAGGAAATAACTAAGTCTATGTCTGCATGGCAGAAAGCACCATGGTAATTAACCCTGCAGAGATACTAATTAATCTAGGCAGGGTGCCACGGTAACATGACTACTCTGCTGCCTCAGGGATCTCCCCATGCCAATGTATCATGCCATTTGGTCATCTCCACCCCCACCCCCTGCAAGCTGTCCCTTTCACATGAAAGAAGTCTTACACCAAAGATGAGCCCCCCATGGAAGGATGCTTCCTCTCAGCAGCTATCATACAGATCTTTTTTATTTAGGCCTGTGACCTACAGCAGACAATAACGAGATGTACATTGCACTAATACTTAATGAACAGTAAAAATCAACTGGTATTACTGAGGATCCTAGTCTGCTAGGAGGAGGAACATGAGAGGGTATATCCTTGGGCCCAGCAGAGAAGGTCCAGGACTGCACCTCAGAGGAGCTATGTGTAATAACGGTGATTGTCTGCCAATCACCTGCAGCAATTCAACCCACAACATTTTAATTTTTCATCTGGTCTCAAAACAGAGCAAATAGACTGTAGTGTTAGTGTGTAAATGTTCACAAATTAGTAGCAGATCAATGGTGTGGTTGTTATCACATTTTAAAAAGTTAAATTGTTGCCAAAGCAACTTTAATTTCAACCTTCTGGTGATAAAACAAATCTTGGGCTAAAGCCAGAACACACTTATCTGCTGTACCTGATGCCACATCTTGGTACAGAGACCAGCTCTTCATGTACTGCAAATGGACTTTGAGCTTCTTGTGACTTGTTGAAACACATGCCATAAATAATAGCGTACTCAGCAGTAGCTTGACGTGCCTGTCCCAATAGGAACTGATTTCTGAGCTGTCAAAAAGTAGGAGGGAAGGGGAACATCTGACATACAATACAACCTGCAGTAGAACAGAGTCTCATAACCTGTCCAACAACACAGGATGGAAAGATACAGAAGGGTCATTCACTGTGACACAGACAAGCCAAAGCCAGGGAAAAGTATTTTACTGCCAAGTACAACAGGCAATCTCAGAGTCTGAACACCCCTGTGCAGACCCCTCTTCTGCCTCCCCACCAATCCACATCTAAAAATGAGGCATTTCCAAGACAATCCTGTTCATATCTCTCAAGAAATGCAGACATTATGCAAAGCACAGCTCTATGAATTTATGCATGAGTTACTTTAGCGAGGGGACTCACATTGCTGGTAAATGGGATACACCAGCTCAGCTAGAACCTGGCAGGTAAGGCTTACTTCTCACATTTCAGTCCTTTTGCACAGGCAGAGGTCACAGCGCGAGAAAGGGTGGCTTCACCTTGGTCCAGGGCCTGCACTACAGCCACCAGAAACCAGTAACTGGTTTCAACAAGTAGGCTGTTTCTTGTGACAAAAGCACAGGGACAATTCAGTCTAGTATAAGGTGTGCTGCACTGAGACAGGGAGAAACCACATCGAACAAGCAGCAGCAAAACCCTCCTTGAGCCTTTCATGCTCTCATGAGAGTGGACAAGTACTCAAATAAGTCTGTTCCAGCACTGATGAATGCAAATCCTACACCACTGTAAAAATCATTATCATTAATTTAAGAGAAACTAAACTGCATTTGGTAAGTAGGCGTTGAAGTAGCAGTTCTCACACTTAGACCCAAAGTAGGACAGCTCATGAAAAATGAAAAGGTGTCATAAAAGACACATTTGCTACCTGATCGATTTCAAAAACAGTAAGACTTTTTCACAGGCATCTGATGCACACGTAAGTTTGAGACGGACTAATAAAAGGCTGTCTCCTTCAGTTTTTAAATTTTTTTTTTTACTCAAAGGCTGCGTGTGAATTGTGCACAGTAAAAGTGACAATCTAGGTAAAGTTTCAGTCTCCAACCAACAAACACTGTCAACATTGTGACAAAACAGTGAAATACAGCAAATCGTAAAAAGAGATGTGCTGAACCTTAACACCTTTAGCTGTCAAATCAGGTGAAACTGACTCACCGCTGTACCCTCAGAGGCTAGATACTTGTCCCACTTGCTCTGCCAGTACCTTCCCTATACAAGCTATGGAGTTCACCATTGACTTTCTGAATGGAGATCTTTGCTTGGCAGGACAAACAGTGCCACGACACAAGCACCACTGCCAGGGAGATTTTCAGCCAGCAGACAGCAATCTGAGCTTTAACCAGAAGTGGGCAAACTTCTGACAAACTGTACAAATATCCACTCTAACAACTGAGGCTGCTATCACTGATAAGATTCACTGACAGTGCTAAAGCTCATCCAGTGCTTTCTTTCATCCCATCTGCACATAAATCACTGCTTATGGACAGCTTCATCCTTATACAGGACTCATGCCCAGAGAGTAAGAGGAAGTAGTCATTAGCACACCCAAGTTTTGTTTGTGGGGACTTTTTCCCTTCTTTTTCACATGTCCCCTTCTGCAGGCAGATCTCATTCTTTGTTCTGTCCACAAAACTAAGTTACCAAAACTCAGCCTAGATTTAAAAACATAATGTACTTCCTAGGGCTCTAAAGCAGGATGGGCTTTACAAAGCCAGTTTAGTTGAGATTTCAAGGTTAGCCAAGGAACGGAAGGAGAAGGGGGTATCACTGCTGAAACACTGGTGTGAAGTGACCTAAAAGTGGTTCAAGAAAGAAGGAAAACTAGGAAGACTCAAAGCTACAGATCATCTTCATTTAACTTTTCACAATACACCAGTTATATCCTGTACTCCACCCTTTACCGAGTTATATCTTTTGCTTGTTCACATTACCGTATCATGAAACACCTCTGACAAGAAACAACACACCTGATCAATCCGTGCTTGCTTCCTTAAGGAGAGCAGAGGTTAGGAGAGGGCATGAAAGTCGTTCTTTTGTCTTGCAAAGTGGAGAATGAAACTGAAAAGGACCATAAAATACTGTCTTGCTTGCCTAGTTCATAGGTCAGATAGCCTCTCACCTGCCTGTAGGACACCGGCACAGGGACACAGGCTGCTCCTGATGACACCCACCCGCTTACTCCTCTGGTCTTATCTAAGCTGGGCAAGCAGAGGAAGGGCAGGAAAGGGACCTGACAGCTTTTAAAAGGCAGAAGACGCTTCAGTAAGTAATCTTAACCTTCAAAATTAAGTTAAAGATACAGAGCAGATTGCCATTATCTCCAGAAACAGCAGCTCAGAAACACTAATAACCTTGATGGACCTCAGAAATTCTTAATTGCTAGATTTCAAGTGACAAAAGCAGAACTCCATAAAAATTCTGTTTCTTCATGCTATTTCCCCATCCTCATGGAAAATGAAAACATTGCCCAGCTGTCAAGCACCACTGTATACTTTAATGGGTATAACACAACTATAGCTAACAACAATGAAATAGGCAGTTGATGTGCTCTAGAATCACGCCAAGAACCTGCATTTTAGGAAATCCATATCCCTCACCTATCCATCTCTGTGTCTAGCCCTGGAGGCTGAAGCTCCCCTTACAGGGGGACAGGCCACTTTCCAATACTTTGAGTTGGCAGGAGAAAAAGACAACAGGGCTCATGTCCTCCTCTAGCACCAAGACAAACCTTGGACCAGGTCATTTGGCTTTGTAGCTTGGGCTTTCCATATGCATAGTACATAGCTGGCTTTGGGATTTTCCAACAGATCTTACCACCATCTCCCTAGTGATATTCCAGAGTTTATATTCCTAAGGGATGGGATTTTTGGAAGAGCTATTGGTAAACCAGCCTCCAAAATCCAGCACTGTTTGGGAATGACACTCAACACCCACCACACACTCCTGTAATAGCTCTGAGAAATTTCTGGTACTGAACCAAGACAAGAATAAGCCTCTGTCATAAAAGCAATGAATTGATGAACACCAAGCTGCACAGTGCTACTGTGTGGTATGGTCCTTGCTACAGCAGGCTATAAGGAGAGCAATCCTCGAATGTGTAAACATAATCACATATTGCTGAGGGCCACTGTCATGGCAATGCCGTTTCCCTTGTGCAAAAGGAAAAAAAACCCAGTTGTCTCATCAGACGTTCTGAATAAATAACTTGAACAGCAGAAGTTAAAAATAAAGTAATTCTGAATTTACCTCCTGTGAAGCAAACTGATTCAGACTAACTACTGTATGTTCTAACACCTTCAAGAGCACCATGTTCTAGACATGGCGATATATTTTGGACAAGGGATGGTAGACAAAACCAAGAATTTCCAGGGATTCAGTGACCAGGAAAATTAAGCGAACAAGCATGTGGCCTCCAATGGAAAGGCCAGATCATTCTTCAGAGTTCCACCACTAGCTCTTAAGAGAAAAAGCTTTCCCCAATTTAATTTCAAGCCCTGTCACTCTTAAGAGTCTGTCCCTCAGAAACAAAGCAGAAAAGCAGTAGCTCCTAGCATAAGCAAGAAAGACTAGCAATGAGAGGACAAGCACAAGACATGTGATGCTGGTCAGGATGTTCTTGTGTTAGAATTGTTATAATTGCTAGCATATTCAGCAATGGCACAGATTAGAAACTCTGCAAAAGAAAGCATACACAAATGGCAATATTCTTGTCCCTTCTGCCAAAAAATAAGCAGGGAGACTACTACAAGAGCAGTATTCACTCTCTCATACAGAAAATATATACATTAAACACTGAATTTTCAGGCTCCATCTCACAGATATTGATGTTGTAATCTAACAACCTAATCTCTCAAACTAGACTAGGGGAAAACACAGGAGTGAACTGTGTTATTTCAGGCATATGTTTCCCTTGAACAACCAAAAGAATAATACAAAAATCGCAAAAATCCCCTCTACACACACAGTCCATAAAACATGAAGGTTATACAGCAAAGTAACCTCAGCCAATTCCGCCTGAAAAGTTGCAGGCTCTCCTTCGCAAGTGCAGCCAGCAGAAGGCGGGGAGGGAGAGGACAGAGTGGAAAAGCAGATGAAAAAGCCAGCACAAGCTTTGCAACACTGCTTCATCATGTCAGTGTGAAGGCTCAGCCTGCTTGCGGGTACTCAGGGTCACTGCGGATGAAAGATCACCAACTTAATTGTCACCCTGCCACAGCTTCTGCCTAGCAGACTTTGATTTGTGCGGGACTATCCGAGTTGTTGCAGCATTTTGCAAACAGTTTGTCCACCAGAAAGACATACCGACAGAGGTAGTTCACACACACACAGAGGCATGCACACTTTCTAATACTTCCCCAACATTAAGTACTGCCATTCAAAAACAAATCACCACTTCAAGCCACAAGTACTCTCCCATGTAGTCAGATTTTAAACAGTCCATTAGATTGTAACACCGAAACCTACTCAGTGACACAAATCAGATCAAATTTCATTATTTCATGAAAAAGTGGGGAAAAAAAAAAACCAGACTAAACTTACAGGGCTGTTAGTCCACCGCTTCTCTCTAGCACACCATACATCACTGAACTGCAATGCCTGAAACGGTAACTTGACCTCTCTGGGAAGGTGGGCGGTATTATACAAGCTGAAACATTAGAAACATGCATAATTACGCTGGGTATTTGCCACACATTCTTTCATCCGTGAACCAATACGAATGGAAAAGTTACACTGACACTCCAGGCTTAGATTATGTCCAAACCAACAATTAGGAAGATATTTCATGTGGGCCTGAGAGAACTAAATTTTCAGAGCAGGAGAAATTTTCTTTGGATTTAAGCTGTGAATGTGTTACAAAGGTGAAATGACAGTGCTGCCAGCTCAAAGCCAAGACAACAGTGGGCTACACCAGGGATTTGCAGCCTTCTTCCCCATCACTGAGTTCACAGTGTAAATTTGTTCTACTCCATCCCCATGTACCCATTCATGCAGCACTTCTGGGGATGCCTGCCAGAGCACCCGACACATTCCATCATTAATCATTCACCCATTTCTGCACTTTGATGCCTCTCCTGCACACCTGTGTGGTGCCTGCCTGCTCCTCAGCACAACCACACACCTCTGTCAGACCACAGGCCTTTTTAGCAGAAGCAGTCCATCCATAGGGCTGGCTGGGATGAAAACACCACTGGAATGACAAAAGGGGCAGGTGAACAAAGAGAAAAGACCATGCTTGCTCCTAGCTGCACAGACAACCATGGCTCACATCACAGTTGCTCATGATTATGACAGTATCTCCTTCACAGCAAGCACACAGAGTGCCCTTTGTATGTAACCTTCTCTTCCCTTCAAGCAAAGCAGCATTCCTCCTTTTGAGTTTTGGGTGGCAGAACCAGAAGAGAATGAAATACTGCAAGCCAATATTCACAGTCACAGCTTAAAAAAAGTAGATGACATTTTCAGAACTTTTAAGTCTAGAAGACAACACAAAATGCAATTTTTTCTTAACAGGGAAAAAATGCAGTTCCCAAAGATAGAACTGTGCACACTTACCTAACTACAGTCCTCTCCTGTTACATCAAGCTCTCCTATTCCTCAAACTCAAAACGTAGCCACACTCCTAACCAAGTGAGATGCAGCAACATCTATGATTGCTGCGATGCCGGTTGCCCCTCAACTTATTTTGATACCATCATCCACATGTTGCTGTTGTGGGCAAGTGACTTGCCTATCCCCTTTCCACACTTAGAGCATTCTTGATTCAGCCATTTAATTTTTGCTGCTTGCCACAAAGAGATGTGGCATACATGGTATTTATTTTGGCTAACTCCCTACGCATTAGGGGCAACACATGCATCTGGAACTCTGTTCCAGCAGAGACACATGAACAATTCCAGAATAATTCTTCTGTTTTGTAGTTCACACAGCCCAGCTTCCTCCACCTCTCCCCCTTCATTATATACCTCCAAAACCTTTGAAGATCATAGCAATGCATATATTAAAGTACCCCTCAATACATGTAAGTCAGATTTAGAAGTTTAAGATTTGTGTTTCCTCTTTATGCAGGATAACCATATGTCAGGGAACATGAGTTGCCACATTAAACACACAGAAATAAAGTAAAAAGAGCAAATTTTTTCCACATGTATCTTAAATCTTGTAGTTGATCTGCAGTCAATTAAAAGACAGAGCAACCCTCTTAAGCCTGACCTAAAGTATCTATTCAAAATGTTTGAGCTGCACGATGAAAAGGCCTTAAACAAAAGTGGTATGCAATGAAGAGAAAAAGTGATGTGCATTCAGAACAGAAAATGCTACAGAGTGAAGACCTGAGTTTGCATCAAATCCAGGTTGGAATCGTTTAACTGCTACTATGTAAGAGCAGGAATTCCTCAAGTTGTTTTCACTATTTGCTTTTTCATTAAACACAAGAGAAGGGAAAAGTCAACACTATAGTTTTAAGGTTCCAATTTAGAAGTGGTTTGATAACAACCTTTCCCAAGTCATTCTTCCAGGAAAGAGTTGTTGGAGCACAGAGCTAATTAGGGCTTGTCAGTTAAGCTCATTCTGCTGCTTTGTTCAGAAAACCTAGACAAATAGCTTAACCATGGATAGACCTGGGGGCCTTTCACAAATATTTTGTATTCCACTGCAAGCTTAGGCACATTACATAAACATCTGGAGTACCCACTAGAAATGTGAACACCTCCCCCTCTGCCCTGCAGTGAGTGTCTTCATGACACCGTTTCATCAACAGTGACAGAAAGAAAACAGTATTATAGAGGGCATCCATCAAAAAAAAAATGTCATCTACAGCTTGTCTATACATACACAAGGGTTTGGGGGGAAAGGGAGGAGGGGAAATTCAGGTGCATAAACAAGTTCTCCAATTCTCCTTATCAGTGATTAGATTCTGAAAGAAAGAAAGTGCATTGTATCATTAGTAAGAAACTGTTTCAAGAAGAGTTGGAGACTAGACTGCTCTGGGGGAAACAGCAGTGAGAATCAGGTATGTTAGTCTTCTCCCTGGAGGTACAGTCCAGTTTGGAATTTCTCTTGGCATCCAGAACTTAAGACAATGCCAAGTCATCCTAGTGTACTCTTGACACAACCAGACTGAGAGCACAGAGAAAACCACAGACACTGTATAAAACCTGGGCATCTACAAAAGCTCCCAGCTGTGTTGACCATGCCAGGGTCCATAATTAATCAACCAGCTGATCACAATGCAGGGGATACTTTGATATCACATTTCACAGCATAGCTGTATTGGAGTCAAGGAGATACCTGCTGTGTGAGCCAAGCTATAAGGAGGGAAAGGCACACAGTTCTCTCTGCCTTCCTGAAAGTCCTAAATCAGCAAGGTCAGCACCTTCAGCTTAGACTGCAAAGATGACTGCAGAATTGCAGCTACGAAGCCTAACCACTGGGTAATTTTTAAGGTATCTGTTTATTTTTCGAAGCTGTATCTTAACGTATATTTCAGGAACTGCATAATAGGTGCAGCTTAGTTACCTTAAAACACTCCCTTTACAAAACCAGGGAAACAAAGTCTTCCTCTTCACTGCCACTCCACAGGAGAGCACTGAAAGCTTTTGGCGAGACAAGGGCAGTAGCAGACAACCAGTGACATAAACCATTGTTCACTTTTTGTTGCACTGAGTAATAATCACGATTTAAAAATACACAAAATCCATGCATTTGTTAAACATGAAAGAAACTGTCCTCAAGAGCTGGATGCTCTGAGATCACATTTCAAAGCAATGCGGTATCATTCTGTTAATCTTTTGGGAAAACCAGCATGGATATTCTGCTTTAGTGTGATTAAGGCAGGAATTCCAGCCTCTCCATTGTGACCTTCCACAGAAACCTCAGGGGTCAAGAGTAACAGCTTGTATGTGTTGTGCTGCAATGCTAATGTATCTGTACTATCAACAAAAGCCTTCTTTAACAATAGGACCAACAAGTTTTGGAGGGGAAAGGGGAGATCGATACATACACTTTAAGACTGCCACAGAACAGCTTCTACACAATCTTAAGGAAAAAAAGTTGTTCTTCTACAGGTAGTTGCAGAAATTTCATTTTTGCTATGCAGTTGGAAAAAAGTTTACAGATATACTTACATGTTTATTTTCAACAAATACCCATACCCTACAATAAATAAAAGACTCCTTTCTTAGAGCAATGGTTAATGAACAAAATGAAGCTGAAAGGCTACTTTCTTGCTCTAACAGTGAAGTGCTAGGCAGAGAGAAGGAGGGTTTGGGGAAAAGACGTTGGGTTTTTTCCCCTTGAGCAACATCACAGTAAAATCTTGGGTGAAACCCAGTGAGCCCAAGCAAACCTGCAATGACAGTGCTGGTTCTTGCCCTTCACAGTGAAGAGGCTGTGCCCTCCTACCCCAGCACCTCTTGGCAGAGTGACAGACAGGGACTGCTACAGGGGAAGGGCACAACTGCTCTGCAAAGGCCTTGGGCTTCGCAAGAACAGCCAACGAAAGTTTAAACTGAACCTCACTCAGTGTGCTTAGCATAAATAGCCTCAGTGTGGCCAGCATCAAGCCATGGAAAGTGATCATCAGATGAGTTACTTCTCATTTGTACCCCGGCAATCTGAGAAGAATGAAAGAGGATATCAGTTAGCAAGAAGGCTGCTAATTAATTCCTCCTCACCCAGGCACTGCAAAGCTTTAGCTGCAAAGCACCTGCTTATCTAGGAACAGAAACTTGACAGCATTTCACAAAATAGGTTTGATTCATTCTGAAAAATGTCATTAAAGAGACGCAAGATCAGTTTGTAACAGTTTCCTCATCAGCAGCAAGGAAAGGTGAAAGAAAAGCAGCATCATTCTTGCCTACATTACTTTAAGTCTGGTTAATTTGCAGAGCATCAACTAACACTGCACAGCAATTCCGATGAGAGGTCAGCACGCCACAGGCACAGATGCTTTCAAAAGCATAACTTTACATGAGGAAGAGTGCTCGCATCATCTCTTCAGTGAAGAAGTTTCCCTAAAATAAACTCTCTGATTAAGTTGCAACAGGGTAGAAATATCTTGCTGTAGGGGCACAACCAGAATGCAGATTGCAGGTGACATGCCAGTTTTAAGATACAGGCAGCTAAAGCACTTTAAAGCTAAGGAAGCAGGACTCTGTTGTCTTAGGTGCTCAGTTAACCTGGATCAAAGGCTATCAAAAGTTCTTTGGAAATAGCACTAAGACAGGAGATAAGTCAGACAGAAGGAATCATGGAAAAACACCAATAGACCCAACAAAGAGATTTCAGAACACTTTAACAGTGAGGATCTCAAGCTTTCTGTGGCCAGCAATAGTTTGGTTTGCTTGGTGAGGCTGCTCTGTTAGCACTATCGCAATACAAGCAAGAGAAGTCCCAACAGCAAGAGTTAAAACTCCTAGCTGTCAGTAGGCAGTTAGAGCCATAAATCAAGTATCAACTGCACCCATAGCTCAGCTGCAGCCTTTGAGTGCCAAAAGGACATCACAATCATTAAAACTTTGAAGAACAAATCCACCTGCAAACAGACTCAGTAATCCAAACAACTTTCATCCTTCCTATTCTAACTGTGATGTCCCTCATTTTAGCTAGGACACAAAGCACAGAGTTATGTAAATTAATATTTTAGGGTTTTGGTGAAGCAGCACAAGCTATAAACTTGTGCAACACCCAAAATAACTCTAATCTCATCACACTTTCCCAGTTATGTTTAAATGTTCCAGCACTATTTCTCCACACTACCTGCTTCCACTCAGGGCAAAGACCTCCTCTTCACACTGCATGGGTACAAGTGGGCAACAGGCCAACTGGCCAAACACAGGGCAGTGGAAAGCATTTCTTTTGCTGTATTATCACCTCCTGGGCATAGAGAGTACACGTTGAATGGACAGCAGATGTGCAGCCTAGCCAGCTGTGTTTTCTCACTTCAATTTTTCATCCCTTTGTCTCGATCCTGAAACTGCTTTTCTTTCTACACACCCAGCAATCTCAGCCACATATTTTCCCCTAAAAAAAAGGATATACTTTCTTACCACAGCACACAAACTCCATTGAAATCTGAGAAGCAAGGATGTTTTACTTGGTTTGAATCTGAAGACACCTGCAGTTCAATCTCAGGTGTGCAATTCAGAGCCAACAGTAAAAGAATGGAAATGTCAAGGACCAGATACCTACTTAAACATACCAGATTTTGCTCTGGGCAAACAATGGGAATTTTTCTTTTTAAAGCAGAAATCTTCCACTGTAGGAAACATCATTGTAGGTTAACCAGTTCCCGTGTACAAGCTCCCCTCTAACGAACTGACTGGCTTCAAGTCCTTCTTTGGACAGATGACCAGGAAGAGGTTGGCCAGAGGACCCTGAAGATGCAGACAGGCTGGATCAGGAATGCCAATGGCCAGAACCCAGGCTAGGTAAACAGAAATTACACAGCTATCCTCTAGGTGATTACTGAGCATTTCACACCAGTGCTACCAGATCTGAAGAACAGGACAAAGAACAAATGCATAGGGACACATTTCCTACTAAACCCTGTTGCTCCTCAAAAACAGTAAAATGTCCTTTTTGGAGTGTAAAAGTGAGGGTGACTCCATCCTTACTTGGAATAAACAAACTTGTGCACATTCTTTCCTTTTATCCTGTGGACACAAATCTCTACTTGGCATCACAAGCTGCTGTAGGATGACTGTTACTGATTAACAGCTCTCTTCAAGTCTTTTCTGTGTGCCTCAATCTAATTGGTTGTATTAGCCAGGCATCCTGACACCATCCCTTTTTCTTGTCGTCAGGTGTACCAGACCAATACTAACTCAATAGCCCAGAGTTCACTATGTACCACGAATCACCTTCTGTCCTCTTCAGAGCACAAACCCCATGCGCTTGCAACTAGGTAGTCCTCCAGCACAAGCCTTGCACATTCACAAAGCCTCTGCAGGCAGCAGAGCAGAGCTCTGTTGGTCTTGCTGCCACCCTAGATGCCCACGCATGAAGGGACTAAGTTGCAAGTCAAGAAGAGGTGTCCTGTCAAGGGAAGGCTCTGCCCACTCAGGTACCAGCAGATCCCCAATACGTACTGGCAGATGGTAGATTGCTGGACAACCACGCAGTATATATCACCCACAGGCTCCTGGAGACTGGGGCCTGCCCCTCCTGCCCAAAAAAGGGGGTGTGTGCATGTACGGGGAGGGGAATTACTACAAGGTGACTGACCAACATGCTTCAAATCAGAGACTGGAGAAAACCAAGGTACATCAGTTTTGGGTGTATTTCACCCAAATGAAATGTATTTTTTAAAGAAAAAAAAAATCACCCTTTTCCTAAGTATTGAAGACAAGTTGTCAGTTCTTCATAAATACTGGGACTGCTGTCTGGAATAGCCATCCAGAGCTATATCCTGGCATGGACAAAAGGCAGCACCCCACAGCAAGCTTTACTGTGACAGCTACTGAAAGGTGATGTTATCCAGCCAGTACCTCATTGCCTGCCACTCTGACACCTCCACACACAGACACCTTCCCCCAGGCACCAACACTACTTCATTCAGCTTCCTTTGCCCAAAGTACGTGGACTCTCAAAGACCACCTCCATCTGTGCCTGCAGCTCATGCTCCTCCTGCATGTGCTGCTGCCTGCACAGGCATTCACACACCTGCCCCTAGAGCAACACCCTACCTGCCTCCAGGGGAGAGAGGGAATCCCAAGCACAGCATCTCACACACTCTCTCACTCTTCTTCCACAGTGTGGTATTTTCAATAAAATTCACACAAAGCCATACACACTGATAAATCCTGCCAAGGGGTCTTACACCCTACTGCGTATTTGCATTGAGCAATGAGTGCTCCTAAAACCTGCCCTTGGCACAAGCCCTGAGAGCAGCCCATGGGTGAAGTCACATCTTCATCGACTCAAAAAACCTCCAAACGCCAAGGCAGTGCCAAGTGACATTCAACTGTCTTTCAGAAACTGAAGCAAAAGAGGAAGCAAAGAGACAAGTTGCTGCCAACACTGGAAGCTTGTTTGCTGGTTTAAGAGTTGTATCATGAGATAAATTAAAAGACCTTCTGCCTATCTGTATGCAACTACTGGCACATCCATACTTATTCCTAAATGCAATCTCTAACAGTCCACGCTGGCTGCTCTACGTGTGCCAACCCCAATATGATTTGGTTGACAACCAGAAATCATTCCTGTGAGAACTGGTAGACCCTATAAATATCAGACAATATTTACATCTGCATTAAAACCACGGTTTGGCAAAATAGTTAATTCACCCAAGAGCACTTTGATCCTCTGACAAATCATTTCCTGATTCAAGTTGAAACAACACAAAGGACTTTGGACACCAACCAGCTGTCACCCTTGTGTTGCGAACTCGCACTAAATCCCACACAGCCAGAGAGGAAAGATTTAGGTGGTGGGAGGGGAGCAAACAGTCTATTTGTATTCACAGCATGTTAGAAGTTCCCTCTGGAGAAGTCATTCCTTCTCTTGCTACCTACCTGATGTAAGCTGATAGAACAGGGATCCATCAAAACTCACCAACAGGAAAGCAGCTGCAGCACCCTTCGACAGCACTGACGTAGAGCAAAACCTGTTGAATGTACTACAACCGGGGTGGGGGTGGTGTGTGCGCAGGGAGGAGAGGAGATTTTTTTTCCTTTACTTTGCTCTCCAAAGGATGCTTAGACACTGACAGATCTCCAAATGCAATGACCCCTTTGCGACCTTTGAACCTGAGCTGAGTAGGAGATAGAAACAAGAAATGAGCTTAACAAAGATCTGAGAGAGCAGCTGGGAAAAGTGAAGGCAGAGCTAAGGTTTAATAGCCATCTCCTTTTCTCCCATTTCAAATGAAGCATTCACACACATACTTGCAACCTAGAAAAACCCCCAAAACTCAGAAAACCCACTTTCAACGTTCTCCCTCAGATATTCTCTCATTACAGATATATTAATATTCTCATGTGCTTCTACTAGCAAATATAGCACTTGGCAATTAAAAAGAAATGCACCTTGGGGGGATGCAGATTAGAAACATAACTGCTACATAGTTCTGGTATGATGAACCCTTAATTAAAAAGCATTATTAATTTAAGGTGTTGAAAGAAGCAGTCCACAGAACTAAGGTAGTTTCTTCCAGTCTCCATCCTTATTTTAACTGATGTGTTTTATTACCAGGATTTGAGAAATTGATTCTACAATCTTATTGAATGAACAAGTCAAAAAGTAGTGACTCACTAACTCTTGAGATGCTCTTGATGTTTATTAAATTATTTTTACCACAGGTGGCATAAAATTTCTGAACTTCTCCTTGTGACAGACTTGTGACAAAGTTAACAAAACAAGTTTTGTTGGCCAGGCAACTCTCAGATGTGCTGCTTGACCTGCCACTTGCCTATTCCCAACTAGACCAGTGTCTTCGAATTTAGCAGCACAAAGGGATAAACTGTATAAAACTCATGCCTGGTGCTCTGATCTGCCTAACGCCAGGTCCAGAGCTGACATTACTCCAAGTCTCTCCCAGGGCTCTGTTGTGATCCAAATAACTTACAATCCTCAGACACAAAAAAAAGCCACTAAACCGGAATTAGTAGTTATAAGTAACAGGCAACTTGAAGGAAAAATCAGGGTTAAAAGGAACACCGAAGGAAGATGTACAGAGAAGAAAGTAGGAAATGGCTGTTTACAGTTACACTTCAGCAAACATAAGGAAACGCAGGTACAAGGTCAGCACAACTCTGTGGCAGGCAGCCTCCAGCGCAGGCTCAGCCAGCTTCCCTTCCCCAGTGCAAGGCGCACACCCACGACACCCTTCTCCCTTCATAAACCTGACAGACTTTGTCATACAGCCCTGCCCGTGGGCTGAGAGCATCGACATCATTTTAACTTTGCTGTCTCCTGCTCAGCCCGCCAGTCACAGCAGTCGGCAGACAAGGCTAATACCAGCAAGGAGCCAGCTCTGTGTGTGACCTGCAGCCAAGGCCCATCTCCGGCCAAGCTCCCAGCAGCTCCCCAGCTGCTGATCAAAGAGGGAGTTTGAGCAAACTGGATGACTGCAGAGGAAACACTCACGTGGTATTACGTCAGGAGTTAGAATATCTCAATGACCTGCAACCTCCATCATGAACAGACTGATGAATGTCAGAGCCACACAGAAGACCAACTCAACTACAAAAAAAAAAAAAAATCCAGCCTCTGATGCAATTTCTGTCACTCTAGATACCCTGTAAGGCAAAACTAAGAAGGGTCTCCTCCCTTCAGACAGAAATTAAACCATGTTTAAATGGAGTTTTCAAGAAACAATCAAAGAAATGGATGGTGTTAGTGGGGACTTTCTAGATCAGAGAGAAGCTCAGCATCTCACAGCATCACAGAATGGTTTGGGTTGGAAGGAACCTTAAAGATGATCCAGTTCCCACCCTTCTGCCACGGGCACAGACACCTTCCACTAGACCAGGTTGCTCAGAGCCCCGTCCAACCTGGCCTTGAACCCTTCCAGGGAGGGGGCAGCCACAGCTTCTCTGGGCAACCTGCTCCAGTGTCTCACCACCCTCACAGGAAAGAACTTCTTCCTTACATATCATCTAAATCTATCCTGTTTCAGTTTAAAACTGTTACCCCTCATCCTGTCTCTAAATGCCCTTGTCAAAAGTCCCTCTCCATCTTTCTGCAGGCACTGGAAGGCCGTTATAAGATCTCCCCAGAGACTTCTCCAGGCTGAACAACCCCAACTCTCTCAAGCCTGTCTTCACAGGAGAGGTGCTTCAGCCTCCTGATCACCTTGTGACCCTCCTCCGGACCTGCTTGAGCAGGTCCATGTCTTTCTTATGCTGGGTGCCCCAGTGCTGTACACAATACTCCAGATAAGGCTTCACAAGAGCAGCGTAGGGGGGAGAATCATCTTCCTCAACCTGCTGATCACACTTCTCTTGATGCAACTAGGCTATGGTTGGCTTTCTGGACTGCAAGCACATACTGCTGGGTCATGTTGAGCTTCTTGTCAACCAGTATCTCCAAGTCTTTCTCTGCAAGGCTACTCTCAATCCATTCATCACCCAGCCTGTATTTGTGCTTGGGATTGCCCCGATACTTTGTACTTGGCCTTGTTGAACTTCATGAGGTTCACCCTGGCCCACCTCTCAAGCCTGTCAGCATCCCTCTGGATGGCACATCCCTTCCCTCCAGTGTGTGAGCCGCACCACACAGCTTGGTGTCATCGGCAAACTTGATGAGGGTGCACTCAATGCCACTGCCCATTTCATGAACAAAGATGTCAAACAGTACTGGTCCCAACACCAACCCCTGAAGAACACTGCTCATCACTGACTCCCACTTGAACATCAAGCCACCGATTGCAACTCTTTGAGTGTGACCATCAAGCCAATGCCTTATCTGCCAACTGGTCTGTCTGTCAAATCCATGTCCCTCCAATTTAGAGACAAGATGTTGTGCAAGACAAGTGTCAAAAGCTTTGCACAAGTACACATAGATGACATTCATTGCTCTTCCCTTATCCACTGGAGCTGAAAGGCCATTGTAGAAGGCCACCAAATCTGTCAGGCACGATTTGCCCTTAGTGAAGCCACATTGACTGCCACCAACCACCACATTAGTGTCCATGTGTCTTGCTAGATCTCAGTCTAGCAAGATAAATATTATCCCTTTTTCATTATAAGAAAGATAACTAAGAGTCTTCTTTGCCTGTACGTATCTTCATCTTCAACATTAGCACTGACCATCGTTCACCTCATCTGACTTGAGTCCCAATCGGACCATCCAAAATGAATTATAAGCTAGTCATGGAGCACACCAGGGTTCTTTTCCACAGTAATGAAACATAATTCATACACGAATGAACAACAAAAATTGTGGCTGTTCTTTACACAGAATGTGAGCAGCCCTGTAACAACCAACTCTCAATTAACAGATTAACAGTGAAAGGAAATCAAAAGGTCAGTTAAAAAAAAAAGCATAAATCAGGCTAGAAGACTGTTCACAGCTAAGAAAATACCAGATTCCTGTAGAAAGCAGGAAGAGCTTAAGAAAGCAGCTGGCAGAGCAAGCACATGCTTTGTGTCACAGGCTCAGCTGGTCACAGCCCATGGCCAGCGGAGAGGACAGTGAGGGGGCTAGTCCACAGCCCACACCACCAGGCTGCAAACAATCAAGGCTAGAGAGTACTCACAAAAGCACCTGTGGCACCTCTAAGCATTTGCATGTTGTGACCCCTGGCCACTATATGGTTTATCCCAGGTTGGATTCTGCGCTATAAGATAAAAATGCAAGTTCTCAGACATGCACGGAGAAGACAAGGTTCGGGCCAACACTCCTTGACAGAATATATTTCCTCTCTTCAAACTGCCATGAAGTAGTATATATATCTTTTATTAGACACACATAAGTTTTCTTTGCAATGCTGAGGCTTGAACTTGGTAAAAAGAACAGCCCAGTACATTGCCTTCTTCCATTTCCAAAGTAGAATATCTTGTAAGAATGCAGCAGCCTAAAGAGTCACGGTAGTTGCCCACTGCTACTGTGTTACAGTGAGAAGCAGCTCCCCCCCCACCCCCACCCCGGGGCCTCCACTTGCAATGAGGAGAAAAGGAATTGTACAGCTGGCTCATCACTTCTGCTCCTGCCCCTTGAGACAAAGTTCAAACTAGCTGAAATTGCTGAAAATGCAAAGGGAAGGACAGTTTCTCTAAAGTTTTACTTGTCAGATTAGACAGAGGAGCCTGAATTGTGTCAGAGAGAGCTCTTCCACTTCTCCCTTTTATTTCTTGCATTTTCTCCTCGTACCTCCCTTTTCTGTATTGTATTAGAGACTTTGAATAAACAGAGCAAGCATTCACAGGCAGGGTGAAAGAGGAGGAGCAGTCATGACTTGACGGGCAGCAAACAAAGCAGGCACTAGATAAAAAAGTTACAGAAAATAAAAGGAGTCTGGAGAGCCAAGGATAGAGGAATAGCAAAAGCATGAGAACAGCCAAGATGTGAGACGCTTCACAGACACGTCTGGGCAAATGTTCAAGGCCACGAGGTAAAACCACCAGAAGCCAGGATTTAGATCATGCTTCTTCATACTGCAATAAAAACTACCCTGAGCATTTCCCAGGAGTGATCCATAGGCAGCACCACAACTTCTGCTCCAGCAGCTTGTTCAGAACTGGGAGAAACCAGTTGTCTTAGACATCCAGGCCTCCCCTAATCCCTCTTAATCAATAGGCAGCTGGTAATCAACCTGTCTTAAGTGGTCAAGATGGGGCAATGGGCAGAGATAAGACCATGAACTCACAGGCTTAGTCAGGAGGGTGGTCAGCCAGCACTGACCAGTTAAAGCTGTGCATTGAGCATGTTTAACCTCTAGATTCAAAAGCAGTATTTCTAGCAGGGATATTTTAAGAAGTCTCATCTCCACAGTACAGTCAGAAACTTCCTAATAACTCTTCAGAATTATTCTCCCAATTCTCCAAAACCAGTAGGAAATTTATTTCAATTTCTCAGGACAGTTGTGCTGAAACCCACAAGTCCATGAGCTGTTCTGCCATCACACTGTGGCCAGATGACTCTCACTGTGTGGCAGGCTAAGCAGGTGGGGGAAATAACTATTTCAGCTATCCAACTTTAGTTGCATGCAAGTCAAAACCATCTCAGATAAGGCCAATCTCTTTTTAGCACAAGCTAGGATAATATACTGCAGTTAAATCCTCACCTGCAAGCCACCATTGCTTTAATTAGACTCAGTCAAATCCAGGTCTTCATAGTCTAGACACGGTTTAGCAAGTGCTTTTATGCGAGTAATTCACTGCAAGAGAACACAATTCTTAAAGGAATTAGAAAGATAACTCGTCACATGTGAGGTTTTATCTGGAGCTTACCTCAGTTTTGGCAAAGAAAACCTTGTTGGATTTTGACAGCACAAAGACAGCCTAACCTAAATATTCAAGCACCAGTCCAGGAGAAGATTTTACTTGGGGAAGGAAGGAAGGAAAGTGTTCCTCTTTGAGCCTAATGACTTTTCCAAAGTTTAGCCAGCCATAAAAGGCCTTCTGTTCAAAGCAAAAGCATTAACATTACAATTTTGCAACACAGCACAGAAACATGAATCTTGAAGCAATACAGAATACAGACTTCCACCCCTTACTCTGGTCCCTTCTGTAAGCTCTGTGCTACTCTGAGTTTTAGACAAAAGTATGAAGATTTATAAAAGTTAGAGAGAAAAAGCACATACAGAGTACCTACTGCTTCTGACCTACAGTACAGATACACTGGACACATTTTCAAGGACCTCCTATGCTCACTCACCTATTTACAGAAACTCAAGTCAGGAATATCAGAGCAGCTTTGTGGCTTGACAACTTCTCCCCTGAAATCAAAGTGATGAGATGCTCCTGCTCCACTAAAGTCAATTTGACTAAGCTTTAATATATATAACAAATGGCTGGTGTATGACAGAAAATAGTAAATGCCAGCACTGTTGTGCTCCTAGCTGTGCATAAATACATTATTTTATTGCCATTTTTTATTTGCTCAAGGAATCTTTGGCAGAGCATTAGTAAAACATGGGGAATATCAGCCCAGTGTTTCTGAAGACTGAATTTGCACGGGAAAAAGCCTTACATACCCAGCTAGTTGTCCTACAGGGCAACACCAGTATTGCAGGTCAGCCAGTCCTCCTTGTAATGAGACTCCCTCAGCACTGATACAGGAATGGCTGTAACTGGACGTTGCAGTAATACTGTATTAACCAGTTCAACTAACAGTTCTACTTGAATGCACCAGTAAGCATAAAGCAAACCATAAATTGTCTCATTTTTACTCAAACAGTTGAAGAGATCTTATCTTCTGTAACTTACAAAGGAGACAACCCTGGCTCACTTTTGTGATGCAAATTAGCAAGTTGCTTGGAGGAAGAGGGGAAAAAAAAAGGCTTTCCACTGAAGTTACAAAGAAACTTCCTCCCCACACAACAGTCCCGGAGACACCAGCACCCATTGAGCATCCTTCAGGAAGGACTCCACAACTCCTTCAGACCATACAGAGCCAAACCTCTGGCCCCTTGATTGCACACTCTCCTCACCGCTGCATGCCTCTGTCTCCTCACTCACCTGCAGTCACCAAAAAGACCTGGAACCACCCAGAACCGGCACCAGATGTGTTAAACTGCACTCGAAACTGGGGGACATAAATCACTGCCCTTCCATGAAGATGTAGCTACAAGGAAACTCCTATACCAAGCAGTAACAGCCTCCAAAGCAAAACACCATCCCAAATGAAATGCGGCTCAGGAATGTGAGCTATGTGAGCAGGGGGGCTCTGGTAGATATTGAGGGAGGACAGAAACAGGCAGGTTGCTCTCGCAACAGACAGCACTTCCCCAGCCAGGGCACAGGACCAGCCTCACCGCCCTCCCTTGCCCCACGCATGTGCACGCACAGGCACGCCGGCACACGCAGAGCTCGGGAATGCGAGCAATGCGGACTGGGGGCCAGCAGGGCTTTGCTGCCCGGGAGAGAGGGATGGGAGCAGGTATGAGGGAAAACAACACTACAAGGCCAAGAGGCAACTGGGGTTGCTGCAGAGTCGCAGGGCTCCCTTTAAGGGGAGGTCTGTGGAGGGGCTGCAAGGCCTGACTGCAGGCTGAAAACCAGTGAAGTGCACCTTTTTGTCCCACTCAGCCTGTGCTTGTGGAAGCAAAACTTTACATGCCTCTTTGCAATAAACCTGTCTGTCATTAACTTCCACCAGCTGAAACAAACTGCAGGTCCCCCGGTTTCTGGCTAGCTGCTGACAAGAAAAACATACCAGCATTTAAAGCAATAAACACATGCACTTAACACTTCCTGAGCCAGAGATGTGATACTCAGCTGTACAAGCACAAGCCTTTTCTCCCCCAGGCTAACAGAAGATGGAATTGCTACAGATAAAACAGACCTGAATCCCTCCCAAGTCTACTTCAGCCAAAACCAACAATTCCTCACAGTGTGAAGAGCATATTTGGTCACCTGCCATTACTAAGGTTCTTGAAGAACCCAATTTTATTTCTACCAGATTTTCTTGGTCCACAGGTCTCGGTCCAACCAGAGGGTCAGTGAATGAGCTCTGCCTATCTGGCTGGTGCTGCAGCAACCCAGGAGGGGCTCATGCCCGCGGCCAGCATGCACCTCCTGCTGCCAGGTCTCGCTGGAGTGAGCACCGACTGCATCTCCTTCGCACGCCTACCACACAACTCGTGACAGTCATGATGTGTGCACGGACACAAAGAAGGGTTTGTTTTCCTTAAATTTCCCGGCAGCCACTAGTATTTTCATTGATGTGACCGATCGTGCACTTAAATTGTTTAAAAACACAACAGCAGTCACAAGCAGCAGCAGTAAAAAACTCCAAGAAAAACACAAAAGAGAGATATAAAGACAAGTGATAAATCACAGATGGAATCAGGATCAAGATTAAGGTGACTCCCACTTCACACACGGGCACACATCAGAGCCCTTGTCTACTTGAAAAAAAAATGAGTAAACAGTCCACAACACTGCAAAACCAAAGTGATGCATGCAGTTTGACAGCCAGGTTAAATGATGCTGACAAGATACATAAACTGCAGCTAATCATGCCTATATCATTTTCAGCATCTTCTGGTTTCAGAGAGCTTCCATCCCAGGGTCTTCTTACAGATGATTTTCTCTCATCTGGAAAAGTTACCAACATGCCATGCACAGAAAAACCCAAGCAGACTGCTGGTAAAGTACACATGCAGAGAAAATGGTCAGTGACACCAGAATAAGACTAGCATTCTTCTGAGAAAAGAAACCTCTTCAAGAGCTTACCATTAAAAAAAAAAAAAAGGCAAGGTAAAGGTTTAAGAACACGTTCAACACCACGTGTCAGGAAGGAATGGAACTTAAACTAAAAATCTCTTCTCATGTTGCTTTTTGTAAGTCTTAAGATTAGTCTGGGATAAAGACTGTTGCCTTAAAAGAAAAGTTGTTTATTGAAAAATGTGAAGTGTGGTTTTAAAAAAAAAAATGCCATGAAGCAGCTTAATTCTAATCCCACCCATGTAAATCCACACTGAACACCTGAAAAGAGCCAGATTACTTCTAATACATTAAAAAAAACAGCCAAGAAACTGACTCCCCTGCTCAAGAATCCTAACATTTTACCGTTTGTTTTTCATGGTTTGTTTGGTTGATTTGGTTTTGGTTTTTTAATACCAAACCTGGCTTTTCAGCAACATTGTCCAAGGGCTAAAACTGTGAGAATTTATAGCAAAAATTGAGACACTGCTTTTTGGTTTGTTTGTGATAAACTGGAAATTATGAATGAAGTTCAGAGCAACTTTCAAATTTATATTTCTATTAACATATTCATTGTGAAGTGGTTTCAAAACTGAGTGACAACTGCTCTTCACTCAGCAATCCCATTTTCAGTTGCCAGGCTCTACAAGACAAGGTATTACTGCCAGACATTGCTGCCAGATGGATAGAAAGCTGAAGAACACAGAAGGTTTAAGAAAGCAAGAGATGGGCTCTGAAAAGCCCTATAGAAATAGGAGTTATAGAAATCCTACTTTGATAATAGCTGTAAAGTCCCACCTTCATATAGCTGCATTATATTCCATAACGTCCATATGCAGTTTGACAACTGTCCTCCACTTTGTTAGGAATTTGCCAGCCATTCTGCACCCATCTTTTACTTCTGTTCTCCTGTGCATTTACACCACATGAACAAAAAGGCTAAGCCTAGCCTGCCAAATTACTTCTGCTTCCTGTCCCCATTTGCCCCAGAAACCCAATTACAAAGTTAACTCATGCTAATGGAGCCTGAAGGGATGTGGACTCACACTCAGCTGCATGAGAGGTTACAATGAATGAACAGCCTGATTTCCACCCTGTTTGGTATCTGAAATGTAAACAATGCACACTGAAGTTATCTGTTGCAGAACTGCAGATACATCTTGGTCTATCTGTCGGTAATTGAAGTAAACAGGCATATTCCAAGAGACAAGTCATTATCCATTAAAGTGCTCTGTTCAAAAAAAACCCCACCAAACAAAAAACCCACCACTGACCTCAGCATCAGTTTCTACTCTGAAGAAAGATTCAGCTAAACTTAAACATGTTCTCTCAGCAGATATTTTGCTATGTCTGTTGAGGTACATGCATTCAGGGGGAGGAAAAAAAGGGGAAAAAAAGCAAGGTTCTGCTCTACTGCAGACCTCCAAAAGCTGGACTGCAGTGGGAAATTAATTACGTCTTAATATATCTACTAATATTGTATAAATACTGAAGAGAAGGAGTTGAAACAGTACAACCTGTCTACTAGCAGCTGGGTTAATAAAAAAGCACTGGTGAGAAAATCCCAAAGACTGAAATTGCCTTTGCCAAGCTGCAAAACAGATATGACCTATCAACTCTTTTATTCCAGTTTCTCTTCTCTCAGAAGTTTAGAAATCAGAGGCAAAGTCTACAATATTGTTTCATTTAATAATTATGCACGGGTCATGTCCCCATACTTTTGTCTCATAATCAGTATATTGACTGTCCTTTGTTACATTTTATACTCTAATTTTAAAACACTCAAAAGTCAAAAATAGAGAGAAAGGCTCTAGTCTGAATCCAAAGATATTTTTTCCCCAATCACTGTACCTCTTGTCAAATTCTCTCTGGACAAATGCTGAAGAGCCACATAAAACACTCGTATATATTTCTTTCTCTGTCCAAACCAGATTAGTTTGGTGTAGCTCTTAGAGATCCTTTGCATCGCCATATGCTGAGAAAGGGATGAAAAGAGATACATTTGCAAAGAGTTCACTAATATCTGAGGTCCTTCGGGGTTTTTTGACACATCTGTTCCAAAACAGCTCAGGAATGAGCCCCATCCTTTTCTCATTTAACAGCTCATGAAGTGAATGAAAACACTGTGATGGAAGCCCCACCATGCACAGCCATGTTTATGCACCTAAACAAACACAGTCAACCTCTGACACTGTCTCACTCCAGGGGAGACTCCCAGCCGTTAAACTGGGAAAACAGTGGCAGTTAAAAAAAAAAAAAAAAGGGAAAGGGTCAGAATAACTCACTGTTTTAAAGTAAACTCTTCCATCTTTGCAACTAACAAACTGCAGGCCAGTGGTGAGCATGAATACAGAACGTAAGGCATGGAGCTTTCCCAATCTCTCCCACCGAGCAGGATGCTTCTGATCACCATCTGCCAAGAATTTCCTAATGGACCAAATTTTAGAACAAGTCACATCGGTTTCCAACAGTTTGCAGGCTTGAGAGGCAATCGCAGTACCACGATTTCATGCCTATTAATTTCTGACACAACCCTGTACTGCCGCTGAGAGGCTTCCCACCCTCTCCCAGACGCTGTGCACACAGAATAGCCTGGAGGGGGGTATTTTGGCAGGTTTGTTTCCAGCCAGATCAGTCCTCCGATCTGTTTCATCCTACAGCCACATAAATATTAGCGCCATCACAAAGCAGCTGGCAGCAAAAGTGCAAGAGAACTCACTGCTTCCAGCTGGGCACAGGTTTACTGCCTACCTGCAGCCCCCAAAGGCCCCTGTGGCACAGGGAGCTGCAGTCAATGGGAAAAAGCCAGGAGGTGTAGAGATTCATAGGGAATAAAACAGAAACAGTTCTGATGCCACTTCAGGAATTTCTGGTGCCAAGTCATCTGGATCCATCTGAGCAGCATTCTCCCTCTTAATAATGACATCACAAAACTGAGAAGGGATCAGCAATATATAGAAATCATGAAAAAGGGTTTGAAAAAACACTTTCGGGTTTTAACAAACCAAGGGAACATTATCTGGAAAGGGCTAGGGCATGAGGTAAAATAACAAAAGGCACATAAAAGCTAGATGAGTGTTCTCATCTCCAGAATGATGGATGATCAAGGTATATAATTAGGAGGCTGAAATGTGTGTACGTACACACACTACGGAACTCATTATCACCGCACAGCAGCCATGAAGGCTACCAGCTCAGTGGGACCAAGAGGATTGCACACTTGTGTGGATAACAACCCTATCTGGAGCTAAACTCAGGAATACTAATTAAGAGTCCTCAGGAAAAAGAAAAAAGTCCAGGGACTTCAGGCTTAAAAGTCAATGTCCACTAATTACAGACCCATACAAGACATAAGGTAAAGGACAGATTAGCCCTCTTCAGTCTTAGGTGTGAGGATACTGTATGTTTCTCAAAGCCGCTGGTACAAAACCTCTTGGCACAAAGCAGCCTCACCAAGGCTGGTGCCTCATCTAATAACCAGCATTTTGACTGTTTTCACCTCCTCAGAAAAGACAGCACCAGCTCAATCCACTCCCATCAGGGCACAACTGCTTCATGTAACTGCACTGGTCACCCTCTGGGCAAAGAAGATGGTACACCAGTAAGGCCCCCAGGTCCTTGGGACAAGGCATGGGTAAATTTGTGCAGAGAAGAACTCAACAGTAATGCTGGCACTTCAGCTCTGCAAAAGCAGCTGCAGTGAAACCCTTTTGTATTTCCTTAGCATCCCCCAACAGCTCAGGGCACCTACAGCCAGGAAGGGTATCCCCTACTTCAGAACGCTGGCACGTGATGAAGGAGGTTCAAGACATCATCAACCCAGAGCAGGCCAGCGGTCTAGCCTGGGAAGTGTAGTGCTATGAACATTTCCCCAGGAGACCCAACAAAGTGTCCCCACTGACCTCCTGGACATCAACCACCAACAACCAACCTCCAACGAAGTCAGAGATGCCTTTAGCTCATGGCATACACAGCTGCAGAGAACATGGAGAAACAGCCCACATTTTGCATGTAAAACACTTCTCTCACTGCCATTCCTACCTCCTGGGCTCTGCATGCCATGCAGCAACCCCCCAGACACATCAGGATGGTGAGGAACAGCACAGAGGAACCATCCATGAGCCCAGAAACAGGCTGGGACCCTCCTACTGCCCAACACCCTCCCACCATCACCTTCACCAGAACATTTTCTGGAGATGCCTCATTTCAGGGAAACACAACCTTCAACCCATCAGGGCAGATATCTGGGTCTACTTTTGGCTCCTGTGTGCAACAGGGAGCCCATACACCAAACAAGTACATGAACAGCAGTTTGGCTTATAAAAAGGCCAGGGTCACTTTTGACAGATTTGCTTACCCACAATTAAGTTCAAACTGTTCTTGTCAGACTCCTCCATCTTCAGTCTACTCACATCTCTACAGAATTAAAGGGACATTCAAAACACACATTCATAACTCATGTTTAATTGTCAGCTGTCCTTCCCCAGTACAGCTCTAATTAGAAATCAGAAGCACGTTTCTGAGCACAGAAAGACACACACAAAAAAAGACATTAACTGCCAAGGGAAGCCTGTGGGAGCATTTTAAGTCTAACAGGATGCCTTCTTGTAAGTTGTGCTTTAGCCAAACTAGTCACTGGACTTAAAACAAGGGTAAGAGCCTGGGGCCTGTGACAGCCTGGAAGTGAGATCAGATGCTCTTGCCACCTACCCTAAATGACATAAGTAATTTCATTATTATCAAAGCTCAGAAAGCATTTTCAGTGTTCACTGCAGCACCTTAGAAGTAATGTTCTCTTTTTCTCATCATGGACAAGTTTAATGCTGAAGAAGCAACTGTCACCATACACATCTTTCTGCTATTTTGCAGAGTTTGCCAGAGAACCTTTGGCAAAGTAAAAACATAAATATAGCCTAAACCAGTATTCAGATTTAACTGCAAGTCTCAACACTGCTGTCATGACTGCAGACAAGATTTCCCAAAGTAAAATACATGTAGTCTAGTTCAGAGCACAACACTGGTAGGAGTAATCTGCATAAAATACATAAACTGTAAAAAAATAATCAATTATGCTGGTTGTTCATTCTTGACCAGTATTACTACTTCCCTTCAAGTCCCTGTCTTTTGACAGCTGGAAACAGCCTTATAATTTGCATGTTCTTTCCCCTCAATATGTAGCATCTATACTGGGAGCAAGAGATAACCATGGATTGTCAGAGTTGACAAGCCTAAGTGGTTTCCCTGATTTCTCCATGAGATGCCTAAATGCCTTTTTACAGCACCACCAATTATTCAACCACACAGATACTATTAAGATACTTAAAATTAATTATTTCCCAATAGAATGAAACACATTGTAAGTTTGATCATAAAACTGAATCGCTAGTCAAGACAAACTTATTTCAGTGCTTACATAAGGTTTATAAAAAGACATTGTGACTTGTATATACTTCTAGATAGCTTGAACAAAAAACTTTTCAAGTAAATCCTATAAAAAAAATACAGCTGGCATTTCAAGTAATCTGTAAACTTTTACTGCACCTTTAAGAATTTAGGGAATCAAAACTTTATACAAGTTGTTCATGGCTACTTCGTGTTGCAATTCCACATGAACTTCTCATTATGACTAATAACCTTGTTATTATCTTAACACTTAGTATCTTGCCACAACCCACAAAAACGTACATAAAATTCATACCCGTGCATGTATATACACACAAGCTTTCAAGCCACTTTACAATTTTTGTATTTCTTCCCTTTCTAAAAGCACACAGGAAAATCTGGCTGGATCGGACAGTCTAAGCAGCGATGCCTGAAACTTCTCCTATGGCCCATTAGTCAATTCCATTAGCTAAATGACTAGGCAAAAATCTCCTTCTCCGTGACCTACCACTACAATAGGTGCTGACACCACAAGAAAATCTGTAACTGTCCTCAATTAACAACCAGTGCTTTAGTAACTAAAAGCACATTCAGCTGCCCATTTCCGACAGCTCTTTACAGTGGCTCTGCATCATTTGCAAAAGACACTCTTCATCTAGAAGTTTTCATTTCACTTTCAGCATCTATTATTTAGATGTACAGGGCACTGCAGAAACTGAGACCACAAGATGTACCAGAAGCGAACAAGGGTGAGAAAATTGCCAGACTGGGTAAAGGCAAACATACTGAGGGAGAGTGACTGAACAGACTCATCTCATACAAAAGTCATTCATAGTATGAGAAATATATCCACTGCCAGTTCCCTCAAGGAGGTAGGATTTTTAGACACGCGTTAAACTGCCACCTAAAACCATTTCACACTCAGTTTTCAATCTAAGGACACAGTTTTATTCTCACTTTCTCCAGTGAAATTTTAGAGTAAAGTCCAAACTCAAAAGAAAGCAGGTGTGTACAAGTTTAAAAACTAACACAGTGGGGACTCCCATGTAGGCTGGAGTGCTACAGAAGTTGTCACCAAAATACCCACAGTAGTCATCAGTAATTTATATAATGGCAGTATCATGTTTGCCACTAGAGAACCATCTACCTCAGTTGGTGAGTTTCCATCTAGTGAGAGCTCTAGCAATAAAAAGGGAAAAACTTCACTGTGATGTCAGACAAATGAAACACAAAGTCCAGCGTAACATCAAATACCACCAACCATATTGTTGGTGAAGTCACACACTTTGAGGCGGACAAGCACCTATATCTACCTACACTTCTGCCCAAGCTGCTCACTGGCAGCTGCAGTGGTACTGCTGCTGGGGGCTGGTGCCCCCAGCATTGGTGTGACCCACATTTCCACACACACAGCACTGTGTGGGATGCTCGTGGAACAAGCGCCCTCACCCAAGCCCCTCCACACCTTGTATCCAGGTCAAACTCTCTCAGTCAAAATGGATGGAGGAAGGACCTGGGCTTCCCTGCCATAGGACAATACTTCATCTTCTGTTGAGATAGCAGTTGTGGGGTAAGATACCATTTTACCTAGTTACTAATACAAGGCAGGTGTTCCCAGCCAGAAGAGAGACAAGACTTGAAAGATGCCACTTGCAGCATGGATTGTGGGCAGCCCTACTGATGCCAGTCAGCCCCACTGTGTCCTGCCGGCACCCACTTCCTGTGGAAAACTGACTCCAGACCTGAAGACCCAAGCAGCACTCCCATGGGCTTGAAACCCCACCTGAATGAAGGTGTCAGGGCTTTCTTTGCACACACTGGGCACTGATTAAATTACTTCAGCCTTTCTAAAACTCACATTAACCTGATTAGTCTCCTCTCACTTCTCCTATTTTCCTTTCTTCACAGCATGCCCTCACACAATCTTTCATCAGATCCAGTCACTCTGCCAGAAAGGGTGAAATAGAAGGGTAAGATACATCCAATATTTTTAATCAGCGATTTGCCATGATCACCTTTCTTGGCTAGTCAAGGTGCATGGCTGTCAACTACGCTACAGAACTGTCAGATGGGCTCTGCTGTTAATTAAATGTTTGAGAGCTCTGATTTAACAAAAAGCACACCTATGCCTGACCTTAAGATCAGTTCAAGAAAGTTAAACTTAGCTTGGTCTTACGTAAAACCCAGGGCCAAAGAAGTCACCAGAAAGTCATTGTCATTACTGAGGCATGTAATCATGCTTGAATCAGTTTTTACACTAGCTGTGTATCACGCTATAGGGCCTCAAGATGTTCTTTGTTCCAGAAAGAGTAAGCCAGTTTTCAAACACTTCAGCATGTCTTTAAGAGCTTTCTGAGAACCATGAAGTGCAGCCAAAGTTAAGGCATATTCATAAGCTGAGCATCAAAGCCCCAGATCTCCTTCTGCCCGCCCCCCCAAGAATACTCTCTACTGTCTTTTTAGAGCGCCAGCTCACCAGTTCAGACTATACCCAACGCGTTGTCCATTTAAACAAAGCGCAATGGACACAACTGCCGCCGCGGATGTGACCCAAACCCCACAGGCCGGTACCTGGTCTCCCACCTCTCCCCACCCCGTCTGGCCGCACCGCCGTCCTCGGACGAGCCAGGAGGCGGCAGCCAGCGCTCAGGGTCGGGGGGGCTGCCGAAACCTGAAGCGGACGTACCGCGGCCGCTCCGCGGAGCTCAGCGGTCAGACGGGCGCCGTGCGAAAGGCAGGGCTGCGGTGCACCTCTGCTGCTCCGGAGTGGAGCCGAGATGCGGCGATGCACACAACAGTGCCGCCCCACGCAAAATCACGCGCTTTTACTCAAACTGGGGAGCGGGTACCGGTACCAACAACTCACCGCCGCACGCTCGTACGCCGGACCACCGGGACGGCCACCCTCCTGGCAGCGGGGCTGCACCACGGCAGACGGCTCGCTCCCCGCGGGCCCGGAGGCTCCCCCCGCCGCGGGCTGCTCCGCCCAGCCGGGGGGCGGCAGCCCCGCGCCCCCCCCCCGAGCGACCCCCTCCCGCCCCATCCCCGCTCGCCGCTCACCTCCGGGCTCCGCGCCCGGCCGGGGCCCCGCCGCCGCCAGCGGGGGGGTGGGGAGGCGGTGGTGGGCTCGGGAGCCCCGCAAAACTCCAGCCCGCACCGCCGGGAGCCCGCAAACTCCTCTCCGCAGCCGCTTTGTACCCGCCGGCGGCCCGCACTGCGGCTGCGCGCTGCCCAAAACCAACACGGCGCGCTTCCAGCCCCCCGCCGGCACCCTCGGCCCTCCCGCCACCCCACGCCCCCGGCGGGGCCGTCCCTCCGCCCAGGGCCATCCTTCCACATCGCCCGCGGTGCAAATCCTCCGCCACCCCCTGCGACAGCAAATCCTCTGCCCCGCGGCCCCCGGCCGTGCCCCCTCCGACAGCGCAAATCCCCCCCGCCCCGCTGCAACGCGGTCCCGCCGCGCCGCAATGCACCCCCCGATGCAGCGGCGGGGGGGATGCCTTTGGGGCGGCCTGGGGGGCGCACGGCGTGGCGTGGGCGCCCGCGGCACGTGTGTGTGTCCCCCGCCCCGCGCCGCTCCGGAGATGCGCTGGAGGGCGGGGGCCGGCGGCGGCTGCAGAAGGGGTCCTCGCCTCCCTCGAGCAGCCTGGGTCAGCGGGTCACCGGGGTGCAGGAGCTCCCTGCCAGGGAGAGCAGGGCGACCGTCGGGGCTGCGACTGAAAATGCAGCACCCGTGGGAAAGCCTGTTTGTGGCTAAACTAGATGAGGGGTTCCCTGTGCTGGGGGGACTGATTTGAAGCCCATGCAAGGAGCCTCGGGCTTGGCAGGTTTGGTTTAGATCCAACACCTGGTCAAGGCTGGCGCTGCCGGGTGCCACTGGACTGGGATTCCCCACTGGGGGCTGTCTTGTGAAATACTCTTTTCGGTGTCTGAGCCTCGGCAGAATGTGCCCACACGCTGCCAGCTATTAGGCTCCGCGGGGCTAGACGGGGTCCTCGGCCAAGGCTTTCAGAGGAAAGCAAACTGTTCATCAGCTCCCTCTGCACCGCCATGTGAATCTCAGCTTAGAAGCAATGTTTTTGAACTTGTGCCTTGATCTGTACTGGCCAGAACAGGGTGTCTCTAAAGGCTTTCCAGCTGTGGAAGGCTACAGTAATGCCTGTTTTGTGAACCTTGACGTTTTTGCTTAACAGTTTGAATATTCGGCGTGGATTGATGCATGGTTTCTTTCACTCCTCCTGCTCCTCCTATCTGAGGTGCTACCCCCGCTACCCTGGGGCTCCCAGATCCCAGGAGCAATTGCTTCAGAGGCTTTGTGGTGATGCCAGGAAGGGTTTCATAGCTCCCAAAGACTAAGAGGTCAGCAAGTCCTGGTCCACAGGCCAGGAAGTAAGCAAGATGCAGGATAATCAGTGAAGTCAAGAGTGTGACAACACTTGGTCTCCTTTTCCAGATCTGTACGTGGAACCCTGCAAGGTCATTATTGTGAGTTACTTCACAGCACAAAAAGACACAAATGTGGCACATCCCTCTTGCTTTTTCTGATTTTCCCTGTAGTGTACTGTCAAATGCTGGCACCTCCTGACCCTCCCTTCTCATTTCCTTCTTTCTGTGTCATTCCTCTGCTTTCCTTCTGCCTTTTCCTGGTTAATTCTCCTGAAACTCTGCCTATTTCCAGATGTTTTTTCTGCTGACTTGATAACTGAAGCTCATGAATGGACACCAGCAAAGACTGTCTCAATTAATATTGATTGCAGAATAGAGCAAGGAGGATATTAAGGAAACCTTCAAATCTCTCTGTTTTTCCCAGTTGACCACACTCAAGTAATGGTAGATAACAAATGGTAGGGTTTTCTCATTCTATAAAAAGCTAACAGGCTCAGTGATATTTCCATATAAATCATTTCAAGTATTTCTCCTGAAATCTCTGGAGCCATTAAAATGTTTTAGAGATGAAATCCCACCAAGTATTTTTGTAAGTAAAGCTGCTACAACATTGATATAAACGGTATCTCAAACCACTAAGCTTTTATTAAAAAAAAAATTATATTTTAATTCAAGAGCACATAGTTTCAGAAATATTTGCAGTCCAAATCTGCAACCTGACACTGCAGCTCTTTAAGACACTACTAATTATTAATCCTGACTCTGAAAACTTTCTATCCAGAGGCTATTTTTATGGCTGAGTTACCAACTCTCGAAAAAATGGAGGACTGGTGAAAGAAATACTTGAGACAACAGTGAGCACCACTTACATTGTTTATATTAACAGCCAAAAAGAAAGTACAGTCAGGCCAGCAAACAACGCCTTAGCATCAGCTTATTCATCCAAAGAGCTGGGTCAGGACCATGTTGTAGCAGAAACTGTACAAACACAGAATGAAAGCACTCCAGACTACGGCAATGATCAGAGCAAGCAGATAAAGCTCTTTCCTCTTCTCCTACTTAATCCTTTCTTTCAGCTCTTGACAGTTTAAACAAGTTAAATTAAATAAAGAAGTCAATTGTTGCGTTACCTGCGTAAGGGTGACAGGAAAAGACTTTCAGCATGGTCATGCAGTAGAGAGGGCTTTTTTCTTTGATGGTGCAATTAAAACCACCAGGTCTTGGTTCAACCTTCAGCTCCTTGGGGCTCGTCTGACACTGCAAAGACCTGGCAAAGTGCACTGCCTGTGAGCCTGGGGATCTGCCAAATGGGGCAGAGAGGGGGATATAAGCGAGCAGAAAGTGAGGAGGGCCAGTAAGCACCTGCTGGTCTGCTCTCTGTGCTCTGGCCTCATGCACATGGGGGAGCTTGGGAGAGGGGACACAGACCCTCCATAGACTCCCTGTAGAGAGCCAAAGAGAGAAACTGGCTTCAGTCCAAACTAACCCTAGCAAAGCCTCAAGGAGGGAGGGGGATGAGGACGTTGGTGTGTCCCTACGCCTCCACAGGTGGGAGCTATGAGGAGTGGGGTGCTGGTCCCCAGCTGGGCATGCTCTGGATGGGGCACTGCTGCTGGCCATGTCACCCTTGGAGGTGCGTGCGCAGCCCCCAGCATCCACCCAAGCTGTGGGAGTGAGTGCATTTGCCTCACTTAGATCAAGCACCGGTGGGAATCACAGAGTAGGGAAGAGGCCTTTTCCACCTCCTTGGGGTGTTTTTCATTTGGGACCTGCTCTGGCAGGTAGGAAGGCTGGACACATCACTAACATTTAGAAAAAAAAGCCCTCACATCCCCCCGGAAAACCCAGACCCACCTATTTCCTTCAAAAAAGCCAGATGCCCCATGTCTGTGAGTGGCATGTCCAGAAGTAAGTAAAGGTAACACTTGAAGAGAGAGAACACATTGTATTTTTCTGTGATCTGGATCCAGATAAATATTGTGTATGCTTTGGCAGAGTTTTCTGTGAGATTTTAGACTGCACACAATACAGATAAAGCCACGCACACATAGCATGTATGTTAAAAATGAGGGCTCAAGAGAAATCATCCTGTGCAATGTAATTTTCAGTTCATTGAGCCCCTGCTCAGACAGGAGAGTTCCCATGGACTCCTAGGCCCCATCCCTCTGGGTTTTAACACTCACCATGACTGAAACCCACTTTATGTTGCACATCCCACACAGCTTATTTGGGAGCTGTGTGGCTGCTAGAGCATGAGGGTCACAGCAGCAGCCTCAGAGGCTGGAACTACCCCTGAGTGCAGGTGGTTGGGGGCTAAATGTAGAGACAGGTTGTACTTACCCTACTCCCAGCTGTGGCCCATACCCTGTTTGGAAGTGTGAAAAAGAAGGGGGATCCGATATCCCTGCTGCTGCTGTTTTTGGCAGCCATTCTTTGCTTAGATGCAGCCGTACAGAGCACAAGATGCCAAATGTATCTTAGATGAGTTGCCTTAGGTCCTCCTCTAACTGGGATGGGCATCTATGGCTCCATAGCAAGCAGCTTCTCAGCAGGACAGTGAGTGGAAAAGGCTGGGGCTAACTCACTTTTTGAACAATGCACACCTCTCCCGCCTTCCCCCAGCACCCCCAAAATGGAAGATGGTGCCAGCCCCACAAGGCTCACAGCTCTAGGGAAGCCCCTGAAGCCCCAGCA
Source organism: Athene noctua (assembly GCF_965140245.1). Lineage (NCBI taxonomy): Eukaryota > Metazoa > Chordata > Aves > Strigiformes > Strigidae > Athene > Athene noctua. The sequence continues at coordinate 71,655,364 of NC_134077.1, forward strand.
AGCTTCACTTGATTTGTTGGGGTAGTCGAATCAGCCCTGCCCTGTAAAGAAAACAATCCTATTAAAATTTTATAAACAGAATAATTCTGTTTTTGCTAAAGCACAACAAAAAGTTGAGACGTTCTTTCCATAGAAAATGCCAATGCTTTCCTGTGCCTTATTTTGTCCATTCTAGAAATATTACTTGCCTGAAAAAACAAAAACAAAAACAAAAAAAACCCACCATATTTTTACTGAAAAGAAGCTTTGACTTGTGGGAAGTGGTGTTCACAGCACCTGCCTAAGCCTTGCCAGATCACTGCGACCCCCTGCCCCGCCCCCCCCCCCAATTCCTCCCTCCCTCTGTGGGTCTCACACAGGGAGGGGCTGAGGGGGTCAGGGCTGCGCTGCTGGGAGATCTCCCTCCAGGGACCTGGGGAGCAATTCTGTCTGGGAAGAACACTTTTAAGTCTTGATCACTGCCAAGCAGTTGCCGTTGCCAAAGCTGAGTAGCAACCTAAGGAATTAAGGAAACCCCAATTTTAAAAGCACTGCACCTTTGCTGCACTGAATATTCTGCAAACCATTGTGAAAAGCAAGGGTAACACATTGCACTGGTGTGAATGACCCACACACAGTGGGTATGGCGGCTGGAGTCACATTAATCCTCTCCGCCTGTAAAAGCCCAGCTTTTTCTCCCTGTGCACCTACTGTTCTGACTTGCTTTTGGCTATGAAGCGGTTTCAGTAGGTGTACACCTCGTTGCTCTTTTCTCAGCGTAGCACACCATTTGCAAATCACACCTCACGGCTTGTTTCTGAGCACCATCTGCAAAGGAGGGATGTTACACAAACACCAAAGAAGGCAGAGCATTTGTTTCTGTCCTGGTTTCACACCAGTGGCAGCCTGGAAATAGTACCACGTGCTTGCCTGTCAGTCCGAAGTGAAATGAAAGGTTGCAGCATGTGGCTGAGTTTCCATCATCCGAGTTTTCAGTGCCAGAGGGTATGTGTTGCTGTTTGCTACACATTGTCTTGTATCTCACCGTTAGGCCTATGGATATTTGAGGCACAACAGTGTTCTTGATTTGTGCATGAATGCACAGGAATGCAATTCCAGAAATCATTTACTAGATGAAATGTAGCACTGGCCTTTACCCTTGTCTTTAAAGGAGCAGTGTCAAAATACTAAACTGCCTGAGGTTTGATCGGCTCTAATAAGATAGAGGAAAAGTTGCCATAACTTTGCCTTCTAGATTTTATCTACCTTTTATCACTGAAATATTTTAAAGCTTGATTTTCCAGAGTTCCCAGACCTTCATTTTCCCTCTGAGCTGGGTGAAGGGGCCGCTGCAGTTTAAGTTGAATCAACAGCATCATGCAGTTGTATTGCCAAGCTTAGTCTTCACAAAAAGCTTTAATTGGACTTGATGTCTGTCATGAGTTTTCTGAGAGGTTAATGTAATATTTTCCTTAATGGGTATGTGCATACTGCAACTGGGGTCTAGAGTGATATTGGGGAATTATGTTAAAACCTAAAATTATCACTGAAGGTCTGTTCAGACACCTGTGCTGGGGGAGATGAGCAGGTCCACATGCCAGTTCATGAGAGGGAGAGCTGACTTGGATGCGTTCACAGGACACCTGCCTCACATGCCAGGGCAGGCAGAAAACATTTCACAGCACCTGACAGCAGACTTGAGACTCATAGTAAACGGCAAAATCAACAACTATAGGAAGAATGCAGGAGATAAACGGCTTTTACAATTTCTTGCTGAAGCAAGGAATTTCTTAAATGAACTCCCAAAGTTAGGCTCAGTTGGTGTGATCCTAAATTTGTGCATGTTCACCACAGGGTATGTTAGAATCAGAAAACTGATGACCCCAGTATTCATTTCCCTGATGTGTGACTCCTTGGAGGAATTCTTTCCTCATTGCAGATTTTGGCTCCACAGCAAGAGATAAATAGGACCTGAGGGACACTTTGAAGGATGTCTGCATTTTACATACAAGATGTTTCGAGGTTTTTTTTAATCTCTGTGCGCTTTGAATTCTCAAATTAAAATGTGCTCTGTGCCAGAATTGACCTGGCAAGGACCATTCTTATGCACAGACAGATTAAATTACTTTGCATAAATGATTATTTGATTTCTGTGATTATGACTTGATTCCGTTGAATTCATTAGTCTATTGTCCTCTCAGAATGGGGTTTCTTGACCTTCATCCTAGTTTCAAATTTGCAGTGGAATTTTAACTTGGAGCCATGGATCATTTTTTTGAAAAATGTGATTAGGATATGGAGGGTCTTGACTGTAAAAGTTCAAGCAAAAAGCCTTGATATACCTGGGCATTTTGTGGAGAAGCATAGTCAAGCTATCTTCTGTTTTTCTCACCTGCTGACTGGCTTAATAAATAAGGCCCTGGCTGATGGTTATTTAGTGACAATTCTGAACACTAAAGGTCTCACCTTGACCAGTGATCAAGCTGGAGAAAAGGTTCTTTGCTCCTGTTTTGCAGGCATCAGTATGAAGTTGCTTTGGCAGAGGCTGGCGAAAGTTTTAGCTGTTCTTGAAATGCATGCCTTGCTGATTGATCTGTGATTTATAGCACTGGAGGAGGGTGTAGATCCTCTCTTGTAACTCACAGACATTCTTCATCCTGAAACATCTGATACTGGCTGCTGAATAGGTAGGAAACTGGGCAAGCTGGGAAGGTTGCCTCTGTTTCAGTGAAGCACTCTGAGTGCCAGGATGGCAGCTGGTGCCACAGAGTCAGTGCCCTGGTGATAGCGTGTGGCTTGTGAGCAGGATCCCAGTAACTGCAAAGCCACTGGTGTGTTCATTTGGCTGCATCCTCTATTGATTAGTAATAGAGAAGATTAGCAGTGAACAAAACTAGCAGAAATAACAGGACATACTGCCTTTGTCCTTTATTTCCTCAAACTATGCCTGTCTATGTATTTCCAAGTTGAATAATTTCCATCCACGGCATCTGTTTTGTGCGTAGGCCACAGAACCAGGGGTCACTCTTGGCACCTATTACTGTGGGAGGTGTGCAGGGTTGTGCTGCTGCTCCCAGCCAGTCTGGATCCTGCACTGGAAGTAAAAATCCCGACACTTAGTCTGACTTCTTCCAAGTAGTGATAGGAAAACATAGTGTGTCTTTTGTTTGTTGCTTTTGTGGTTCCCCAGTTCTTGATGGAAACTAGCAAAATCCAGGTGGTCGGCATTAAAAAACAAAAAAAACCCACCCCAAAATCCCTCCAAAAGGGGAATATATTTATTAGAAAAATTAAAGGTTATCCTGTTTTATTATTATTACTTTTTAATGTTTTGTGATTAATTTTTTGCCTGACCGCTTCCATTAATGCATAGCAGCCTTTAGTTTGGTGCTGAGTGCCTCACACAGTCTAGAAAGTTTGATGCATTCAGTATTTTAACCTGCCCTTAATTCCATTTCATGGTACTACTCCCTTTGTTCCTTGCAGTGTGTTGGGTTTTTAAATTTTTTCTCTCTGATTGCTTATTTATTTCTTTATAGATGGATTTCTTACACTCAGCTGCAGCCTTTGTCCTAGGCTGCAGCAGGGCTTGGGAGTAACTGGGTTTCTCTACAATCTGAGCTGAGCAATCCTTTCTACACAGTCAGGGAGGACTGGTTTTATTCTCTTTAACCTGCCACAGATTACACAGTTCTGTTCTTCCTAATGTAATCAATGGTTCAAGTCTGCTACATAAGCCAACCTCTTTGAAATCTTTTAGACCCTGTCGATTTAATATTTTTCTCCAAATGTTAAAAAGTGGCAGGATAAAGTTACAGTGAAAACATTATCCTTTCTGGCTGCTGAAAAATCTCCAACCTCTGGGGCAAGGTTTTCTACCAGCTTAATTTTTGTAAAGCTGTTCTTGCTGACAGACCCTCTCCTCCCCTCCCCTCCCCTCCCCTCCCCTCCCCTCCCCTCCCCTCCCCTCCCCTCCCCTCCCCTTCCCTTCCCTTCCCTTCCCTTCCCTTCCCTTCCCTTCCCTTCCCTTCCCTTCCCTTCCCTTCCCTTCCCTTCCCTTCCCTTCCCTTCCCTTCCCTTCCCTTCCCTTCCCTTCCCTTCCCTCCCCTCCCCTCCCCTCCCCTCCCCTCCCCTCCCCTCCCCTCCCCTCCCCTCCCCTCCCCTCCCCTCCCCTTCCCTTCCCTTCCCTTCCCTTCCCTTCCCTTCCCTTCCCTTCCCTCCCCTCCCCTCCCCTTCCCTCCCCTTCCCGCCCAGTATTTTATGCCTTAACTCAAGAAGGAACACACTCTTTTGGGAAGACTTCCAACCTTTCTTTGATGTCTGAGAAGGGATTGCTCAGTTATCTTGAAGGAAGAGAACAAAGGAAAGGACAGAAACACTTGTTTGCTTTCTGGCAGTTTCAAGTTCTAGAGGTATCCGCAATGTTAAGCTTACTTTCTCTATTTTTTCATGGAGGTCTCCTTGGGGAACAGAAATTTGTACAGATGTTCAAATTTGTGAAAGCTGGAAATATGTGGTAGGAAATATTCCCTTCCAGTTGTTTAACAGGTGTTTGTTAAATAGTGCAAGACATAGGCCTCCTGCAATCCAGCTGAAAGACCTTGTTATTAGAGTTTGACTTTACTTGTAGTCTGGATTTCACTGGTCCTAGCAGGCGTTCAATACATAGGGAAAAATCCTTATTACTGTAAAAATAAATAGTTCTAAAATAGAACAGAAATATAAAATCAATTTTATAGCGCAGGAAAAAAGTGTATAAGTATTTAGAGCATTTACATTTGCATTTAGGTGTCTTTTCATTCTGTACATGTGGCATTTAAACCAGTACATACCAGTCTTTCTTCTCACAACTGTTTCCACTGAGAAGGTATATAGCATATAAATAGGGCATCTGTGTAGTAATCAGGACTAGATGCACACTTAGCTTTGGACACCAGAGCATATGTTGTGTAAATTCATTAAGGGAAATTAAAAAAAAAAAAAAGTAGTGCAATTCAACTGTGTGAACCAACACAGGCAGAATGCAGGAACAACCACAAAGCCACAGATGAAATGCAAAGAGTAAGTTTATTCTCTTTACCTTGCCACCCTGGGGGATCCGCACAGCAGCACTCAGGCTGTGCACAAGCAGGGACTCAGGCACCATGGAGCTCAGTCCTGGCTAGCCAGAAACAGGAGAAGAAAGAAAAGATCGTGAACCTGTTGCTTTTGCCTGTATATACCAGGGATTTTCACAGGCAGTTTCCATTGTGCTTTGGTCTTTCCTACAGCACGGCAGAAATCACAAGGATGTCCATTAAGCTGCCTCTGTCACAGGCCTATATTACCTAAATACAGACATTCTACCTGTCAAGCACACAAAGCTAAGCAACAGTTAGTATGATATATGTGTTTTTTGACACCCCAGTTGCAAGTCAGTTAGCATGTTTACAATCTCCCTCATCAATCCTCCATTGTATTCCCACATCAACTTTGGGTTTTTTTCCTGTGTTGGTTTAAGCCGTGCCGGGACTGGAGACCACATTGCCATTGTCCCTCCCCCACCCTCAGACATAAGTAGGGCACAAACCCCGGGTTAAAATAAGAAGAAATTTAATACAACAGTGTAATAAACAATCTGAACAACAACAGTAGCAATGATAACAACAATAAACATCAATAACAGTGAACAAGACAAAAGATATAGAGAGAAATACCGCAAAGGTTACGGAGAGCCCCATGCTCCCCATCACGAAAGCCACAAAGGAAAAAGTTCCTGCGCTCCCACACCTGGACCTGACCTCAGCATGGTATGAATAACCCGGCTAGAGATCCCTTCCCCCTCCCTGCTGGGGAAACTTAACCCTATCCTAGCTGAACCAGGACATAATCCACCCCTTTATTCTATACTATCTGCAGCATGTCCAGCTGCCATTTAGCAGTTAACAATAACAAAACAACAATTTACAAAGGCACAGCATAATTCACGGCATGTTCTCACCCAGAATCAAGTCCCCCTGTGGTACGCATTGGACCTCTCCATTGTCCTGCATCACCCACCAGGTACACCCAGGTCCTTGAGCAAAAGCAATCCCGTGGATGGGTTTGCCTTTACCTTTGCCTGGCGCAGGACTAAACCAGACCATTTTTCCCAATATATTCCTCATGCGCACCACAGGGACTTTATCCCCATCTACAGCACGTGGAGGTTTTGACTGAGCCGGGCCAGCTCGACGGGCAGATCCTCTTGTGTTGACTAGCCAGGTGGCCTTTGCTAGATGCATGTCCCAGTCTTTGAAGGTCCCACCTCCCAGTGCTTTCAGTGTGGTTTTTAACAGTCCATTGTAGCGCTCGATCTTCCCAGAGGCTGGTGCGTGGTAGGGGATATGGTAGACCCACTCAATGCCGTGTTCTTCTGCCCAGGCATTTATGAGGTTGTTTCGGAAGTGGGTCCCGTTGTCTGACTCAGTTCTCTCTGGGGTGCCGTGTCGCCACAGGACTTGGGTCTCAAGGCCCAGGATGGTGTTCCGGGTGGTGGCGTGGGGCGCTGGGTAAGCTTCCAGCCACCCAGTGGTTACTTCCACCATTGTGAGCCCGTGGCGCTTCCTGTGGCGGGTCTGTGGCAGTGTGATGTAGTTGATCTGCCAGGCCTCTCCATATCTGTATTTCAGCCATCGCTCTCCATTTCGCTGGGGCTTCACCCGCTTGGCATGTTTGATTACAGCACACGTCTCACATCCGTGGATGATCTCTGCAATGGTGTCAATGGTGAGGTCCACCCCTCGATCTCGAGCCCACCTGTATGTTGCATCCCTACCTTGGAGGCCCGAGGTCTCGTGGGCCCACCGGGCTATGAACAGTTCACCTTGGCGCTGCCAGTCCAAGTCCACCTGAGTCACTCTAATCTGAGCAGCTTGGTCTGCCTGCTGGTTGTGTCGATGTTCATCAGTGGCCCGACTCTTGGGTACATGGGCATCCACATGGTGCACCTTCACAACGAGGTTTTCCACACGGGCTGCAATGTCCTGCCATACTTCAGCAGCCCAGACGGTTTTACCCTTACGTTGCCAGTTGTTCTGCTTCCATTGCTGCAGCCATTTCCACAGGGTATTCGCCACTGCCCACGAGTCGGTGTAGAGGTAGAGCCTTGGCCACTTTTCTTGCTCAGCAATATCCAGAGCAAGCTGGATGGCTTTCACCTCTGCAAACTGGCTCGATTCACCCTGTCCCTCAGCAGCTGCAGTGACCCGTCGTGTGGGACTCCACACAGCAGCCTTCCATCGTCGATGTTTTCCCACAATGCGACAAGACCCATCAGTGAACAGGGCATATCGCTTCTCCTCATCCGGCAGCTCGTTATATGGTGGGGCCTCCTTAGCACGTGTCACCTCCTGTTCTGGTGACATCCCGGAATCTTTGCTCTCTGGCCAGTTTGTAATCACCTCTAGTATCCCTGGGCGGCTGGGGTTCCCTATTCGAGCCTGTTGTGTTATCAACGCAACCCATTTACTCCACGATGTGTGGAGGAGGCCTTTTCTTTGAACATCCACCCCAGCACCGGCAGTCGGGGTGCCAGGAGGAGCTGTGTTTCAGTGCCGACCACATCTGAGGCAGCCCGAACTCCTTCGTACGCTGCCAGTATCTCCTTCTCAGTTGGTGTATAATTAGCTTCAGAACCTTTGTATCCCCGGCTCCAAAAGCCTGGAGGTCGGCCTCGGGTTTCCCCAGGTGCTCTCTGTCAGAGGCTCCAGGTAGGGCCATTCTCCCCGGCTGTGGTGTAGAGCATGTTCTTAACCTCCTGCCCTTCCCGGACTGGCCCGAGGGCTCCTGCTTGGGCACTCTCCCGCTTAATTTGTTCAAAGGATTGTTGTTGCTCAGGGCCCCATTCAAAATCGTTCTGCTTATGGGTTACGTGGTAGAGAGGGCTCACAGTCAGGCTGTAGTTGGGGATGTGCATCCTCCAGAACCCCACAGGGCCCAGGAGAGGCTGAGTCTCCTTTTTAGAGGTTGGTGGGGCCATGGCTGTTATCTTGTTTATCACCTCCATTGGGATGTGGCGATGCCCATCTTGCCACTAGGAATTGAATTTCCCTTGCAGGCCCCTTAACTTTCTTTTGCTTAATGGCAAAGCCGGCCTTCAGGAGGATTTCAGTTATCTTCTTGCCTTTCTCAAAGACCTCCTCGGCTGTGTCCCCCCATACAATGATGTCATCAGTAAACTGCAGGTGTTCTGGGGCACCACTTTTCTCCAGTGCAGTATGGACCAGTCCATGGCAAATGGTGGAGCTGTGGTTCCACCCCTGGGGCAATCGATTCCAGGTGTACTGGATGCCTCTCCAAGTGAACGCAAACTGTCGCCTGCACTCTGGCGCTATCGGAATGGAGAAGAACGCGTTAGCAATGTCAATCGTGGCGTACCACTTGGCTGCCTTCGACTCCAGTTCATACTGGAGCTCCAGCATGTCCGGCACGGCAGCACTCATTGCTGGCGTAACTCCATTCAGGCCACGGTAGTCCACAGTCAGCCTCCATTCGCCATTAGGCTTTCTCACTGGCCATACAGGGCTGTTGAAGGGTGAGTGAGTTTTGCTGATCACCTTCTGGATTTCTAGTTGGCGGATCAGCTGATGGATGGGGACCAGGGAATCTCGGTTGGTGTGGTACTGCCGCCGGTGCACCGTCCTGGTAGCAATTGGCACTCGCTGCTCCTCAACCTTAAGCCGCCCCACCACTGAGGGATCCTCTGAGAGGCCGAGTGAGGTGGACAACTGTTCAACCTCCTCCAGGGCAGCTACACCAAAAGCCCACCGGTACCCTTTTGGGTCTTTGAAGTACCCTCTCCTGAGATAGTCTATGCCCAGGGTGCACGGGGCATCTGGGCCAGTCGCAATGGGGTGCTTGTGCCAGTCCTTCCCAGTCAGGCTCACTTCAGCTTCCAGTAGGATCAGCTGTTGGGATCCCCCTGTCACTCCAGAGATGCAGATGGATTCAACCCCACTGCAGCTCGATGGCATCAGGGTGCACTGTGCGCCAGTGTCCCCCAAAGCCTTATCCTCTTGTGGGTCTGATGTGCCAGGCCATCGGATTCACACTGTCCAGTAAATCCCATTATCCCTTTCCTCCACCTGGCTGGAGGCAGGGCCCCTCTAATCCTGCTCATCGTCACTCACTTCTTGTAAGAATGATTTACTGGTCCCCTCCAGAGGGTCAGACATAACGTTGGCCATTCTGTTCTGCCTGGGGGATTTCTGACTAGACACTGGAGCTGCGCTTTTCTTGGAGGACTCCCCTTTTGTGATGGTCTTCCCTTTCAGCTGCTCTACTCGTGCAGCTAGGGCGGCAGGGGGCTGTCCATCCCACCTCCTCATGTTTTCTCCATGGTCACGGAGGAAAAACCACAGGGTGCCTCGTGGTGTGTGCCTTCTGCTGCCTTTCTCTTGGGTGGGGAAACGTTTACTTCTAATGGCTGAGACATCGGCCCATGCAGGTGGAATGTAGGACATGTCCTCTTCCATTTTCTGGACCCTCTGAGACAGTTCCTCCACAGCTGAGACCCAGGAATGTTGAGATGAAGGGAGATTTCCCTCATATTGCCGGAGCTTGCCAACCACTCCATCCACTGTTAGAGTGTGGGTGTCTGTCCACCAGGACACTATTGCCAGTGCTTTCGAGTGTGCTTCTGGTGCGCTCTTCAGGAACTTTCGCCACATCAGGTGTGTGCAAGGGGCCTGATCTGGGTGCATGGGTGACTGCTCATCATTCAGATCACCATAGATCATCTCAAACACAGCCAGTTCCCTGAGGTTCTGGATGCCTTTCTCAATGCTGGTCCATTGGCTTAGCTGACATAGGATATCATCCTTGTAGGGGTGCCTCTCCCTTACACTGAGCAGGAGTCGCTTCCAAAGGCTGAGGATTTGAGTCTGTTTCCCTATTTCCCTATCAATGCCAGCGTCCTTGGCCAAAGATCCCAGCTGCTTGGCCTCTCTCCCCTCCATCTCAAAAGCACTGGCTCCATTGTCCCAGCATTGGAGCAGCCAGGTGCAAATCTGCTCATCTCCCAGGCGGCCGAAATCTCTCTGCATATCTCACAACTCAGTCGGGGATAGAGATCAGATGATCACATCTGGTCCTTCCTCCTGTTCCTGTGATGGGCCTGGGTCATCCCCATCCCCCACTTTGCGAGCTGATTTTCTGGTATATTTGGTTTTCTGTATCGGGGCGACTGATACCGGCACTGGCTGGCTCTGGCTCAGCTGCTGTGCTGGTGGAGGCGACTGAGACTGGTTCTGCCTGTTCCCCCGGCCCAGCTGCTGTACCAGTAAGTTCACTCTCACGTTCTGCAGCCCTTTCTCCCCCTTGAGGGCAGTGGGTGGTATTAAGAGGACACAGTAGGCATGGGCAAGTCCCCAACACATTGCAGTGATTTGTGTCTCCTGGGTTTTGCCAGCTTGGTAACACACCCTTTCTAAGCACTCCATCAGCTTACCAGGGCTCTGCATTTGTTCATGAGTGAAATTCCAGAGCATTGGAGGTGCCCACCGACTCAGGCCTTTGCCCATCTTTTCCCACACCCCTTGCCAGTCACTATTATCTGACCTCGGGGCAGGTTTCCGGGCACTGCTATCGTTAGAGAAGTGCCGCATGGCCAAAACCAAAATCAGGCAGGCATTCAGAAAGCATTGTGCCACAATCGCACTGGCCTGCAGGCTCCAAGGATAATGGAAACTCTGAAAAAACGAGAGGATCTCTTCCCCTGGCTCACCCATAGAGGGGGTGAGACCCCTAACAAAAGCCCAGGCTGCAAACAGGCACCGGCCCACCCCCACACACAGTGATACAAACACAGTGTAAGCAGTCAGGAGCCCGTATGACAAAATAAGACCCTTTATACATTTTCCACCGGTAACAAATGCCAGCACTGGGAACATACACTGGATATAAGGATTAATCCAGCCCCACCACGCAAGCAAGTGGGCCAGCATTGCAAACATTTTCTTATCAAAAAAATACAAATGTAAACAGAAAAATTACACCCAACAGATTGCTCTAACACACTCTGTTCAGGGTTTGTCCTTTTTTGATACTTATTTCAGCCCTCTTGTGCCCCACGATGGTGCGCCAAAATGGCTGTGTTGGTTTAAGCCCTGCTGGGACCGGAGACCACGTTGCTGTTGTCCCTCCCCCACCCTCGGACACAAGTAGGGCACAAACCTGTGGTTAAAATAAGAAGAAATTTAATACAACAGTGTGATAAACAATCTGAACAACAACAGTAGCAATGATATCAACAGTAAACAGTAATAACAGTAAAAAAGTCAAAAGATATACAGAGAAATACCGCAGTGAATACAGACAGCTCGCTCACATGCTCCCCGCCGCCAAAGCCACAAAGGAAAAGGTTCCCGCGCTCCCTCCGGACCTGACATCAGCATGGTATGAATAACCCGGCTGGAGATCCCTTCCCCCTCTCTCCTGGGGAAACTTAACCCTATCCTAGCTGAACCAGGAGATTTCCTAAAGGGAAAATTTTTTTTGAAGGGTGCGAAGCACCAAATTGCTTAGAACAGTCAAGAAGAACAAAATATTACAACTTTCAAGGCTTTCTAAACTAATCCTAGAAAAAATACTACTGAGGGTCTTTGAGTTTTAAGTTTGCTCTGGTTAGCTAAACACATCTTTGATGTTTTCAAGATTTTTAGTGAGCAATGCTGAGTGAGTACATTGTTTGCAAAACACCATGAAGGTTAGTTTTTTTAATTCTTGAGCACTTGGAAAGCAGTCAGGTTTTGTATAAAAATTCTTCATTTAAACCATTCCCTCACTGAGAACATAAGGAGTCACAGAAACATATTTGATTCACTATGACAAGCATTTAATCAATGCCAGATTTTACTGTTACCTTCCCAAACACTAACTGAGCTCTACTGTGAGTGTGCATTGCCTTTATTAATGTAATCAAAAAGGACTTTTTCTACAGGGGCCCCTTCTCCTTTCAGTGCACTGATTGGACCGGAGTATTACCCAACCTGAGATGATTTATTAGGACCCACTGATTATATTCTAATCACTCCGTTTAACCATTTTAAAATATGGTAAAAACATAGTCAGCTGAGCTACTCCCCAAATTATCCCACTCCCAAATTCAGCACTAATGGCAACAACTTCTGAACACTCATTGTACGTGTTCCTGTCTACCAGAAGGCAGCAGCAATACAGTGCCATAAAACACATTAAATCATTGTTTTCATGTGCTTTATTTTAATAACAAGCATTGCTTTAAGAGATTATAACATGCTAAAGAGTCCTAGCGGGCTCTATGCTAAGCTTTAATTTCTGAAATATTTGAGATGATGATACTTCAAACATGCAAAAAGTGAAAACAAAGAAAAGGAATTAAAATGTTCACTTTCATTTTTCCAAGTCTTCACATTGGTGGGAAATCTAATGAGAAATCATTCAGCTTCCAGAGACAGGTCGTGTAACCTCAGACCTGCCAGTTCTAAGTGATAACACTGCATTTCTCTTTACCTGGCACAAGTATGGCTACAGCTACTCATGGTCCTGCCTTTTCAGTCCATCACCTGCTGAAGCCTTTAAAGTGTGAGTTTTTTCCTGCAGTGTGAAAGGTGTGGTCCCTTTATGGTTGCTGTTCTGCAAGCCAGAAAATCTAGCATTAGGGCTGCTGATGTAGGATCAGTAGTGCTGACTGAAAGCACCCACCTTGACTGTTCAAATATGTTCAAAACATGCTGACAGGTTGATTTATACTTCTGGGCATTATTACTGGTCTTCTCATAGCTGTCATGGACACCTTATATATGCGTGTTGACTGCATGTTGGGAGACATGCGAGCACATGCTCACATGTCGATTTGGACTGGCTATGGACAGACTTGATGCTGCTGGCCACAGCCTGGCGGTGGGCGGTGCAGTGGGATGCGGCACAGCTGGGCTGATGTTGGTGCTGAGCCGAAGGATTCCAGCCCCAGAACCAGCACCATGCTCCTTATAGCCGGTGCTCACTGATGGTAAATGCAAGGAGAGCTATGGTGAACTCTCAAGCTGAGACACCCATGGGAATCTCTGGACCAGGATGGGTATAGTTCTGTAGTTTCACCTGCCGATTCCTCTGTGACAGCCTCAGTAGTTTAGCCCTGGACCTAATTAGTGTGGACACACACTAATCTCCCTAGTCTTGAATCACACAGATGATGTGTCATTCAAGAACCAGGCACGTTTCTGCTCTACACCTACACATAGGAGGAAGAGAGGAGGGCACTATGGTCACTGAGCTTCCCAGTGCCATTTTTCATGGACGCTGAATGAAAAAAGAAGTTAGGAAGCAAGTTGTTGCCTGTTACCCCTGCAACATATGCAATTTGTCCTAAAGACGAACTGACATCTCCGCTGCCCAAATCTTTGTATTTTTTGCTGAATTATGCTTCTGAAAGGAAAGGTTGTTCCTACTGAAATTTTCTTTCCAGCTAGATTCTATTGGTGCAACACAAAGGCACTTATGAACATTTCGTGAAACAGTCACTTTATTGCAAAATTAATATCATAAGGTAGAAAATTTACATTTCACATAGCTCAGCTCTCAGAAGAAATGTACAAACCATTTTTCATTTGTAGAAGGGAGAACATGAGCTACAAACTGAGAGCAAGACTGGCCAACTGGGTGAGGGGTGCTGAGCTTATAAAATGGGAGTGAAAATGTGAAGTTCATATTATCCTGAGTATTGTTTCAGTTCAAGGACCACACAACATGAAATGCTTCAAGACTTTTACCTAGTATATTGTACACCTGTAGGGGTTTTTTGTTTACCTGAGGTTTCTATTATTTAGGCTGCAAAGGATAAGCATCTTGTAAACAATGAGGTTGGATTACAGGGTTGATAGATGACAGTATTCTGACCTTCCTCTGCAACAGGCTCTTAAAAAGAATAGATAAGGGAATAGGTTCTGATAGGCAAAGATCTCATAGCTTCAGAGCTTTGGGAAATTAAATCTTTTCAATTTAGAACTATTTCAAAGCAACTTGAATACAGAGAAGCCACTCCACAGAGCCATCATTTGCTTTGAGCTTTTTATACCATTTGCTTATGTACTTTGGATGTGTTCACTTCAAAATCTCACAAAGTACTTATTGCTGATTATTGCATTTAACAATACTATGAATGAGGAGGGAAATGCTTTCTTACACTTCAAGTGCTGTGTAAGTACAAGGTTTATTTCACCTATTTCCACATTTCATCTTGTCTGATCATCCCTGAGAATCTCCTACATAGCACATAGCATATTCAAAATCTGACTCGCTCAGACCCCAACAGAGTGCTGGGAAATACCCTGTTATCAAATGGCAAGGCTGCAGATGACCATAAAAGTCACAGTGTTTCCACTAAAACCATCAGCCTCAATCTCCCTTACACTTCTGGAGCAAAGAGGCTTTGCATTTAGAAATGCATGCCATCAGTTCCGAGAAATTTCACTGTAATTTTCTAAAATGAAGTACAAAGGAAAAGCTCAAATCCACTGTTTCATTTAATTTTAACATTAAATTCTGTGTTCGGCAAACAGGATTGGTTTCTTTAATCAGCATTAAACTGTAATTTCCAAAACCCTGAAAAGGTGAAGGGAAGGAATTAATATTGAGGGACGCTTTCAAGGATCTTTGTTTCAAAATGCAAATATTACATGGTAAACATGGTCACAATACTAATTGTGGCTCTACCACTGTCTCACTAAATGAATTTCAAGTCCTGATCTCTCTTGCTCAACATTCGCATCTGCAAAATTATATTTCCTTGCTTCAGAGAAGTGCTATAAAGATTATTTAGTAAAATGTTTGCTCAGGGTTCAGAAAATACCAAGGACTATAAATTATGTGCTAATTTCTCTTAAACTGCACTAAAGCCTGAGTGTTTTGTAGGAAATCCTCACTGCTTCTACAGTTAATTTTTTAATAAGATTATCTAGATAAAAGCACTGTGTAGTAAAAGAATCACTCATAGTTTAGCATCTTCTTTTTAAACTATTACTTGTTAGCTCTGCTGCACATGACACTGATTGATAAGAAATCCAGCCACACGTCAAGTAGTAGTCCCTATATTTAGAAAAAAATGTAGAAGATCTCTAAGAATTATTTATTGCTACTTCTTACTTTCCAAGCTTTGGTTGAGAAAACCTGTCCAGAACTCTCCCTGCAGTTAAGGGCCGTGATAGAAATGGGTGACAGAAACTGACTGAGGAAATTATTCTTTCCTACAGCTCCATCTCAGCAAACACTGAGCAGGGGACCATGTCCTTCCTTGTTAAGACAGCATTTAAGCATGTGATTAACTTGCAGAATGTGCTTCATTGCCAAAAGCACATGTATAAATGCTGTCTTGGAAAAGAACTGTAAATAGACATAATTTGTCAGTGTCCCTTAGACACGTTATTTGGATTCACGTAACACCTCAACCAAACCACAGAGCATTCTGTGTCTGTTAGCTAGTGGTGACTGACCAAGTGCCCCTGACCATTCTAATGGACCACCCCTCTGCACTGTGTGTTTATTTTACAATATATGCAAAAGTATCTAAAAACCACTCCCTTTCTTCCCCAAACCTTATGAGATGTGGTTGATAAGGAATTATCCCCCAGTTTTCATTCAGTGATCTTGTGTAAATGCTTTTCTGCATGCTGTCCAGAAAGCACACATGCTGTCTTGTGAAAGATTCCTGATTTCATAGACGAATACCCCATCACTTCTCGCTTGTGGCATGAAGCTCCTCCTTGGCAAAAGCAGCTAGTCATTAGGTGCTTTGTGAAGAAGTCTGGGCATCGTATTTCCTAAAACTGTGGTTACGGAAAGACTCCCTGCAATGAAATGGATCCATAAATAAAGTTGACAAATGAAAAAGAATCCAAGAAATACCTGCCTTGTGAAAAGGAGCAGCTGACAAATCATCAGCTGAAACATGTTATCTGTTGGGAGGTCAGAGGCATATTCCTTCTTCTGCTCCCACTTCACACTGGACACAGTGGCTTTGTGAAGAAGCATATATTCATAAGTAAAGAACATAATTTAAGACTCTTCTGTCTCAGTCATGAGACTAAACCCAATTAAGTTATGTGGAAATGGAAGGATCATTCTTACTTCATGCTGTCTCACACCACAGGATGCCATGTGTTCATAATGAACACATACCTGTTCTATTTCCATCCTGGCTTCAAATGTTGAAGAAATGGCAAGATGTTTCTAATATCTTTTCATTAGGGCAGGGGGAAGTCTCCTCTAAGGATACATTAAATGACATAAATGCCTACCCCAGGAATAAGCAGCTTGAGAAACACAGTTAATACTACATTCAGCTCCAGTGGAAGCCAGCAGACTTTAACCAAGTATGAAGTTGGCAGTGTATTATGTCCTGGTTTTAGCTGCCAGTGAAACTGCCTCTCTTCCTTGCAAAAATGGGATCTTTTTGTATAACTACAACAGACAGCCCTGTCCTAACTGTACCTTGTGCTATGGACTTTCACTACTGGTTTGTACAGCTCTGGGATCTTCCTCTCAATCATGGGCCTAAGGTTTTCCTTCAGCTTCCCATAGTTCTTTCTGAGCTCCAGCTGGTATTCCCGCTGGTCAGCAGTAATAAGGCGCTTGTTTTTCTCCACTGCTTCACCACACCTAGGCAAAAAGAAAGAAAAAAAAGCATGATATATATTACCTACTTCTGATAAATTCATTAACTGTTGTTAAATAATCTGAATGGCCAAGGATCCAGCTCCTCTGGGCTAGGCATTCCTCTGATAATTTGTCAAGTCCAAAATGATAATGAACTAATAAGAAACCTCTGTCTTTCCCAAGTACACAAGTGGAGGTGATATTTTAAAGACATTAGAAATGCATGAGGGAGCTAATAAAAAACAAATGTAATGACTGCAGAATACTGAGCTACCTGTCTGCTTACTGTAAACAGATGCAGTGACAATAGCAGAAAGCAGAGGCTATATCTTCCGCATAAGGGTAATTTTTACCTAACTCAAACTTATCATTCAGCCATTATGCTTTGTTTGAATTAAGGAGATGAGTATCTTGCTATGTGAGAATGCTTGTTAATTTACAACATGAGTCTATCACTATCAATGTGTCTGCTTGACAGAGAGGGTCAAATATTTTCTTTTGAACAGCTTCCTACATAAAAATGTAATTCTATTAAAAATAAAATAAAGACAATAGTGTGAAATGCTAGATTTGTCAAAAGATAAAACAAATATAAGACTTTAATTTCTACATAATTAGTTTGAAGTGTTACAATTTGCTCCCATTTGGAATGTAAAGCCTATTGAAGCACTGACCATGAAGCAGAGATAACAAGTCTGGACCAAGTGCCTAAAGTGTGAGATGCCAGGATTCATGATGCTAACTTGTATAATTACTTAGACAGTCGTTGCATTATTGCGATTATTTGCTTTACTGATGCAATTCAGAATTTCAATTGCGTTTTACTGACCTCATTATAAACTCTTTGAAGCACAACCGCAGCTTGTTGTGATGTCGGTAAAGTTTGGGGTCTGCTGGAATTTCAGCTAGGAACACTTGTGCTACCTCTAGCGGTCCCTTGTAGGAATAACACAGGAAAATGTCAAAAACACCTGCTTAGACTGAAACAGACCATACATTTGGTTGTTTGTTATTTCATGAGTGGAATTATGAAAGAAAAGAAAACTGTGCATAGGCACCATAACAGGCTGGGTGTTTTCTCCTTTCCCTCCCCGATTTTTCCTTTGGCAAGCAGAGGCTTTGCCCATCAATTTTTATCCTTTCATGTTTTTATTTCTCCTCCAGCCCCACAAAAAAAGTAAACAGACAATTATACTCAGCAGAGAAGAGCTGGGATAGCCCTATTGCCAAACCTCGTTATATGTGAGTAACACAGCTTCTGTGTGTGGCATTACAAGATCCCAAGGGAGTTAAATAAGCCCAGTGCAGAAAAGGGCCACTCTTTCCAAAGCTTACAATGTTTCTTCAGACTAGAGGTTTTTGTTAATGAAGAATCTAGAGAACTGAAAGTTTTTAGGCTTTCAGCAAAGAAATCAAGCTCTGTGAAATAGTGGGTAACACCAAGTTTTCTCTCAGCTATGTCTTCGTTCTTCCGTTTTAATTTTTAAATTGTCTCTTTTTGTTAGCAGGCATACCCATGTTATAATTATTGGATTTCAACTTTCTTTTGGGGCATTCTGGTCTTGACTTCATGTATTTTCTGTGAGTTCATGGTGGTCCCACAGCAGAACTGTTATTATTATTCACATTCCCCAAGGATACACCTGGAGTGAACAAAATGGCTGAAATAGCTAGCGTGCTCGGAATAGAAAATCCTTGGATGCATTCACAAGGCTTCTGTGAATTTCTGCACTTACAACCAAGAGAGCAATTTCATAAGCACTTTCACCAAAAACATACCTAATAAACAGTATACAGTGAATAAATATCAAGTGATTCAGTTTAAAGGCACATTGTGACTAAATGTGTCTGACTAGATGTTCTTCTTCCAGTGCAAGAGATGAGAGCAAAAAAAGAAAGCACAATGAGGAAAATATGCAGAAAGTCTTCATCTGGCTTATTTGGATCCCTTACCTGATTTACAGTGGCTCCAACTGAGCCCTGCAGAACCATCTGGAGCATTTTGGCATCTGGTGGTTCTTGGTTGGTGGCCGCAGTTAGTTCCTGTGTTTTCTTCTGCATATCCTCAATAGCAACTTCAATTGGTGTTAAAATAAACTAATGGAAATGGAAGAAGAGATACTTCATTACCTGAATCAGACATGCAGTTGGCTGTTCTACATCTGGCAATACCACTATCACTCTGCCATGCCAAAAGCAGTAGTTGTGAAACCCAGGAAGACTATTCAATCTAAATGTCATCTTGGTAGATGCTGCATCTCATCCAACGCTCTCTGACATCTCATCATTTGCAAGAATAGGATGTGGATCTGATTCCCTGTTTGCATAAATTCATTATTATTCTAAGTTACTGACTTCATGTCTGAAATGGTTTTGCACTTTCTACCTTTATAAAGCTTCCTTGTCTCTAAACTACCTCTGAACACAATTTAGTTATTTGACTGTACTTTATCAGCTAGAAGTACAGCCATAGAGCTCCACACATACTTCTACACAGCATTACAAACAGGTCAAAGGAAGAATATACACGCTATGCTCTGTTCTCTATAGTAAATATCCATCTTGCATATGTCTATTTGCCATAGAATAGCATTTATGCCATTTCTATTTATAAAAGTAACATGTGTGAGAAATTCAGTCTTCTTCTTTCTGCCAAGCTTAGAATTTGAAAATCTTCTCACCCAAATACTCCTTCAGCCCCAGAGAAATTAGATCTATTCTCAAAACCCAAGTACCTCTTCTTTTTGGATGACATTGATTCTAGTTTTGACATAGGGGAAAGCATGCATTGTGGTTAGGATGGTGTTCCTCTTGTATTGCTCACTAAGCTCTCCTCTGGGGCGCCCATCCATGGTAAAAGGCGTAGTGTACATGAACCGACAGAGGTTGAAGTTCTTCTCAAAATAGGTTACCCTGTCTTTCATCTCATATTCATCAAAATATGGCTCCACAAAAGTAATTTGTATGTATGCCTGAGAAAAGAGGGAAAAAACATTACAGAACTTTACAACCCAAGAAGTGTAAAAGTAATGGTATATGTGAAATATCTCACAGTTCACATTGCCTAAGCATGGTCTGGAAGAGCACAGAGCTGCAAATCCTTCAGGGCTCCTTCTCTTCTTCAGAGCTGAGAAAACTTGCCTCTGGGGAGCTTAACCCTGGGGATCACAGCCAGAGCAGGGATCAGAGATCAGAACTTCTAATAATTTTCATACGCTGTGGCAAGCTACCAACTAAAGCCTTTCACAGAGGCTTTAAGGACATCCCTGGGCACAGAGATAGAGCCAAGTTGGGGGAAGACAGATCCCCCTCTATTCCTTTCTCTTGTATGACAAAGAACTCAACACTCCCAGTAGTACTTTCCCTACCTTATTTGGATCCAGCTTTCTTTTGTCTACAGGAGCAGAGTCCTTAATCACTTCCACAGCATCCTCCCCAAAACACTGGCCATAAAATCCCTGGAAAGGAAATAGATTAATCCTGGAGTGGTTTTAGTTCTTAATACAATGCTAATGATCTGTATGCCTCTACGAGAAAGGAGTGACCATGACAATTTCTGGACTCTGTACAGACAGCTTCATGAACCACAACTGGCCCAGGTAAGGCATCTTCCAACAAGGATCAGTGTGAGTTGCTCACAAAAGAGCAGAACTCAAGGTAAAGCAATCAGAAGGGAACATTGCAGTTCCATGAAAAAGCTGAAAAGATATCAAAACAATTATCTGTCATGCTCAAATCAAATCATCCAATATATTACAGACCTACCCATAAGAGAATGGATCACTTTCAACATTATGCTGTAAAAAGGGCTACAATGGAAAGGACATACACAAAGGAAATAATCTATGGTACAAATCCATTTGTTACTGATTTTTATATAGCAATAATAGAATTACAACTGTGTGGGTTCATTAGAAAGTATAACGTAACAGTGGAGATCATATTAACACAATATTTTTTTCCTTTACCTCTAATCTGTGAGAAATTTCAGGAAGTTTGGTAATTGCAGGCTCCTTATAAACAAATTCCTGTTCATCCAAGTCCCCAAATTTGGATCCATAGAAACCAACACGGAAGTAAGTTCCAAACATTCGCTTTTGACCCTAATTGATAAAAAGAAGGAGGAAAATTACAATTACTTTTTTTTTTTTTTTGTCATCATTGTAGTATTTGGATGCCTTTTTTTCCCAACTGATGTATAAGAAAATGCACTGATCCTACATTTTCCCTATTTCAGATCTAGTTCTATGTATCATCAATGATGGATTAGAAGCACATATTCATAAAGGAAATCATACAAATTAAGGGAACATTTGACTGAAATCTAACTTAGAATTTAGGCTAATCATGAAGTGACTTTTGCAAAACAAAATAACTTATTCTTTTTAATTCCATTGGATACATGTTAACAACATTAAAATTCTGCAGTGAAAATTGGTCAGAATTTGAAACTGACTAGACTCAGCAATAAGATACTTCTGGAGAAAGAGAAGGAAAAGGCAGTGTGAGTGCTGAGAATTTAGCCAGGCTTTTGTATTTCTTCTGTTTTATAATTGAAAACATTAGTTAATTGACAATAAAGATATTTTTCTTAAATATATGTGGCCAGGTACAATCATACAAGTTCTTATTCTAAGTTTGACCCGTTCAACTCTTTTTCTGTAACTCTAAACCAGTTTTATATTAATCTGTGCTTTCTCCTAGAGCATAGAGCCTCTTTCCACTGTAGACTACCCTTTGTAGGCAGGCCAAAGCAGATGGAAGCTTTTGTTAGAAAAAGGAAATAGATCTATTTCACATGAACACCAGTCTTAAACAAACAGTGCAACCCAGCAATGTGTCTTGCTAGCAATGCCTTGCCTCATGAGTACCTTATTAATAATGCTGTCAAAGGCTTTCTGTAACTTGCTGTGTGTCAAGGTAAGCTTCCTGAAGTCCCGATGTGCTTCCAGTATGGGAATGACAATTTTGTACACTTCATTCACAGTTTCATACAATCCCCCCTTGGGAGAAAAAAAATAAAAAGGGAAAAAATAGAAGAAAACAGTCCTCATGCACTCTGAAAAGAAACTAGATCTCCATTAGTGGCCTGGCTGAAAAGGGGATTTATGGGACTCATTCTTTAATCTGCTATGTTGCTTGTTTTAGCTTTCTAAAAACTAATAATAGTACATTGGTAGTTTTGAGCTTCAAACAACAAAATGGATCTAATTTGGATCTCTGATCTGTTGGGCTCTCAAGCCCAAATTCCTGCGTAAAGCACGTGGTTTCTATTTAGGGACTAGAAGAGTTAGAAAACGCAGGTGAGTAGAAGGAAAAGGATTTATTTAGCATGTATGGTTCAGGGCAGCCAGAGCTGCATCTGAACAAAAGCAGTCCAAGTGATATCTTCAGAGATACTAAATCATGTATCCTCTTTAGCACTACAGCAATGATGAGCTACTTCAGTATTAACATTATGACTCCATGGCAAGTGGAGGCTGGTGGATGTATGCTGTGTAAAAGCACAGGGGTAACTCTCACATGTGTTCTAAAACCTATAGCTTAAGCCAGATCTTTTTCTTAAATGTACTGTCTCATGAAATACCAGCCAAAAGGCTTGGCTCATGCCTGGGACAATCACTTTCTGCTGATTCTATCGGTAGTCTGCACAGTAGAGGTGGATATATGGCTCAGCTAGGCTACCTGAAAAGCCTAGCTTAGACAAACTGGCTGAGGCAGGGCTGGGTCAGCCGTAAGATGTGTCTCTGCCTCTTGTTTGCAGTGATGCAGATCTGCAGAGCCTGGTTTAGCAAGACTTTGCTTCCTCATGTACAGAATAAGCTATGGATCTGGCCCAGATAGCTCCACTCCACCTCCTGGTGATTCTGGCCCTCACTCACCGTGCTGAAGAGCTCCGCTGCTTGTTCCAGCAACCCTACCAGGCCACTTTCTGAAAAATACCTCCCAGAACATATACCATCTTCATCTGGAGACAAAACATCATCTGAAACAGCAGACTCCTCTAGCACATTGGGTGAAATATTCTAAAATACATCAGAGCAGAGAAATCAGAAACCTAGATCAATAGTCTGAAACCTAGATCAATAGACTATCATAAAGATTGAGGCAGAAACATTTTCAACATATTTGCGTGATGGGAAGATGAATGAGATTATACAAGTGCAGCCAGGGGATACACAGTTAAATTCCATTTAGAAGCAAATGTAACATCATAAATCTCCACAGGTGGCAGGAGTTTCGCTACAAGAATCCTGAACTTTCTTTCTTGCCTCAGGTTTAAAAGGAAGACTCCTGTACATTCAGAGACTGGCCCCCATCTGGTGGCTGGATTTCCATGGAGCTGCAATAAGCTCTATTTCCCACACTGCAGGGGTCTCAACCAATGTGTCCTGCAAGCTGCTGGCGCCTGGAGGTGGGAAATTCCAAGGTGCACCCCAGACCTCCTGCCACCTGCTTGAAGAAGTTGAACTTTCAAGTTGTTGATTTGACTTTTGCAAGCAGAGGATAAGTCCAACAGACAAAATTGCTCTAAAGATTGCAGTAATTGTATGCTGCTTCTTGCTTCAGCCTCTGCCACATTACACCCTGATACTGCAGAATTTACTCAGTTTCCTGTTAGAGTTACAGATCTTATTGTGTGCTTAAATAAAACCAGATAAAGTACACAGTGTGAGTCACATTTTGAGATTCTAGACCATGAAACGAGTCTACAACTCTTCAGGACCTCTTTGAATAAATAAACAACACTGTGTAGAGTCAACATTAAAAGTGTCATAATACATAGAATTACATGTTAATGAACATGAAAATGTAAGTTCATACAGTCCATACTAGCATTTTTAACTCTCAACTGCAGCAGAAATCCCAAGCTTTGACTTGCTAGTAATTACAAGGAGATAAATTAGTGTCATAGTGTTTCATTTCAGCAGAAACTGGCAATGACAATCTGTCTGAGTGCAGGATAGATGCCAGCTGGCTTGCTAGCTGAGTCCTTAAACACTTCTTTATAAAATGGCAGAGACACTGAGGGCTGTTACTATTGATCATATTTCAGATAAAGAATTGGCACCACACGTCACTAGCAACATGGGACTTCCCCCTCTGGGTTTTGTGAATGAATTTATTTCTCCATGGGTGAAGTTTCCTCCAGTCATCACAGTGCCCAGTCTGCACATCACATCAGCTCCACTAGAAGGGTGAGCACAAAGCTCAGGATGGCATTTGCATGAGTTAATAATATGTCTGAAGTTCAGCCAGAAGGAAAACTGCAGCACGTTTTAGCACACCCATGCCACTTTCTGCCTACAGTCTCATTGAAGATAGCAATTTCAACCAGATTTAGCCTCCATGGCACATACCTAGAGCAACTCATACAACCCACGCTGCAGCTCAATTTCTGGTTTTCCCTTTCTGTTAACAGTAGCCATTAAGGGCTGTTTTCACAGAATGGCATGTGGCCTTCAGTGGCTTTTCTGTTTGGTAGTAAAGGGAAAATAGTCCAGAGGGATGATTTGTTAAGAAAAGTAAGCAAGAAAGTCACAGACACCAATTATCTCTTCTTTGCCTTTAAACCTGTGATAACTAATGTCAGGCATGTATTTCCATGTTTTACAGTCCATGCACTCTACTAAAGAGAGAGCCCTCATGACTTACTCCTGTTGCTTGCATGATCTTTTGCAAAGTGGACATGCCTCACCCACCTTTTGCCTTGATCCACCTTTCATATTGAAGAATTTTTTATGTGACTCGTATAATAAAGGCAATACACCAGGTACTACGTATACCATCAGCAATTTTTTTTTTTACCTCACAAGTATAGTTTTCTTTAAGGAAAAGAAACACTTGTGTAAACTCAAGGGGCTTTACTGTGATACCCATCCCTTATCACCATGTTAGATATCGTCAGGGTAGCCTGCAACCTAGATCCCCAAAACAGCACAGTTGAATTAGGCTACTGCTGAGCCTAGGCTGATTAGCAGTCACCTCAGCAGTAGCCTCACACTAAGTGTGTCTACCTCAGCAGGTAGACACACACTAAGTCCTTGTCCATGGTAATATAAAGTGGGTTTAAAGTCAGTCCATACACAATTCATACTCAAAGTCTGCCTTATCACTGGCAAAGGGGATTTAGTGTAACCATAAATTCAGTGAAAGGGAATTTCACTGAATGTGATCCTGTTCTGATTTTGAGGGATAATTTTGACTGCACAGAGGGTAGCATGTACAGTTTTTTCTGGCACAATGTAAGGAAAAGTGTTACTCTACTGACAATCAGTTTTCTGGACGCTAACAGAGGCACTGCATTTAATCCTCTGCTGTCTCATTTTACTCATCTGTTAGAAGGAGATAACATTTCTGCTCATCCAGAATAATCTTTTTTTATACACATTATTATCATTCTCAATTCCACAATGAATGTATATCATCAATATTAGTTTATTTCATATCTAAGATAAATGAAGAAATTAATTTATCACAGATATGAAAACAGAAAGGGTCAGTGAGTGAGATCTGGATCTCTAGGTAAAGCCAAGACAGTCTGAGTAGTGTTTCTCTCTTTTAACAAGGTCAACTGAACAAGATCTTCACAGGTGCTACAAAACACAAACCTGTTTGTAAAGAATGGGAGCTCTTCTCTTGAAAGGTTTTGTAAAAATACAAAGTGTTATTATAGTTAATTATTGTTACTGAGCAAACTGAAATTCAAAATTATGCTGTCAGATAAAGAGTTGTATAATTGGGTTTCTGGTCATTAAGGCATGTTACTAACTCTCTCCTGTAGAGCAACTATTCCTTTGGCAAACATGTATTGACGTAAGCATTTGAATGAGAGAGACCGATTTTTGTTGCTTTTAAACTTCTTTTTCTTGCCTAGTGCCTTGTAGAATAAACTTCGGTTCTCTAAAATAACGGGAAACATGCATTCATGGCAATATGCATCATTTGGGAGCAATGGAAGGAGGAACTGCATTAGGGGTCAAGTGTGTGAGATTACAAGCATTCAAGGCAGCCTGGGAGCAGGATGACATTGAGAAGGGAATGCGGATTTCACCTCTATCTAGATGGTGGTAGTATGTAACAGTTAGAGAGAAAAGAAGAAAATTGAAGTTATGAATGGAAGTTAGTATTTAGGAAGTATACAAAACAGATAAGGGATGCGAAATGGCAGAAGTATAAATCCATGGACAGTTAAGTTTAGCCAGTAAAAAGAGTATATACAGCTATTTTAAGAGTAAAGGAATTTAATAATAACACTAGTCCATCGACTGATTGCTAAGGTGAAATTGCAAATACTAAAGCCTAACGTACTGAATTCAGTGCAAAATGCCAAGTGATTCAATCATGTTCACGTCTACTATTCTGAAGGGAAAAAAAAAATCCAGGCAGTATGGTTATATCAAGGGATGATGAATGTACCAACTACTAGTGTTAGCCATTTCAAAATCACCTGGACCATAAAATGGGTTCCTCGACAGTTTAAAAGAGCTAAGCAAAAGGGTATTCAGGCAACGAATACCGAATTGCCATATGTTTTAGAAAACTGGGGAAGTTCCAGAGGACGAAATATGCTTTGGGGACCACATTTTTTTAAAAGTAAACAAGATGAGCAGATAGTGATAGGTTTATCAGTCTGCATCCAGGATAAAGTGGTGGAAATACAGACACAACATTTTACTAAAGAAAAAATGAATTGTATTGTAATTAATCTGAATCAACACCAGACTATAGAAACCTGATACTTTTAAAGAGATTACAATCTCATAAAGGCAATAATACCCAAACAGTAGATGTCTGTACAACATCTGAGTTGATTCTGCAAAATATTTCCATTAATTAGTTGGAATGATTCATAGTCATTGCAGCAAAAGCTCTGTAAATGAACAATGATATTCACTGGTCTTAGAGAAAAATGATAAAGGAGGAATCATCAACATATGGGAATATTTTAAGGGTTCGGTCATTTGTATTTTAATAATGCATGAAGAAAAGCAGTAAAATCATTGAATTTGCACATGAAGTCAGTTCAGGTAAGAGTAACCAAAACTGCATAATCTGATAAACTACATATAAATATCTGCATTTCAAAATGGCTAGCTCTAACAACAAAAAGTTATGCTTTCATCTATATGATGTAGAAAAGAATGGTGAAAAACAAAACCCAAGAAAACTCTCTGGAAAAGATCAATGTATTACTGAGTAAAGAGCTCAACAACACCAAAAAACACAGTGGAGTCTTTGGAGAGATAAACTGATAGGTACTTCCCAGGCCTAAAGAACTTACGGGACATTTTTACTTGACTTGGATGTGACTGTGTATAGACTACAGTGCTTGCATCACTCATCAATCAGAAAGGTGTTGGTTAGTAACTGGAGGACAGTGAGAGGATTGGAGAACATGCCTGAGTAGCTCCAGTTACCTAGATTGTGAGAAAGAAGTTTGAAAGATGCATCTGTCACAGTTGAGAAGTAACAGCCTTAGGAAAAGGTGTGTGATAATGGAGAGATTCTACTTATCAAACAAGAGATTACAGTATCCAACTTCCACTTGAAAGAGAAGTTAGAGACAACCAGGTAGTAAAGTACCAGTTTTCGTCAGTAAGCATAAATCAGTTGGAACAACCTACCAAGAGTGGTGACTTTTCCTCCCCATATGCTGCTTAACACAAGAAGGAATACACCCACTAGAACAGGCCATCCCAGCTTTATGCTGTTAGAGCTTGGGAGCCTTTTCTTACCTGAAAGCTGACGCTGCCCACTGGAAGATAGTTTCGGTCTTCAAGCATGCTAAGGTACTCTGCTACCAGTGCTGCAGCATGGACCAGACACATGGCTGCTTCTGTGTAGCTCTTCCTCTTGGTGTGCTTCTCTGCCATGTTCTGCAGCCAAGTCAGCCTCAAGTCAGGGGATGTCTGATATCCTTTGGCAATTCTAACAACACAGGGTGGAAAGGAGGTGTGAACCATCACTTCTTCTCAAATAAAAGAAAGAACCTTTATAAGTCTCCACCTGGGTTGAATGGAAGGAGACATACCTGTCTTTATTCTGTATGATTCACTAAGCACAGGGCAAAAGAAATGGTTAGGAAGGGATAGGCAGGACACACAGAGGTTATGAGGAGTGTAAACTGCTGAACCCAAGACTCTTCAGTGTTCATCAATCCCCAACTCCCATTCTTGCTCATCTATGACCACCTTTGAGTGGCTCCACTGCAACATGTTCACTCCCACAGCCTGGGCCCCCTATGACACATCAGCTATACTAAAGCGGGATTGTACACAAACAGAAGAGTTAGACAGTTTGTTCAAAGCTTGTCCCTAAAATGCACAGTTCTGGTGCTAACTTCATTGCAGAATTTCCTCAGTAGCAATGCTAAATGAATTCACCTGTACATGAGATCCATGAGCATCTCTGGATCTTCCTGAAATTCCCTCATTTTCACCGTATCTGACAGGATGCTGTTCAGATTACACAGCAGCTCCTCTACCTGCAGTAATATAAAAATCAACATGCATTTCTCAGATGCTTATTTTTTCCCTTCTAGAAAAACAACAGCATCTGCACCAGACGATGTTATCCTCTTTTAGTCCCTCTTAACGCAAGAAAATGTCAGGATGCTGAATTGCTACAAGATATGTTTTTCCAACACTATTCAATGCAGCAAAGAGTGCTGACATAGTAGATCTTATATTTTAATTAATCAAAATGAGCTGGAACCTTTTGATTCATTTATTTCTGAATGAAAAAAAATCAAACCTATGTGCTAATGGAGCTCAGTTATAGTTGATCTGTGATCTGATATCAAAGCAGTTGTTTTTGTAAGTCTTCAGCACAAGCTGAATTACTGTAAGAATTTTAGCAAAGCATCTTAGAGTTGTCTGAAATGTTTTTCATTATTGCTGCCGCTGCATTATGAACTGACAAAGGGAGAGAAGTTTCCATCATGCTACTTGTCTGAAAACATAATGAATCACATTCCATCTTAGGAAACTCTTATGTGGTACAGTTCCTGCTGGGGTCTAGAAGAAAGTTGTACCCAAAGCTAAGAGATGATTCTCCTGTAATGTGATTTCTGAAGAACTTCTTAAGGGTTTATTCTATGGAATTATGTCCTTCATTTCTTCACTGCTTATTGTTGTGTTGGAAATGAAGTCATGCAATAATCCTTGCATCCTTATTTTCATTGCTTTGGAAGACCAAGATCTTGGACTTGTTCCAAGCACATTCCTATGTGAAAGCTCCGGATAAAAGCCACAGATGTCAAAAAATATTTGACCTGAACGGGAAATGGAGTTGCCTGCATATCTGCATCTTCCTCTGC
The DNA here is from genome assembly GCF_965140245.1 of Athene noctua. Lineage (NCBI taxonomy): Eukaryota > Metazoa > Chordata > Aves > Strigiformes > Strigidae > Athene > Athene noctua. Next base: position 71,684,315 of record NC_134077.1, read on the forward strand.
ATAGGCTAGGATGGTTCGTAAGGACCGTCGAAGGAATTCCTCATTAAACTCGGGCGATTTTCCAACCAGCGAGGCTAGTGACATGGTCACCTGCATCTTCACTCTTGCAAAATTCTTTCAGAAGAAAAAATAAAAACATGAAAGAATGTTGGCTGCACTGCATCATACCTCCATTTCACATACCTCTGTCTGATGCATAAAGAAAGCCCACTTTCTCCTGCTCACACTGAGTGCATTAAATTCACTGCTCACATGAGTGGCCTCTGGTGCATCAAAGCCAGTCCTGTTTTACCTGGTTAAGCCGAAGTTCCCTAATTCTGACATGTCTGAACTTTGGGGCAAGAATACTTCTTGGAATACATATGCTTGCTTGAGACAAGGGTAAGACAGAAGCACCTCTTTCCCTCCTCTGAGCAGGCCAGTGGGTGTATAGATCAGGCCACCCACAGAAGAGAAGAGGAAGCAGGACTGGGAAAAGATTCTGGAAATAAGTCTGGGAAGCAAAAGACCTCTGAGGGTTTCATCTGGTGATGCACTATACCTTGCTGATCATGGTGTCTCAGAGGCACATTTTATTCCTGCAAAGCCAACACCTTTTACTTATGCAAGTGCTTTTAAAGTAACAACTAGGGAAGAAAATTCTGTGCAGTATCAGATGCTATTCAAAATGCTAATGCATGTCCTTCCATGCTAGGACATTGTGAACCTACATGTATAACATAGGTATTTTATTCCATGTGTGTGCTAAGAGTCTCGTCCTGAGACCAAGGGGCCAGCAAAGAATTCCCATTAATACAAGCATACAGTAGTTCTACTGAGGTTGTAATTGCATTAGAATAGAACTAGTCTAAGTAGTTCTGACACAGGAGTGGAAAAAAAAAGTGACAAAATTAAGAGTATTTCTTATGCATCGTACAGGCCTTTCTATGAGAGGACTAATGCCATTCCATTTGAAGATTTATAAATGATGCAGAAAACCTCACATTTTCCTAAACAAAATAATGAACAATAGTTAAAACTACTTTCCCCTATACTTCTAGCACTTATTCTGGCTCAAATGTGCATAACATATGACTTATTTATCTGCATATGTGTTCCATTTGCTATCACAACTTCAGTTTTGGCTTCAACTGATCACAAAAAAGGGTTGTACAAAACATACTGCTGTTCTCAAAATCTTACACTGGTAGAGCTGAAGCTGTATCTCATGAGGAGATAAAGAGTGGCACAGGCTTGAGTCCGTGTAATATCTATGCTGCTGCTGCAGTGATGGAGAACTCTTTGACACAGGTCAGCGCACTGTTCGACCTCCTCTTCAAACAGGAAATCTCCAAACTAAGTGAGACAGAGAAGAAAATATTCATTACTCTCATTTCTGGCCATGAAAACATGACTAGCGTAGTGCATTCTTAGGAATCAGACAAAATCTAAACTTTGCAAAAACTGCCTTTTATACTTTTTTTTTTTTTTTAATTAGGACTTCTGATTCCTGTGACACCTGTTTTCAAGCTTTTCTACAGAGAAAAAGGGCTTGAAAATAGTCTTTGTATTTTGAAAAAGAGTGGCAGAGAGAATAAAAAAATTTCTCAGATTCCTAGGGCTCCAGGAGCTTTTGAAAACATCAAATATTGCAAAATTCCTAAAAGCATGAAGAGTTGCTATTTTCAGAATATAGAATGGTTGATGAAACATGCAAATACTTCCTTAAGCATAAGGAGCAATTACTAGCTGTTTGCATCAACGTTCTACCCTTCCCCAGCCCTCCAGCGTGTTCTCCCTATGGTGTGCCACAAAACTTCCATTGCTCAGCTTTCGTGCCAGACCCTCCTTTACAGTGTCTCTACAATGTGCTTGACAGACAGTGCGGCCAGGGGAAAGGATGTCTGTCCTTAAGAAACTCTCACTGTAGACAGCACAGATACACCAATACCATATATACAGACATAGGGATGATAAAGGTGTGTGAACAGAACACAGGATATTATTTCTCATTTGCAGGCCCATTTCCCAGTTCTCAACTTCTCTTCACTCCATTATCTTACTGTTTTATGTCTAATTTATATTACAAGCCTACTGGCACAGGGTTCTATAATTTTTATTTGTAAAATAACACATATAATACCTACAGTGTAATAGAAATAATTGGTATGATTGCTTCATAAAATACACAGAGTAAGCTTAACTAGAAGATCTATTTCAATGAGATTGCTTCACAAAATTCATTATTGTAATTGTAAGTTAGCTTTCAAAGATAAAGTAGAGTGAAAACATAATTATGAGTTCCATAACTACTCAGATATCTACCCTGTAATTAGGTTTTGTCAGCCAATCTGCATTTAACAGTAGATAGGCATTAATTGGACAGGAGTATCCTGTTTGATGTTTGCATTTTAGAATGGTTTAGGGGAAAAAAAAATTTAATGCACGTTTCCATTTTGGAACTGCTTTTCTTTGTAGGAGAATGAATCTTAAACAGATTTTACAGAGTCCTCATGAAGCACCTAACACATTATGACCCATGTTATAAAAATGTTGTGTCCTCATACACATTTTGAAATATTTTTTTTTAATTGGTGATACGGAAATAAAAGAATGATTAGGATTTGGCTTAGTTTTTAGGCAGAATGAAGATGAAATATGTCAACATCTCAGAATCAATTTAGAATTTTGGAACCTATCTTAGAAGTAGAAACCTAGAATGATTCCCCCTGATCTCTGATGAGTTAGCTTTGATGTCTCTGCTCCCAACTGGTTGGAAACTAGTCTGATGATATAATAATTTAAATTCGACTTTATGGAATCTATGCAATCCATGGCATTAAAATTCCTAATTAAAATCAGAATTTGAAATATAATGGGTGGAATATTTTACCTTTTTATTAGTAAATTTTCTGTATTTAAGAATAGACTGCTAAAACCACAAGATTATTCAGATTCAGTTATTCCACCTTGTGTCAATGAAATAACCTTACAACAGCTGTAGAAGTCCCTTAACATCCCTATGGATAGGCATTTGTACTTACATATGTATAACGTATTTAACGAATGACAAGGAAAAGTGGTAAGTGAATGCACACAGCTCTGCTCTAGAAATGCTGCTTTAATAACTTGATTGTAAGCATGAAATCAGAAGCATGTAAAGAGCATACCTTAGCAATGAGTGCTCTGAGTGTAGCAAAGCAGTGAGTCAGGTAAGTGGTGCTCTGATCACAGCCAAGAGAATTTATCAGGACTTTCAAAACTCCTCCCAAAAGATTGTCTCTGCACTCTGCTGCAAAGCTTGCCTACACATGGAGGAGAAAAAAACCCAGTAACTGCATGAGATAATTCAGCAATGAACTGGCACATAGGAACTGAAGTTTTGCTCTCCTATCCATGAGACACATCCAGGAGTTCAAAGATTGCATTTTCTATTTGTTAAGATCTGCTTCAGAGGAATTTCAAAACACTTTTGTAGTGATCAGGAAGAAGAGGGGAAAATCTCCCAAACATGTCTCAATATCCACAGACCCTCCAATATACTTTTTAAGCTCAGTCAGCTTCTGCAGTGGCTCTGAAGGTCTGTCCACTTTCTGTCCAAGCTTTCATGTACCTTGGATGAGGAAGTGAACCTGTGGTGGGCAAGCACTATCCTTCCCCTTCTCCCTCATGCTCTGATTTCCTGGGCATATAGGTGAAATAGGTCTTCTCGTATGTTCTGATCAAACCCACAACCCAAATAGTGGGGACGCTAGGTGCTGTAAGTGGTGTCACGCAAAAGTCATGCCCAGTACTATAAGCATCAAGTAGGTAAATGCTTTTCTACTAACAGGTTTCAGAGAATGAAGTTTTCCCCTTGCTATCTATGAATATGCATGTTGTGCCAACAGTGGTATTCCCATGCCCATGAATTCAGAGTGTCTCTCCAAAACCAGGAGACCATGTCTAAACAGAGTCAGCTATCCTGGTACCACTGCTGTCAAAGGACCTGTGAAATTTTACTGCATCTGACTCCTAGAAGTTAAGTAAGTTCTGCATGTTACATTGCTCTAAGGGTCATATCTCTTTTCAGAAGGACTCCATGCACATGGAAGATATTTTCCTACACTGAGCACTCTGTGGGAGTCAAGGTTAAATCCTTTTGTCTCACAGGATCATACATGCAAGTATGACCAAAGGTCACACAGCAGACCAGTTCTAAATTACTAAAATCTTCAGATACATTCCAAACTCCAGGATCATAGTAAGACAATGGAAATGGCTTTCAGCAACAACTATTGAAGACAATGTGGTAGATTTCCCTTCCTTTCACATAAGTGCAATGCCCTACAGTAGAAGAGGCTTGTGGAAAAGTGTGAAGTAGGCAGCAATTTAATCTTTGGATTCATTATTCTTCATCTTTTTTTTTCTCTTCAAGATTATACAAGTTTACAGAAGATCATTAATGAAAACGTTTTGCACTGCCTAAGAAACAAAAGGAGAAATATATCTTGCATCCCCTGGCTTCTGAGGGAACAGGGATTGATACCAAGCCAGCTCTGTTGTTTCCCACCTGGATGATGTTCTCTTGCATATCAAGAATGATCAGGTTAGCTTCAGTTGCCAGGTTTCCACTGATCAGAGCTTCTTGATCTAGCTCAGCTTTTGTCCTGCAAAAAGGAGTTTTAATTAAAGCATGCAGAGAGTACCCCAAGAATTAGATGGCCTGCTGCTTAAACAAAGTTGAAATACAAGTTATACCATTCTGAATGATCCCATAAGATCAAACAATGAAAATAGTGTTCAGAGGTGTTTCTTAAGAGCTATGGAGTCAATTGAGGAGACCTGCTATTATAGAAAAGAAGTCCCAAAGGGAACACCTGAAATCTAGGCCTCTGGATAGTTCAAATTCTTCTGCTTCCTCAGCAGCAATGTATGTAATGGATACTTTGCCCTCAATATCATGTTCAATTGTTCAGTAAGATATGCAGTAATTTCTGAATGCATTGCCGGTAGCAGGACACCAAAACTCAACACAGAATAAAAGGTAACCGATCTAACACTTTTAGAAAAATAAAAAGAAAGAATAGCAGGCTTGGGCAAAGGGGAAATTGCTTCAACGCCATAGCAGCAGTGTTTAATGTAGGCAATTTAAAACGTTGATTCTTGAGACTGTTGACAACGTAAGACAGCAGGTCCAACAGCTGCGGGGTCAATACAGCAGTGCCCCAGGCCATTAAAGAGAGGACTGAAACATTTATAAAAGACAGAAAGTGGTGGTAAGGTAATGCATTATACTCTCTTAGTTCAGACTTAAAAGATGAGGTCTGGAACACAGCTCCTCTGCAGCTGAATGCTCTAAGCATAGATGCAGTTCCTAACAAAAGTATATTTTCAGAGATCCCTTCTATGTCAGAAACAAAAAAAAGGAGGCTTTGTTCTTTTTCCTGAACTGCTCAGAAAAGGGCCGTTGCATGGCCAGAAGATGCTCTCTAGAGCTTGAGATCAGCGCTGCTCTGACTTATGCCAAAATTCCTAAGCTGCATTTCTTTGGCTGGAACAATCACTGAATCGCACTTCTTACAATCACACTTCTGAGTGACTTCAAAACCTGTGGCTTTTCTGCTACATTCACTTATCTTTTCTGCCCAGTGGAGTCTTACCCCGAAAGAAAAGTAAAGAGCCATCCTTTTGGGAACAACCAGATAATTCTGGGGAGGGCTAGGAAAGGAAGTCAGGGCACTTGTATGATTATTACAATGACTCAAAGCAATGGAGAACAGAAGGGTTGGCCAAAAGGCTGGTGCTATAATCAAGACAGGGATCACTAAATATGAGTAAGAACTGAACAAATTAAGCAAACAGCATAGCCATTTGAACCACTTCCAGCAACCACTGAGCCTTGCACATTAACCATGCTAACTGGATCCTCTCTGATACCACATGTAGCTTCTAACTGCAACTACAACCCCAAAGCATGCTGGACTCAAGGAGAAGCAGTCTGAGTGGTGACCTGTGCAAACCTGCTGTGCCATGTACTACGTGTAAACACCCTACTTATGGGACATACACACTAAAGAGATCCAAAATGGATGAGAACAAAGATCTCACATACAACAGTGGTAAATGCCGGGTAAAACAGAGAGGTCTGGACAGTATGCAGTTTTACTTATGCGACCAGAAATTTTAAGTGGTTTAAGTAACTACTGAAAGATATGTGGTAGAGCTGCTGCTTGAGGACTTTTTTATTCTGATTTCAATGAAACTGGCTGGGAGAAAGCAAGCTGGTTTCAGGGCAAACCAAGAATATTCACACAGGATCTGCACCTCTTCCAATCTAGCACAGAAAGTGAAAGGATTATTTTTTTAAAGTTTGGATAAATTCCAAATCAATTATCTTGTGTTCAAAAATGTATGTGATAGTCATGGATGAATGCTAGGCTATAACTAGGCTACAACAATGTAGTTGCTGCATAGCACAAGCCAGTGTTCTCGGTTCAAATTCATGCACGTTGAAGGATATCATGGGAGCTCATAGCAGAGCAGATGAACTCATCAGAGGCCACTGCCATCTGACACACAGTGGATCATCAAGATAGTCAAAATTCAAGCAAGTACCTATGGACAAATGACACATCTCCTTTAGGGAAAAGCAACAAGTTCTACGCTTACAGAAACTTAGCATGTACCATAAGAAAAAGCTGTTAGTAACACACATCATTCCTGAAAATACAGTTTTCCATAAACCTAAACACTGACTTATCTACTACTATATAATGCTGATAAGGTGAAAAGTACTGAGACATCACAACTTAAAACCTGCAACAAGAAAAACGTTCACTACAGAATCATCTTCCCCTACTCCTGCTTATAACTCTTCTCTTTATAACTCGTTATAACTTTTTATAACTCTGTTATAAAATAACAGTTTTAACATAGCACACAAAGCCCACCTCAACTGATTTCATGTGGCAAAACTTAGACTACAGTAATTTATACAGTGACGAGCCATAGCAACATCTAAATAAATGTCGTAGCAAGCCTCTGTGGAGTATTTGATACAACTTGCATCAACAAATAGTGTTTACTACACTGCTAATCAGAAGGAAAAGTGTGTAGATAACTATTTAAAGTCCTCACTCAAGTATTTGTGATCTCTTTGTTGTCACAGAAACAGTTGGTTACTTCTGCTACACAAACATTTTCTACTTCTTTCTCTTTGACAGAAGAGAGAAAGGATTGATTCTAATAGAAGCAATATATATTTATTACACTACTTACTTATCTTGTCTCTCATTTGCCTGCCGCCATTGAGTCTGCTCCTTTCTCCAGCGCAGGTTTTCATTTAGCCCTGCCAATCTGTCATTCCCTAAAAGCGAAACATGTATCAGTGAGATTAAAGCAAAAGGGGACACCTGAAGTCTGATAGTTTACTGAAAGAAGGAGATACATGTCTGTAGCTGTCTGTCAGAAGTAAAACCATTCAGCTTTACAGCCTCAGGGCTCTAGTAAAAGCACAGACTCCCATCATTCTTTTCACCTAAAATTTTTACAAAATTAATTTGCTTAATGTCTTCAAAGACCAAAACACAAATTATTCCATTTATTAAGTGAAACTTTTTTTTTTCCATGAATGATTTGTTCTTACTGACAGTTTTGACATAATTTCTTGGCTCTTGATTAGACACTAACGCAATTTCTCAGAATGTCTTAAAACTTCTTATTTGACCTCATATTCTTCACCTGAGAAGAGCTTAGTCCTAGGTATACCTTGGATAGTTCAAAGCTAATGATATTTTTATCCACAGCAAAACAAAGGTCTGCAAGAAAAAGGACTGCAAGGGTGAAAAATATAAGGATTAAAATGGGGACTGTGTATAAAAACCAACAAAATAATTTATGTCTACAACCTCTTGAGATCCTCTCAAAGGACATGGGGGGAGAGGGGTATGAAGTACCAGCTGGTATTCTGCAGCGCTTCATCATTTCTCCTCTGGCTCCTTCACCTCTCAGTAAAGCCTCTTCTAATCGGGCCTTAACATCTCGTGACTTCTGGAGTGCTTGGGTGCTAACTTTATCTGAGCTTTGTTTACCCTGAAAGTAAAGTCAAAGCAATCAACACTAATGCTTCCATCTTTGGATATGAGTCCAAATTACATCTCCAGACCCATATACAACAGGAGACCTGTAGAGAGGGCAGAAAGCAATGAATATGACTGGCTAATATATAAAGGCTAATTAAATGTTATAGATGTAGAAAGAGGTAGTATATGTACTACTATTAAACACAGATATGTAGCTCAGTGCTACAGAGAGAGAAATTAAGGTTCAAAGAGAAGGTTGGTTGTTCCATTTCAGACACACCCTGTTAGAGAGGGGAGTCCTGATGTCCAGTCTGAGCTCTTAACTAAAGGGTCATCCTTAGTGCCATGTCCAGTACTTTCAGGAGCTGTCAATATATTGTCCATCAAAAATAGGCTTCAAATCCCCAGGAAAAGGAAAAGAATAAAATAATTTAAGCCAACTTCATAGGATTTCCTCAAAAGTTTTGTCTGCATTTTGATTGAAGGCTAGTGCCACTGATTTTATCTGAATGAATTTATCCAGTCATAGCATAGATTAGACAGGAGCTAATTTAACAGTTGTAAATGACCAATATCCCCTGGACAGCTGGAAGGTAAGGAAAAAAAAAATTAAACCAAAACAGAACAACAAAGTTAGGCCATGTTCACTTACTTTGTACTCAAAGCATGAGACACAAATGAAGAGGAGGTCTAAAATCCTGTTCAGCTGCATGGATGGAAGGTCTGCAATCCATTTCTGTATTAGATTCTGATCAGCATTTTTCATGATCCAGAGGAAACAGATCAAAAGGTTGCGAGAAGTATCAGGACCTAATGTGGCACTCTGTCTGTAGGGCTAGAAGCAGATAAAGTAAATGTCAGTTGAAAGAAGAAAAAGAAGAGGGACCTCATTCACGTGAAGCAATGTTATTTCAGTTTCAGTGAAATCAAATCTTAGGACTGGACTTTGGTAAGTTTAACCTCTTCCAGGTTATACTGATAGTATTTTTTTAATGTATATCTGTGTAATTAGTGACAGGACCAGTTGTATGTATGTGAAAGACAGAAAGAAGCACAAGAGCATTGGTTGCTAGATGCTTGTATTTTCATTTCCTTAGAAAGATGTAGAAAGAGATTCTAGAACTGTTTGGTCCCTTCTTGATAGGCAGTTGTGTCAGCCAAATTGTATAGAATATAAAAATAATAATGAAAAAAGAGATAGAGAGTAAGAAGGATGTTGAGTCCTAGATCCATGGATTTTGGTGAGACTGGGACAGGGAGACAGTGGGGGAATCACAGTAGCGTTTGCTGATCTGGAAATATGACTTAACGTGGGTGTGGAAATGGAAATAGGCATGTGGGAGAAAAAGTGGAACTACTTATGGTATAGGAGTAATTACATGACTAGAAGAGAAGAGGAGGAGATGACAGAACGAATATGAGGCATTCCTTGGGACTGAAAGAAATAAGAAGGCAGTTTCTCATGACTGTAGCTATTAGTGGCAAGAAAGGCTAGAAGGAGAAAACAAAAAAAGAAGAGAACAGACACAAGAAAGGAGATTAGCAGAGCACTGGACATACCAGGGACACCAGAGACATTCCAGAGCTCCTGAGGTTGAAATGATTCCCTGCAATGGCAAGGGCCACATTTTGACTGATTGCACCTGCAGACTCTTGTTCTTCTTCTGGGTTTCCTGTCCGTCCCTTTCCGCTGCGGGCATCTGAAACTAGATTTGAAATATCCAACTGGAATTTCAGGAGCAATCCAGCTGTTGCGGCTCACATGTCACAGTCATCCATTGGGTTGCAAGCTAACAAAACAATCAGCACCTCCATCCCTGAGACTAAGGCTGATGACCAAGTAGTGAAAGAGGTACAGTGTTAGCAAGGCAGATTGCAGCCATCTGGAATGGTTGCCAAATTGTTCAAATAAAACCAGAAAAAGGAGATGTGTCCAATAAGCTCTAGGTGTTCAGAAAAGCTATATTAAAAGGAAAGGCAGTAGCAAATCTGAGGTTGTCTCTGAAGTTCAAAGCTAAGCCAGTGCTTCACAAGACTTGGAATCATCCAGTTCCCATTCATTTCAGGCAAGAGGATCAACACAAAAGTCATACATGGGTTTGGTGATATTCAACAAAGTATATAAGTCTGCTAACAGCTGACAGAGGCAGCATTGCCTGTTGGCTGAACAACAGTTTTAATTTCAGGCTTTCTAGCTGCTTCTATTCCCTGCTAGTTCTTGACATCACTTTCAGGAAATAGAGTTATTTATACACAAGTTTTGTAAAAATCTCTTATTCTGAGTGTCCATTTTCTGTTTTGCAAGTCCTTTTTTTCAGAGGATCTGAGTGACCAGCCAGTCCCAGGGTGTTCAGAATGAGGTCAACAGCCTCTCGTGGCAGAATTTCAAAAGGAAAGATACTCTAAAGCCTCACCATACTGATACACCTAGGCTTCCTTATTAAGCCTCCTTTTGATCTCTGGTATAAGGGTAATACTTAGATTAGAAGAATGGGGTGAGATCTGATTACCAATGTATAATAAATGCTTTCATCCTATTAGACTGAAAGTGCTAAATAATACCTTCATAGTATTAAGTTTTTTGTCCAGACATCTAAATGCAAAATATTTTCAGAACCAGTGACAGAAATACTTTCTTCAAGTATTATACATTTTTTCTTAGTAGCCTTTATTTTATTTCTTGAAATGAAATGTAGTTTTCTAAGTAGCAGAGATCTACCATCTCACAAAAAATACGTGAAATAGCTACTTTCAGCAGTATCATATGAACACACATGTGGCAAAATGCACGAACACAGGTTAGATAATGTTGTTTTAAAAGGCCTGATAATGTAGAGCACAGTATAGTTATAACAGATGATAGAAAGATATTTCCTGTGTGATGACTACATTTGCCATAGATTAGTTTGGTATCATGTTAATAGCACTAAAGAGCAATAGAAAAAGATAGAAAGAAAACAATCAAATTTCTTTAACTGTGATGTAACATGAAGTCAGTATCACAAGTTTTCATTCCTGCTGTTTGTTAAACCTATCTATGTCTCAGTATTTCTCACAGATCTTGCAGGCTGTATTTGCAGGATCATAACATTTATACTAAGAGAGGCAGGAGTATTACAGACATATCTCTCGTCTATCATTTGCTCATGAAGTGAAGACAGTGAAGTTTTTCCTGTCTAAAAATCCAGTTTACTTCTACATAAAGAAATATTAACCTTACTAGACTGTGGAGAATTCCTGCCCTTAGCATCATCCCTTTAATAGATTGTTTAGAAAAGTCACTCTAAGAAGTTGAAAAATACAAAGGGAAAAAGGTCTTACTTGTAAAATCATGGAGTTGCGGCAATGAATCCAAAATGATACCAACCAAAGGGAGGTAGAGAGCTGCAATTTTAATCTTCACCTCTTTTTTTGAGCAACGTGGGTCTAGGTCATGAGAACTCAGCAGGCTAAGGATAGCACTGACAGCTTTTCTTTGCACCTTGCTAATCCTGTTAATGGAAAAACTATCCATGAGCTTCATTAATGGGTCATGCACAAATTATTTGTAAGTCAAAGATTTAAGAAACAGTGGAGGTGAAAGAATACACCGATATTCATTAGATAATCTCTTCCATTCTGAGCACAGACTCACATTCCCTGCAAAAGATAGCTATCTTACATCTCCAAACCACTTTACCACAATCAAAGAGCACCCAAGTCTTTCAAACTTCCCATAAAAATTCAATATGGTGAAGAGAGGTGCTTAAAGAAAAGCATCAGACTCTGGTCAAAGTTTAGCTAAACTCCTGAGCTCAAACGCAGAAGTGTTTTAAAGAGAAGAGCACCTGAAATTTCAAGTTGTCTTCTCAATTAATATATTTAGCCAACACTACAGCAAGAAATAGTGTATTTTTATTCATTGGGACCAACATACTGCAGATAAAACAATGACTGGGGTATTGCTATGTTACAGAATGACTCACTGAAAAGAGTGGGGGAAACAGGACTGCCCTGGAAACAAACTATGACCTTGCCAAGAGAAATAGTGTGACTCAATCCCATTCTAAAATCTGCCCATTGGGATACCCACCCCTCGCTGTCTGCATCCAGCGCTGCTGCCAATTCAGTGAAAAGTAAGCCGGTTAGGAAGTGCTGTTGGCGGTATTCGGCTGAGAGGTCAAACATACCAGCGATTTTCTGGTCCTGGAAACTAGAACAGGAGCTAGAGTTCTGCAGAAGTATATTAGAAGTGTTAAAGAATGATCACTGAAATCAAAGCTTCTTAAAGCAGTTGTAATCACAGCCCATGTAGCTAACAGAAAAATCTCTACCAGAGAAAAAGCACAGACTCTGAAAGAAGGTTAAGACATTTTGGAGGAAAATATCTGAGTGTGAAATAAAAACCATCTAGTTTCAAACGCGTGGCTTGCTAGGATGCAAACTCATTTTTTCCATTCTGTGTGAGCAACTTATCTGACATTTTTTGAGATATGAAATCCCTACCTTGTATTCATTAGTTTGGACAGGACAGAGTCAGAATTTTCTCCATGTTTACTACTCTTTACATTGATGTTATTGTTGCAGAGCAGCCATCTGGCATTGTACAGCAAGAAGCTGACCCTACACTGAAAAGGACCTTGGTGTCAGAAGTTCCCCACTGTGCCTTCTTCAGCCTCCACAATGTCTAGCATGGAAGTAAGGTCAGGAAAGATGTGCAAACAGTGTTTCCTTTCACCCTGGAAATCCTTGGCTGAGCTTGCTGGCAGCTGGCATAATTTAGAGCAGACTTCAAACTGCTTTAACTTATGGCTATGACTGATATACAGTCAGCCCAGAAATGGAAAGTTGCTGCTGTATATGTGTTGTGAACTTCTTAGCTTCTCCCATCATAGGTCTGTGCCACAGGTCACCTGGAATGTTTTTGTCTCCTGATTGGGGGAGCATAAGTCTTATACTCTACTCCCCAGTGCAGCTACTGGGGTTTATGAATCTAAATTTTGCTTTTAATTTATATTCTTCAGTATTCTCTCCCAGTATTTCTGTCAGTCACTTGGGAATAGTCCCAGACAACAAACACACGAAGTAGCAGTATACTACACTGTGTCAGTTGTCTTCCAGCATATTGGGTCAAATGATACTCATGTCTCTGAGCAGCCGCATATTTTGGATCCATATAATTAAGCCCACTCCCATTTCAACCTCAAGCAGACAGGTATTGGCTGTACTATGTGTGAAATGTTAAAGTGTAGAACACCCAGTTAAATGCATTTGGCTTCTCTCCAAGAATTTAAAAAGATTTATTCACAAGGCCACATTTCTTACTGAAAATCTAACTCTAGCTGGGCAGCACTCCTGCAGACAGATCAAAATTACTGCAAGGGTGGTCAGCTAATTTATTAAGTCATCCAAGGGCCACAAAAGCCTTATTGATTTGCACAGGTTGCACTTCATATGTTACTCCTAAAGGAGAAAAAGAGTTGATGATGTTGCTCAAAGGAAAGAATGATTAAACTGGTGTCTGCCCAGATCTGATGTGCTTGAACTAGCTGCAAGAGCTATGCTGAATTATTTTCTTCCCCATAAGCAGAACAGTCCCATTTCTAGTTCTTTGGCATTCACGATCAGCATTAAGCAAAACTATTGGGAAATCCTGACTCTATGACCTTTATGCTTTTAAGACCAGAAAAAACTTCAAGAAAATATTATTTCCTATTATTGACCTGTCAGATCCCTTAAGATGAGATGTAACACATCTTCACCTCCAATCAATTCTTTGGCAATGACACTTGAAGAAGAAACCATTAATTTGAACTGCTCCATTACTCAGAGTGGTTTTGTCCCTCCCACCATTTTAGCATCAGTTCCATTCCTCTGCATCCAAGGGCTGTGGCAATCATGGGGCACTGCACTGAAATGCTTCATCCCAGCCCTGACCTCTGCAAGACCACGGTGGTACAAAACAGGCAGGCTAGAACCTTTTGTTAGTGGGTCTGTCCCATGGTAAAAGCAAGATATTACATAAGTAGAAAGTAGAGAAGGGCACAAGACTGGCAAAAAAGTGTGTGGTGTGACAGATAACAATTTTTTTAATTGAATGTGATTATGAACTTCATGCCCAGGAAGACAGTTGGGCGGTCCTGATATTCAGGAAGTCTAGAGCTGTGTATCAGTATCAGGTCAAGTCTGGAAAAAATACGCATGCACTGGGAATGACATCCTTGGACAAGTAAGTGATAAGGAGAAGCATTCACAAAAATTGTGTGGGGAGGTCTACTCAGGAAATCTGAGTGTTTCCACACAGAAAAATCATGGTGTTCAAATAAAAGGGAAAAAACTGTCCAGAAAACACAAGAGAATTGGCAAAGTCATAGGATCATCTGTACCACTACGTGAAGAGGAACCCAAAATGAAGAATGCTGCTATTTGAAAATGAAAGCATGATAATCCTGCTCTGAACAATGCTAAGGCTCAGCAGAAATCCACGACTCCAGGATATTGAAAATTGCAGTGTTTTAGTCACTAACTTACATAGTGGTAGCATCTACATCCACTTGAAGAACAAGAAGTTCAGCTAGAAGGCAAACACACAGAAATTTTGCTGTGTACTGCTCCATGTCATAACTCCCCAAAACAGATATCGAAATACATATTTGTAGTTGTGAATGGATGTGATATAGGTGTGCCTGTAAATCAGCCTTCAGACCTGTGTTCCTTTTAGACCTTGCATGTCTACTTTAACGGCAACTTTTGGCTTGCATGTTCTAGAGGGACACATATCTGTGTCATACTAAGTTTTAACTTGTGTAGATGTGGTTTTGCAGTAGCACTCCCTTAGTCTTTATTATTCTGCCCCTTTTCTTTCAGGAGGGAAATTGTTCTCCCTGATTCAACAGTGGCTAATTCTAATCTAAGTATCTGAATACAGAGCAACATAAATCTTTCTCTACATGTGTGCTTCATGTTATGTTCACACAGTATCATTTAATGGGTGCCTACCTGGGAGGATAAGGAGGGGGAGGGGGATGCTGGAGCAGATGCAGAGGTCATGAAGAAGAGGTTTAGATTGAGGTAATGCTCATGGCTGCAGAGAATTCTCAGGAACTCCAGTCTCATGGAAATCAGGGTGGAGAGTGAATTCAGCTTGTTTGAGAGCTAGAAAAGCAAACCAAAAAAGTGTCATGTGATGTGTGTGCACTATTTTATTTACATGCAGTGAAATTTCCTGCTTCCTGGAACAGAAATGGACAAATTGCCCAGCATGCATTAAAATGCTCACTGGGTCCCTGTACCTAACTAGTTTCCACCCATTAGCTGCTCTTTGTTTGGCAGTGGTGGTGTCTCTCTCCCTGCTCCCTAGCTGACTTGACAACATCCCAAGAGAAAATCAATTGGCTTTTTGCTTCCTCCCAAAAGAAAAACATAGAGTATTTTTTTCCCTTTTGCACAGAACGAAGATTAAATTCAAACAACTCTGCTGACTCTGTGGCAAACTCATAAAAAGTCCTGCTAGACAACACAGAGCATCACTGATCTTGTCATTTCCCTTCATATGAACAATGACATCAGTGGAGTATTGCACATACTATAGTAGCCACCTTATGTTCTCCTACCTACCATCAGCTGACAGAGGGCCTTCCCTTTGGCAGAAAAACTAGAGCAGATGTATCAGGTCACAAAACAGGAGGAAAATTTCCCCCCTCAAATACAACAAATAATTTCTTAACAACATCTTGCATGATCATTTATCTTTAATTTTAGGAGGCTTTTAAAGCAAGAAGACAGGGATGGATCATTTTGACTGAATCCTCCAAATCTAAATACTGTCCTCACAGCACTGGAAGAGTCCAAAATAGACCAAAAGCTGCTCTGTATGCTCTGCAGACCCTACTGCTAAGGGATATAAAAAAGTAAGAGAAGAAAAGTGGCCCCATGGATGCTCTGCAGCAGTGTAAGATACGACATTTCTAAAAGAGTCTTAACTTCCACTCAAGTTTTTTCTGCAGACCACAAATCAAAAGAGGTTTAAAGTCTCTGTATATTCAATAGGAAACAGGAAATTTACCTGGCCGTTTAACACAACTCAAAGGATCTTGATGGATAAATGAATCCAACACAATGGAACACCAGATTGGCCATAAACCAAATGCAATCCAAATCATGCATGTTGCCTACCTGATTACAGTAATGTTTGATGAGATTAAACACAAATCCCCGGTCCATTAAAGAAAGAAGATCATACAAGAAAAACGCCAGGCTGATATTAATTTTTTCTGCTTGCTCACTTTCCTTTTAAAAAAAAAGGAAAAATAAGAGAATTGCAGTAATGATGTATAAAACTTACATAAAAGTGGAAGACTGTTTAGAATAATTTAAAAATAGCATAGGGAAGAGCTCCCAGAACCATCTCATGGAACATACCAGACAAGATTGTTTCATTCTTCAATTTACATTATCTTGTAAAAATTATACAGAATCGCCCCTGTAAATTATTTCAACTGTTGTAGCCTTCACAGAGGAATATCACAGGATGATTGAAAAAATTTATCTATGCAAACCATTGGGTTGACAACAATGAAATGAAATTTGAAACCTGTTCTGAATTCCCGATGGGCTGCAATCCTGCATATGCCTTTTCTTTTTATTTGAACATTTAACATTAGAGAACATTGGTCTAGGTACTTACAACATGAAATACTGTTTTAAAACATTAATAAAAACCTTCATTGGCTGTGCTGATGGAATGCCAAGTATTTTGTTTAGAAATTTGGAATGTAAAACTGATAGTGAAAAAATAGTAGTAAGATAAACCTGTGGTGTTTACCATTGAGCAGTTAACCTCTTGCATGCTTAGAATCAGTCTGATTACCAGAGATACACAGCCTCCAAGTAAAAATCACAAAGAACTTCACATGCCCTTTAAAATAAAGCTACAGTTACTTCAAACACACCAATTTAAATCACAAAATCTAGTAGCATATGTAGTTCACCAAGAGGAATTTGTGGAGGTGCCTGAGGGATCTGCACGTATTTAATGCTCAGAGCCCTCAGGTGGGTTCACTCAAGACTGACAGAGATTAATGAGAAAAATGTTGCCCCATTCGTGTCTCTGACTAGTGAGAACAGGTGTGCAGCGCCTCAGGGTGGTTACAATTTAATTTTAAATTTTTCAACCTTTTTGTTGCTGTTCAGGAAAATATATGTCTATATTTCCTACAATCTGGAATTTACACAGCAAAACATTTTTCTACTGTGAAGAAGAAATTAGTTTCCCACTACCTTACTGGGTCGGCTAAAATATGCCAGATAAATCACTATAGAATCCCAGGGCAATCTGACATGCTCAACCATGTATTGAAACATAGATTATTACTGCTTAGATTTAAAAATCAGACACACATTACTTACTGCTGCTCTGTACAACTAACCAATGGCCCTAATTCTGCAAACACTGCAGTGGGATTTTCACACATAATCAGGTTCTATACACTCACTCTATCAAAATTGAATTGAATTAACAGCCCATAAAAATCTGTGTATTTTTCATGAGGAAGCCATAAAATACTAATCTCTTGGCAAAAGCTACAGTTCCATTAAAACATTTTTAATGTAACAAATTTTTATTACACAATGTACTTGGAAAAAAAAAAAATCACCGATGCCTTAAGTAAACATTTCTGTGGAAACCATTTCCCTCCATATGGCTATCACAGAAGCACACCAAAGGATCGAGCAAAGGGTAAAGCTTCAGGAACAACTTTCTGGTGGACAGTGACAATCACTTCTGCCATTCTCTGCCCCCGTTGTCAGCTCTTGGCTCTTTTGCAGCTTCTGCTCCTCAACAGCACAGCAGGGCAGACTCAGGAAACTGAGCCGGTTCGGTCAGGTCTGCCCTTTGGCAGAGCACCCTGCTGGGCTAGCACTGCGCATTTGGCAGCTCTGGCGCATGAAAGCAAGTCAGCTACAACAACTGAACAGTCACCCAGTGCCTATCTGTGGCCTTAACTTTGCCTACTGGCCAGTGCGGAGTGACATCAGTGATGTAAGCTGACACTACTATATAATTTACATTTTGTGATCCTTTAAACTTTATAATCTGTTATATTAGCACAACTTCTTAAAATATATCAGGAGACAAAATTTAATGGAATTTAGGGCTTTAATTTCATGTGGCCAGTGCCTCTTTAAAGAGATAGGAGGTTAGATCACTCATGGCTGGATTTTGCAAAACTCAGGAGGAATACTGGCTTCATATTGCATAGTCCACTGCTGTCAGAGAAGTCAAATGTGGAATAAAACACTATGCAGTAGAAATGAGGATGACAGGAAAGGGGGATAAAAGGATTAAGCCCTGTTTGAGCTGCAGTTGATGCCCTGGCTAACCTGGCATAAAGCATCACTGTCACTGAAAACAGGTGTCCAACCTTTCCTGTCAATGGGAAAGGGGATTCCCTTCCTGCACCCTGCAGCCACACCAAGAAGCAGGCTGGGGAGCTGAACTGAATAAAAACAAGCCATCTGCCAGGGGAGCACAAGGGTGCCCCTTGCACAGCCACAACTCAGTCTTAAGCTCCATGTGAATATGAGAATACTGCCTCAGTTGTGGCCTAATTCTAGTGATACTGCTGAAGGTGAGGTGAAATTAAATACAGCTCAGTGTAACACAGGGTGAGTAGCAAGGATCCACAGTGCTTATTTCATGCATTTACCTTCTGTGGTTTGACTAAAAGTGCAGCAATCTCTGAAGTAACCACACTAACTATAGTGGTAATATCATCTTTGAAGCGATCGGAGAACCGGCTTCTTCGTGGGTTGTCTTGCTTCTCTATGTTGTGAACATACTGAGCCATACTCTTTATCTGCAAAGCAGAAAAGAAAATTAAACATCTAAACTGAAGGTGAAACTACTTATTTAATCCATGGGAGTAAGATTCCCTCTTCATTTTCCCCTGAATGTAATCACTCTCATCGTCAGCCTCACAGACTCTGATTCCTGTTCACACAGTTGGCTACTCTCAGCACCTGAAATCAGAATCACTCTCCCCAGTCCATTGAATCTGCAGCTTTGAAATGCTGCTGTTTGCTACTTTTGCCCTTCATGATGACAGACAGGTAGTGCACTTCTGGAATTCTTATTTCTTGACCTGATGTTGGGTTTCTTATATGTTGCCAGTGGAAATCAGTATTCACTCAGGGATCTGTGAAACTGAGTTTGGGGAGCATCGCCACTGCTTCCATATTGTTAACAAAGTAAAAAAGACAAGAACAGGTGTTCACAGAAAAGCAAGGGCTCAGTCTGATGTCTGTCTTTTAGCCTTCTGCAAACCGTGGACCACTATGCATGTAGCTCATGCAGGACTTTGCCATCACAGGTTGTCAGTGGGAAGGGGGGTGAATATGGAGAATTCTTTAGTTGGCCTTCCATTATTTGGGATCTCTCCTTTTCACAGTGGGGCTGAGTAACTGAGGAGATCACCATATCTGTGCTTGGAGTACCTGCTACTTTTCACTATTAACTTACTATAAAATACCATTGTCAAATCTTACCAGGAGCTCAAAGAAGAACCAGGCATACTTGAAGACAGATTCTCTCACCATACCCGTGCTGACCACCATCTGCAGTGCCAGCTCCTCATGGAAATGCTAGGTAATAAACAGAGTGTTGAGAAATGGCTTCTCAAGCAACACATCTTCCACTTTCAACATACCCCCTCTTCCCTGTGGGAAAATCACTCATACTGGAGAGTCAGTAGCTGGATGGGGATATGTGGACATCCATGTAGGATCAGAAGGCAGATTTGACCAAAATGACATATAAGGAATTCTGGTGGCAAACAGATCCATTTTTCTGTGGATCCAGAACCCCAGATAACTTAATTGGGAAATGCCTTTGATCTATCCTCAGGCTGGGTGCATGACAGGGAGCAGTCAGGTTCCCTTCTCCCTGCTAAGCATTTCCATTTAGCAGATCCATTTTTTTGAGAGAAGGTAGAAGTAAGATTGTCTCTGTGGTGGCAGAGAACCACACAGCAATAACCACAGCAGAGCTTGTACAGAGGTCTACAGTTGGAGACAATATTCTTCGCAGTGAGATCTGACCATAAGACACCCAATCCCAATGATCTAAACTTTTAGAAAACTCAAATCGGGACAAAAAATTTATTGCAATGTCTATTTCCTGTTCCTGACACAAACAAGAAAGCTAATGGGAATCCTAAACTTATTTACATTGAATTTACATTTACATTAATCCATCCAAAATTCAGATTGGGTATAAACTCCTGTGCTTTTGGCAGAAATCAAACCAATAAGCAGGAGTAAACTGTAACTCAGATTCCGAACCGCTCATTACAGGGTTTTTCCCCTGCTTTGTCATCCAATTGCCATCCAAAGACAATGTTGCTAATGAATGCCAAACATAAGATACAGCTCTGGAAATACTTAATGTGATATTTTCTATGTTGTTAAAAAGCTATTTCGGAATACATACTCAAGATAGGAAGGAATTTCTTGGTTCTAAAAGGTACAAAAAGGGGAAAAGAAAAACATTCTTTAGAGAAAAAAGAGATGGCAAAAGATTTCTGAACGTGGTTTACTGTAACATGTTAGGGCAGGTATCCAAGGGTTAACAGCAGTGGAAAAAGACAGAGGCCCTAACACCTTGAGAATGAGAGCAAAGGGCGGATCCAGACAGGCTGCTACTTGTCTAAATCTGACCTGGAAAAAGGATCTAAATATTTTGAAGTAGCAGCAGAAAAGTTTGAGTAATACATACCCACTGATTCGATATTCCATCACAAACTCATTGTTTTTTTAAAAAAAACACTGTTACTTTGTTGTCTCTCTCCCCTCTCCTCATCTAGAAGCACTAATGACCAGCACTGCCTCAGGAGGGTACAGGTTCTCTTAACGTGCTCCTTCACGCTTAGCAGTGCGATACCTTTTTATTGGGTGGTCTTGGGCTGGCACAAATGCTTGGCATATCATTTGTTCCTTCAACGTAGAAAGACATCCGACTGGAGCTGTGATCCACAGGCTGGAGGGCATTGCCAGAAGAAATACATCATAGTAAGTCAATACATAAGCTAATTAACAGAGAACAAATCAGCAGCGGTGTTTTTTTTTGGAAGGTGTGCACAGATGTTTACCTAAACAGCTACTCTCCTTCCTTCTGCCCATCCCCCTTCTCAGTGGAGGCCAAAGACCACATGACTGCCGCAGCCGCAGGGCCGTGCAAATGCCAACACTGCCATCAGGTGTCCAACTTCAGCACTGCAGCTGTGCTTTGGAAGCGCTACAATTCACCCTCTCAAAGGTAACTGACCTTTAAGCTTAGACGCTGGCTCCGCATTCGAAATTAACTAGCATCTGGGAGTCCCTATTCCATTAAAAGCAGCGCCAATTTAAAAGGCAGTGAAATAGCAGTAGCCAATTCTTAATTTCTACATTTATTAATGTGATGAAGCTGTAATATCAAACATTTTAATTTTGTATTAATACGGAAAAAATATGCCTTAAGCTCTGTTTTTTTGGGACAGAGTACATTAGAGTAAAATTGATAAAGCTATTAAGTTCCAATCTACATTATTAAAAATTGCTATGAATGAATATGTATGCCCATATAAACAAATCACATAGATTGGGAAAGCCTGTGCATCTTACTAGTTCTGGTTTAATTTGCTGAAGACAAGTGCCCATTCACTTTAACTGGAGAGGTATGTTAACATTCAATGGAGAAAACACTCAGTTTCTGAAAATAACCTACTTAATAAGCAGTATTTTATGTATGTAACACTTGAAGAAAAGGAGGGGGGAGATATGGTTCAGAGCTCAGCAGACATGCTGCGGTGGAGCTCTGCCAGGGCTGCAGCTAGGAGCAGGCTCCTTGCAAAGGGAAAAAAATCCTGCTTTTATCAGAGGCACAGCTTCCCAGCTCCTGCTGAATGCAGATCTCTAGATTTTGGTTTCCCCAGAGAGCTGAGAACAGACATCCTCATAAAGCCTGGGATGCTGTAGACCAGCAAGCACCAGTTGCAAATCAAGCAACCAAAATCCTGCTTTTTGGCTGTCATCATCCTGCAAGCTATTGGTGGCATATGTAGTCATGGATGAGAAAGACAGAGGAAATTTGTGTTTCACTCTGTGGTTAAATTAAGTATTTGGGAAGACCCAGTTACAAAATATGCATATGGCATCTGTGCCATAGCAGATAAAAAATCATGGGGCTGCTGTCATAGAAGTTGTCTACTTTTTTTTTTTTTTTTTTTAACAGGAAACTGTTTAGCACCAAACAGGCTCTGTGATTTAAAAAAAAAAAAAAAAAAAAAAAATTGCTAAAAAGAGCAAGAATAAATTATCAGTGCATTTTAGGAAAACTATTTCCCTCCTGAGAACTCTCTCACCCCTTTCAAAAAGTGAATCTGTTCCCAGTCTAATCAATAGTCATCTTTTCTCACACTGACTCTGTGCAACTTGGACCAGCCCACATCACCAGATGTGAACAGATCCTAAATGTCAGGAAGAACGTGAGAGTGAGCCCCATCAAAAAAAGAAAATCCCTCTGTGGAGTGTCTAAGCCTCAAAGAAGAGACAAGTTCTTACCTCTTGCTCTCTTCACTGGTAAGAGACATCAGCATTTAGCAATGGGATTTAATGTGCCTATGCCCCATCAGATAAACAGCAAGTGCTTCTGGTGATACAGACAGTGCATTTACAAGAAGCAAATACAAGCCTCAAAGAACAAATGTAGATTGTTAGGTGTTGGCCCATATGAATCTCCAGATATTTGACTTCATTCTCTTACCTTGGATGACATTATGTTTTTGACCTCTTCATCAGTAGAAGTTTGCGTAACAGTGATGTCAGGATTGCTGCAGCTTATCACTCGGCTTTGCAGGAGTTTACTCCCAACAGACACTGCTGAAGTGCGTCCAAATGTGTAATAACGAGATTCTGTCAGAATGGCACTGCTGCCTGCACCTGACCATAGGGAGATGTTTGAACTAAGACTAAAGGACATATATATGAGACAAACAGAAGATTCAAGCCAGCTTTGCTCAGTGCTGTTATACCATCATCATTCTGAATAACATAAAGCTGCTGAAAATCTCCCCACCGCTTTATTAACAAATTACATCAGCATTGAATGACAAGGAGCAGTTTTACAAGTCAACAGCTCACAGGGTGACTGCACAAGCAGTAGCAAAAGATTAACAGGACTACCTGAGCAGCATCACTATTACAATAGCTCTTTCTCCTTCCCATCAGCTCTTTTTAATTTGCTGTAGATTAAGACAAGATTCACAGGCCTAAACACAAAATGCCATCTTCAATATATAAGATTTAACACCATGTTCAAAGTATCCAAGGAAGCAGGAAGCATTGCCAGCAGGAATTTCACTAAATGATTACCTGGTTTCCAGCTTCCCCATGGACCTTATTTTTCAAGAATAAAGAATTTCTAAGTGTAGGCAAGCTCAGAGATTTTAGCACATCCTAAAAGAAGTCTAGATGTCCCTCAAGGGAGATTTAAATGAATATTTGAAAGACAAAAGGCCCTAGGTATCTTTAGCTCCCACAGTACAGCTGCTGTAGTAAGTCAGTTAATATATAGCAATTACAGAATCACAGAATCAACTAGGTTGGAAAGGACCTTGAAGATCGTCTAGGGCAACCGTTAACCTAACACTGACAGTTCCCAACTACACCATATCCCTAAGCACTATGTCGACCCGACTCTTAAACACCTCCAGGGATGGGGACTCCACCACCCCCCTGGGCAGCCCATTCCAACACCTAACAACCCCTTCTGGAAAGAAATGCTTCCTGCTATCTAGTCTAAACCTCCCCTGGGGCAACTTGAGGCCATTACCTCTTGTCCTATTGCTTGTTACTTGGTTCAAGAGACTCATCCCCAGCTCCCTGCACCCTCCTTTCAGGGAGCTGTAGAGGGCGATGAGGTCTTCCCTCAGCCTCCTCTTCTCCAGACTAAACCCCCCCAGTTCCCTCAGCTGCTCCTCGTATGACCTGTGCTCCAGACCCTGCACCAGCTCCGTTGCCCTTCTCTGGACACGCTCGAGTCATTCAATGTCCTTTTTGGAGTGAAGGGCCCAAAACTGAACCCAGTCATCGAGGTGCGGCCTCACCAGTGCCAGTACAGGGGTAAGATCCCTTCCCTGTCCCTGCTGGCCACACTACTGCTGACACAAGTCAGGATGACATTGGCCTTCTTGGCCCCCTGGGCACACTGCTGGCTCCTGTTCAGCCGGCTGCCAATCCACACCCCCAGTCCCTCTCTGACTGGCAGCTCTCCAGCCACTCCTCCCCAAGCCTGTAGCGCTGCTGGGGGTTGTTGTGGCCCAAGGGCAGCCCCCGGCATTTGCCCTTATTGACACTCCCCCAGTTGGCCTCAGCCCATGGCTCCAGCCTGTCCAGGTCTCTCTGCAGAACCTCCCTGCCCTCGAGCAGATCAACACTCCCACCCAACTTGGGGTCACCTGCAAACTGACTGAGGGTGCACTCGATCCCCTCGTCTAGATCATCAATAAAGGTGTTAAACAGGAGTGGCCCCAACACCGAGCCCTGGGGGACACCACTCGTGACCGGCCGCCAGCTGGATTTAACTCCGTTCACCACAACTCTTTGGGCCCGGCCATCCAGACAGTTTTTTACCCAGCAAAGCGTGTGCCCATCCAAGCATTGAGCAGCCAGTTTTGCCAGGAGAATGCTGTGGGAAACAGTGTCAAAGGCCTTACCTCAAGGTAGACAACATCCACAGCCTTTCCCTCACCCAATAATCAGGTCGCCCTGTCGCAGAAGGAGATCAGGTCTGTCAAGCAGGACCTGCCTTTCACAATCCCATACTGACGGGGCCTGAGCATCTGGTTGTCCCGCATGTGTTGTGTGATGGTACTCAGGATGAGCTGCTCCATCAGCTTCCCGGGCACCGAAGTCAAGCTGACAGGCCTGTAATTTCCCGGATCATCCTTCTGACCCTTCTTATATATGGGCGTCACATTGGCCGATTTCCAATCTGTCGGGACCTCCCTGCTCAGCCAGGACTGCTGGTAAATGATGGAAAGTGGCTTGGCGAGCACCCCAGCCAGCTCCTTCAGCACCCTCGGGTGTATCCCATCTGGTCCCATAGACTGGTGTGTGTCTGTGTGATGCAGCAGGTCACTGACTGTCTCCTGGATTGAAGGGGGATCATTCTCCCAGTCTCTGTCTTCTGGCTGAGGAGGCTGGATTCCCTCAGAACAACTAGTCTCGTTATTAAAGACTGAGACAGAGAAGGCATTAAGGACCTCAGCCTTCTCCTCATCACTTGTTACCATGATTCCTCCTGCATCTAGCTGGGGATGGAGGCTCTCCCTGGTCTTTGTTTTGCTGTTGACGTACTTATAGAAACATTTCTTTTTGTCCTTGATTGTTGAAGCCAAATTAATTTCTAGCTTGGCTTTATACCTCCAGATTTCCACCCTGCACAGTCTCACAGCATCTTTGTAATAATTGTGAGTGGCTAGCCCCTTCTTCCAAAGGCTGTAAACTCTCCTTTTCTTCCTGAGTTGCAGCCAAAGCTCCCTGTTCAGCCAGGGTGGTCTTCTCTGTCACCGGCTTCTCTTAGAGCACCTGGGGACTGTCTGCTCCTGAGCCATTAACACTTCCTTCTTAAAGAGTGCCCAGCCTTCCTGGGCCCCTATACCCTTCAGGATCATCTCCCAAGGGATCCTGTCAAGCAGGTGCCTAAACAAGACAAAGTCAGCCCTTCTGAAGTCAAGGATGTCAGTTCTGCTTAGCCCTCTCCTGGTCTCTCTGAAAATAGAGAACACTATTATTTCATGACTGCTGTGCCCTAGTCGTCCTCCAACCGCCACATCATCCACCAGTCCTTCTCTGTTCACAAAGAGGAGATCCAGCAGCGAACCTTTTCTGGTCGGTTTTCTCACCAGCTGTGTCAGGAAGTTATCTCCCACACATTCCAGGAATCTCCAGGACTGGTCCTGCTCTGCTGTGTTGTATTTCCAGCAGATGTCTGGGAAGTTAAAGTCTCCCACAAGAACAATGGCAAGCAATTGTTTCTCCTAAGTGCCAATAGAATATTTCATCCATCTCTGTCCTGGTTGGGTGGCCTATAGTAGACTCCTACTACAACATCTGCCCTGTTGGCCTTCCCCCTGGTTCTAATGCAAAGACACTCCACCCTGTCTTCACTACACTTGTACTCAAAGTGATCATAACAGTCCCCGACATACAGCGCCACCCCACCACCTCTCCTTCCTTGTCTATCCCTTCTAAAGAGCTTGTAGCCATCAACTGGTGCACTCCAGTCATGGGAGACATCCCACCATGTTTCTGTAATAGCCACTACATCATAATTTTCCTGTTTCATCACAGCTTCAAGCTCCTCCTGTTTGTTACCCATGCTGTGTGCATTGGTGTGCATGCACTTCAGATGGGCCGAAGTTTTTCCCCCTTCTCCCTTCAAATCTAGTTTAAAGCTCTCTCAATGAGCCCAGCTAACTCCTGCCCCAAGATCCCTTTTCCCCTCTGGGACAGGTGCATCCCATCTAATGCCAAAAGATCTGGTGCCCTGTATACCAACCCATGACTGAAAAATCCAAAGCCCTGATGGTAACAGCAGTCTTGGAGCCACCAGTTCATCTCTGAGTTCTCCAGTATTATTCTTCATCCATCCCCTCAAACCGAAGGGATGGAGGAGAACACAATTTGTGTCCCTGACCTCTTAAACAGTTTCCCCAAGGACCTAAAATCTCTCTTCATTGCTTTAGGACTTCTCCTGGTGATGTCACTACCTACCTGAAAAACCAGGAGAGGGTAGTAGTCCTTGGGTCTCACTAGAGCAGGGAGCTTTGCCATGAGGTCCTTGACACGGACCCCAGGGAAGCAGCAGACTTCCCTGTGAAGGGGGTCTGGTCTGCATATGGGGCCTTCGACACCCACTTGATCAATTTGATCAATTGATCAAATGAATCCTGTAGGGACAATGGATTGCAGCAGAATAACAGAATGGTTGAGGTTGGGAGGGACCTCTGGAGATTACCTAGTCTAACGCCCTGCTCCAGCAGGGCCACCTACAGCCAGCTGCCTAGGACCATGTCCAGATGGCTTTCTAATGTTTTCAGGGTGAGAGAGTCCACAACCTCTCTGGGCAACCTCACAGGAAACAAGTGTTTCCTGATGTCTGGAGTGAATCTACCGTGTTTCAGTTTGTGCTCATTGTCTCTGGTCCTGACACTGGGTACCACTGGAAACAGTCTGTCTTCTTTGCACCCTTCCTTCAGGTCTTTGTATACATTGAAGATCCTCCTCAAGCCTTCTCAATTCAAGGCTGAACAGTCCCAGCTCTTCACATTTTCCTCACTGGAGAGATGCTCCAGTCCTGTTATCACCTTCATTGTCCTCGGCTGGTCTCTCTCCATCATGCCCATGTCTCTCTTGTATTGAGGAGCCCAGAACTGGTCACAGCACTCTAGGTAGGGCCTTACCAGTGCTGAGAAGAGGGCAAGGATCACCTCCCTCAACTTGCTGGTCAACATACAAGACTTTATCCTCTGATGACACCCTTAATGCAATGGAGAAATTGGCAGAGCTCGGCCCTATGCGACTTGGCAGTAAGTTAGTTTGCATGGAAAGTAGTTTACTGATGTACAGGCCAGTGACAAAGTGGCATGTTAAGGTCATTTGAATTTCAACAAGAAATTCCTCTAAAAAAAGCCTGTTCAGGAGATGTTTCTCTCTTTCATCTTCATGAAGCTACAGCATTGCATACAGCTGTGGAGTCCTCTTACCTCAACCCTGCATCTTAAATGAATGACTGAGAGAGAGATATTATGGGTGGTCAGTCCACATTGCTCTTTGCAGCACTGAGGTCCCTGACCTTCCTCTGAGAAAGTGCTATGCTTAAATCATAAGCAGTCTGGGTCCGAGAAATTGTGTTTGCTGTTTTATAGGCCAGTTTGCTAAGTCCTCCTCTCAGAAGCACCATGCTGAATAGCATGTATCAAGAAAAAAATAATAGTTTTGCAACACTTGCACCAACATTACCTGGTTTGACTACTTCTCTTTGAGGGTCTGGCAGACGAAATACATAGTAGACGTAAGATGCCAGGAGGCAGTTCCTCCCATGCTGGTCTTTGCTCAGGTCTTTGCTGTTGTGAAGACTGTTCACTATTGCAACCACAGATTCAAAGGCAAACTGCGAGAAGTTGGCTGTGAAACAAAGGCAAGAATTAGTCTCAGCACTGAAGGGCATTCTTTGTACCAACAACAACTAATCCTAACATGCTTTAATTCAGTCAACAAATTAGAGCTCTAGACAGCAACTGATATACCTGACCACACCCAAAGTCTACATAGGCCAATAACCGCTCTTCCATGGACCCACTGACTTTCAACTCAATCACTGTTACTCCATCACTTCGTGTTACATAAAAGCAGTAATGTAACTGTTTATTACCATTTCTAGCAGCCTTCATGTATTTCCTATAAGATACCTACTTGACAAACACTATACATTATACAAGCTAGCAGGCTTTTCCACAAATATTATGGTGGATGACAAATGTTGATCACCAAAATGAAACAGGAAATAAACGACACCACTGTCTCCAAGTATGCCTCCCCTCTAGACTTAACACATGTGATGGGCAACTGGCAGCCTCAGTAACAGAAAAACCCATGTGCATTACTATACACTCTGGTTTTGTGCTCACTCAGTTCTGTCCATAGATATCTGGGCAGATGATATAGTGCAGTCAGCAATGTCAGCTCTAGAATAAGTGATTTTCCTGGTATTTTGCTTGCAAAACAAGTGAATTCCAAACAAAGTTAAACCACAACCCACTTTCTGCCCTATATTTCCAGTTAAGTAAACTGCTACAATTTAACATACCTCCCAATGAGTCTAAGCATCTTATATGTAGGGGGAAAAGGGAGAAGGCAGGAATTCAGTTAAATCTGATTAAATTGTGCAGTGGACTGTGTCTTAAGAAGCACAACTCCTGAAGTGGACTACCCCAAATACTAAATCTGAGCCTGGATATTTAGCAATCCTTTCCCCCACATTTCTATGTTGCTCGCACTACCTTTTCAAGGCTATGCACCAGCAAATACCTGTCTGGCCAGCTATGACCATGGGCTGTACAGCCAGCTGGAAAAGTTTATCTAGTACCAAATGTAAAAACAAGACAAGAGGTTCAAGGCGTGAAGAATTCAAACAGATAATGCTGAGTTTCAATTCATGTTCCAGTGTAGCCTCTGTAATCTTCTGGTCCATCAGTCGAATGGGGAATGTCACTTGACTTTCCAGAGAATGGCACAGAGTAAAGAACTTCTCCAGGTGATTGTCCTGTAAATACAGTGCACTCACAGTTAAAAAAGTTGATATAGTTCAGGCTGCTGCTAGCTAAGCAAAGCCTGCTTGTTTCACCTGATGGGAAGAGAGAAAATATTTTCACCCTTCTGGCTTGCAGTGATCGCTAGCCCTAAAGATCAATTTGTAAAGCAGCTGTCATGGCCTTTTGTTTTTTCCTTTTCATCTGGCTCACATTCAGACTCTGGTTAGATCAGATTAAAAGCAGAAAAGTTAAAGCACTCACTGAAGTGATTGCTTCATTTCACGAAAATACTGTTCCTCCTCTCTGACAAAACTCCATTATGTCATAGGTTTATAGTCTATCTGCCACCCACAGCTAAGTTCCAGCTACATGCAAGTTATGTGCCTTATGAGTATGCCCTGCTTGTATTTAAAAGGCATGCTGCAAAGGGGTGATGGACCAACCTCTGACACAGGGCCTCCAGTTGTTAGGATATAGCTACCAGGGTTACCTAGAATGGGATGATGGGTAGGAGACACTGTAAAGCAGCAAAACCAAAGCAAAGCTGCTCTACCTTAAACCAGTATCCCCATAAGATGGACAAAGCTTCAATTTTCTACCACATTTGAACAACCAGAATCATAGAATTCTCATGCAGCATTAAGCTTTTGTCCCCAGACCACATGGCTTTGATGGCTGAGCTGAATAAAGCATTCTGGCAGTATTACCCATCTCTAGAGGTGGGGAGGTGCTATGTCTCTGCAGATGTGGACACACTGTCTGAACTAGCCTTGCAGAACAGAAGATGCAGACCGCAGAAAACTGGCACTGTGCCCTGCCAATGTCTTTCAAACACAGCCTGAGCAAACCCATGCTGAGCTGAGAGGACATCAGGCTCCCTATTGCTTGATGTGACTTGCTGCTGAGAGTGCTCATTTGTTCACTTGTACCAATATATTTCATTTCACCAAAGGATTTCATTCACTGAGGATATCAGGTTATTTCCATAGCTGTTACTTGTTTTTAAACCTGTGTGGGCTTAAACAAATCAATTTCATAAACCTCCTAAGTAGGCCTGGACATCTGAATTCTCTCTGAAATGAAACTACAGCTGTGTATTGCTTCTGATGCATTACCTGAGTGTGAACAGATGAAACAGCTTGAACTTCAACATTGAAAACACCCTTGTGTCCTTCAACCCACTTAACAGGTGGTATCTGAGATGGAACTTTCTGTGGTAGAAAGAAATGTGGGAATCATCATCTTTAATGATCAGACAGAAAGCCTTTTTTTCACAGGGGTCTATAGAGTATTTGCGCTATTCACTTTATTTTAGACATCCAAATTCAGTGCTACACAGAGGACCACAGCTAGGTGTCTTACTCTTCTCATAGACTAGATGGGGAGAAGTGGATGCACTGAACAGGGAAATTTGGAGCACTTCAGCTGGATGCCTAGCACAGACAGTGCAAGTGTATGTCCTCTGATGGGATATTTTTAAGGTTAGAAGTTCCCAGTTAAAGCACTGTCACAGACACTCCATGGTGATGTGATGCAGTTTTAATCCTCTAAACAGTTTCTTCTTGTCATATTCACTCAGAGGTGCTCCAGTAGCAGCACCTGATTCTGTTTCTCCTCTCTCTTCCACACAACCACAAAAACCAAGCAAATCACCCTACGGAAGTAAGCACATTATTGATTTGACACCCTCTAAACAAATGTATCCCTGACTAGACAATTTACAAGGATTTTCTTGGATAAATAACTTCAAAAAACACAATATAACAATATAAAATAACACCAGTGACAATAATAACAACATTTTCCTCCAGAGCTTTCCCCACTTAAAGTACAAAAAGAAGGTATCGTCTACAAGCAGACAGCAATGTTAGTTTGTAAAACACTTATCCTGTTCTTACACACTAGGAAAATATTCTCTTTTCATAATTTTCTTTGTTACCTCAGGAGAGTGAATTGAATAGTGGAAAGGCAGCTTATCCAATGCAACAGGAAGACAATAATGTCCAGTTTGAAGACGATCATTTAATAGAATCGGCAGCCACTGAAACAAATGAATAGAAAACATAGCAATATTCATGACTACATATGATCAGGGCTATTTATCTGATTTGGTATGCACAGTCAACAAAACAACAAATGAGATATTGACCCAAGCTCCTCTGCTCTAACCCATTCAACAGTAATCTCTTTGCATTTTAAATTCACTGATAGCTACTGTAGAAAATTGTACAAGACTGTTTTACAAACCATTCCTTTTGAAGAAACCAAACACAGAGCTTTTCATGTGTGACATACATTTTCCTAATAAATCCTACCAGAGTTCATGTTTTAATTTAAAATATCATGTATCTTGAATAGACTGATCCTTGGCTTTAAAGCAAATCAACAGAGTATAATTTTTGCTAAGTATAAATTGAAATCTTGGTCATGGTCACCATGAGGATGAGGGCCAGTATGATTCATCATAACTCTGCATTGACATTTGGACACATTTAATTTTTCTCCTATTCAAGTCTGAAAGAGGCTGTGCATTTGAGTACCATGGGGCAGAAACATTTTGTATTTAGGTGAACAAAAGCTTGAAAATTAAGTCCTCACCTATGTGAAGTCTTGCTACTGAACTACAAACTAATTTACTTCTTACCAATCCCATTAGCAGGACTATATCTGTCCATAAAAGAAATCCCATTTGAGAGGATTCTCAGTACTGGGATCAAAATCAAATATGAACTTCACAGCAGGAACATGTGGAAAGCACTTGCTTGTCCCCACAGCTCAATTGCTGACTATAGCACTAGGACATTTTCAAACCTGAAGTATTAGCATCATCTATGCTTTCCTCTTATTTTAAAATCTCTCCAGTTAAAAATATCAACTGATAAAGAAAAAGGTCAAAGAGAGTATGCTACAATATTTCTTAAGCTAAAACATGCTAGTATCAACATGAAGATAATGAATGCAAGACAATTACATTTTACCTTCTACATTCTTTCTGTTTTAATTTTGATGTGGGTAAAAGACACTTTAGTATAAATGATATGTCATATAAAATCTAACTGAAAATATTATATTAGTTTTTACCTCATGTAGATGTTACCTTATGTTAGATAACAGTGAATAATTGTAATTCACATGTTTTAGTGTTTTTTTTTTTTCATTAATAGAATCTGACAGAATTGGGCGATATCTACAAGGCATTGCTGTTGCAAATAATTATGTGAATACTTCAGTTGTGTTTGGTGAATCCATCAATTTCAAAGACACTTAACAATGTAAAATTATAGGATGAGAATATAACATAGCACAGGTTGCATCTAGTTTCTGTGAATTAACATTAAGACCTTCTACTGGTTCTGATTTATTACCATAACCAGAAAGGGAATATATGGCAAGCTTCTTGACAAGCAAAGAGTCTGTTTAAATGTAATGTAGATACATACACACACGAGCACACACAATTATATATCACATGGAACTTACTGAATAGCCAAGGAGGGTTTCCACAGTTGCCCCCTGCTTTGGCTGGCAGCTGATGTGATAGAACGTGAACAATAGATGGTGTTTCTCTGTGAGTTTTGCTGGCAGCTTAATTTTCACTTCTTCATAAAAGTCAGGGGACCTGTTTAAAAAAAATGTCAAGCACATTTCCAATGTAAGTATAAGACTGAGCAGAAGGTAAATTTGCCAGTAGGTTTTCAGATGTTATAGTTATAAAAACTGTATACATTCCTGAAAACAGCCTCAGAGCCAAATTAAACAAAGTACATATATATACAGCTGTATTTATGAACTATCTACAGCTTTGAATCAGGAAGATCATAGAGAGTATCTGCTGGAATGTTTCAGCTTTCACGCATCTCTATACTTTCAAAAACATTCAATCTTAATTTTGGGTTTCAGATTTTTTATTGTGTAAATAGTAAATTCTGAGTCCACATTAGTGAGAATGAGAATGTCCCTTCAGCTCTTTTGGATCTGTGAATTCACTGAAGTGAAAGCTGTGACAAAATTATTCTGATGCTTCCTGCTCCTTAATCTTCAAATTAGGAATATTCTCAGCTAACCTCTGAAAAACTTCAAAGAAGAAAAGCAATGGTTGCTTATGCAATGGTCACTTATGCAAATGGATGTAGCAAGTCACGTTAGATATGACAAATCCACACAAAATGTAAATGTTTAGGATGGATTAGTACCAGCATTCCTTGGTGAACTATGTAGGCTAAGAATTATGTAAAGAGGTCATGATTAATCCTTCTTAAGTCATACAAATCGTAACAATACTTACTTATTATGATACGTGATAGCTGTGTATATTTCCTGCACAAATTCTGGACCTGAAGATTTCCCAAAAATTACCTACATTAAGAAGAAAAGAAAGTAACAGCAGTCAGGTCTAAAGCATTTGGTTGTCATCAACCTGTATAAATTTTAAGACAGTGTCTGAAGGCTGAAGATGACTCTTCAATTTTATCTTAGCATGTTGCCATGAATGTCTTATTACTGAGCATCTTTCCCACACATTATTCAGGGTAAAACACCAAGAAAATGGCGTAGAAGTCATTTTTGGAGCCACTGACTAACTCACCTCACATTCTCCAGTCATGCATTAAAAAGTGAGGAATTGCAGGAGTAACGTTATGGTAAGCCTCTTACACATTGCCTTTAACTAAATGCCAAAAAGTTAAATTAAAAGTATTTTTAGGAGTTTGTTTTTCAGTTGTAGCCTGCCATTTAGGGTGAGATCCATCTCACCTTACCTTACAGGTCCAAAGTTCCTTTATAACAAACAAAGAGAAATAGGCATTTTTGGTGCTTGATTTGCTTCCCTCATTTCAGACACTGTCTCATGGTAAGGTCCTGGAATCCAGTAATTTTAAAGGGAGCCCTGGGAGATGAGCTTAGACAAGGATATCTGTACAGCACAAGTCCATATGTATTGAAATAAAGATCCCTCACAGTGGAGGGGGATGCCAGGTAAACCGTCTGTCCTAAGCACTTGTCAAAATCTAACTGTACTATGGGCAGAGTTTAAGGAAACCAACAATGCAGTATTGTGTAAAGGACGGTGCTACACTGACATGGCACAGCTCCAGTTCTGGAAGAAGCATGGCTTGGGTAAACACTGTGCTGATGCTCTGATTTCAATTCCACAGCTCATGTGGAATAAGGCTGTGAGGTATGCACTGTGCATGCTGATAAAGACTGGCTGGCTGTCACTTCTTGCTCCAACATATTGCTGGATTAAAGTTCCTTGAAGTAATATCTCCATTCACTTTTTCCCCTTCCAACACATAAAATCACAAAAGATTTTATCCCAATGTCATTCTTAAATAGCCAATCACACTGTCTGAAAACTTCCCAAAATATTCAGGCTGAAGCAGACGTCTGGGTTAGAACACTTCAAACTGAACAACTGAAGCTTGGTAAAGCTGAAGAGAGGATCTTACAATGAGAAATGTTGAATAACCTGCACATAGGCAGTGCTGCCTGCTCTGTTAGTAGTGCACACATACGCCCTCATACACAGTGTGTTTCAAACATGGAAAAATCTACCTATACTGCACAACTGTGCACCTGTTTAGACTCATACGATGAAGATCCCAACTTCTAGAATTATACCTATTTGTGTACACATAGTGCATATGGAGGAGTTACACTGGAAGATAGACTACATCGTTCTTAAATGGTCTCTGAAGCTCTGTGAATTTTACCACTACAGTTCCCAACACACAACTGGTTAATACTATGCCACTCTTCTCAAAACAAGGTAGGAAGACTTAGATAAGAGGGAGTAACATGCCTCTATTCCACTCGAGTGTTTCGTGTTGTGGGTAAGGACTAAAGTCCCTGCTTTCTGATGAGAATGACAAACTTCACAAGCTCTCTGATGCTAGGCTTTCTAAGGCCCCACTAGAAACGGTGGTGATGGGAATTAAATAATGAGTTATTTCTTCAGAGGTTCCTCAAGCATGCATGTAGCAAAAGTCTGCTAAGAAATCTCAGCATTTATTACCGGCATTGCACAGGATGGGTCTTCACCACACATAAACTGAATCTTGATGGTAATGTTTCTTGCAGAAGCCGGTCGGTTAGCAAAATTCAGCCTTTGAGGGTAAACATAGAGGAGATTTCTGGAAGAAAGAAAACAACGAATAAAATTGGTAAATTTGTGTTTCAAAATGAAGTGCACAAACTAGCATTTTGCTGATTCCTCTCCCTGTCCTTCAATTCCACCTAGATAGTGAAAGCTTTGCCAAACTCCATTTCAAAAGTTCACAAGGAAAAGGTAAGTTCTTGTTGTGACACACAGAACATCCTGTGTTTAAGGTTTCTCATACAGTAAGCTGTATTTTTGAGAAGGCTGTCTTCCTCTCTCTTTTTTTTTTTTTTTTTAAATATGCAATTCCCAGTTACAAATCAATTAATATCTTTGCTTGATATAATGAAAACCAGCAATCTCTTAAGAAAGCAGCTCCCTTCTCAGTTGTGAAGAATCAGATTTTGGTAGGGGTAAGGAGTCACTCAGAGGTGATAAAAACAAGTAAATCAGCAAATAAAATCAACAACTGAAGTTCATACATTCCTATTTTATAGCAACAAAATGGCATCTATTTCTAGATCATGCAAATCAAGAAGCAGTACCAATGAACCTGAGTAAATACAAATAAGAAACTTTGAACTATAATTCTAAAATCTGAAATTTTTTTAGTAACGAATATAATAATTTTTTAAAATATAGCATACTTTGCTCTTTACTAGCTTGTGTACATGGACATATCATTAAACTTAAAAAGCACCTTTAATTTCTGTGGGGAATTTGGTAACATAAATGGTCTCCCAAGTTCAAACCCATCAATTCAGGTAGAAGATCAAAATGCTAATAGAAAGCTTTTTCTCCAGTGATATCTACGGTAAATCCAAGATTTCAACTAGGCCCGGATTACACACATTCTGGCATCATGATTATGTCTATCTAATGCGTCATTTTCCTGGTCCGGTATACAATTCTCACTGTTTGTCCTCTGAGAGTAAGGAATGAGGCTAGTGTTGGTGGAAGCATGCCGTCTCCCAGTGAAAATGAAAACTACTCATGGGCTTTCATGCTTCTTTTTGTCTGTGACAGTCTGAAGCTACACACAAATGTGACCTGTCCTTATCACAGATATCTCCTCAGCACCACTGTCACCAGAAAATGTGGAGCAGCTTTGAAGAATGTTGTCATTAAGTCAGACAATTCATCTTCCATTTGTTGTATCGCAAGACCTGGAAAACTGTGGTTGATTCTTCTTATTGACATGTGTCACGATGTGACAGTACTCTTCAACTACACAGTCCAAGCTACTTTGCTAACCAACACAGGCAACATGGGCCGTGACATGCCTTAGGAACTAAACTAGCATGTAACTTGCTGTTCCCTTCATTCACAATAGCGCTCCCTGCCTGCTGCACTAATACACTTTTTTCCTTACCTCCTCAAATGCCATTTCTGCTCTGCCAAATTCTCTCAATGATATTAGGAAAAGCTAAGTGAAAGTGAGAAATATATTGGTAACCTCCACTGAATTATGTTTGGGAGAATGATGTATTAAATGAAGGATATTATCAATATTACATCTGCCAGAGGTGAAGAAATACACGTAGGGGAGGCTGTATAATCCAGTCATTGCTTCATTAATCTGCAGCCCAGCAGAAGATGCCACAAATCCATATAATGTCCCCGAGCACTGGATTTTGCATTTAGATGTGACTTGAGATGAAAGATATAAAATCACAAACACAGAGCTCTCTGCTGACTACACAGCCAAAAAAGCATTATTCCAGCAAGTACTGTACCAAAGAACTAAAGCTTGTACTATTTATGCTCAAGCAGTTTTAGGGATCTTGCTTACATGTGTATTAAACCCCTCAGCACTGAGGAAGAACAGGGGCAAATGCTGACTCTGGATATCCTGCAGACATGAAAGTGATGACTGATTTTTTAAAGCAGGAAGGTGGGGAGATGATCAAAAGAGGTTCCTTCACACAGGCATGAATTGTAAACCCATTGCTGACCACTGCGTGAGTGCTACTGCCTGCCAGCCCCTCTACTGTCCAAAAGTCTGAGAGGAAGCAATGACAAGGAGTAATTCCACATGGCAGTTAGCAGGGGTGTCAGGGAAGTACATACTGTTGTCTTTTAAGTAATAGGACAGCTAGCATGCCCATAAAGATGTGGTGTGCTCCAGGAGGCATTGTGCCTCCCTTGAGGCTCTGCACTGAGCAGAATTATTTAAACAACACACCACAGCAATTACTTTTGGTCAGTGTGATTAAACTTCTCCCCTCACTCCCTCTACAGAAAGTGCAAGGCTCTACGTCCAGATATATTCAGATGTGCTTACAAAAAGCAAAAGAGCTATTCAGGAATCAGTATGGGTCTACAAAAGCCATGACAGAGCAGCCACCTTCACCGAGACCAGGACAGACAGCTTCTCTGGGTTGGAGCAGAGGGACGGTACGAAAGAGACTGTTTCAGAATAAGCTACTTGCTGGGAAAGCTAAGGGTCCATCGAGCCTGACACAGGACACCATGCAGCAGTTCTCATTCAATTTTGCTGACCTTCCTACACTTTCACGGGACTCAGCAATGGTGATTTGATCACTTCACATGGCAAAAGCAGTGCAGACGTATCTTCTGCCAAAATAAAATTTATGCAGAGTTTCAAGTCTGTGACCCTTCTCACTGAACACTTCTGTTTGTAATTACTGGTTGCACATATGTATGACATAATAAAATCCTTCTCCTTTCTACATTACGCAGTGTATGAAGTGTCAACAAGTGCATCTCAAACTTCTAATGAACGTTAGGCATGTTCTATGATGACCGTGACAAGAACTCCACACATAACAAAAGCCAATATATGTGCAAATAGTCACTGCTGATACAAACCACAAATGTTTTACAGGTGAACAATGATGAATGGGCTAACATTGCCATTTAATACTTAGGGTCCTGGAAACAAAAAGTGGTACATCCATGAGTTATAATTTTCCATCTTTGTTGATCCCTCTACACTTTTGTTGGGGTGGGTGGAGAATCTTCAAAAAAAAGTGGTTGAAAATTATCATGCAAATCATGAACACTGCCAAATATGGAAACCCAGTCAGTCACTGCCTAGAACAAATGGCACAATGACAAAACTTCAACATGTCACATTCAAGAGGATGTACATGTGTCATATATTCTGAATCTTAGTATGAATAATCTGGATAGCAGTTTGAGTGATTTTCCTCATGTTGCTAAAATTAGGACACATCTAAAGAGTCAGTGGTCAGATCTTAATCAAATTTAGGCTGGCAGTGAATGTCACTTTATATTGTCCATTAACACTGGTGTTAAAACCTTAGTAAATTTTCTATTAAAGTTTTAGTTAACACTAAAAAAAATGTTGCTAGAGGAACTGAGTGGAAGGCTGACTCAAAATGTCAGATTTCTGCAGATTCAAATCACAAAATTAAGACAAGAAAATAGATATTTCTAAATTTAAATGTGACCTAGAGCTTAGCAAAGTCACACTAAAATTTTAATAGCTTTCTCTCCAGGACTCATAGTTATTCATTATATATAATTGAACTGACCTACAATTACTTCAAATATCAAATATTGCAAACAAGTAATCAATGACATCATGTATTTGAAAACCAGGACCAAAGGCATGTAACTGAGATTTTGTGAATTGTAAAAATCATCAACAAAATAATTTATTACCTATCATATTGACTTCCTGGTGTGCAAATGTAGGGAACTATTTGACCCATAATTGCCTACATCATCTTTTTCAGAAGTTACTCTTAAAACTGTTTTAAAGTTTTCAAATATGAAAATCAAAGGGATTACACCACCTTCTGATGTCTCTGACCTCCATGCTTTGCAGTCATCTACCAAACTAAACCCACTGTTCCACTGATAATGCCTTCACTTTCCCTGATGGTTCCAGTATTTTTAAATCCTAGTGGCAGTGTTACTAAAGTCGATAAAATGAGTGGATATCCACCAGGTATCAACTACTGCAACATCAAGACACTGTAATTACAGACAAGATGGTAGGTCCCACACAAGGCACTGTCAGTTGCCCAAATGGAGTGTGAAAAGCTGAAAAAAGGAAGATAGCAGCTATACCATAGTACTATATTTTATACATACATTCACCATCCCAGGACCTGTGATTCCTCCAGCTGTGTAAATAGGCATAAAGCTCTATCCCAATATTATCATTGAACCCTGATAATCAGAGAGTGAAAATTCTGACATATCAGATTTTTACACATAGTAGTGAACCTATCTGAAAGATGATGATGCAGCTGAGAATTGTGGTGAGATAATTTTTTCCTGATATATTTAATTAATAAATGACACAGTGAAAGAGTGCTAGTAAATACAAGACTGCATATTCCCAAAATACTGGTAACTGCCCCCCCCTGAAATTACATGTGTTAGATAATGTGAGGTAATATTTCATATTTCCTAGCATCTTCTTGTTGCCACAGATACCATGCACATCTAAAATTTCAGCTAAAAATGCTTAAAAACCTTAGTGAATGACATAGGATTCAGCAGCATGCAAGATATGTGCAGCTAGAAGTCAACAGGTGGAACTTGGATTTGTTTTAATTGCCTCACTGATAAATTTACACACTCCCTGATCCTGACCTGGGAGGCTGAAAGCTATACTGACAAATTGCACTGCTTTTGAGTGATGCCTCTTCTCTAAACTGTACACCTCAAAGTAACCATTTATCAAGCAAGAGTAAAAAAAAATCCAGTGAGAAAACTGATGTTCTTTCTCAGTAATTGCCTTGCAGACCTAAGCTAAAGAATTCACCTGTTCTTACAAAAAGGGAAGCCACCTACTGCTAGCAGTAATCCAGCACTATTAACAATTCTTGGATGAAGTTACTGGAGCATTTTAACTCCAGTGAAAAGCAGATAAATGGTTTGAAGAAGAAAGCACAGTGTCCTGATATTAGCCAAAAGATCTGCATGCTTGGAAAGGAATGTTTTCATTCTAAAAGTCCTGATTAGGAGCTCTTTACAAGAGGACAATATTCTACACCCTACTACCACACCAAGGGCAGTATCAGTGATCAGAGTATGTTCATTTTTCTTAAGATATTCATGTAAGACCAAAGTATAAGCCGCTGCCTGCTGAAGTGGAGCTCCAACAAAACCAAATCAGTAAAGAAGATCCTTTCATTCAAAACCATCTGGAAAGGTAGGGCCCTCACACTACTTACGTCTTTTGTGTTTTCAGTTATAGCTTCTTTCTTAAGAGGAAGGTGAGCACTCAGTGTTGCACTGATGTTAATGAATAATGAGAAGTCCAGTTTTTCTGGGAAACCATTGCGTTAAGTACTTAAGTGCTTTTATCTCTACATCCTAGAGGAGAAGCAATAGCGATACTCTTTACAAGATGGGGGAAAGGAAGGGGGAAAAAATGGCTTCAAGTTTGGGGAATTAAATCACAGCAAAAATGCCCAGCATTGTTTGAACATAGCGTATAAACATTACTCTAACCTTCTAACACTCCTGAACAATAGGTATCTTGCTGTGGATGTGAACATGCAGTTGGAGATTTTGAGATACCATCAGTAAGTCAAGACTTTGCAGAAAGTCAGTGGTAGAACTGGAACTGGATTTAAGAACTGTCATTCATGCCCACATTCCTTATACTTTAGGAAGGTGCTTGAACTGAGATATCAACAGGTTAATTTTAATCTTCAGTTCCTACAGGTCTCTGGAAGACTCAGTTTAGCTTCTTTTGATTTGTGATTACCTTCTATTGTTTCAAAAGCTTTCCTTAAAAGATTTTTTTAATGACAGTGTTCTTTTGTTTCCACTCAGCAGACCAAAGAATGAACTAATACTGAAGCTGAATGGCATCAATGGCATCAAAAATACAACATCAGATTTGTTTGGAAGGCAAAACACAGTATTTATCAGTGTATGATAGATTTTAAGTAATATAAAAGTGCTCAGCAGAATGTGAAAGGTTATTAATACTAGGTTATACTAGGTTATTATACTAATGGTTTTCACACAGAGAGCTAACAGCTATTCAAGACACAAATTGTCAAGATTTTTTTAAAATGCTGTTGTTGCATTTTGAATTATACTTGCTCAAAAGTCTGCTGAAAATAGTTTTCAAAAATCTAATTTATGATATCAAATTACAATTAACTGAAATGCTTCAAAGAACCCAAGAAAACCCTCTAATTAAATCACTTGCATTTGATTATTTTTTTAAAGAATAATTACACATTTCTTTAAAGGTTTTGCTGTCATCTCGAGGTTTAGAGAAATCCATATTTTATTCACAGTTTCTGCTCAGTGACTACACAGAGATCACCATGCCATGGTGGCATGTTTTTCTCTCTGTCTCCATTACATAATTAAGGAAGTTTGTTATGAGGAGTCATGTGCAATACCTCATCTGAAAGCACTGTGACAAACAAGCTTCCTGTGGGAGAGGTACATGCACTCCCAGAATCCTCTTTGTGAGGTTTTTCTTTTCATTGTTTCTGCTTTGTTATGCTGTATTTGACAATGTAATTTTCATCTGAGTAAAAAGCAAAGAAAAATTAGGAAACCTGTTACTGCTGAGATAGATACCCAGGAAAGATTACAGAGCTCAGAAAAGAGCGGCAACTATTTGCATTGGTACGATATCATGTGTACTGATGAGCAGAATACATCAGACAGACATCTCTGAAACTCTAGTAGCTAGGTTAAGCTGTTTCCTTCACGTGTGCACAATAGTGCTATACTAATCTCCACTTTGTTTACTCTGAAAAAGAAGTTAGAAGTGCTACTATCTCTGACGAGCACAAAACTAGAGCAATGGCCTGTAGAGGATGCACAGGGCTATCATACTCTCTCCAGATCCCACGGGCAGAGAGGCAGAAAGGAGCAGATAATGGTGTGATGGCAGTAATGGGAATAACAGACCACTATACACCAATATCCATTCCTCACTCAAAACTAGTGAAGGACGGGGTAGAATGATTGCCACCAAAGGAGAAGGCTTCCAGGTCACACTGCAGACTGCAGCAACTCTGAGCACAGTGCCAAGTAGTTTGCAATTAAATGAAACAAAACAGCAAAGGAAAGGTTCCCCCCACCCCCTCCCAAAATCCCCTTAAGCATTAGGAACTTCCCCTGTCAAAGACAGGACTTGTGCCTGGTTAAGTAGAGTTACTGCTGAAGTGATGGGACAAATCCTTTTT
Organism: Athene noctua; assembly: GCF_965140245.1. NCBI lineage: Eukaryota > Metazoa > Chordata > Aves > Strigiformes > Strigidae > Athene > Athene noctua. The sequence goes on from NC_134077.1 coordinate 71,726,955, forward strand.
CCTCAGCATAAACATTTCATCTGGCCGTGAGCAGCATCATTTTCACTTAAAATCATTTTCATCATTTTACTGAGAATATGAAATTTTAAACAAACTTTAGATTATATATTTTTTTCTATTAAAAATAGAAGGGTATGAAAGAAATAAATCTTGAAATGTTTTGACATTTTTAGGGAACAATTTTTATTAAAGAAATGTAGGTACACAACAAAAGGAAGTACTCAGTTTCACAATGTACAAAGTGGTGTGGCTGATCTCTCTGGCATAAATCTGAATTAGCATCTTTTAAAATAATGGCATTACACCAGTATAAAAACTATCAAGAGCTAAGTTCAAACACTGTAAGAGAAGACTCTGCTTCCCCTATCACAAAGGAAAAAGCTATCATCTAAAAAAAAGAAGTATGTTTTCCTCCAAAATGTCTCTGAAATATCAACTCTAAATTTGGAAAAATCCCAAAACCCAAGTAAACAAAATATTTGCATTTCTTTTAAGCATTCAGGAAAATAAAATAAAGTTAGATGTTTCATTAGTATTTGTCTGGACATGTATAGAGGTATTATTATGCCAGTAAGAGCTTATCAGCCTGTATTTTTACAAGTTTTCATTAATTAGTTATTCAAGTACATTTCTATATGTAACCCTCTCCTACATTCATGGTAACGTTAATAGAAAACAGGTAATTATTTGATTAATTTTTCTTTCTTTTAATATCTAAATCTATAGCACTGGTAAAAAAAAAAAATATTGGTTTGCAGACTTACATTCAAGAATCAGGAAACACTGAATCACCTGTAACATATTAGCCATGACACTCAGTTATGACTAGCACACTGCTTAATTAAGACAGTTTGGTTCTACATTTCAGCTTAGAGGAAAGGGAATAAAATCACATGAAATAATAACTGTCTCTATTCAAATTCATAGTTACTTTGCACAGATTAGTATTAAGCTCAAAACAATATTCACCATGCAGACAGTTAAATTAAGCAAAGGGTAGGGAGGCTCTGCAGAGAGACCTGGACAGGCTGGAGCCATGGGCTGAGCCCAACTGTGTGAGTGTCAATAAGGGCAAATGCCGGGGGCTGCCCTTGGGCCACAACAACCCCCAGCAGCGCTACAGGCTTGGGGAGGAGTGGCTGGAGAGCTGCCAGTCAGAGAGGGACCTGGGGGGGTTGATTGACAGCCGGCCAAACAGAAGACAGCAGTGTGCCCAGGGGGCCAAGAAGGCCAATGGCATCCTGGCTTGTGTCAGCAATAGCGTGGCCAGCAGGGACAGGGAAGGGATCTGACCCCTGTACTGGCACTGGGGAGGCCGCCCCTCGATTCCTGTGTTCAGTTTTGGGCCCCTCACTACAAAAAGGACATTGAATGACTCGAGCGTGTCCAGAGAAGGGCAACGGAGCTGGTGCAGGGTCTGGAGCACAGGTCATACAAGGAGCAGCTGAGGGAACTGGGGGGGTTTAGTCTGGAGAAGAGGAGGCTGAGGGGAGACCTTACTGCTCTCTGCAACTACCTGAAAGGAGGTTGTAGTGAGGTGGGGGTTGATATCTTCTCCCAAGTAACAAGGGGAAAAGCGGACAAGAGGAAAAAGCCTCAAGTTGCACCAGGGGAGGTTTAGATTGGATATTAGGAAAAATTTCTTCACTCCAAGGGTTGTCAAGCACTGGAACAGGCTGCCCAGGGAAGTGGTTGAGTCACCATCGCTGGAGGTACTTAAATTAAGCCCTGTAGATGTGGCACTTTGTGGTCATGGTTTAGTGGTGGACTTGGCAGTGTTAGGTTTATGGTTGTACTCAATGATCTTGAAGGTCTTTTCCAACCTAAATGATTCTGTGATTCTGAATACATTGGCCTATATTCCCTCATGACACTTCTGCTCACCAAACAGAGCACTGGCGTGACTGTGTGGCAAAAGCATCTCAGATGTGGCTAGGTGATTCTGGCTTGTGGGAAGTGCTTCAGTGTCACTGTGCAAACACAAGTGTCACTTCCTGGACCCCACCAAGTTCCAGACTCTGCTGTTTCATAATGTCTGCAGAGCTGCCTGCCCTGACTTTCTGAGGAACTACTGCTGGAATTCATAACGGTTCCGTTTGGAACTCCCCTTTCTCACTCTAAACATGTCTGGTGTCACAGGGCAGCCGAAACATGACCCAGCATTTCTGCATTTTTTTCACCATTTCCCCAGTGTATCTAACTGTCTTTAGGGTTTTACTTTGTATTAACTGATTGATTTTCCAGTTTACAGCATAACAGTACTTATATTATGTCAGTTGTGTCATCACTATTGATACACTAAATAAGGTAAAGATTGATGAAAGCAACTATTCTTTTTAGATATTCTCTTCATTATTACAAGTCAGGCTGAATAGATCTTACTTTGTTTTGTTACAATGACTTTTACTTGAGGTGAAAATTAAAACAGAGCCAAAAAAGCCTGAAGAGATCAAGCATGCTGGGTGTGAACTCTTGCTCAAAGAGTGTAACTGTTGAGCTATAGCAAGCATTTCTTCTGATGTGGGTGCATGTATTCAATACAGACACCCTAGCAACTGAAGGATAGCGTGAAAACACCCAAACTTGCTTCAGGAGACGCACATATTAATTTTCAGCATGGTGGCTTAATATTCATGATGTCTGGCTGCAGAAGTTTACCTTGGTGAGAACTAAAGAGAGAATATTCCATGCAGACTCAACTCTCTAACTCAGCAATACAGCAGTTGCTAATGCTTTTCATTTTCAAAAGCAGACCTTTAGGCACTATGAGGGTGCACACTGGAGTTGGCATATACTACTCGTTATTTGGCCCAGACAATGAATAAGAAAGTTAAAATTCTCTATTATTTTTTCATTTTTTTTAAAAAAGGCATCATTACTCAAGTCATTTACATTTACACTTTTAATTGTAGAAGAACTACTTTCCTTATAGAAATTCTGCATAAAACCCATAAAAACTGGGGAAAAAAAAGACATTAACTTCTATCTTTGATAGACAAAGAAGATGACAGAAGTACCATAACACTCTGGTGCAGAAAACACAAAGAAATTACCCTCAGGAGTTTGAATATCAGAGATTTACAGCTCTGCCCTGGAATAACTCCTTCAATACTTTTAAGGAGGCTCTATCCAAACTGGCTTACTTACTCATTTCCCTGCTGACACCACATTGCAAGTTGTTACTGTAAGATAAGATGCCACTTTCTCTTTTTGCTTTCCTTAAAAGCTGAGACCCAAATCCAGGTGTCACCAACAGCCTCAGTGGCTCTCCAGTTACCCATGAAAGTGTGGAGTATCTCCCCAAGAAAACAGACTTTCAGCCTTGCCGTTCTGAGTTGTACTGAATGTCCTGTTCAGCTAGGATAGGGTTAAGTTTCCCCAGCAGAGAGGGGGAAGGGATCTCCAGCTGGGTTATTCATACCATGCTGATGTCGGGAGCACAGGAACTTTTTCCTTTGTGGCTTTGGTGGTGGGGGAGCACGTGGTGGGCTGTCCATAACCATTGCGGTATTTCTCTGTATATCTTTTGTCTTGTTTACTGTTATTGCTGTCTGTTATTGTTATCATTGCTACTGTTGTTCAGATTGTTTATCACACTGTTGTATTAAATTTCTTCTTCTTTTAACCTGGGGTTTGTGCCCTACTTGTGTCTGAGAGTGGGGGAGGGACAATGGCAATGTGGTCTCCGGTCCCGGCAGGGCTTAAACCAACACAGTCTCTTTTTTTGGCGCCCAACATGGGGCACAAGAGGGCTGAAATAAGAATCCAAAAGGGACAGACCCTGACCAGAGTGTGTCAGAGCAATCTGTTGGGTGTAATTTTTCTGTTTGCATTTGTATTTGTTTGATAAGAAAATGTTTGCAATGCTGGCCCACTTGCTTGCGTGGTGGGGCTGGATTAATCCTTATATCCAGTGTATGTTCCCAGTGCTGGCATTTGTTACTGGTGGAAAATGTAAAAGGGGTCTTATTTTGTCATACTGGCTCCTGACTGCTTACACTGTGTTTGTATCACTGTGTGTGGGGGTGGGCCGGTACCTGTTTGCTGCCTGGGCTTTTGTTAGGGGTCTCACCCCCTCTATGGGTGAGCCAGGGGAAGAGATCCTCTCGTTTTTTCAGAGTTTCAATTATTCTTGGAGCCTGCAGGCCAGTGTGATTGTGGCACAATGCTTTCTGAATGCCTGCCTGATTTTGGTTTTGGCCATGTGGCACTTCTCTAACAATGGCAGTGCCCGGAAACCTGCCCCGAGGTCAGATAATAGTGAGTGGCAAAGGGTGTGGGAAAAGATGGGCAAAGGCCTGAGTCGGTGGGCACCTCCAATGCTCTGGAATTTCACTCCTGAACAAATGCAGAGCCCTGGTAAGCTGATGGAGTGCTTAGAAAGGGTGTGTTACCAACCTGGCAAAACCCAGGAGACACAAATCGCTGCAATGTGTTGGGGACTTGCCCATGCCTACCGTGTCCTCTTTAATACCACACACTGCCCTCAAGAGGAAGAAAATGCTACAGGATGTGAGAGTGAAGTTCCTGGTACAGCATCTGGGCCGGGGGAACAGGCAGAGCCAGCCTCAGTCGCCTCCACCAGCACAGCAGCTGAGCCAGAGCCAGCCAGTGCCGGTATCAGTCACCCCGATACAGAAAACCAAATATACCAGAAAGTCAGCTCGCAAAGTGGGGGATGGGGATGACCCAGGCCCAGCACGGGAACAGGAGGAAGGGCGAGAGGTGATCATCTGATCTCTATCCCCGACTGAGCTGTGAGATATGTGGAGAAATTTCGGCTGCCTGGGAGGCGAGCAGATTTGCACCTGTCTGCTCCGATGATGCTGGGACAATGGAGCCAGTGCTTTTGAGATGGAGGGGAGAGAGGCCAAGCAGCTGGGATCTTTGGCCAAGGACGCTGGCATTGATAGGGAAATAGGGAAACAGACTCAAACCCTCAGCCTTTGGAGGCGACTCCTGCTCAGTGTAAGGGAGAGGCACCCCTACAAGGATGATATCCTATGTCAGCTGAGCAAATGGACCAGCATTGAGAAAGGCATCCAGAACCTCAGGGAACTGGCTGTGTTTGAGATGATCTATGGTGATCTGAATGATGAGCAGTCACCCATGGACCCAGATCAGGCCCCTTGCACACACCTGATGTGGCGAAAGTTCCTGAAGAGCGCACCAGAAGCACACTCGAAAGCACTGGCAATAGTGTCCTGGTGGACAGACACCCACACTCTAACAGTGGATGGAGTGGTTGGCAAGCTCCGGCAATAGGAGGGAAATCTCCCTTCATCTCAACATTCCTGGGTCTCAGCTGTGGAGGAACTGTCTCAGAGGGTCCAGAAAATGGAAGAGGACATGTCCTACATTCCACCTGCATGGGCCGATGTCTCAGCCATTAGAAGTAAACGTTTCCCCACCCAAGAGAAAGGCAGCAGAAGGCACACACCACGAGGCACCCTGTGGTTTTTCCTCCGTGACCATGGAGAAAACATGAGGAGGTGGGATGGACAGCCCCCTGCCGCCCTAGCTGCACGAGTAGAGCAGCTGAAAGGGAAGACCATCACAAAAGGGGAGTCCTCCAAGAAAAGCGCAGCTCCAGTGTCTAGTCAGAAATCCCCCAGGCAGAACAGAATGGCCAACGGTATGTCTGACCCTCTGGAGGGGACCAGTAAATCATTCTTACAAGAAGTGAGTGATGATGAGCAGGATTAGAGGGGCCCTGCCTCCAGCTACGTGGAGGAAAGGGATAATGGGATTTACTGGACAGTGTGGATCCGATGGCCTGGCACATCAGACCCACAAGAGGATAAGGCTTTGGGGGACACTGGCGCACAGTGCACCCTGATGCCATCGAGCTACAATGGGGTTGAATCCATCTGCATCTCCGGAGTGACAGGGGGATCCCAACAGCTGACCCTACTGGAAGCTGAAGTGAGCCTGACTGGGAAGGACTGGCACAAGCACCCCATTGCGACTGGCCCAGATGCCCCGTGCATCCTGGGCATAGACTATCTCAGGAGAGGGCACTTCAGAGACCCAAAAGGGTACCGGTGGGCTTTTGGTGTAGCTGCCCTGGAGGAGGTTGAACAGTTGTCCACCTCACCCGGCCTCTCAGAGGATCCCTCAGTGGTGGGGCGGCTTAAGGTTGAGGAGCAGCGAGTGCCGACTGCTACCAGGACGGTGCACCGGCGGCAGTACCGCACCAACCGAGATTCCCTGGTCCCCATCCATCAGCTGATCCGTCAACTAGAAAGCCAGAAGGTGATCAGCAAAACTCACTCACCCTTCAACAGCCCTGTATGGCCAGTGAGAAAGCCTAGTGGCGAATGGAGACTGACTGTGGACTACCGTGGCCTGAATGGAGTTACGCCAGCAATGAGTGCTGCAGTGCCGGACATGCTGGAGCTCCAGTATGAACTGGAGTCGAAGGCAGCCAAGTGGTACGCCACGCCTGACATTGCTAACGCGTTCTTCTCCATTCCGATAGCGCCAGAGTGCAGGCAACAGTTTGCGTTCACTTGGAGAGGCATCCAGTACACCTGGAATCGATTGCCCCAGGGGTGGAACCACAGCTCCACCATTTGCCATGGACTGGTCCCTACGGCACTGGAGAAAGGTGGGGCTCCAGAACACCTGCAGTACATTGATGACATCATTGTATGGGGGGACACAGCTGAGGAAGTCTTTGAGAAAGGGAAGAAGATAATTGAAATCCTCCTGAAGGCTAGCTTTGCCATTAAGCAAAAGAAAGTTAAGGGGCCTGCTCGGAAAATTCAGTTCCTAGGGATAAAATGGCAAGATGGGCGTCGCCACATCCCAATGGAGGTGATAAACAAGATAACAGCCATGGCCCCACCAACCTCTAAAAAGGAGACTCAGCCTCTCCTGGGCGCTGTGGGGTTCTGGAGCATGCACATCCCCAACTACAGCCTGACTGTGAGCCCTCTCTACCACGTAACCCGTAAGAAGAACGATTTTGAATGGGGCCCTGAGCAACAACAATCCTTTGAACAAATTAAGCGGGAGAGTGCCCAAGCAGGAGCCCTCGGGCCAGTCTGGGAAGGGCAGGAGGTTAAGAACATGCTCTACACTGCAGCCGGGGAGAATGGCCCTACCTGGAGCCTCTGGCAGAGAGCACCTGGGGAAACCCGAGGCCAACCTCTAGGCTTTTGGAGCCGGGGATACAAAGGTTCTGAAGCTAATTATACACCAACTGAGAAGGAGATACTGGCAGCGTACGAAGGAGTTCGGGCTGCCTCAGAAGTGTTCGGCACTGAAATACAGCTCCTCCTGGCACCCTGACTGCCGGTGCTGGGGTGGATGTTCAAAGGAAAGGCCTCCTCCACACATCATGCAACCGATGCCACGTGGAGTAAATGGGTTGCGTTGATAACACAACAGGCTCTAATAGGGAACCCCAGCCTCCCAGGGATACTAGAGGTGATCACAAACTGGTCGGAGAGCAAAGATTCCGGGATGTCACCAGAACAGGAGGTGACACGTGCTAAGGAGGCCCCACCATATAACGAGCTGCCGGATGAGGAGAAGCGATATGCCCTGTTCACTGATGGGTCTTGTCGCATTGTGGGAAAACATCGATGATGGAAGGCTGCTGTGTGGAGTCCCACACGATGGGTCAATGAAGCTGCTGAGGGACAGGGTGAATCGAGCCAGTTTGCAGAGGTGAAAGCCATCCAGCTTGTTTTGGACATTGCTGAGCGGGAAAAGTGGCCAAGGCTCTACCTCTACACCGACTCGTGGGCAGTGGCGAATACCCTGTGGAAATGGCTGCAGCAATGGAAACAGAGCAACTGGCAACGTAAGGGTAAAACCGTCTGGGCTGCTGAAGTATGGCAGGACATTGCAGCCCGTGTGGAAAACCTCGTTGTGAAGGTGCGCCATGTGGATGTCCATGTACCCAAGAGTCGGGCCACTGATGAACATCGACACAACCAGCAGGCAGACCAAGCTGCTAAGATCAGAGTGGCTCAGGGGGACTTGGACTGGCAGCGCAAAGGTGAACTGTTCATAGCCCGGTGGGCCCACGAGACCTCGGGCCACCAAGGTAGAGATGCAACATACAGGTGGGCTCGAGATCGAGGGGTGGACCTCACCATTAACACCATTGCAGAGATCATCCACGGATGTGAGACGTGTGCTGCAATCAAACATGCCAAGCGGGTGAAGCCCCAGCGAAATGGAGAGCGATGGCTGAAATACAGATATGGAAAGGCCTGGCAGATCGACTACATCACACTGCCACAGACCCGCCACAGGAAGCGCCACGTGCTCACAATGGTGGAAGTAACCACTGGATGGCTGGAAACTTACCCAGCACCCCACGCCACCACCCGGAACACCATCCTGGGCCTTGAGACCCAAGTCCTGTGGCGACACGGCACCCCAGAGAGAACTGAGTCAGACAACGGGACCCACTTCCGAAACAACCTCAAAAATGCCTGGGCAGAAGAACACGGCATCGAGTGGGTCTGCCATATCCCCTACCACGCACCAGCCTCTGGGAAGATCGAGCGCTACAATGGACTGTTAAAAACCACACTGAAAGCACTGGGAGGTGGGACCTTCAAAGACTGGGACATGCATCTAGCAAAGGCCACCTGGCTAGTCAACACAAGAGGATCTGCCCGTCAAGCTGGCCCGGCTCAGTCAAAACCTCCACGTGCTGTAGATGGGGATAAAGTCCCTGCGGTGCGCATGAGGAATATATTGGGAAAAATGGTCTGGTTTAGTCCTGCACGAGGCAAAGGTAAAGGCAAACCCATCCACGGGATTGCTTTTGCTCCAGGACCTGGGTGTACCTGGTGGGCGATGCAGGACAATGGAGAGGTCTGATGTGTACCACAGGGGGACTTGATTCTGGGTGAGAACATGCCATGAATTATGCTGTGACTTTGTAAATTGTTGTTTTGTTATTGTTAACTGCTAAATGGCAGCTGGACATGACGCAGATGGTATAGAATAAAGGGGTGGATTATGTCCTGGTTCAGCTAGGATAGGGTTAAGTTTCCCCAGCAGAGAGAGAGAAGGGATCTCCAGCTGGGTTATTCATACCATGCTGAGGTCAGGTCCCGCGGGAGCCTGAGAACTTTTTCCTTTGTGGCTTTGAGGACGGGGAGCACACGGCAGGCTGTCTGTAACTGTTGCGGTATTTCTCTGTATAACTTTTGTCTTGTTTACTGTTATTACTGTTTACTGTTGTTATCATTGCTACTGTTGTTGTTCAGATTGTTTATTACACTGTTGTATTAAATTTTTTCTTATTTTAACCCGGGGTTTGTGCCCTACTTGTGTCTGAGGGTGGGGGAGGGACAATGGCAACGTGGTCTCCAGTCCCGGCAGCACTTAAAGCAACACACTGAACCACAAGTCTTACCCTTCCCTTCTCCCCTCCTGGGTGGTGTCAGATGAGTGTGTGGGAGCGCTGGGTCTTTGCTATCTCTGCTGCAAGGAGTGAATAAGCTTTACATCCCTTTTATTCAGCTTCTCCATTCTGTGATTCCTTACTCATAGTCACATCATTTGCCACCAATGCAATCCAATACCCAGCTACTGTTTTAGGGATCAGAAAAGTCCCTTAGAATAGCATCAACTGTCGTAAGAAGCATTCTGCTTTACTTCCATGCCTTCACTGACACAATGGTCACATGAAAACTAGTACTTCTATATCTAGAAAACTGTCATACATGCATTTTGAGTCATTACTAGTTAGCTATTACCAATATCCCCGCTCAGTAGCACTACTATGCTGCACAAATTGGTGAAGCACATTCTTTTGATATTAATTTTTTCTTGGAGACTCAGATGTGCCAGACCACTAAGAAATTATAGGAATTCCTCAGTTGCATGCTATTAGACACTGTGATCTCCTTGAAATAATCAGAATAGAACAGATCTAAGAAAAGAAATTACATAGCCTAGAGTCCTTGTTCATGGTGAAAAAGTACACACAGTGACACATTACTTCCTCAGATGCTCAGATGACTCAAATTAACAGTAGAAACCATGCAGTACAAACGTTTACCAAAACTGTTAAAAATGATAGTAAGATCTACTGGAAAGAAACCACACAAGAGGAAAGGTGTGTGTATGTGTGTGTGTATATATATATATATATATATATATATATAAAAATATATATATGCCCCAAGTCAGTAAGAGCTGTTAGAGGGTTTTCTGGACATTTTAGAAACATTTTCAAAGGACAACATAATTAGATTAGTAAAACCACTCCAAACATCCTGCAGGCATTTTATCTTGCAATGGCTAGTAAGATTAAATCATCAGCCTACCATATAGTCTTTGGCATTTCAAAAAAATATTTTTATTTTATATTTCTGAAAAAAAAAATCTAAATAACAATTACTTTTGAAGTGGATCTTAAGAAATTAAGAAGTATATGTTATTTCTTACCTATAAATGGTATGGGGAACATAAACTTCTCTAATTGGGAATTCCAAAATTTCTTTGTGAGGACGATTACGGTTTTCTGGAAATGGCTTCACTGGTAGTAATTCTGCTGTCAGACAATAACCAAGGTTTTCCGGAGCTGGGGAAATCTCCAGTTTAAGTGTTCCTTTAAAAAAAAAATCACAAAATCTCAGAAAAAATATGAAAAGTAACCAATGTATAATAAAGCAAAAATGAAAACAGCATGTGAGGTTACATAGCAACAGTGCAGAAAAAAGAACTGGATCTTCAGCTAGAAGGCTGCATGAGAATGGAAACAGAGGTGTAGAGAATTACACAGGAAGTAACCTACACACATCCCTACACATCAGACCAATATACAGCTCTTTATGTCTACCCTGTGCAGTTTCAAAGAAACAGGAAAGAAAGAAGGAATACTATATGCTGGGTTGATGTTCTATTATCTTTCATACACAGATAATATAAAATTTTTATGGGAGACAAAAGATAAAAAGGCCGCTAATAGAGTTCTCCCCCCCCCACACACCCCACCCCCCCCCCAACTTCTGCTCTGATTAATCTCTGTCAAAGCAGACACCACCCACCAGGAAAGCCAGGCTCGCTGTGATGATAATACCGATAACATTTACCCAAGTATAACCAGACTTTCAATTTAAATTCTCTGTTGTGATAAGAGAAAACCATGTGGGAAAATCAAACATGTCATTTCTGGTCATCAACTAAAAAGGCAAAACATCTTTGCCTTCAGTTCATATTTTTTAGAGTTCCTTTACAACCCAGAAAAGCTTGAGCTGTAATTTATGTAAAAAAGGAAAAATAAGCTGGTCCTGGTTCTGACAGTAGCCAAACGCTATCTCTGCCTCTCTAGTTTCTTAACAAATACTGATGCAAATAACCAAATAAGTTGAAATGTGTACACTTTCTGATTTCCCTCTATAAAATATGACCCATTTAAAAACATTGCAGGGAAATAGCAAGGATCTTAGAAATTTGCTTTAAAGCACTGTCTTCAAACCATTAGACATCCATTAGATACACTGCAAATTATGGAGGAAAGCAAATAATTTTAGAAAATCAAGATAAATATAGATCTCAATACTCATTTATACAGAACAAAACCTCAAAAGCATCTGTGCTCAGGTAGACACTGGGAACCCAGGAAGTTACACAATAGCACATGTTACAGACTTAAAACCCAAATTAATTACATTTTTGGGTTGGAATTACAGAAGAATTTAGGGGAGAAAAGTACATATTTTCCATTAAAAACAAATTATGTACCTGGTAAAGTCTTAATTCTTCTCTGTAAGGAAGACGATCTTTTGAAATCAGCTAAAAATTTGAACAGGTCTTCATCACTGAGCCTGTCTCCTTCCTACCAGGAGAAAGAACAAAAATCAGCACCTTTATAACAATACTCCATAACACTGAGAAAAGTTTTTGAGTGAACTATGTCCTTGAGCCATGCAAAGTGTATGGGCTACTGCCTACCTGACCGCAGTTATCCTCTGTCCCCACACAAACATCACTAGTAACTTTTCCCAACACAGTTCACATTACACAAATGAAAAAAATGTCTTAGGCAATCAGAAATAAACAGTATCCAGTACCTGTTTAAAGAAAGTGCTGAGGGTCAGAGAGATTGTTTTGAAGTTTGATACTGGATAGCTGTCCTCTGAGCTGAGACTTCTCTCAGAAAATCTTCTTGCCTGGAGCAGTGTTGCCCTCTTGTCACTAGTGGATCCTTTCCCTTCAAAGGGAAATTAAATGAAACACCAACTGTGTTTTGCTGGTCTTGCTTCAGTACAAAGACTATCAGAATACACTAGAAAACCACAACTTCTCAGCAACATCAGAGGATAGAGTGAGACTCCCTAAAACATTCCACTACTTTTATTTCAGACTACGTGAAATAGTGGAATGCCAGGACACACCTAGTGAAGTGACTTAATTTCTGCTGCAGAGCACAAACTTATTCAGATTTTTAGTTCATGGGTAATAAAGTACACTGGTCAATGTTGCCAACCAATGGTCCTGTATACTCTAGAAATTAAGATGATATATATTTTGATTGCCCTGTATTGCAAAAGAACTCCACATAGCAAAAGGACTTTTACTTCTACAAGACCAGTATTCAACAAAAATTTGGCCTAAAACACGGAAGAATATTTAGCATACATAAAAATAAACATGCAGAGATGAAACAGTGAGCATATTAAGTTGTGTTTGTAGCACTGAAAAGGAAAGCTGAGAAGACATGACTTTAAATCTGTTGTTCACTCCTGATGCCAGTGTGAATGACATTGTTTCTTATGCACAGTCCTAGCAAAGAGTCGTTTTGCATTAGTTAGAAAAGTTAGACAACTACCATTTAAACCTTCAGCCTCAGGTATTTCTCGTTCAAGTGTTGAAAGGTTGAAGAAATTAGTTAGGCTTATGGGAATCCAGGCAAATGGCATTCTGTATTTCCCCAACCGCTGACAGAAGGATTCAGCTTGGGCTTTCAGTTTTTCAATCTTTTCTTTCACCTAAGACAAAGAAAATAATGACCATTTAAAAACCAATCAGTTATTTTAATGCTACTATAGATAAAAAATGGAAATTATATATTTACAGTTCAGTAAATAATTTGCATTCTTACCTCTTGTGTTTTATTGCTATATCCCTGTCAAGATCACAGCTGTTTTGATTTGTACATTCACTTCTCATTTCTTTTCAATGAGTTCATTTTCATTATAGAAAGGGAGAATGCAGATTTTTTTGCAATGACCCTGAAGCCCAGCATGAACAATCACCATGAAACATTAACAAGTCTACTTCCTTTGTCGGATACTGAAACAATATTCTCCTGAAAGCAATATTCTAAAGGTGAGAGACAGGTAGAAGTCCAGCAAATACTGTCAGTCTGCTCCAGGGAGGTAAATGACCACAAATTCCTTGAACAGAGCTCATGTTATCTATGGATAACAGCACTGAACTGGCCATGTACACAGTACAACGGGTTGTTTGCCCATCCAAATCAATAACACATCTCTGAGGTACAAACATTTCTGCTAACTCTGCACTGCATTGTCATCTCCTTTGCTCTCCCCTATCTGCTTTGTGAGTCAAGACTTTGTCAGTATTGATTTCCAAAGGGGTCAGTAACGAAAGTGCACCTCGCCTTCTCATGACTTTTTCCCTTCAGTCAGACACCAGACTGCTTGCACCATGGATGTACCAACTGGCTTCCTCTGCAGTGTTCTTGGGATTCTGTCGTATTCCAAAGGGTCTGCTCTTTCTCTTTTTTTTCTTGTGCATACATTTTTTGATCTAAACAGTCTTTATAGTTATTTACTTACCTTACCAGCCTCACTTTCTTTAAGAACCATGTAGGGTTCTGCACAGTCTCCAATTTCTCCTTGCTGAAGCACTTTTTCTATCTACATAAAGCAGCAAAATAAGACACACAGAAAAAAATAACACCTAATTAATAACACGTTGCTTCTCTAGCAATATGAAAGAATATAGAATTCTTAAAACTGTTTTTATGGAGTAACTGATACTAAACCTTCTCCTAGTTTTCCATCTGGTTTGTTAGAAAACAGGAAATACATATGCAACACACTGTCAATCAGGCACTACTGCATTTTCACTGAAATTAGGAAAATTAACACATTTCAAATGAAGTGATTCAGGCTAACTCTGATTCAGAACTGAATTAACAAAATTATGCAAAGTGGACTAAACCAAAGCCAAAAAACCTCCACAGAATGTAGTTAAAATTTTTAAAAATGGCTTATTACACTTACTTTAAATTTCCCTTCAGCACAGATAGGAAATTCTGTATCATTAGTAGAACTACAACACAGGGCATCAATATAACTTCTTAGCTTGGGGGTGAGATGATAGAATCATAGCACAGTTTGAGTCGGAAGGGACCTTAAAGATTATCTAGTTCCAACCCCCCTGCTGTGGGCAGGGTTACCTTCCACTAGACCAGGTTGCTCAGAGCCCCGTCCAACCTGGCCTTGAACACTGCCAGGGAGGGGGCAGCCACAGCTTCTCTGGGCAACCTGTGCCAGTGTCTCACCACACTCACAGGAAAGAATTTCTTCCCTATATAATCTGAATCTACCCTCTTTCAGTTTAAAACCATTATGCCTCACCCTATCATTATCCTCTCTGATAAAGAGTCCCTCCCCATCTTTCCTGTAGGCCCCCTTTAAGTACTGGAAGGTCACTATAAGGTCCCCCCGGAGTCTTCTCTTCTCCAAGCTGAACAACCCCAACTCTCTCAGCCTGTCCTCACAGGGGAGGTACTCCAGCCCCCTGATCATCGTCGTGGTCTCCTCTGGACCCACTTGAGCAGGCCTGTGTCCTTCTTATGTTGGGGGCCCCAGAGCTGAACACAGTACTGCAGGTGGGCTCTCATGAGAGTGGAGTAGAGGGGGAGAATCCCCTCCCTTGACCTGCTGGCCACACTTCTCTTGATGCAGCCCAGGATACAGTTGGCTTTCTGGGCTGTGAGCACACATTGCTGGCTCACAGTCAGTAATACCCCCAAGTCCTTCTTTGCAGAGCTGCTCTCAATCCATTCATTGCCCAGACTGTGTCTATGCTTGGAATTGCCCTGACCCATATTCAGGACCTTGCACTTGGCCTTGTTGAATATAGACATAGACATACGTGATATATGAATATATACAGATACACCAGTGGACAACTGCACATGTACTATTAAAAACTATCATAATTCATCTTGGCTACAGCAAACTTGTGTTTGTCAGCTCCACAAACTCAGACAACAGGTATAGCTGGGAACAGGAAAAACAATGTTGAAGTAGCACTGTAACATACCTTTATTACTAGATATATATCTGATG
The DNA here is from genome assembly GCF_965140245.1 of Athene noctua. NCBI lineage: Eukaryota > Metazoa > Chordata > Aves > Strigiformes > Strigidae > Athene > Athene noctua. The sequence goes on from NC_134077.1 coordinate 71,742,263, forward strand.
AGGGATAAGTTACAGAAAATACTGCTGATCTTGCCTGAGTAGACAAGTCAATGGAGGGGGTATGAGAACGCAAGAATCCTCTTAACAAATCAGGGTTGAGGTCACAATGAAAATTTTCTGAGATCTTGAAAAGAAAAATAAATTAAAAGAATTAAAGAAGAAAAGAAAAAGAAAATGTCCTGAAAGCAAAAATGCATCAAATTTTGTTTTAAAATAAATCAAAAGTAGTAACTGGAACTACAAAAGAAACAATTGCAAGCATGTGACTTTGAATAAAAAGAATCCTGCATGTGTGAAACACTTGTATGTTTTTTGTAAGTTTTCCTAAATTATCACTCCAGAGATAAAAACCCAAGCCAACTGAACAAAAATATTATATGCACACTTACCTTTTTTCTTTCTTTTATATCATAGAGAGCTATGCATGCAAACAAAGGTTCAATCTCTATATCAAACCTGTTAAGGAAAGACACACAGGACACATTAATACTGCACTCTTATGACTCTGTATAACAATAAAAAGAAAGGGCTCTATTTTGACTGGCACTTCCACTAGAAAGTAAGAAGAAATATTTATTTCCAGACCATAGCTCTCTCAAAGTCTGGAGGATTGTTTTATTAGTGCATTTTATTAGATGATTTCATGAGGAAAAGAAGGGAAGTAAACTGCATGCAATGTATTTTCTAAATTTGTCATAAAGGTGGTCTCAGATATCAGTTAAAAGCCATCATACTTTTCCTTGGGTTTTTTTTTTTTTTTACTGTTTATCAAGTCCCCTAGCATGTACAGAGACCAATTTAGTTTGTCGGAAATATATCATTTGGGCTCATTCCCAACTCCTTTTCACGCTGACAAGTTAAACACTTCTGTAATGACGTATAGAACTACACTAAGACTGAACAAGCAAGCATGTAAACATTCACTGAACAGGACAGCTCCAGTGGTGTAGCAGGGCCAGCAGCAGTACACTGGTATGAACTGAGAAATAGTGAGCAAGGCCTGTGAAAGATACTTACTTCAGAGTCTGCAGCTTCACCAAAATCCTGTTGCCCAGATGTTCCTTTGGGCGATCTGGCACCGGCCGTATCTCCACTGCATCATCCTACCAATAAACAGTTATTCTAGTCATACTCAATTAAAACAATTCTAAATCTACATACTTACATAAAACCTTTATATGATGTTAACTGGGCCAATGCTACAGACTAGCACCTTCTCCCACTCAGCAGGTATTTCATCTCTTCAGAGATGAAAGAGAATTTATTCTAACCCCCATCTGGCATTTACATTGAATATTTACCCTTCTGGCTCCCAAGCAAGTGTTACAGTGAAGGGTACCACCCTGAAACTCATGTTGCACCAGGGAAGATTTAGACTAGATATTAGGAAATATTTATTTCCAGAAGGGGTTGTTGGGCGTTGCAATGTGCTGCCCAGGGCGGTGGTGGAGTCCCCATCCCTGGGGGTGTTTAAGAGTCAGGTCGATTCAGCGCTGAGGGATATGGTGAATGTTGGGAACTGTCAGTGTTAGGTTAATGGTTGGACTGGATGATCTTCAAGGTCTTTTCCAACCTAGATGATTCTGTGATTCTGTGAAACAACTGTATTACCAGCATGTGGCTTGACCCACACTGAGAGGGCTATAACGAAGCCTCAGGCAACATCATGAGTCTTGAGTACAATGCCTTAAATGCATGTTCAAGACAGCTGACAGGAGCCCATGGTGACATGCCCTCTCTGTATTATTATCCAAAGGGAGACGTGTATCCAGGCACAAACTCTGTTTTTCAACTGCGGTGCAGCTTTAACCTTAAACATGCTGGCATGGCCAGCTTGGGAAGGCTTGTGGGCCAGTCAGTCCCCCAGCTCACCTCATCCACAGAGGGGTAGAGGGCGAGGAGCTCGGCGTGTCTGTTGGTGCGCCGTGCCTCCTCGTTTTGTCTCTCAAACTCCTCGGCACTGACATGTCGCAGCAGGTTTTCCAGGCGGGGGTCTGGCTGCAGGCTGCGCAGGTCAAAGTCGCAAGAGGTGAGTGTTGTCCTCGAGGCCTCTTCGGGAAGTGTGTGGACAGGTCGGGGACCTGCCTGATGGAAAACAACAAAATAGAAAGCTGTGGGTTGGACATCATGAAACGTCTTTTGCTTCTCTGGCAGAGAGGGCCTTAATGCTACCTCTGCCACAAGGCCTAGTGGCAAGCATGGCTCTCCTCTTGACACCATTACAGACATCCTAGGATGTTTCGTTTGAGGAAAGTTGCTATATTTGATCACTTTTCCCAAAGTGAAGAAAATGTACCTGAAAGTTTGCATCACTGGAATCCAATGTTTCTGATTCAAATGTTTGTTTTTGAAGCATCTTGTGAAAATCTTTCCGGGATCCCTTGTTTTTCAGGCTACAAGTACCTGAATTCCCTTGGTTCCTTTCACAGAGAAGACCGAGCAAGTCAGGACAGCACAAGGAGGAGTTAAGGGAAAATAAAACAGAAAAGACAGATTTTAAAAATATTAAGCAATTGGAAGCATTATCGTGCAAAAGAGCAGTGCAGCACAACTTTTATGCAAAAATATGACATCTCACAATGTTTAATTGTTTTATCACACCACTGCAACTTTATAATGAATATTAGGAATGGTTTTAAATGAAGAAAATTCAATCAGATCACTTTTGTATAGACTGTGAGCCTGAGACAACAGCAAAACCTGACCTAGGTACAAACTCAGATCTGAGCTCCTCATCAGACATGGTGACCTTAAGAACATGGATCAGAATCGCTTATCTCTTGGCTGGCTCTTTGCTCCTGCAATTATACATCAAAGAGCTTACTGCTCTTGTCTTGGACCTAGCTGGCATCCCATATTAATCACATACAACAATCTACACCTTTCAAACAGTGCCTGTTCTTGAGGAGGGCTATTGCTAGGGCACACATAACCCTCTCTGCTAGCAACTTCCCAAAATTTTGCAGCAAGGTACCTATTTCAAATTACATTTTTGCAGCAGATGGAAAAAAAGAGCAGGTACCCTGAAAAAAGAGCAGATGCATCCAGAGCTATATTTCTTCTACTTCAGTATGCTATTTGTTAAATCCTGTGATGGCCTTTCTGCAATCAACCTCCTTAGTAACACTATCCTTCATTCATTTTCCTTTCTGTAACACTCTCAAAGCAATGTCTAAACATCTGAGTATTTTCATAAAGATGCCAGTTGTGCTGGTTTTGGCTGCGGTAGAGTTAATTTTCTTCATAGTAGCTAGTATGGGTCTATGATTTGGATCTGTGTTGAAAACCATGTTGATAACACAGGGATGTTTTTCTTCTTGCTGAGCAGTGCTTACACAGCGTCAAAGCCTCTTCTGCTTCTCACACCACCCCACCAGTGAGTAGGCTGAGGGTGCACAAGTTGAGAGGGGACACAGCTGGGACAGCTGATCCCAGCTGACACAGGGATATTCCATACTGTATAGCATCATGCTCAGCATATAAAGCTGGGGGAAGAAGAAAGAAGAGGGAGATGTTCAGAGTGATGGGGGATGTTTGGAGCGATGGTGTTTGTCTTCCCAAGTCACTGTTATGCATGATGGAGTCCCACTACCCTGGAGATGGCTGAACACCTGCCTGCCCATGGGAAGTGGTGAATGAATTCCTTGTTTTGCTTTGCTTGTGTGACTTTTGCTTTATCTATTACACTGTCTTTATCTCAACCCACGAGTTTTCTCACTTTCATCCCTTCAATTCTCTCCCCCATCTCACCAGGGGGGAGTGAGTGAGCGGCTCTGTGGGGCTTAGTTATTGGCTGGGGGTAAACCACAACACCACGATAAACAATTATTGATCAGGGAGACACCTTTTTATTATGTTTTGGGAGTAACTGAATTATATGCTCTGATGTGTTTTAATTTCAATTGTTTGCATTTTAATAGTTTATCAGTTCACTGCAAATGAAAACTGAAGTTATAAAAGGAACAATCCCAGCTCTCCTTGGACATGACCTTGTTTTGGAACCATCTTAATTCAGAATGAAAGACACAAATTCAGCATGAGTTTACTTTAAGACATTTCAGCATCCCAAAGAGGTTTTGCTGATTATTTTTTCACTACCTCCGGTGGCAAACAAATGATTAGTGGAGAGATTTATGTACCTAAGATCATACTTTCCCTGTGGTGTACCAGCTACACCAGAGATGCCTTTCCCCTAATGCATTCCTGGAAAATTTATTTATCTTGTTTATTTATTTTGAAAAGTACAGTAGCAATTAAAATCAACCAAGAGGCAAACCCTACTTTTAGAACACATACCAGTTTAATGGACACATACTGAATTAAGAAAACGGGACAAGGAAAAGGAACAAAGGACAACTGAAAGAAGAAACTGACAGACACAGAAACAAGCCTCCCATTTAGTCTCTGGCAAAACCACACAGACCACACAGCTATGTTCAGCCCCTCTGTCACATACCTCTCTCCCTGGGGCACAAGGACCACCTCCGCTCATTCCAGCCACTGAAGACTCTTCAGTCTCCTGTTCTGAACCTTCACATCCATGAATGGATGAAAGCCACTTATACGCTCCCCTCATCCATAGCTCACCAGATCATATGTTCAGCAACCTGTCCCATGAATCTTTGTCTCCCAAGTAGGCAACTAGAGATTTCAAGCCTTTCTCAAAACAATGGAAAACTTTCTACAACTACTTTTCCTCACTTCTCTCAATGCTTTTACTTCTTCTCATGACTGTGAGAATAGTATCCAAGCATAACATGAGACTCCCAATAACAATCTATCACTGGTTTATGTGACACTGCAACATCTCTTACACTGTCTCGTTCTTTGCAATTTTTACTAAATTGATTGTTTTGTTAGACACACCCAGCAAAGTTCAGGTTTCTGGCAGGGCCTTTTGCGTTTACTGCAGACTCAGCTGCTCAATAAAGTTTTTGAAGGCAAATTTGCCTTACCCATATGAATGAAATAGTAAAACACATGACAACTCTTGTGATGTGTATTTCCATGGCTCCATTCACATTTCTACAAGCAGACTTAAGTGCAAAAATAGCCATGTTCTATTTTTCACCTCACCTACTTTACTGTTCAGTCCCTACTCATGTGCGCAGACAAAGCTGCACATTGCTCTTTACAGCGTGCTCAAAACAGTACTGCATGAAAGACCAAGTGCCTGTGCACTGAGCAGTGCAGGTGGAGAGCCTGCAAAACCCACTAGCTTATTTTTAGTGACTCACTGTGGAACAGTTCTGAGAACTCAATCAATTTCATCAGCACCCCTGACGGAAGTTTCTTAATAACCCTCAGTGTCTGCTCTGTCCCTGCACAAGCTGCACAATTAAACAGTGCAATTCCTTTACAATCACCAGGAGTCAACCCATAAGGTACTGACTTCAGGTCAAAAAAAGAGTAGCAAGGGCAGGTGAAGGGGCACAATGAAATGGCAGCAAATGTGCTAGCACTCTACCATTGGCTGCTAGTACTACTTCTCAAGAACAGGACATGAGTGCAGGAGGGGATAAACAGGAAGCAGCAAAAACCTCTTTCTGAAGAATGGAGTGGGTGATGCGGTAGGAGGTGAGTTTCACTGGCACAGCGCATCCCTGAGCATCTAGGGACAGACACTTCCACACAGAAAGCACTGACTGAGAGTCCCATTCACATTTAATACATGAAATTGAATGAAATGAAAAAAAATTAAATAAAGTAAAATAAAATAAAACAGCCACTTGTAATGACTACAGGTCCTATTCTTCCAATTCTGTGTGTTGAATTACACTGACCCCAAATGCAGAAATCTCTTACTGATGCAACATAGTAAAGTTGGATGTTACACTAATAATCCCATTGATACAATCAATCACTTCTGGGAAAGCCCACAATGCTTGTTTTTTTGATACTAACACTCTGTTTCATTCTCAGACACCATTAGAAATCACATCACGTTGAGTTTTCAGGGCATAAAAGGGAAAATGAAGAGCATACAAATTTAATCTTTATCACTGTTATCTTCCCTTTCAATGTGATCAAATAGTAGTAGTATTCCTGATTTAGATAAATCATCATTACAGACAGTTGATGTGAATTTCTTCCCAATTAATTCCCAGAGTGCCTGATAATTAAGAAGTAGATGCAACAATATTTAGCTATAGCCCACTGGCTCAAACAAAACAATGTGGTTATATATACTACTGAAAAGTCAGTTTTTGTCTCCAGGCACTGATTTACATAATTATTCTTTAGGATTACTTATAACAGCATGCATCTCCTCTCTGACAAACAAGATGTAAGGTATTTTCTATTTTATTTACTTGTATGTAGCTTACTTTCGATTCACAATCAGCCACTCCCGGATATACGTCTGAACACAGTCTCTGACATGTGAGTCCAGTTCAACCCTGGGGGAAAAAAAACAACAAATTGTAAATATTTTAGTATCTTGGTCATACCTTAAGGACAAAGAAATTTATCTAAACATGTTGTTCAGATAAAGCCCTCTCTATTAGTCCTCTCTTGTATATTTATTTGACTGCTAAACTATTGTTTGAGGTTTAAAGAATTTTGTGTACTGCATGAATTCCCTGATTCAGGCTTTTGTTACTGTGTTTATAAATCAACAAATACACATTTAACAGGGGTAACCATTGCGACACTATGCATTTCATTAATCTAAGACCAATGTTGCTATAAAATACAGCAAAATAAAATAATACCAAGTACCCCTCTTTGTGATTTTTGAAATTTGATAAGAAGTGTTGATTTACAGAGACATTTTTCCAGATGCTTCAGCTCCTGGACTCTTGTAACACATCGTCTCTTGTACGGTTTTGGTATAATTTCCTCTTTCTCATAGAAATGAAGAAAATTCTAAAAAGGGATCTTAAGCTTTTAATTAGTTAGCATAATAAAACATGAAGATCTAAGAATATGTTACAATTTAATGTTATGATTTTCAAATGAGTCTCATTTAATGCAGGGCCTTGTCAGTGCTGCCTGATAGACTGGATACTGATTGGAACTATTAAAACCTGAAGACAATGTTTGTGAATTTGCTATCATGATGTTGTAGCATAATTTCTCTACCCCTATTCTTAAAAAATTTAGTAACCTGTGCCAAAATCACTTGTTATGTCCTCCAATCCAAGTGAGTAAAAGAGTAGGATACACATGAAATGCAGGAATGGGTGAAAGGTATGATACTTTTTAGCACCCAGAACTCTCAGTATATTTGCAGCCAATTACCAAGACCAGGTAACAACCAATCTGGGTTCACGTGTGCACTGCAGGAGGGAACCTTGGCCACTACCAGATCGCTGTGTACCCCTGCCACTAGCGGACTGACACAGCACACAGTCACTTCCTGCATCTGCTTCAGGTAGGATATATGTTTCCAAGCAGTCAGCACGTTAACCCAGATTGGTCAGCGGTATCCTGCTCTTGGTTGCAGGAAGACACCACAGACTGCACTGCCTGCAGGCGAGTCTTTGGTGCATGCCTCTCCTGTGCCCTCACCTTCCCTAACACAGCCTGGCATCCTTGGCCAGGATTTTCTGGGAAAGCACTAATATAGATAAAGGTGGTGTGAATGGCTAAAGGGAAGCTGCTGTGTAAAAAAATCTGCTGAAAGTGTATTGGTTGGTATTGACTATTTGAGCTTTGCCACAGACTCCTTACAAAACCTTTAATGTCACCCTGGTGCAAATCAGGCCTAAAACGGTACAGTGTGAATCTACAGATTATCCTACAAGAAAAACAGATAGCTGCTGTTTTAAACAGCAGGCATGTTGGGAAGTAACCTTGGAAATAGGGGAGAAATGGTCATCTTATCTTTTAAATCTCATTTTAAAGTTGGATAATTTTTTTACTATTTTTGTTCATTATTTAAACAATTGGGAATCTCAAGCATGAAAATATTCACTGTCTCCCACATCTATGCTCTCTCTCCTACCCACAGGAATTAATTATAAAGACGAGAACATCTTCTATGAGTAATGTCAAGTGAAAATCACCTTTCATGCAAATGTTACAAACTCCCTGAGGAGCTTTGTGATTTAAAGAGTTCTCAGGTGACCAGGCATGCACTTCAACTCTATTGCCTTTGCTCTCCTGAACTTCCTGAGAGATGCACTGGGCCAAGAGGGAACTTGCAGGCTGAGATCTCACTTAGAGAGACAGGTTCTCAGCTAGCCCACTGCTTAGTCTCATTGTATTTAGTATGTTGAGCAGAAAACACTGAACAAACACCACTGTTGCATAGGGCTCTATTTTATACATCTGGCCAGTTTAAATTACAGCAGGCTGTAATAACTTTTGCAGGAACAGAGTGGGATGCAGGTCTAACCTGTGAGCCAGGACACCATAAGCTAAGCCTATCTGTCCCCTCAGTGTTCAGATTTAGCAGAGCAGAAAATATAGACTGTACTGTTCACTTCCTGAATATACTGGAAGGAGTCAGCCCCCCATCCCAGACACATTGCACAATTAGCCATCTTTGCAAACACAGCAGTTTGGGGTTAACCTGGTCCTGACCACACTTATCTGGCTGCTTCTGCTTGCAAAACTCAATTGCTTTTGGGATTCTACTTGAAGGTGCCATTTACACCAAAACGATCCTGGAAGACTATTTTGTATACAATGCATAGGACTCTCCTAAACCGTATCAGAAAACTCTCCAATGCATCCCTTTTGCTCATTCTGAAAAATTTTGTTGTCCATAGTTTGCCTGTTTATCAAACCAGCTTAAATATTTCCAGGATGGCCAAGCACCAGTATCAACACATGCTAGCTATTTTAATTTAAAAACTGTTGAAAATAGTGGGAAAATTTCATTAATGTTCTGAAACCAAAAGTGACTCCTACATTAGAAATGAACACTTATTTTTGCTCCAAACCTTGTGAAGTATGAATTATTTCACCCCATTTAAGCAAGGAAAGTACTGAGAAAGAGATTCTCAGTGATCTGATCAATGTCATGTAACATACATCTGTAAAAAAAAAAAAAAAAAAGAAAAAAGAAAAAAGAAGAAAACCTCAATCTTATGCTTACTCTATGATCAGAATCAACTTCCACCTCTGGGACCACAGCTACAAAATTATTTTTCATACTACCCGGCTGCCCTTCTTTACTCTTCCTCCTGGTCTACACCTACCTCTCTTTTGCTGCTACCAGCTAGTTCAGAAAGTCATGTAACTGCTCGCATAATTTTAAGGTGCAAACAGGCCTATCAGAATCAATGGCAAAGTTAAAACGTTTAAATTTCAGCAAGTGCATAATGGCTTGGCAGAGTGAGGTGTCTGGATCAACAACTTCAAAGCTATTTTTAAACCTGTATCATTTCAGAGGGAGAGAAAGCCTCCTTACCCATCTTCTGGCATAGAAGGTTGCAAAGTCCTGCACTCTTTGGGTGTAAAGACAACGTCCAAGTCATCTTCAGGAAAGTCACCAAGTTCTTGTGCTAGTTCTGAGTCCAAGTTGTTCAGCCGCGTCATTAGGAAGCCTTCAAAATCTACTGGGTCTACTGCGTCATAGAAGGAAGGCTAAAGGAAGAAATAAAGAGGTGTTTATTTTAGCAACAGAAGGTTTTTCTTAATAGTGTAACTTAGGCTTGTTTATTTAATTCCTGTCATTTTCCCATTATTTATTAAACATTAGAGACAGACTTCTAACTTTATATACGGTGCCACTGCATTTAATGAAGGGAAAAGTTATTCAGCTGAAAAAAGAAAGGGAACACAGAGAGAAAAGTTTTAAAACAAAAACACCTAAATCCAAATTTGCATCTATTTTCTAGATGCTGATAGAAGGAAGGCTGACTGGGGTGTGTCCTGGATACCCTCAGGTGTGTTCTGGATTCCTGTGCAGTGCACTCATTGTCCCTATCCATGATATTAATCAGTTATGAAAAAGGCTGCAGTGAGCAGGAACAACAGAGGACAAGGGCAGGTAACCAGAATGATAGTGACAGGCAGTTCTAGCCGGCAGGGAGCTGCCAATGGGCCCTACTGCACATGTGACAAAAGACACTAGCAATAACAAGGCCAAGGCAGTTAGTCTTGGGAGTTACACTAAGGACAAACTATAAGCACCATGACTGCCGTCACGAAGATAACATCATTTGAGGTGCTGTGCCCAAAAGATACTATTAGAAATCCTGTGTGCTTTTGACTCCAAACAAAGTTGAGGGCAAGATATACCCCAGATCAGAAGAAACTATTATTTTCCATCTCTGAGTGTTATTGGTTTGCATATTATTGGAGTTCTAATTTTACTGGACTTTTCAAGTGTTAGTACAACAACATGAAAGATAACATGGAACCACTAAAGTTATTATTGCAAACCTCAGATACCAACTGTTTCTCCAGCACATTACACCCTGATAGAGAGGAGTTGTATCTGATTACATTTAATCAGCCTGCCTTACACAGAACGTCCAAACGAACAAAGTTAAAGAAGTATAAGATCTGCCACTCATACACACTATGAAGCTGTCTGGCTCTTTTTATCTGCTCTAGTCTGAAAAACAGAGGCAGAAAATTTTGTTTGATATGGTACCTAGAAATGTTCCACAAACACATAAATGTGACTTCATATGTTAAAAGTATATGTTATTCTATATATAAATAAAACTGAAAATTATTTTACTTGCTATATAGCCAGCAAAAATAGTCTCTATATCTTTGGAAACTAAAACATCTGTCCAGTTGAGTACAGAGACCAGCATCTCCTACTGTTAATTTTCTTGACAAGTAACAAATAGATCTAAAAGCTACAGCTTTGGAAAACCTATAGTTTATGTTCTGTAAGGTCCAAAAAGTCTGAGGACACCTCAGTGCAGTAAGAAAAATAGCTAGAGTATTAGAATAATAGCACTGGGATAACTTATTTACTAGGAGGAAGAGTTCTAGCAAAAATTAGCTATCAAATAATCCTTGTCTGTAAAGAGCAAGGATTGCATTGTACTGATTAGCACAAACACCTTTCACAAGACTGCTTTCTGAAGCTGCCAGCAGTAAATAGTCTGAACATAGATCAGATAATCTACCCTTATGGTGTTGTCGATGGGGTGTGGGGAAAGTAAGGTGTTGATGGGGTGGGGGGAAAATAAGGCACTCAGTGTCCCTAATATCAACACTGCCTTTATACTCAATGTTACTGTGGCTACTGTCTCATCCAACGTGTGTTCTGGAGCTATTCTCCTTATACTCCAGTGTTCTTCTCCACAAAATCTGTGGGCCAAAATCATTAAGTCTTCGCTCATTATGACTGATTCATACTCATGCAAGGCTCTGTGCAAGTTGACAGTATTTTCTCCCGAGCATGAAGTGACCTTTGCACATAACAGTGTTACACCCACAAGATCAGGAATTTTAACTCAATAGGACAACGAGGAGTTCCACAATTTATGAAATATGCAAAGGTGCTAAATGGTGACAAAGCTCTGTGGAACTCTGAGCTAAAATGGCTCACATATGCCATGTCAGTCACTGTAAATAGGAATATAAGTTAAAGCTGATTAGTGGTAAATATGAGTTTTGGGGACTTTTTAGTGTTCTGGAAATATAAGTGATGAAATTATTCAGCTAATAAAAATCCAGAAACATTTTTCAGAAAGTGAAGCATATTTAGAACAAAACCCAATTTAAACTTTTGAAAAAACCCAGATGCAGTAAATACTCCTGCAAATGATATAGTAGAGATCTTTGAACACAACCAACCACCACCTCCTGCCCCAGGTCCCCCTTTTATAGGGAAACTGTATTGGTCTCTGCATAAATAAAGTCTCTGAGCTCACCCCTCTGCCTGCACTTTTAAGGGATCAGTTGAATTATCTGAAAACACCTTCAGGAAAACCTCTCTCTCTCTTTTTCTCTTTTTATCCAAAGGGAAAATCTAAAACTAACGGTAAATCCAGCAAATCATGAGGCAGTCAACTGAAGAAATACACCATGCTGCTAATAAATTTTTAGGTTAAGCACTATCTCTGGTTTGTACATAGTGTAGTGCTGAGCATACTGGATCAATTACTATGAGTGAACAGTGATCTTTACTTGCTCTTGATTTTTTGTTAATTGTCAGCATAATATCCTTAAAGTTTACTTACTGCACTGCCAGTGGGTAAAACATAACATGTTAGTATATATATATATATACGTATGAAGATCTACTAAAAAAAATTAACAAAAGATTTACGTAAAACACAGCTTAAATTATACAAAAGCATATTACACCTTTTCAGTTGCTGAAGATGTACAAAAATATTTTTGTTTAATACAATCTAATTTTTGATTAAGCATTGCCCTTCCTTCCAGAAATCACACTTTTACATTCTGACAAGTCAAATCTATTGCATTTCATTATGTCTTCCAGATTTTTCTAGTTGAAGTGTTAATAAACTCTAGTCACCAAAAATGTGTGCTTTTGACTATCATAAATTAGACACAAATGTAAAAAAGATGGCGGAAAAGGTAAATGCAGATGGAGGGTAATGGTCTCCCTGATGACTGGTAGAAATTATCAAAAGAAAGAGAGATACTCTTTCAACTAAGAAGCCAGTGCTCCTTTTCACACATCATACAAGTGTGCAAAACAATTATTTTACAGAAAATGTCACAAATCATTACTGCAAACATACCTTTTTAAGGATGATGGATTACAGGCATGCAGATTGTGACAGCACACAAAATGGCAGCTACGGCGTAATATTCGGTAAATGAAAGGTTATCAAGTTTCTCAAGAGCAAAAGCAGTTGTCTGCATGCAGAAGAAGGGATGTAGCCTCCCCAGGCTGTATAACCGCAAGGAACAAGTTAAAAACACCACAGCATTTCAGATTAAGGAAGTGAGTAGTGGTGGGAGGCCCTGACACACAGGAAATAATGGCTTACTTACATCTAGTGGTTTACATTTTTCACAAGCACTGGTGCACAAAGACTTTTCCTGCTTCTACTTATTGGGCCTCACAAAAATAAAAAAAATTTAAAAGGCAGGAAGGGGAGTACCCAAATCTTAGTCAGTTTTATTTATGGCATAACGTATTTGCAAAATACCCATCCTCCTGAAAGGCAATTAAAAAGAGCTGGCATTTTTTCCCTTTGTCATAAGGGCAGTGTCATACAGTCTGACTTCTTTAGAAGGGGATTACACATGGAAGGCTGAAGATGATTTGGAGACACATAACAGTTGACTCAACTGTATATATGCTAATCAGGGCATACTTCAGCACTTCTCACTTAATATGCTTCCTCTTCATCAGTCATCAGTGAAAAACAGGACAGTGTGCTGTCTCTGCTGCTAGCTCTGGAAACTACAGTAAACCAAGCTAGCTGAGCCTCTACTTTTCTTCTTTTCTCTTTATTCTCTGACCTCATTTTGCCAATCATCTGTTATCACCACACAATGCTTTTACTTGATGGAGCTGAATGTTTCCAGCAAGGAAAGGATGTAATATACTCCAATACTTATTAACTAACTTCAATTTATAGTAGTATGCAGAAAGACTATTTCAGGCTCCAAGGATCATTCTCAGTTTTTTCGAATGCATAATTTCCTCAGCTTACCACAAGTATTTTCTTAGCAGCTTCAGGCAGAAGCCAGTGGAAAGCAAGACAGCTTAAGAAGATCACTTAATTTACCCTAAAACCATTAAGCAATGTAGATGTCAAACCTGTGTAAAGAAGATAAAACCCAGAACTTACCAGATGAAGAGTAGAAAAGCCAGGGGTACTTAAGCTTCGTTGACAGAACTGTGCAAGTCCTGGTTGGAGAGTAAATTGCTTTCTTATTTCTGCAGAGGAGTGCCTTTAATTAAGCAGAGAAAACCCCTTATAATTACAATTATCCCCATACACATTCTAAATGGTAGACTTTAACCAATTTAGACTCCTGTCCCAGTGTTTAGAAATTTATTTTGGTGATGTCCTAGAGTCCTCTTGTTTTGTAGTCAATACAAACCTCAAAAGCCATTTTCAGTCCTATATAATTAAGTTCTGACACTCTTCCTACAGATTATTATCATTATATTGCAGTCCTCACAAGTGGGAAAGGCTATGCAAGAAAGAATAACCTTGCTCTTAACTGAGGTGTGACTGCAACCTGTACAGAGATACTTGCAGATTTATTTCTGCAAAGCAAAGATACAGGATAATAGAGCAGAGAAAGAAAAAATAGCATCACTGAGGCAAGTATTGTAATGAACTGTAATTGACCTAGGGATAAAAACAAGACAGGACCACTCACTGAACAGTATAAACCCAGTCTGCCATGAAAAGCACAAGACAAACCAAAGCATCAGTGTAAAAATCAGTCTATACTGTATCAGATGAACATTTCAGGAGAAGACTTCTTAAGTGCTAATTTAATTAATTCAATGAGAAGAGAAAGAGGTCAATACTGAATTCTTCAAAAATCCCAGAGTGATAGTACAGGTGCATGTACTCACCCTCAAAATTCAGTAATCAGAGTAGCATGGTCATTTTTCATAGAAACAAATCAATTAGTATTTAATATGATTTAAGAATAATCAGCCATAAAATGGTAACAAAACATCTACAATATATTTCACCATGAACGTTTAGAATAAGATTTTTAAAAGAACAAGACGCACTTAAGCAGATTCCAACGAAAAAAAAACCCCACAACTCTGCAGCCCACCAGGCCAGCCAACTGAGAGACAGGAAAATACAGAGGTAAGAAGATTTTTCCCCTCTGTACGAGAGTCATTTCCAACTCTAGCAAGCATTAATAGGCATCTTAGAATTACCAGGTGCCACAGGACAGTTCGCCTATTTAGTGTGTCCCTTCCCTCCTCTGTGCCCTCTTGATTTCTATGACTATTATACCTATTTTGTGACAGTTAATCTCTTACTACTGCTGTTAACAACCATGACAAAAAAGTAAATTCTGCTCAATGCAGTTCTGCTCATGTTAAGAGATAGGCATCTCACAGAAGTTATTAGGCCTGATTTCTAAAATAACAGATGCATAAATAATAGTTGCTTGTAGGTCAAAAGGCCATGCCAAGTGTGAGTGGGACACTGTTTCAATCTGAAAGGTGCAGCAATTGCAGACAGAGAAAAGCTAGAGTTATGGAGAAAGAAAAGAAATACATTTGGAAGAGAAATTCCTACTCATCAGTGATATTCCAAAAATCAGACAGAATGAAATGGATTTTTTAAAAAAATGTTATTCAATAATTATATATGCAACAAGCCATGTAGAGAGAGTGAGGAAGTCTGTGTGTTCCTCAGATTTTTTTTTTCCCTATTTTAAAAAGAAAATCTGCTTGTATATCAAGGTTATTGTTACTTATCTTCCCACTACAAATAATCTCTGATCATGAATGTATGTAGCAAGGTATAAAACAAACCCCAAATTATTAAAAAATATTATTTTCCTTCAAATTGAATCATTTTTTACCCCAGGCAGAAGTATCTGTTACTGATGTAAGTAACAGGTATAGTATCAGATGTTGGGTTAATGTATGTAAAAACCTGTGTTACAGCATATTGCAGAAGTTGCTGCTGTAAACAATGATATAACACATCTGAATTACACCAGAAATGGGGTCATCAGGCTCTCTGAAGAGGAAATGGTATGAATTTTCATCTAGGAAAGAGGAAGCATGTGGATAAAGGGCCAAATCTGCTGTCTGGTAAAAGCCTGCGCAAGCCCAGCTAACAGAGAGGAAATACATTTCTCAAGACTGCTGACATTAGTTCCAGAGTGTCCCTAATACTCAAAGAAGGAACCTGTAAAATAAATCAATCCAATGGAAGAATCCTGAAATCTATAAAGGTGACTTTCAAATAGAGTATTTCAATTGCTTGATTACATGTTTTTCATATCACTGAAGGAAAAAAGAAATATGGTAAGAATAACATGAGACAACAAAGCTGGTTTGAATGAACTTGGAAATGATTGTCAGGATCTACTAGGAATAGGTAAAGGAAAGACACAGCTGCTGAAGACGCTAAACCAAAAGCACAAGTTGACTACCCCAACATGGAGAAAAGGTGGGTGTTACATCAGAGATCAGCACGAAAAGTTTTGAAAACCTGAGAACCAAGGTGTAAACAGAGTTCCTTCTAGACAGCTCTTCAATAGTGTCAGAATGGCTGGTCTGTGAGATGCCTGTTTTCTGATCAAACAGCTACCTCAGACACTGTTTAGGTACCCTCAGGGAAATGGTGGTCCACATTAACCTAGTGCATGTGGTGTCCCAGCTTTTACGGAGGCTTCAGTCCACCTATGACATGGCCTCACTTTTACCCTCCCTGCCTATACAACAGCCCTGTCTGATTCTGAGAAGTGCTTTACAGTCATCCTTAGCAGCAACAATGGTCTAGCTATTGCTAAAAACAATAAGGAAAGAAGGCAAGTGATTAAAGATCACCACAAAGCAGTCACTGAAAAATATGAGAAAAAAAGGCAACTATATCTCTAGAAAGGAGGGCTCAAATAATCATGGACCAGTGAGCTCATCTCTAACAGTCAGAAAGGTAGTAGAGCAACTCCTAAGTACCTGGAACATCAGGTCCCGAACTGTGGTCTCCAGCTGAAGCAAGGGTGCCATGAAATCTTATTTAACATTAAAATGTACACCACATTAGTAACGACTGTTTATTAATGGTCCAATGATGAAGTGTATGGTGGGCAACTGAAAACTGTGGACTGTAGTAAGCTATGGTCCAGAAAGTTTGGCAATTATTGGTCTATTATTGGCAGTTATTAGGTAATGATGAACTGTCAATATGGATTTATCAAAGGGCAGTAATGTAAAACCAATCTAATACTTTTCTGTGATTGATAGTTTAACTAGGTTCAGTAAGGCTCTTGATAGGGTCCCTCATGACATTTCTACAAGCAAAGCAAAGAGTGGCTACATGGAATCATCACAGCTGTTTTCAAAACTGGTTAAAAAAACATATTTAAGGCATAGGCATCAATAGTTCAAAAGAAGATTGTGAAGAGATTTCAAACAATATACTACTCTAAGTGAGAAGCAAGTTAATTTTTCGCCAGTCTAGTTCCAGTCCCTATTTTGTTTTACAAGACTGATGATCGTATAGGTAACATAGTAATAAAACTTGTGGATCACATCAGACTGTAAGGGGTTGTAAGTGCTCTGAAAGGCACAGCTAACACTCAAAATGATCTCGTATTTTAGAAATAGTCTGAAACCAGCCCAGTTAGATTCAATAAAAATAAATGTAAACCCTTTGGAAGAAAAAAAAAAAATCAAATGCAGAAATACAAAAAGGGAAGTTAACTGAGCCATGCCACAGAAGAGGGTCTGAGAGAGTGTACTGGCACACTTACTATCAAAGTATTATAAGTGAGGAAAAAGAGAAATTGTTTATTTAAGCCAATGAGACAGCGCTTAGGCTGATGTACACACCTAGGACACCACAGAGTAATATATAACGAAATTTAAGAGGCTTCAAAAGAAAGCAGTCAGAATATTAAACATTTGGGGAAGGATGACTCATGAGGAGAGATTGAAAGAAAGAGATGTGTTACAAAAGAGATGACTGAGGGGATACAGCAGTTGTCCTTGACTGTGTAAAAGGTACCAACCCATAAAGAAAACAGTGAGCAATTCATGTCCACAAAGGGAAGACGAAGTAATCTGCTTAAATTGAAGTCAGAAAGATTTAATAAGTTATTAGGAAAAATGTTGCTACTGCTACAGCAGCAGGACACTGGAAGTGGCCATGGGGTGATGCCACAGTTGCAAGAACACACTGGCGGTGTAGATTATGTCTTTGAACTACCTGAAGAACAGCCCTGGGCAACTGCAAGCCTTTCAGAGACCAGCAATGAGACTCATCAGTGTGTTAATAGCTCTTCAGACCTCTCATGTTGGTACCAGTCCCTTTGTTCAGGATAAAGAGGAAACACTAGCTGAAAAGAAAAAGGTTAGATTTGGGGAAGTTTTTTTACACAAAAGTCACTGCTGAATTCAGTTTGTCAGCATTTACATGGCACACTGCAAGACAGTATAAGCCTGTGGGAAGATGGGAGAGCCAAGGGCTCTTCTGGACTGTCTAGATCCTTGGCTGCTCCATGGTGTTGGAGGAAAATAACAACTGGAATTCATTGCTCCACTCTGTGTTGTCTTGGCTCTACCTGAACAATGATGCCACATTCCTCTGGTGTAAATCTTGAAAAAGCTGAAATTCACCAGACTTCCTGATCCACCCAAATGGGACTGGAAGATAGCAAAACACCCCTAAACTAAAACAAAAACTGGTGCTGCTTAATCAGAATTTCACCAGTGTCTGTCCCACTGGTAGATGCAATCCTCCAGCAATTCTCCTGAACTGCTAACAAAAAGTTGAGACATAGTCTGCATTGCACAAATACTCTCCAATGCAAAGTGTACAGTTTGCATAATATTATTAAATCAACAGTGTAACTGAAGTAACAGACTATGCCTGGAGGTTCTTAAATTAAATTTAACTTGTAGGTCAACTTCTGAGATGTTTCTCAGGCCAGAGCTCATTGCAGGATTGGCAACCTGGAGATTTGTGTTACTGGTTGGGCCTAGATGAGGTATCAGGAAAGGAAGATAAAATATTCTTTTATTTTCTCTCTCTAACATATGTTAGATTTGTGGCTGAACAGTGCTGGGTTCTAGAATTAAAATTATATGAATGCTTCTAATGAATAAAGCTGGTTCTGTAGTTTTACTGTAAATTCTGCTCAACAACATAGCTCTTTGAAACACATAGTTTAAAAGCAGGCACAATGAGTGTTTTGGTAGTATGTCGATAATATGAAAACTTCAACCCAGAACAGAAATCTAGAAATAAAAGAAAACAGAAAGAGAACAGCTTTAAAGATCATCTATTAACTGGAAATCAGAAACTTCATGAGAAAAAAACTGATTTTTAAAGTATGTTACACACACCTACTGGATCAAGTTATCCAAAGTTACCTACTATTAGAATTTACCTACTAGAGGGAGGCAGGAAGAGCAGTCCTTAACACCCTTACAATCCTCTCCAGCAGACTCTGAGGAGCAATGAGTTGTCTTTGGCAAGAGCTGCATACTCAGTTAGACAGCAAGGAACAATAAAAAAAATGAAATAAAGAGAAACTGTAAGAACTATTCTCAAGGACAGAGAAACATTCATATTTAAATGTATACAGATGGCAGAATCATAAAATAGTGAAAACTTTTGCTTAACAGGTAAAATATTCAGTCTTGGCTACCCTGAGAACTAATCTCTTTCATCTGATACCGACATAGACAATTCTCAACTAGCATTTGTTCCTTTCCTGAGCTTAACATGAAACTTCTCTAGTTACAACTAAAAACAAGCAACAAAAAACTCCGAGAGAGAAAAACGTAACAATTACCTACCACCCCCCTACTTCACTCCCACACACAAACACATAAAAGTTTTGGGCAACAATCCAGATCTTTAACTAGCAAATATGGGAATCTTGCTTTTTCTACCAGTGGAACTGGCTGTTTTTCTTCTAAGTTTCTAATTAGTCCTTAAGACACCAGATCTCTGCTTTGTTAGTCACTGTTTACAGCAGCGGTCCATCTGAGCTAGCTGCTATTTCCTTGATAGCTCAGGTAGCCTGTACACCCTCTGGTACACCCCTGCTTTGGAGTCTACCACATTAAGACTCTATATCAGTTAAGGCAATAAAGATCATATTCAATTTGGTTGAAATTTAACCACAACCTTCTCAAAGGAGATGGTGAAGGAACAACGAAATTAGTCTAGGAGAGGGAATCCTCGACTTTATTATGCTGGCAGCTTGTTACAAAGTAAATCGGGCAAGAGGTTATTCTTTGTCCTAGGTCATGTACGCCGTTAATTCTGTGAAGATTTTTCACTGCTGCTCAGTTTTGTTATTTCTGCCTCACAAAAAGACATAAACACACATAAAAATTCATTTTCTAATCCTGGCAATGGAGGAAAAGGACAACCATACTTTCATGTCATCAAAGAAACTGAAGATTTAGGATTTGGTCCTGATGAACCATGCTTTTACGTGCTTTTTAATCACTGCTCTATGGATAATATGGAAAAGTTATGATACAACATTTGAGAAGACACTGTGCATGCATTGTTGACTGGTTGACTCTTGCAATGAAAGTGGCTTTAGGTGTAATGTTTCATATGATAGTTTAGTGGTACCTCCTGGAAAGCAGAGTATAAATCAATCTTATCTGTCATCCTATTATAGACTTAAGTTGATTATGATAGTTTATATACGCAATACAAAGTTTCTAATAAATAATACACGTATGCTAATTAATGATGCTAACAGAAGATAAATTTGTGTGAAAACAGCAGAATTCTTTTGTTCTTCACATTTGCTTAAAATCTATCAGCATACAGCAATATATACACAAATCTTTCATACTGAATGGATTAGCCTCAGTTTATCTGAGGATAATTTTCTGTGGTTGGTTTGGAGCAGTCTCTGCTTGAAGTACTAAAGCTCACATGGCTGACTCATTAAATGTTCGTTTCAAATGAGATGGCTGAAGAAATGCCATCTAACAAATGTGCCCCTGAAGTCTCCACAAGACTCTACAGGTCTCTATTCCAGAGGAAACGTAGTTTGGGCCTACCTCTTTTTTTTTTTTTTTTTTTCCTTCCCCCATTCTTTTGTTCTTGTTTTTTTCTGGCTTGTTCCTTGGTAAACTGTTTAAAAGTCTTCCAATTCTTAGATCCTCTACAACGAGGACAATTTCAAAAGCATTAGTGATCATATATGCCATCTTCCTTTTATACTGTGACTTGAAATAGAACTATATGAGTTTCTGCTTTTAGATTTTTGTTTTGCTTGTACTATCCTACCAACTCACAATAGGGTGATTATGAAATGAATTCCAGGATTTGTTTTCCAGCTCACACATATTATCTGAGTTTCACAAGGATTTCACTAAGAAAATGCTACTGTAATGCTGCTAATTTTATAAAGCCTGTACCAAGTATAAGAGTTTATGTGCTTTATTTTCACTTTCTCCCTAATAAACAATTATTAATAACTGAAAAAAAACTTCAGACATTAAGAGGAATAATAAAGAACATGTAAATGTTTTTCTAGGGAATTTTTTCTTTTTGCTTCTACAAAAGCAAAAAGGTTTTATTTTTATCATGAAAAAAATTTGTATGTTGTTTCTTTCATGACTGACAACTTCAAAGAAATTCACAATATATTTGCAGATCATTCTTTAATACTGTGAGTACTTCAGAAGCCAGAGGAGGAGATCATGCAAATGGCACAGAACTTGGAAAAAAAAAAATTGTGTTAACATTTCAGCCCCTCATTTCCTAAGAACACAGATTTGTGGAGTTTCAATGTGATCTTTCTGTGACAGGAAAACCATGAGTTGGTTTTTTTCCAGTTACTTCTTAGAATAACATTTTTTCTTTAGAGCTGTAAGTTTAACTAGAAAAACTAAGATGTTTTATTAGGGCAGTATACTTTTAAAAAAAAAAAGGCCCAATTTCAAGTACATGAAGATGTACTGCCATTTTTAGAACAGAGAATTTGGATTCAACTTCAGTGGGAGCCAGAACAGTAACTAAAATACACCTGAAAGCCAAATCTTCCACTCACACTTTTAAAAATACGAATGTCCACAGAATCTGGCATATGTTAACAACTCTGCTGTTCAAAAGAATATACTTTTATATCTGCTGGCCATCACTACAGATACAAATTCCACAGAAATTATACTACACACCCTCATAAATACATTTGGATGATGCAAGGCATTTTATATGATGTTACAAACTGAATTTCATTTTGTGGTTCATCTGGAAAATTTCAAGCTTGGAGAAAGGTTAAATTTTACTCTAACAATGTTCTAAACATGAGGTTGAGGTTTTGCTATTATAATGATTGTAAAGCTCAGGTCATGTGACAACTGAAATAACATATACTCCTACCTAATCCAGTTTGCTTGACATTAGGGAAAAATACTAATATTGAGTCCAGGTGTTCTGACTCCTTTATAAAAAGTGTTCAGGCCATTACTACTGAAGCTCAGGAAACTGTGATTTATCATGTGCAAGTATTATTCTATGAAGGTTGCAGGAAAAATATTGTGGACTTTTTATATGAACTTGGCCCAAAAGCTGACCTAGGCCTGGACCTATTTTTCTGTAACTGCATTCATGATGGCAAGCATTTAGTTTATGTTATCAAGTAAGCACCTTCCACAGGCCATCCCTTTTTCTACTGCTACAGAAAACTGTATAGGCTGGTGTGTGTTTTTCAGAACAAATTTTTTTTTAAAAAATAAAGTCAGGATAGATAAAAGGACAACTATGCTGAACTATGCCCATGAACTATAATTTTAAATGCCCATAAAAACTAAAAGTGGTAAAAGTGCTGTTTTTCACTTCATGTTTTAAAATAAAAACTGTTTGGAAAGATAAATAAGGAATATTCAATTGCAGGACCTGTTGGACATAAAGATGTTTCTCATTTGCAATATTTTTCTTGGGTAAGCTTAGGGTTTCCTGTACTATAAAAAAAGAACCTCATCACAAGTTGCAGCCTAGACTTTACAATGCATATAGATGTCTGAAGTCTAAGAGGGGCATAAAATCTTTAAAAAGAATTTTAAAATACAGCTTTTCTGCTCAGAGCCTAAAGTCCATTTCCTGCTCACCAGCCATTTTCCAGAGACACAGCAAAAATCTCAGTACTCTTATCATGTAGCAGGGATTATGCCTGATTTCAGTGACTGCACAGATATGTATGTACAGTACAATACCAGACTTCAACAACTGTAATAGAAAATAGATGGCTATATTTTAAACACAAATGAGCACTCAAATGAAGAGATTTATCTTCCTGCTTACAACAGCTGTCAGTTAACATCTCAAGAGTAACAGCAGTATTATGTTTGCATGACCAACTGTTCTCTAAAGGGTTTGTTTCTACAGCTGCCTACTTGCTGATGAGGAGTACACTTAGGAGTAGGACCCTATGTTACCTGCGCTTGTAATGCTTCATAGAGTTTTGGCCGGATGAGCCCGTGTTTGTCATCAACTACCTACTTAAGTGGCTGCTATCACCTTGACTGTATAGCAGGCAGACCACTCCAGAAAAGGTAACCATAAAGTTTGGGCTAACAATACAAACCAAAAGTAAATCACTGCGAATGACCAAAGGCATTATAGTTAAGAGGGCATTTTCTTTCTCCTTCTCTTCTACTTCATAAAAGTTAAATGTATTTTAAGCAGGAAATGTTGTAATCTTTTGCACAGAGTAACAGACGAAAATGCATTTACTCTTCGTGATGGACAACAGGATGTCAAATCTAGCAAGAGCATCCTCAATAATCTTTGAAAAATGAGCAGATACTTACAGGAATCTATATTAGGACTACAAATTAATATCCTATGGCATCATCTTGATCTATGATATTGCTTTCTTGCTCAACCTACTCCTCTAACTGATCTACAATTCACCTCTGCTACAGGAGGAAGCAATGTTCACACACTTCCCTATCAGAACTAGAAACATCTTAAGGAACACAGTTTTGCACAAACATAGCTTTGCGCATTGCTTGCTTTTCTTTTTATAAGAAAAATTGCTTGTATAAAACATGACAGCTTGCAATCTAAGCCTAGTCCATAAAAAATATTGTAGCAGTGTTCCTCCCCTCATGAAGTTGTGTCTCTTATGGCCTATAGCTACGTTCTACTCATTTGGTCTACAGCACAGCTTACTCCCAGGTATAATTCAACAGGCTGTGTGGATGCAGACAGGCTTTGATATAGTTGGGCCTAAATGCAACAACTGTCATGCCAGAACATGAGATGAAAATCAGCTGATATTGGTTTGAATTACACAAAGTGACCAGCTTAACTGTATACCATTTAAATCTGTCATTTGCTCAAGTGTGGTTGCAAGATGCACTGCACTGATATAAATTTAGTCTAATCTGACTGCTCACTGGAAACACCCTAGCATAGGCAAATTAATTATCTTCAGGTCTGATGAAAAGATAACCTCGCAGGCATTAGGAAGTTCCTTCTATTATCTCTAGAGCTATTTACAATAGATAGGATCCATCCCTAGTCTGCTTTAGTATTCTTGACTTTGTGGTAGATTTAGAAGGCCACTATTCCTGCAGGTTACATCTCTCCCTTGGAGTGGAGAAGTACCTGTAAAAGTGTCCCAAAAGAAGAGAGACAGGTTAATATACTTAAGGAAACAGGCATCTGAGGCATTTAATGACTGTTTAGTTGTTCACATGCAGTGAGCACTCGTAACGGATACAACATGAATGAAACCATAGTCTCAACTCCTTATCTTTTCTGCTCACTCAGATTGCCTTGAATCCAAACAGTGGTGGGATGGGAGGTAAAGAATCTATGTGCAGTGACTGCAGTGGGGACTGGCCTTTATGAGTAGTGTATGAAGGAGCAGAACTCCCTATCTTCTATCCCTTCTCTGCACTTACTTTAGAGCCATGTACAATCTATTCCTTCTGCTGTATACAAATCCGGGTGACACCAAGACAATGATGCCATAAAAAGCTAGGAGAAATCAGCTTGCAGTAAACCAGGAAGACGGAATTGTCTTTTTCTAGGCAGAAGTCATGCTTAGGAGATTGGGTTCTTCACATGTCTAAAGGAAATTTATGTCTAAAGCCAGTGAAGTACAAGCTGGACTAGCAGACAATGAGTTGGACTGAAAACTGGCTGAAGAGCCAGGCCCAGAGGATGGTAATCAGTGGCATGAAGTCTAGATGGAGGCCATTAACTAGCCGTATAACCCAAGGGTCAATACTGTTTCCAATCCTGTTGAACAACTTCATTAGTGATCTGGAATGGGGCAGAGCGTACCCTCAGCAAGTTTGCTGATGACACAGAACTGGGAGGATTGGTTGATGCATCAGAGGTTGCATGCTGCCCTTCAGAAGGACCTCAGTGGGCTGGAGAAATGGACTGACAGGAAAATCCCTTCAGAGAGGATCTTATCAATGTATACAAATATCTGAAGGGAGACCATAAAGAAGATGGGGCTTTTCAGTGGTGCCCAGTGATAGGATCAGAAACAATGGGCACAACCTGAGCACAGGGGTTTCCACCTGAAACACTTTTTACTGTGAGGCTGACTGACCCCTGACACAGGTTGCCTAGAGAGGTCGTGGAGTCTGTCTCCTTGGAGGTCTTCAAAAGCCAGTTGGACATGGTCCTGGGCAGCCAGCTCTAGGTGGCTCTGTTTGAGCAGAGGGGTTGGACAAGATGACCTTCAGAGGTCCCTTCCAACCTCAACCATTCTGTGATTCTGTGAAAGATACTTTGGTCGGTTTATAATCTATCCCTGTAAACTGGAAATGGGAGATAGATGCTTTGGCAGTTGGGAAAAAACACATGTTGAACTCAGCTGAAAAACTAGAAAAAAATTAATATAAAAGTTAGCGAAGAGTGAAAAAAATATAATTATATTTGTGAAAGACAAACACCCTGGTATTTCCTATAGACAAATTAGAAGGCTCTCAAACAAAACTGGTGTGCAGGAACAACATTAGTCTGCCTTACCTCAGTGCCCAGTAAGAACATGCAACAGATTCTCCTGGAAGTTATGTTGAAGCATATGGAATACAGGGAGGTGATTAAAGACAGCTAACATGGCTTCATCTAAGGCAAATTGTTCCTGACTAATCTAGTGGCCTTGTACAATGGAATGACTGCATCAGTTCCCTGCACAGAAAAAGAGCAACTGATGTCATATACCTGGACTTCTGTACAGTCCCCCACAACTTTCTTACCTCTAAACTGGAGGGATACAGATTTGATGAATTATGTCAGTTGAATAAGGAACTAGCTGGATGGCTACATCTAAAGAGTTGCAAGGAACAGCTCAATGTCTAAATCAAAACCAGTAACAAGTGGTGTTCCTCATGAGTAAGTACAGGGATGAATACTATTTAATATCTTCATTAATGACATACATAATGGGACTGAGTGCACTCTCAGCTAGTTCTCAGACAACACCAAGCTGTGTGGTGCAGTTGACATTCTGGAGGGAAGGGATGTGCCATCCAGAGGGACTCTGACAGGCTCATGAAGTTCAACAAGGCCAAGTACAAGGTCCTACAATCCCCAAGATCAGTGCAGACTGGGAGATGAATGGATTGAGAGCAGCCCTGCAGAGGAGGACTTGGGGTACTGGTGGACGAAAAGCTGGACATGAGCCAGCACTGTGCTCTTGCAGCCTAGAAAGCCAACTGTATCCTGGGCTGCATCAAGAGGATTGTGGCCAGCAGGTCAAGGGAGGTGATTCTCCCTTTCTACACTGTTCTCATGAGAGTCTATCTGGAGTACTGTGTTCAGCTCTGGGTCACCCAGTACAAGAAAGACACAGACCTGTTCGAGCATATCCAGAGGAAGGTCATGAAGATGATCAGAGGTATGGAACATCTCTTCTATGAAGAAAGGCTGAGAGAGTTGGGGTTGTTCATCTGGGAGAAGAGAAGGCTTCAGGTAGACTCTTTGTGGCCTTTCAATATGTAAAGGGCAGTTATAAGAAAGATGGAGAAAGACTTTTGAGTAGGGCCTGTTGTAACAGGACAAGAGGTAATGGTTTTAAAGTTAAAAGAGGGTAGATTCCAATTAGTTATAGGAAAGACATTTTTTATGATAAGGGAGTTCATGGTCAGGGTGAACGGGGCTCTGAGCAGCTTGACCTAGTGGAAGGTGTCCCTGCCCATGGAAGGGGTGTTGGGACTAGATGATCTTTAAGGTCCCTTCCAACCCAAACCTTTCTATTGATTGTAAGGTTCAAACCTGATCTTTATATTCCCTGCACACGCAGTTCCAAGTAATCTCAAAAAATTTAAAAAATCAGCTTCTCATTTATTTTTACGGAAGTCTAATAAAACCATCCATTTACAATAAACTGTTACTAACAGGTTTTTATACATATGAAACTTATATACATCCTGCTTTTTTATCTTTAATCTGTTATTAGTGTTTAACATTCTCTGTACCAAACACAAATCCGTTACTATTTCACTCATGTAGTATGAAGGAGTCTTTTCCTATAACAATTACAAATTTTTAACTTCTCTTAAAAGCCATAGTGCACTGTATATTTATGGTATGGCTTGTCGATGAATTCAAGTGGGTTAATATTTGACCATCTGATAAAACTGTCTTGAATATAAACACTAAAAGATTTATTAAGTTATCCTCACTTAGATTCTCAGGATGCAACTCATTAGAGTAAAGCAGGATTCAACCCTTTCATCAAGTGTGCTCTCCTCTGTCACTCTCTTGAATTAGGTTGACCCAGTAAAAATGAACATGGGATTTTTAATACTACCACTGTCATGACATTACATATTATAAGGCTATGGCTCAACGGTCATACTTGATAAAAAGGATATATTTACAAGCAGCTTTTGAAAGTTGATAAAGTATGAATGTGTGTTTTAGGTATGCAGCAAACACTATTAGCAGACTGGTAATTTTATCCAGGTTTTTATAATGTATTACTTTATGTAAGAAACTGACTATGAGAGTTTACCACACCTTTAAAAAAATGCAATAGATCTTTATACTTACTACATAAATCCATTGTACATACAAAGAACTCAGGTTCTTCTTGCATCTTACTTAATATATTTAAAATTTAAAAAGAAAAATTAATTAAAAGAAGTATCTTGGTCTGTACAACTGAGACTGGACAACGTTTTTAAGTAATCAGCATTTTATTATATCCATATGACAAGGTTTTTATTGAAATTCAGTTAAAAGATGCTGGCCTCAGCCCCGTAAAGGGGTTGTCCTGAACAGAAATTGGCTGAGTACATGGGAAATGGCCTGTTCTGTTACTGAAACCATGTTGCACCTGACTCATCTGCAACAGCTTTGCCATTTAATCAAATTTCTTGTGAACCTTCAGAACTGAGACTTTATGCAATATAAGATTTAAGCTGACCTTTTAATTTCAGGTAGAAATAATTTAAATGCACTGTCCTCATTAATGTAAAGTAGAATTTATGGTACAATTTGAGAATTATCTGTTTGACTTTTATCATAGGCTTTTTAAAATTTGAAATCTTTAAATGTTTGCTTTAATACTGGTGGGGTCAGTTGTTTGGGTTTTTTTTTTAGATATAGATCTATGCAGGTAAACTCATCTTTAAGTATGCTTTTTAAAACTAGAACAGGAAAATAAAATTTTGTTTGGCAACTGGACCATTTCAGGGACAAGAAAATGAAATGATAGAAGTAAATGCTAAAAATCTGTTTTATAACACTTGTAAAATGCAGACATTGGTTGTCTGTAGAGACAGTTAAGGAGTACATCTATTGGGAGGGTTTTTAATTACCCTCCCAATAGAGTTACATGACTGAAAGTCAAGTGAATGTTAGGGAGCTGTATTGCTGCTCTTGATAGTTTTCTAATTTATGTGTTGAAATGTTTTGAATGTACAGGACTTGTGGCCAGGGCCCCAGGTAGCTGCCTAAAGCATGATTTTCCTCACGTGAAATCAAGCCAAATAACAACTACTCCAAGATCTATGTGGAAGATAAAACAGTAAACTACACTAGCAAAATAAAAGTAATAAAATCAGAAAATCTCTTCTGTGAGTGCTGTTTATCCTAACACGCTGCTGGGACAACCTGATTAAAACTCAGCTTTTATGGTCTCTCAGACGTACACTGCTCAGCTGGTACATGTCAGAGACCACACTTTTAACAATGAGAAGCTGTTTTTTCTCAGCAGTTTACTTTTCAGCTTTCTTGATTTCTGGTCATAAATACTGTGATTAGAAAGTACACACATAACATGCAACCCAGATACTTTCTAATCATTATTTAGACTTGACTCAACAAGGATGATCTGCTTTTTCATGTCCTGTGCTGGCTTCTGACCACCACAGACACTTAATACTCTTGGAGAGCACCGTAAATTTCTATTAGTCTTGCACATTAATGATGGTTTTCTTCCCCTTTCTTTGTCCAACATAGGAGGCCATTTAGAAAGACAATTACAACTTAGTTTTAAGTGATACTTCAGGCTTCATTTTGAAGAATGAATAAAGTTGGACAGAAATTTAATTTGTCATGTAATAAAGAAAATGTTAATTTTTTTTTTCTGAGGTTGTTTTCAGCAACCTAGCTCTAGGTAATACACAGGTAAGTAGTGGGAGTGCTGCCTCACGTGAGGGACACTAAAGGCTTTCTCCTTCACTTCTACATGAGATGAACATCATTATACGTAAAAGTTACTCCAGTGAAACAGGAAGAACTACTAAAATACATGCATTAAAAACATACGTGCAAGTCTTTGCAGGATTAAAAAAGGCAGGAAGCAACAGGCTGGGGCAATAGACACCAGATGGGTGGAAGGAAGAATGAAGTGATAGGAAGACATGGTTCTGTGGGCAGATTGCATATACAGCTTACAGGTTTGAAGGCATTTGAAGGCCTAATTTTAACATTTGACCTTGTTTTAAACAAATGTGATGCTTATCATGTAACAGCTATTCCTGATGCATCTGCAGCTCCAGTGCTTATGATTGGTAACTCACACTAACTTTAAATCATGACAAGACCACTAACATAACATTTTGGATCACGTCACTGCTAATTTTTTACAGAAGAGTGTTTAACACAGTTCATAAAGTGGTTAGATATCTACCATGCTTCACTGAACACACCAGAATACACCTTACGTAACTAGTAGGGAGGCAGCTGATGTCACTGTACTGAGGAACCAGTACAGAGCCTAAAATTCTACTGGTCCTCATAAAAACATAGCTTAGTCAAGTCACTGGCAAGAGAAAGAGTGAGAAAGCGATGAACTTGCATGTGAATTTGTAGTGATTGGAGAGTAATAATACAGACTAACTCCTGTAAACGATGCCTTGCCAGTAAAGTTCAGCTTTCACTGAGAGTTGTATTTTGAAGAAGTAAACTCAGGAACTCTGAAGAGGAACAAAATTCTGTATCTGTAAATTAGCTGTTTGTGTACAGGCAAGAAATTGACCTATTGTTCTTCTTATTCTGAAAATTCCTTTAAAAAAACCCAGCACCACATCAAAACCACTTTTGTGAAGATCCATCACTACTGTCAGCAGAACAAACTGCACTTGAGTCATGTAAAAATTACCTGCTCCTTTTGAAGAAAGGGAAGCATGTCACTCTGCTAGCAAATGTATGTAATTTCTACTATACTGTGTAAAAGAGTATATTCTTAGCTGCAAAAGAAACATGTAGATTGTTAAATCGGAATCATATTCAGAACATGATGAATAATACATCTGAACATTTAATTTCCTACAAAAAATACTGAATATTTCACTATCGAATCGAAAAAAGAAATTTTTTAAATTGTAACAATGGTTTAATTTCACAACAGTTTTTACTAGCAAAACTTTTGTGAGCCTTTGTGAAATGAAGCCAGATTAATTGTTATGATTCTACTACTTTGTAAGGCTTTAGTCATACAGATGAACAGTGACCATCACCACAGCTGGGAAAAGCTGCCAGAAGGCTGACCCTAAAAATAGGAAGAAAGAAAATAACCCCAAACCTCTAAGCATCAGCCAGTTACGGTCTTCGGTCTCCAAATAATCAGGAATTGCGGCAGGATCCCACTGTGAACTGCCCAATTCAGTACAATGTCTTACTTTGGTGAATATTCCATGATAAATTTAAAATTAATTCCCAAAGGATACAGAAAGGTACACTGATGTGTATTCTGCCATGGGAAAGGCACATCACAGCAGAGCTAATTTTATCCTCTGTGACTGCAAACCCCATGTCTTCCAATAAATTGCTGAGGAGGTGGAGCTTCTCTGCATACTTTTCTCTCTGGCACAGCTACTTATTCTCAGTTTATATTACCATTATGGTATTTGTTCTTTTACGTGGCAGCAAACTCAGTTACCTTGTACTTACATCAACACCCTGGAAACACAGTTTTTTTCTCAGATGACAAGACTCTTGAAAATGAGGTCTGTGTTTTCCTTTAACCTAACAATATGAAAGTAATCATCTTGGTTTCTGACTGCCACCACAGAGCACAGAGCAGCTGAGAGTCAGCACTTCCCTGGGAAAAGACACCAAAGTCTAGCAGACAGCAAGCTCAGTCGCAGGACTGTGGTGTTTGAACTGCTAAATTCCAATTTATTTGGTTTGGGGAAGGAAGGGGGGGAAGTAGATTTATTTTAAATCATCAGGAGGATTTCTTCTTTTCATAGACGAAGGGGTGAAAAAAAAAATAGTCCCACGGATATATGTCATTGTAATACTGTTGCCCTGCATAAACCCCTCGTTTCCCAGGAGCGCCAAGGTAGGCACCAGGTCGCTTTGCCGCGTCGTGCAGGGGAGGCACTTCAGCCCTGCGCCCCGACGCCAGCGAGCAGCCAGAACGGACGGGGAACGATGTCGCGGGGTGGGACTGGACGTTTCCTCCCTGACAGAGGACACGACCCCGAAGCCGGCCGTCTGCGGACACCTCGTCAGAGCGGACTTTACCGCAGAAGCGCGCCCTGGGGCTGCACCGCCCCGGGCCGGGAGAGCCCCGGCGGGGCGCGCTAAGGGTCATCGCTTGCCGGCCGCAGGAGCGGCCAGGCGGGGGGTGTGTGGGGTGTGGGGTGCCGCCCGAAGGCTGGGCGGCGGCAGGGCCACCCGGCTATCGGGAGCCGGCAGACGGTTCCACGCCCCGGGGGTCTCCCGAGGAGGAGCCGTCCCGGCGCCGCTCCCGCAGCCAGACCGCCTGCCTTGGCTGGGTCTCAGGCTACGACAGGCGAGGGATCGTTGCGAGGGACGAGGAAAGCCCCTTACCTGTTGATTTTTAGGGCGAACGCCCTCCTGTCTGCGGCGGGTAATGTCGCCATGCGGGAGAGCGGCCGCGAGCGGCGGCTGCCGACGAGGACCGACGCCGGCTGTACGCACGAAGGGCGGCTTTATTTTATTTATTTCTTAACAGCATGCCGTGGGCTAAAAAACCGACGGTCTTCTGACGGTTCTGGGTGGCAACTTCCGCATTTCACCTTCCTCACCGAAATCGGCCGGAGTGGGAGGGACCTGCCCCTGTGCACAGCTGGCTCCTTACCCCCGCCGGCCGGCAGCGCCCGGCCCCGGCCCCCGGGCCTCCCCCGGCGGCTCCCGTCGCGGCGGCGGCGCACCCGGGCACCGGAGGGGGCAGGAGCTCCCCCTCCCTGTGGAACACGGGCGACTCCCGAACGGCCCGTGGGTGTTTCGGAGGGAAGCAGCGGGGAAGGCAAGCGTTTAAGCAAGCGCAGGATGGAAAGGCGCCTTGCACCCGCGAACGCGCACAGCTGCGGAAACCCTTGCGCATCCCCCAACCCGTTTTCTTTTGGAAACCGCGGTGCGGGTGTCCCCCCAACACCCCCGCCCGGGGGGTCGAGAGCTACTCTGCGGGAGCGGGCGAGGAAGCCGCGGAGCACCGCTGGGCGCCGGACCGGCCCCCGCCCCGGGCGCCGCCGGTCCCGCCCGCCCTGCCCCGGCGGAGCCGGCAGGACCGGGCAGGGCAGGGCAGGTCGGGGCAGGGCTGTCCGGTGCCCACCGCTCTTCAGGCAGGGGAGATAGCCAGGGCCCTTCCTCCGGCCCCGCTACGCACGGGTGCAGCCGTTTGGGCAGGTGGAGAGAGTGAGGTGCCACACGTCGATAGATGCCTGCTGAGATGATCTTTTCCCCACACAAATGTGCAACCGGTATGTTTCTCTTACCCCTAAACTGCGTGAGTGTGTGAGGAAAACTCACACATACCAACACCAGATACCGACCCAGCTTCGCACAGAGCGGGCCCCACTGTTTTCTTCACTTGCGCTCACAGGTCAACATTTTAAAAAGGCCAGTATTATGGAGTGTCTTGTGGTTGTGTTAGAGTGGTGTTTCTTGACGGGTGGTTTTCTCTGAGCCTTTGTGCAGATTTGACCGCTTCTGTAGATTAGCAGAACTCAAGACTTCATTTGAAAGAGGAAACATAAGCCAGACATGGTTCTACAGATGAATACTGGGTTAGCAGAGACAATTCAGTTCTAGGTTGTCATGTTTTTATTAAATCCATGCCTTGGTAGCAACAACATGAGGATTCATCCACTGAAAGGCAGCCATAGCTTGTCTCTCCATTCTCACTGAACTGGAGCCTCTAGAGGAAAACAGCATGATTGAGGCAAGGAATGGAAGATTTTCAAATAATAAAGGGCTAAAATTGTGCTACTAACAATTATCTTTTACTCTTGAGGATTCATCGTTGTTTAGAGCACTGTTAAATATGGGTGGTCTCAAATATGAATGTTAATCCCTATGGTCTTTGAAGAGCAGTGTCTATGTGCCCTTAGGGAAGTGCAGAAAGGCTGAAGAGGTGAAAGATTTAACAGAAAACAGCAGTAAAAAAAAAAAAAAGAGTTGAAAATGGAAACAAATATTGATATATTTTGGGGAAAAACCCCACAAGGATCTACAGCAGAATCTCATGTACAAGTGTGGTGGTTCAGTCCCCATCCTTGGGGTGCTCAGTGTGATCCCCCCCACCCCAGGCCACACACCAACCCAAGATGGATTGCGAAAGGCAGCAGACCAGAGCGTTAAGGCACCCCCTTAACGTACCTGGCTCCTGCTTCCCCTATCGCTTGGGAACAGTAATGACAATCAGTCATCTCCTGACAGCCTGGTACAGGGGTCATGGCCCAAAGGGAGTGATACCACAACTTCAGAATCTGGCAAGTTCTGGGCCTGTGCAGCTGGTGGAAAGTACCTCATCAGAGCTGAGCTGAAACGGAAAATTACCTGACAGAAGTCGATTATCTCGGACCCTATGAATAGCAACCCTAAGTGACACCCTCTGAGCTCTCCTGGACCGCAGCAGGTGGTGACCAGCACCTCCCCTCAGCTGGGACACCGCTCAGGCTTCTCCAAGTTTGAAGATCGTCTGCCCACAAAGCTGATGAAAGGCCAGGGTGAAGTCAGATTTCTTGATTCTCAATTACCGCCCGTTGAGAAATAGCAGTGCATTGCAAGTATTTGCTCCAAACTTGAGAAGAGGTAAGTCTTAACTGTAGGCTGGCCTCCTCCATCCACCTCTCTACCCATCTATGTGTTTAACTCCACACATTTACCTTCACAAGTGTGGATATTAATACATATTTAATTGGATATCCAAGTATTTGCCTGTTGTTTGTGTGTCTCTGTGTGTATGTCTTGTGTTTTACATATATACATACTTTGATTCAGAATACCTGGTAGTAAGTTAGTGTGAATCTTGTAATTCTTGAATCTGTAATCAAGTTGCTATTTTAATCATATTTTACCAAATGACTTTGTTAATCTTTAAATCAATCTGCTAAAATTTAACCTTTAATTTACCTCACACCATTAATGAAACTTAAATTGTTACTAAATCAGAACTATGTGAGATACCTTCATCTGTGACAATGAGTCTGAGAACTTCAGAAAGAAAATATTAAAATCTACTATTAATAGAATGGTAGTAACTAACAAACATTTGCATTGGGAAGAATAAATTAGACATGTAACTGCAGAGAATTTACCCACCACACCCATCCTTTCTTTAAGTCCCCCAGAGAAAGCTAAGGCCACTTATGTCCGTGTAATTTTAACTTAAATATCACTTAGTTACAAATCACTGATACGTAGTCATGATACGGCATGTGTGCTGGTGACAAGAAAACTGTTGACTATCAGAGATGCTGGCTGTGGCAAGACACTGCTTCACACCACCTTCTTGCCTGCACTTGCATATGTCTGTTGAAAGATGATCACTGTCTTCAGAACTCTATTCAGTGCACAAACTGGCTGTGGTTTTAATAGATGTGCTACTGCTCTACAAGAAACTCAGAGTGTGCAACCCGCCTTCTGACAGGTGTCTGCAATCACTTTGTGTCAACAATGGAAAGAAACAAGAAAAATGTAACCTTCTTAAAATTTTAATAGACCCATGTAATTTAAGTGGAGACATCTATTTTGGAGAGCATAATTTGACATGCACATGTTTTATTTTTTCCTGGATCAATGTTACGCATTTCTTACCAACTCTACTTGGACTCAAGGACCTCAGCATCACTGAAAGCTATGCATCCAAAAGCCAGCTGAAATATTTATTTTAACATCTTGGTCTTTCTAGTATACTTACTTTCTTTGCTCTTACAAGAAATTGGTGGACAGAGGAGCTGCTTCTCTCCTTTTTGCTTTTCAGAATTTTAGCTTAGAGATTAATATTAAACATGCTCTCCTTAAGATGCCATGAAATAGCCATGAAATAAACACCAGTTGATCAATTTTCTGTGCTGTCTAGACCACTGCAGGACAGGCAAGAAACATTTCTTAGATACTCTTTGTACATTTTGAGGTGGGCTATCTCAGTTCCACCTCATTCTATCTCCTGTATAAAAGAAGGGAAAACAGAGAGAAAAATGTTTGCAGTTCTCCACTAGTACTGTAGTTCCTTGTTATCACATGAAATTGCTTTCTGGTAGCTTAACTGTGCATTATAGATAACCTGTCATTAGAAGAATGACTGCTCATCCACAGTCAGGCCTTTTCTGTTTCTCAAAATACTGCTTTTGAAAATCATAACCATGCTTTTTCATTATTTAATTTCAAAAGCTTCCATGATGCACTATGCCTTTGTTTCTATGATAGCAGCTTACAAGTTAAGGAGAAGATTGTAAGCAATGAAGACCAAGCAGTTAGCTCCATTAATCACTTTGTACATTGTTTGGTTGTAGAGACAGTAAGACAACAACTCAGTATTAGATAGGTTTCACACCCATCTTTCTGTTCACAGCAGGTCTCATGAAAGGAGTTTGATGTTCTCCCTTTGTTGAAGTCTGTGGTTAATTGGGTTTTGGGTGTTGCTTTTTGTTTGTTTGTTTAAGAGAAGAAGATGTTTCTTCTTTTAGCTGTATCTCCAGAACTGCTAACTACTCAAGAAAAAAAACACTTCATTTTTTACTGAAGCTGCATTAAAAGAGTCCAAGCTTCATCTTAACAGATTGCCAAAACTGGTCACACAAATTGAGCTAGCAGCAATGCAAATAACATCCCAACCTGCACAAATATACCCATTTATGAATGCTACAACTATTTATTTTGCAGTTTCATGCATTGTTGGTAAGCATGGACAAAAGGATTACTCAAAAATATTTTGTCACAAGCAGGAAAAAATGCCAGAGGAGACACAAAAATGTAAGGCTTCCAAAACTGCTAGTGTAGACCAAACAATTAGATAATTTTAAGCTTTTATCTTTTTTGATGAACTGAATTATCAGCAGTCTACTTCAGCATATGAGCAGTAAAACTCACTAAATATTGCTTTCCTCTATTATGTCAGCAATTTGATTGCCTTTATTTGGGGAAAAAAAGAAAAAAAGGAAAAAAGAATTTTATCAAGAAAGGTTACATCATTTTCACTCTTTAGAGTACTACCAGATGAGATGTTGGTAAATTTATTTTTTTAAGCTATATTATCCTTAAGTATTGTCAATAGTACTGCTCTAGCTTATTGTTAAGCACTGTTGTTTGAACTCCTGTAACAAACAAACCTACTATATACAAGGTTATGAAGTCGAATCACAACTTCAGAACAAGTAGAAGAACATGATCTTTCCAGTCAGGAGATCTTTCTAGCAGCTCAGAACAGAACATGGTTTTCCAAACCTACCTTGTTTGGATGGCAGCAGCTGTTGGTGGGTCCTGTATATGGTATGACAGAAACCATGTTTACATTCACCGTTTCCTCATCCCCATCCTTCTGCTGCACACACATGCATCCCAAACGGTGATCCTAATCATAAAGCTGCACTTTCCTCTGTATGCTATCACCACACTTTGGTCTTCCTCCTGCAAACTGACCTGGAGGTGGTGGTTTCAGGCGGGTTGGTTGCTGTACCTGGGCAGGCAGAAGAGCAACAGGCCCCTCTACAAAGAGCAGCTGAGCGGTGGTAATGACAGCACACATTGAGTGCGAGCATCTGGGCAGAACGGCTACTCTTGCATATTGTTTTGAAGGAGTTTGCAAGCTGGGGTTAGGGAAACACTGGAAGAGACTATAATCGGCATGTCTATACGCCACTGACCAGGGGAAGCTTTTTTCTGTTAAGACACACATGTCCAAACATCTTTTTTCTTAAAAGAGTAATTTAGCAGTCACTTCTTTGACAGCAGTGGTATTACTGTGAAGAACACTATTACGTGATAGAATATTACAGCATCACACCCATTATTAAACACAACTTTGTATCCCAGGATAGTGACAGATTACAAAGCCCTGTGGAAGCTTTAAGTGTCACCTGCTTATTTGTAGAGAATGTACCTTTGATGCTCAACCAGCAACTGAGTTAAGTCCCTGTGAATTTTCTCAATATATTTTATAATTCTGAGTTTGGATCCTGCGCAAAGTACACCAGTGGCATATAACTTCAGTAATTATAAAAAGTTGTATGTAACTGTTATCTGATTACCTCCTAAGAATATCTGGAGGATCATGCCAACAGGAAAACTGTGGTGATCTCAGCACCTGCCAGTAAAACACAATGCCTGTTAACATTTGCTCATATTCCACCTTCCTACAAGATGTATGATGTAGCCAGTGCAACTAGATACTCTCTCCTTAAAGGAAGCTGACATGCCCTCAAGTTCAGTGCTCTTGCTGGCATAGATCTTGATTGTATCCAACAAAATCTAAGTGTTTTATTCAAGATTGTTTTAAACAAAATGTTATATGAAATTTAGTGGGCTAAATCTCAAAAAAATAAGTGTAATTTTCCATTACTCCTACTGATGTATTAAATAGATTGGCAATGAAATACTGAACCTTCCTTAAAAAAAAATAATTAAAAACTCACTCCTAGAATTTTCATTTCTGTGTTGATGAAACAGGAGAAAGGAAATTTAGATCACTTTGCAGCCTTCTGTTTTTCCATAGAAGACTTGACTCAAAAAAAAAAAAAAGGCTATATGAAAGCACATCTTCTTTCTCCATTTGTTTGTGCAGATTTTTCTGGAGAAGTAAAAATGTTACTGATTAGATCCTCAGCACAGAGTTTATCAGAAAGAAACATTTCTTTGCTCATCTTAGCAGTAAACAGAACTTAAGAAGAGACAACACTGGTAAAACTTTCCCTTACCGTCACCATTTTCTTATGTACAATTAGGCAGCTTGCTAGATGATATATGTTATTTAAATACTGACTATAAGACATACTTTTATTCTAGTGTTCTCAATTTCACTACGTTTCACATTGTAACAGCATATTGAGCATGTAAGTCATAAAAAGCAGCAGTGTTAAAAAGCTGTTGCGCTGACTGAAGAAAGATCTTCCTTCTCTTACACGATGTGTGAGTAATCTGCATTCTTCAAAGAAAAATAAAGTCCAGTTTTCAGGAGAAACTGCCAATTCAAATACAGATAAGAAAATAGAGGTGGTTCAATATAGAAATAACTAATAACAGGCAAGGAAGAAGTAAATGTACGCAGGGGAGTATGCAATCATACTAAAGTTATGCCTCTGCTTACCAGCTTGCATTTTGCAATATATGTGGGCCTGCTCAGCAGCTACTGAGCTGATCACAAAACTGAACTTCATTTCTATTTCCACACTGTTTTGCAGGTTAACTATAATTCAGAAAATCTGGCATCATTGTATGAATTTGTTGACAACTCCTTTCTCTGTAACACTGAACTATACTATTGTACTATATAGACTAGTAGTACCATAAAGGAATGTCCTTCTTCAGCAGCCATGATACTTTAAGGCTCTTATATTCTGCATAATATTGAAATGCCAGTGATTTTCTTTTCCTGTTGATTCAATCAGATCATGCTCCCCTTGCTACAGTATGAGGGATCGGTAGGTTGTAATTCTCTTCAGTGCATTGTCTTCCTTATTTTCATGGCTCTTACAGTCTTCTTCCCGAATTCTCCTCAAAGACCGTGAAACACTTTTCCATCACCCATATCAGTCTGAGGCAAATGGCATTGCTTGCACTGAGATCTTCAGTATTTGGGAAGGGACTAGCTTATTTCTATTGCAGCCACCTAAAGTAATTAAATGCAACTTCCTGGTACCCATCAACACTTTACTGCTTTCCAATCTTGTATGTCTGGTCTACAAATATCTTAGAATAAAACACTCCA
Organism: Athene noctua; assembly: GCF_965140245.1. Lineage (NCBI taxonomy): Eukaryota > Metazoa > Chordata > Aves > Strigiformes > Strigidae > Athene > Athene noctua. The sequence continues at coordinate 71,781,407 of NC_134077.1, forward strand.
ACCGTGCCACCCAGATTTAGGTTTGCTATGCTCATTTTAGCTGCCACCACAATAAAATATGCAGGTTTTGCATTTATGTTTGCAGAGTAGGTTATATTACAGTTCGGTACAAATGCAAAGACAGTTAACGCAGCAAAATTCCAATGTTTGAAATAAACTTTAAAGAAACCAGGAGGAAACCCAGAAACCACAGTATTTATTTTAGGTAATTTTGTTCAAAAGAAAAATAATGAGCAGTGTCACGTGAACTGATGAAAAGCAGAACAGTTTAAAGAACGAGGACACTGGTTTCATCACCTTTTTCTTCCCCAATACCAAATGTCTCACTGACATGTAAATGGGATTTCAGTATTACAGATAGTCTCATTTTTGAAAGACAACTTACAGCCTTTTATATGCTCTGTGATGCTAAGCTGCTAGTTCCCAATACCTTTCTGATCTTTACCCCTGAGCTTTCTTGCAGTGAAAATCTTAAAAAATTCTTAATCTCTTACTAACAGGACTATGTAAAGTTGACCAGTCTTGGGACAGCAAATCATCGGTCAGAGTTCTAACAGATATAGCTTTGAAAAACTGATCAGGTTTTTCATTTAAAACAGGATGTGTCATATAAGGGGATGACCCAAGTGGCTGAAACCAGAATGCAAAAAGATGCATTTTACCATGTATTAGTTCTAAAACTCTACAAATCAGCAGCCTATATACTTACGCTCTTTAATGAATGGATGAGATTTACTGCCTTCCACAGTTAAGGAAATAGAAACTCTACAACCAGTTCTTGTCAGCTATCCTTACCCACTAACCTTGCTAAACTTCTAAGTTTAATGCTTGTGCCACTGCTGACATTCCACAGAGCCGGCAGAAGATTTATTGTGTAGGACAGCATAGTTATTTTAACTATAACCAAAGCAAAAAAATCCATTTCTCTCACAAATCAAGATTTTGATAATTTGCTTTTGAATTTATTATCTGGACAATCATGAACCTATAGGTATTTCTGCTGGAATAAATACAGTTGTATCTCCAAGAACAAGATGAATTAATGGATTAGATGAGTTATCTGATCATATTTTTTAGACCTGACTTTTACATGATTGTTATAACCAGAATGACCAAAGTAAAAGCAAACTGTTTAGAGTGGAGTATCATAAAATATAATTGGTATTACAGAATGTGTTACCCTGCACAAGAAGATTAAAGGATAAATACTAAGTATATTTGCTGCCATACAAGCCAACAAACAAGATGAAGCCCAACATACTTCATCAGTCTGTACTCAAATCAGTGTTAATGGGCCTTATATTGAGAGCAGAGAAGCACACCTGAGTTTTGAGGAGCATGCGTATGTAAGCATGCATCTGGCAAATCTTTTCTCCATGCCTCCCCCAACACTGTTACATTTACACCTTTTGACATGAAGAAATGGAAGAGGTATTACCCGTTTGCTAAAACCTAGAGCTCACAACACTTAAAGTTAACCGTAGACATGTCTTACACACGTACACTCCTCCTCATGGTACCTAATGGAAAACAGAGAATATGAACAATGAATTTGTAGCTTAACTTTATTTGATTATAAATGAAAGGCAGACGTCCACTCCGCACAAGGTTTGCTGACCCGACCCGCTGTCTTCAGCCTTCCCCGTGGGCCAGACCCGGCATTTCTCTTCCTGAGACCAGGCTGACGAGGAGTAGCGGGCGGGAGGAGCTCTGCCCCGGGGCCGCCTTTGACGGGAGACACGACGGACGCGACGCGACACGGCGCCTCGGGCCGCCCAGCCCGTCAGCGCGGCACGGCCGCACGCTCGGCCACGCCCCCGCCCCGCCTTCCCCCTGCTGCGCCTGCGCGGCGGGAGGCCGCCGGCAGCGGGGAGGCGCACGCGCCAAGGGGCGGGGCGGCTGCGGGTGGGTTGGCGCTGGCGCTGGCTCCGGCCTCGGCCCCGCTCCCGGCCCCGGCGCGGCGGCCCTGGGAGCTGGCGGCGGCGTCGGCGGAGCGGCGCGGCAGGAATGTGGCCGAGGGAGGGGGGCGCGTCGCCTTGTCCCGATTGAGCACGTCGCGTCGCCCGCCCCGTGTCCCGCCCTCCTCTCTCGCCAGGGCTGGCCGGGCTGCGCCGAGCTGCAGCGGCCCGCGCTCTCATGGAGAACGAAGACTGCCCCGAGCTGGTGCCTATAGAGGCCGTCGGCGCGGAGAAGGCCGAGCCCGGCCCCAGCAGGAAGATCCCCGTGACGATCATCACCGGATACCTGGGTGAGGAGCGGCCTGCCCCGCTTCCCTGCCAGCGGCGTGCCGCGCTTCCCGGCGCTGGGAAGAGCTGTGCGTCCGGCCTGCGGGCTTCGGCTGGGTGGCGTCGGGAAACCCCTCGGTGGGAGGCTGGGCTGCGCCGCGCCAGGCGGGCAGAGGCGCCCGGCCGGCCTGATCGCAGGCTCCCGTCAGCGAGCGGGACCCCGGCGGCCGCGCGGGAAGGAGCCCTTCGCACTTCGCCCCGCTGTCGGCGCAGTGTCCTCACGCCGCTCCGGTGAGCGCGGATCCACTGAGATTTGCGGAAGGGTTTTGAACGGCTGTACAGGCTCCCGTTGCTACTTCTACTAGCCCCTTTTCAGGGTCTGATTTGTTCTGGCCGGGTTTGACACATCGCTTTTTGCCACTTAATGTCAGGATAGTGTAACGTATTGGCTTCAGTTAAATGCAGACCGAATTGCCATGTTACGGATATGAGGTTTGGCTTCCCTCTTGAATCAGCACAGTTCTTGGGAGCTTCAAATATAGTCATATATGATAAAGAGCAGGTCAGATTTAGGATTGCCAACGCTGTTCTAAAAGTTTTAACTTTGTGCTGTAGCATACTTTCTCAAAAAATCCTCAGGGCAGGGAAGGAAGGTTGCTTTACAAAATTTCCCTAGTTGGGATCTTCTGCATGGGATAAAACTGACAGTAATGTGGTATTACAGAGGTTGTGAACACCTTGCCTAACAGTGCTTCGTCTAATGGCAGATACCGTATCAGTGATTACTGATGCCAGCAGAACTGGTTAGAAAAGGTGGTGTGAGGGAGAAGAATAAGATCACCTTTTGTTAAGAGAAACATAAAAATCAGTTTTCCAGGAAAAGACTGCTCAGCTGTTAGGGGACTTGTATATTTATCAAGCACTGACACTTAGTGAATGGAACATTATGTGTGTTTTAAAGGTGGCATTTAATGTGCAGATAGTTCTATGAGGTCAAATATCTCTACAAATTTATTTTTACAGTGTTTCAGTAGAATGCATGATACAGGATGAAAACTCGTGTCTCAGAGTGAACAGATTTGACTGAAATGTGCATGTGCACAACAATATTTAGTTTTTATTTGAAAATTTAAGCTTTTTTAACATTTTAATAGAAATATGGCCTGTGTTCTAGGAGCTGGGAAAACAACTCTTCTAAATTACATACTGACAGAGCAGCATAATAAAAGGATAGCAGTCATTCTGAATGAGTTTGGAGAAGGTATGTAAACCTGCAGAATTATTTTTTTAGCCATAAAATGATAAATATGTGAAGTTTTTGGAGATCAAGAAGATGGTAGTTTAAAATCCATTATTGAAATTATGGACATAGCTTGTAGTCTTCAGAAGGGCAGAAACTCTTTTGGCTGTTGTTCATAAAATAATGGTATACATTAATCTGTTCTGTACATAAATTCAGTCCCTCAGAGTCAAGTAAATGAATATATCACCCTCTTGGAAGTGCTGTACTTCCATTTGTCCTACTCGATTTCAAGGAAATGGACATTAAAATAACTTGTTGGTAGATCAGATTTTCTTTCCCCTCAATCACTTACAGATCACAAATTATCCTGGACCAAGAAAATGGGGAGATGTGTGCTTGGTGTCTGTGGTTCTTTGAACTTGACTTTCCTTCTCAGGATTTTTAACTTATGGTTATAATTCTGAATCTGTACTGTAGTGTTGTTTACAGTTTGCACTGTGGTGTTGGTGTTGTTTTTCATTTGTTTGTTTTAATCAACAGAGATGCGTGCCACTTTTCTAGTCATGGAACCTAAAATAAGATGTATAGACAGAGCCTTTATGTGATATGGAAGTAGAGGTGACTTCCCTTTCTTTTAGAAAAGTTTGTGGCACTTATGCTTTACTTTCATCCTCTGGGTTTTAGTCTTTGTAGTTTAAATTTCTCAAAAATAGAAAATCCTAATTTCTGAAGAGTGTATCAGAAACATGGTCTCAGAAGAAAAAAAATATACTCCCAAGAGTAAAAATGTATACCAGCTTGAATACTTCATACCTCTTCTGCAGGCGCTGTCGTGCAAGTTTGTCGATCAAAATTACAGTACTACTTATATTTCCAGGAAGTGCCTTGGAGAAATCCCTGTCAATCAGTCAAGGGGGAGAACTCTATGAAGAATGGCTGGAGCTCAGGAATGGCTGCCTGTGCTGTTCAGTAAAGTAAGGAAGTTGTACAAGTTCTTAACAATGGGCTTTGAGGGAATTGAGGAAAGAAGACATCCAGGATTTGATTCCTAAAACCAATGGTAGTATTGATTGAGTCTTCTTTTGTCAGATAAAATAAGAATTGGAATTTGGAAGACAAAAGTTTATTTCTTTTTACTGACATACTGGATTTGGTGTCTTTCAGAAAAAATAATGTAAATACCAGCTTGTACACAATTTGGGTGTTGCAGGATAGGGAGCTTTCCCTCTTCTGTTGGTGTTATGTGCTTTCATATAGAGAGCTAAAGATTCGGGGAGGCTAGAACTAGAACTCAGGTTTCCTAATTAAATACTTTTTGTCTCTTTCTCTGTATGTTGGTTAGTAATTGAATGTTGTGTACCTCAGAGAGTGGAGGGAGAACCTTCTGGTGACCTAATTACAAATTATAAGCTGATGGACACATTAAAATGCAGGAGTGTATGTGTTTCTTTGACAGGTTTTTACCCTGCTTGTTTGAATGATGGGTTGTTTGTGCTAAGTTTGTGATAAAAACGGTGTCATGTTTGTCCTGAAAATTTGGAAAAACTATGCCTTAAATTGGTATAGTAAGTTGAAAACCCTGTTGCATTGTGTTCTGCTGGTATGTAAGGACTGTGGCCATTGATGCTATGGCACTGGTTTATATACATTTGTTTCTTATGTAATATGTCATACATTTCTGGTTCAGACTGACTTCATCAGCTGAGATTTAAGTCAATGACAGATCTTAATTTTGCTATAGGTGAGGTGGAAAGACAGGTGAACATGGTTCCATTCCCCCACCCCCTCCACACACCCCCTTTCTTTTTGTAATCTCAGTTGCCACACCAAATAGTTACATATTTCCACAGCCCTACTGTCCTTTACAGGGATTTTCAGTATTTGAAAATAAATTTTCATTTTAATTGACTTTATTATGCCTGTCAGAAGCAGGCAAATACTATTTTCAGACTAAAATGAAAAAGAAAACTACAATTTGCCTAGTAGTAGAGCAGCAGCTTGGTAACTGAATTTTCATTGTTGACTGTAAGTCCTGACTCAGGACTTTGCTTTGATGGTGCTGACACTGTGTTCAGCATCAAAAGATACATGTTTATACGTGTTTTAGCTTGGTTTCTCTGTTCTTGGATTTAATTGTTTCTTCTTACAGGGACAGTGGTGTGAAGGCTATTGAGAACCTGATGCAAAGGAGGGGAAAATTTGACTATATATTGTTAGAAACAACTGGTTTGGCAGATCCAGGTAGTTTATGTTATGGCTTTCATAACCATGATAATTACTGTGTTTTTATGAAGTGCTTATTTGTTCACTAGTCAGTTCACTGTGCAAAATGTAATACAAAGTGGCGAGTTGTCTGGCACATACTTTGGTTCCTATAGAGACTAATACTGAATTGGATAATGTGCAGAAGTAGGGTTATGGTCGGGGTTGTTTGGTTGGGTGTTTTGTTTTTTCTGCATTTGCTCTATATTGACAGAAATCCAGCTAAAATATATTTCTATCAAGAGAAGACCACAGGGCTTCGAAAAGAGAAGCACACTCTGAAACTGATAGTTTTCAGGAGGCTTTTGCTGTTCTACACTGCTCCTTCTAAAGTATAAGTTTTTAGCATCTGATGTATTGTTACATTGGTTGTGATAGGCCTTATACTCTGTGAAGTCATATATGCAGTGAAACAGACTACTACATTCTTCCGGTAGGTACAGAACAGTAACAGATCTTACAAAATTCCTGGAGTGCTCTTTAGTGATACTTATTATAAAAAGGTGTTTAAACTTGAGCTCATGTTAGTTATCTAAAACAATTTTTTCAGAACCAACTCAATTAAAAAGGTGTTGTTGATCGAGAGTGAAGGAAATTCTTAACAGAAATTCAATAGTTTTCCATTTAGGAGACTGACACTCCAGCTCAAAGCTAAATAGTTGTCATGGTAGGGTAATTTTCGTTAAAAGAAAGGACATTGATTTGGCCTCTGTTACACACAAATTCTGTTTGAGTCAAATTGGAAAACTATTAAGCTCTTTGGAAAAAAATCGATAGGTACCAGAAATCCATTAGATGTTGTGGCCCTTGCTAGATCTTGCATGAGTAAGCACTGTGAACAACTGGCAGGTATTTGGTGTTGACACAGAGTGATATTTGGAGGACTGCATCTTGTCACTTCAGGTGGACAGTTTTAGGTGTTCGAATGAGTTTAGTTACTGATTTTTTTTTTCTTTTGATGTGCTTGATAGTCTTAGACAGCCAGACAGTAACTAAGGATCTGATAATAGAAAAAAACCAGGTGCTGTCGTTGCTGTCAGCTTCTCCTGTCCTTCATATTGTGGCACTGATACATTTTAAATTGGTTTGTTTCATAACAAATTACGATATTTTTACAAAATATCCTACAGCACATCCTACAGTTGCAAGAATCTGTTTTACAGGGCTATTTTAACAGACAACAGGAGTAGCATACTCCTAGGCCATGTAATACACAGGCATCAGGCCACAGATTCCATGTCCTTGATAGAACGTGTTCCCAGTTGTCCAAATACTTGCTGATTCTTTTTGATCAAGACTTATCCATTTAGTATGTTCAGTTTTGCATCCTGAAGAATACAAATGGCTCTACGAAGAAGAGAGAGTACTACATGTTTTATTATTCCAGAAGCACGTCATCTGATGGAAATTCCGTGGATACTGAGGCCTAGCATGTGAAAAATACTAGAATGATATAATCAGAATAGTTCAGTTTGGAAGGGATGTTAGGAGGTCTTTAGTCCAGCCTCCTGCCCAAAGCAGGGTCAGCTATAAGACAAGACTGGGTTCTCTGGATTATCCAGTCATATATCTCCATCCTCTGAGGGTAAACATGACATAGCCTCACCAGGCAACCTATTTTGTGCCTGCCTTTTAATGGTGAAAAAAAAAAATTTCTGATACATGTGAACCTTGCTTACTTCAACTTACTACAGTTGTTTCACATCCTTCTGCCACGGCCTCAGTCAGTCTTCTCAGTGACTCACCTGTAGGTACTAGGGAGGTTGCTGCTAGGTTCGACAGGAGGTGTCCCTTCTCCAGGCTGAACAAATGCAGTTCCCCCGCCTCTCCTCGTAGGGCCTGTGCTCCAGCCTAAACTGTCTTGGTGATCCTGTGCTGACTTTCCTGTATGAGTGATCCCTATGCTGGAAGTGCTAGTTAGATGTGGACTTGAAAGTGCTAAATAGAGAATAGCCTCCTTTGGCTGTGCTTCTGTTCCAACAGTCTAGGGTGCTTTTGGCCTTCTCTGATCCTGACATGCTGCTTGATCAGCTTGCTGCCTACCAGGATCCATAGGACCTCCTCTGCAGACCTGCTCCCCAGCCAGTCTGTGCCTAGTCTGTTATTGCCAGAGACTCTTTGTTCTTAAGTGTATTATTACTCAGCAGTTTTCCTTGCTGAATTTCATCAGGTTCTCATTGCCCATTCCTTCCTGCCTGACCAGGTCCCTTTGAAAGATAGTTCTGCCCTTGGATAAATAAATTGTTCCTTTCTGAATTCTCTGCCAACTTGATGGACATGTCTTCCATCCCCTCCTGGATTCCTGGTGGAGATGTTGAACAGGATAGGTCCTAGGATAGAATCCCCCACAATACCCTACTCACTGTCAGCTTCCAGATAGGAGTGTATGACCCATTAACTGCAACCTTTAGAGCTTAACTAACCAACCAGTTTTACCTAGTTGTCTTTCCATTCAGACTGGTAATGTCCCAGCTTAGTTACTAGAATATCTTCAAATACAGTGTTCAGAAATTTGCTAGACATGATGTAAAATGCATGTAGTCCTTTCCCTCTTGTCTACAAATACAATCAGTTTTTCACAGAAGGCTAGGTGTGGCCTTCCCAGATTGATCCATCATGATTTACTCTTGTAAACTTCCCTTCAGTACAGTATCTTTGTAAATCTGAACCTGCAGTAGATAGTTTTTAATCTTTCTTAAAATTATCTAAAGCCAGAAGCTTTCCTGTGTAGACCTGAGATAGTTAAGGAAAACATTCTCTTCTATATCCAGTTATTCTTGACTTCATTCTGTTGATTTATGATGTGTGAAACTGCATAGGAGAGTTTATAGAAGCCAATGAAGAAGAGAAGGTTCCTAGGAGGAAGCTGATTTCTCTCAAATGTCCCAGTTCATTTTCCTTTAACTTCTTTCTCTTTTTGTGTGTGTGTGTGTATGTGTGTATGCATCATGACCTAGAAACAGTGGCTGGCTGAAAGGTGAAGAAGGGGGAGTACAGAATTCTTCAGAAATGAGGGAGCCTTGGAGTATAGCAATGACAGGTAGCTAATATTATTGAGTAAAGGTAATTTAGACAACTTACATCCATCTGGAATTGTGAGATTTTGAAAGCTTTTTGTAGTCATAGCTGTTGATGTGCACATAGTTTGATAGCTGTTGTTAGATTGAATGTGCAGTTGGATATTTGACATCTGTGATGCTTCCTGAGTCTGGCAGAGAGGAGTTTCAACTACAGGACTACAAATAGAGTTTTTTATGAAATGTCTGAATATTGATAGTTTACTGGAAATGTCAGTTTTGCAACTAAATGTACTGCACTTCTTAGGAGCTGTGGCCTCCATGTTCTGGGTTGATTCTGAACTGGGAAGTGATATCTATCTTGATGGTAAGACATGCGAATTTATTTTCCACTGTACAGGCATTCCATATCTGAATTTAGTGTAATATATTCTAATAATTTAAGGAAAGGTTTCAGAAGATGTTTCAAATGCATGATCTTAGTTCTTACATTTCCAGATTTGACCACAGATATCTACTGGCTTATTCTGATGCTCATTTATCTACTTGCTGAGCTGTTTCAGTTTGCTGAATCCAACAAAAATTGTGTAATGCTCTGCTAAGGGATCAGATATGGAGAGATCTTGATTGTGGTGTAAGGAGGGGGGGAAAAACCCTCACTAGTTAGATGCTATAAGACATTATTTAGGAGTAATATTACAGCCCTCATTATTTGTTTTTCCAATGCAGTGTTTCCTAAATGATTTCTTTTTTTCTGAACTCTTACTGTAATACACATCATCACTATATGTAGTTAAAGAGCATGTTGAATGTTGATTTTTTTTTTTTTTAAAATGTAGGAAGAAACCTTACTTTTTTATCTAAAAAAAATCCTACGAACACTTTGGTCAGTCTGTGAAATGCCCACCTAGCCAAGGAAACATTCAGCTGAACAGGAAACAGCTTCCCAAGTTTCTGCCAGAGAATTGCAGATTCCTAGTCACTTACAATTAGAGTAACTGCATACCTCAGTCCTCTTAATTTGTTTTGATAACCTGTAAAAGCATACCTCTGCCAATTTGCTGTTCTGGAAGAAGGAGGAGAGGCATCTGCCTTGTGAGAATTTCTCTTATGTGGTTTGGGAGACTTTTTTTACCACAGATAGAACTAACAAGTAAGGAAATAATTAGGTGACAAGTCTAATGTTCAGGCACAATGGGAGCATTGGAAGTATTATAACCAATTGTAAATGTGATGGTATTGTTACTGTCATAGTTGTATAAGAAGTTTATAAATTGTTAAATTGTTCGCTGCTTTCAGCACAATTCTATTTTAATGTGATCTTTTAGGTATTGTATCTGTTGTTGATGCAAAGCATGGATTGCAGGTAAGTTACTGGATTTGTTACATGGTTTAAAACTGCAGCTTTAGAACAGCTATTGCAATAATGTTCATGCAGATGAATTAAATTTTTACAGTAGTTCTGATTCTTACAAAGGATGATTTCAGTTGCTGTGGTACATCAGTACTATACTTTGAATGGGGAAAAACAGTACTGATACTCATAGAATTCAGATTCTTACCAACACAGCAGCATACCTACTAAGAGTTGTCAGGTTGCTAACTACTTGATTCCTTCTAGTTCTATCACTTCACTCAGTAATCTTGGTTGTATTCCAAATCGGCATTTGGATTAATGTAAAAACAGTGGAGAAATTTGTCTGGCAGTGTCATTTGTTCATGTTGCTTGAAAGGAGAGGAGTGAGAACAGACCTTTGATAGTAGTGCGGTAACAAGTGAGTTAGGGTTCACTTGGGAAAGTTGCTAATGTAATGGCAACTGTAGTGAGGAGAGATGAGACAGGTGTTTAGGTACCATTTCAGATTAAAAGATTGCTTCATTATATGGAAGCAGACAAAAAGAGCAGGTAGTAGAGTAATCTATATAAAGCGTAAAGTAAGAGCATACCTGTACAACACTGAGTTTGGGTAACAACAGAAATTGATTAAATCAAATAGTTCAACTTTTTTTTGGTAATACCTAGTAATAAATACAATTATTTGCAACTTAATCAAAGTAGTCACTTCCTAAATTATTAGGTATTGATTTTGAACGATTCAAAATAAGAGTGACCATAAGAAAGGTTACCTCCATGGTATAAAGATCCCATCATGCTGTGAAGTGTTTTTAATATCTCTGTATTTTACAGAGCTGTGAAAAGCTAAGAAAACTAAAGAATAATGGTTAAAAAATAAGGAAGTGATTCCCCCTTTGCAAGATGTTATTTTGTTTGGACTATTTGGATTTCTTGTTTCAGCTGAGCTGGTCTAATAGCTGGTTTACCAGAAGGACACAGTCCTAGCCTCTTGTCAATTTGTGGTGCACCAGGACAGAACTCATCTAATCCCATAGCATGCCAGTTTGGCAAGTTAAGCCGTCGTGTTTTGCAGGGACTTTTGTGGAGGAGTTGGCAGAAGAATAAGGGGAAGTGACTGAGAGTTGGTTTGCCCTTTTATGCAGGAACGGACTTTTAAATCATCTCAGCTACCAAAAGAAACTACAGCATGTCTTAAGTCAGGCGCCCTTTTCAGATGAGTGCCTTCGTACTAATTCAGATATATTTTACTACTTGCACAAATGTTTTTCTGTTCACACAGTGCTGCTTTGAATAAAATATAACTCTGTTGCACCCACCAGCACCGAATTATTGTTTTTTTTAAAAAAAATTAAATATTAAAAATTTAATGTCAGAAAAACCACAGAAATGTTTTGAAACATTCAGCTTTTCTATCCATTATTATCTGTGACAGGTCACTGAAAACTCTTACATTATTTAATCAGTGATCCTGACATCCACTCAGAATATAGAAATTTTAGACTTTCTCAGTTATATGCCAAGTAAACAACTTTTACTTTGTATAAAGCACATGCTAACGTGCAGTTTCTCTGGTTGCAAGGCTTGACCTTAGCAGCTGCTTGTGATTCAAAGAATTTTGAAAGCCATATTGGTAATGACATTGAGATAATAGGCAGCAATTTAAAGGTGTCATGCTTCAAAGAGCCAACCCATCACAAGTAAAGATGACAAATTATACCCTGTGACCAGTCAGCCAAATTGAAACCGAAGTGGTAATTGATATCATGGGTTATCACTCTAATGGATTTGTCACCCAGCAATCTGAAGTACTCATTTTTTAAAATCAAGAGCAAACAGTTGGACAACTTGAAGTGACAGCTCTCTACTTTGAGGACTTGACATCTGGACTACTGACATTGTTTTCAGGGCAACAAATCTGACAACATTCAATTCATTAAAATCAATACACAGAGGATTACAAAGAAAAGGTCAGAGGAGAGGTTCCTTCCCAGTCATCCTCTTGTTATGCTCTGCTTGGGTTGTGCACAATCAGGAAATAGTTTTTGTTTTTTCTTTTTTTTTTTTAAGGTGACAGACTGACAGTATGAAATAATCTATTCTTGTTTTTCAAGTCAAGTAATGCCTTATAATTCTATTTGAAGAAAAAATACTTTTCTAGGGTTTTTTAATGTATATATTTCCCATGACAATTAATTTCACTTTCATTTGGTATCCCTGTGTCTTTAAAATAATATTGGTGATGAAGGAATGCATACTACTCTCTAATCTTTGTGGATGTAAGGCCTAAGTGGTGAGCTCTTACTAATACTACAGCATCAGTTTAAAATTTTACTGCTTCCAGGGGTCTGCGGTGATGCTTCTCCCCTGGAGATCTCTGCCTCCATGGCGGAGTGGGCAGAAAATAACTTGTAGATGAACCTTTGCTGCTTCAGTGTAGCCTGTTGCTCTGCCTAAATTAAGTAAGGCTTTATGTTGCTAAACTTCATGCTGCTGCTTGAGATGCAGGCATTGCCTTTCATCAGTTATTCTGTGAGGACATGAGCTTGGGCAGACAGGTGAAGCACAGAGCTGTGGATGATAATAAACTTTCAGCGTGACTAGAAGCTTCTGCTTCTGTCAGTGCTGACGGACTCTTCTGCCTATTTACAACCTGAAGAGGCTGCAAACACTGATGTTGGGCAGACTTGCCAAGTAGTGATTTATTTGTACAAACACAGAAAAAGGTAGAAATTTTTACTGTAAAAGTACAGTTTGTCATATCTTTCAGACAAAAGGAGTATGCAGTTATGTGTTTGAAATCCAATACTGCAAGCCTAACCCATCTTCAGCAGTTAGGTGACATCACACTCATTAGTAAAATGACTGTACTTTCATTTTTTCAGATATGTTTTTCCATGGTTACTGTATGATGACTTTTTTAACTTCATCATAAATCTGAAAAGTAGTTAAATATAAAATGGTTTTCCAACTCTTCTGCATTCTATTCATAAACCTAATTAAACGAGAAATTATTTTATAAAAGAAATAAGCTGCTCTAATACTGAATGCATAAATGTGCTTTTTCACCATCATTTTACAGAAAAATTCTAGACACCAAATTCAGTGTCTTTTTGAAAAACATACCTCAGCTGAATTGGTTTTGACTTTCTTTAATTGCAAATGAATTTAAATGTAATTTGAATATGCTTAATCCAATTGTTTTAATTTTTGTCTAGCACTTGACAGAGGAGAAGCCAGAAGGTCTTGTCAATGAAGCATCTCGGTATGAATGTATAAATTAATTTTATATATCACAGTTAGGAACTGCACTGTATAGTTCATTACAAATGGCTTCTTTTTCTAAGGCTTTTTTCTCCTCCTTTGCTTTTAAACAAAGATAGATTGGTGTAATGAGGTAGAAAATAGAAAAACTGCTTCATGCTCCATTTGGTCTTTTGACAAGATCTGACTCTTCTAATATATATTTTAAGAGGGATGGGATTTCATGTAAGTGAAAGGCAACCACCTGTGTTGGGGGAATAAAGAATTGTGGGCTAGGATCTGTCAGAAGCTCAAAGTAGAACCAGAGATAGAGGAATGTTTTTGCTAGATGTGGAGCCACAGTGGTAAGGATAATTGTAACAATAGAAGACTTCATAAAGCAAAGAGATTTCAAGTATGACTTTAGAAAGACTACATGCAAGAGAGATAGGGGCTTGTGAAGTTCATAAATCACCAAGCACTGTGGATTAGATGACATTTGTTAAAAGACAAAACAAACCCAAAACTAGGAAGCCTTTGTAGGTTGTTAGACTTCTCTTACAGCACAGAAGAGCACCTCAAGGAGAAGCCACTAACTAGTACTTTAGTCATACTCCATGACGTTCTAGTTTGATTAATACTTGCCTTTTTGTACTAACAATGCTCATACTATTTTTGTTGTGCTATTGGAGAGATGATGTTTATGCCTTACAGTAAAAGTATTGTTTGCTCATGTATTTCTTTTTGATTTCCTTAATGTATAGGCAAGTTGCATTAGCTGATCTTATAATCATCAATAAAACAGATTTGGTTTCAGGGGAAGAATTGCATAAAGTCAGAACATCTGTCAGGTATGAAAGTTTTGTCATAACTGTAACACTCTGCTGGCTCAAAGGTTATTTTTATTTAAGCATAATTACTTCCTTTGTGCTGTTAATACAGAAATTAGATCTCATAATTACATTAGCTCAGAAGTGAAAAGACGCTGCCCCTTTCTGAAGGCATTTCAATACTTTTATGTGCTTCTACAATCTTAGCAGTTTGCTTATCTGGGTAAGATTTAATGTTACTTACTAAAGACAAGTCTTTGTCTTAAAAGTGTACACATTTTTGTGTTTCTGGGCAGCTCTTCCCATTTTTCAGAATTAGCATCAGAGAAAAAAAAAATCTGCTAGTAGATATGAGTTCACGAACAAATGCAAAGATATCTGGAGGAAGTCCTAAGTCATTGTCATGGATGTAGAAGCAGCAATGGGCTGAATCAAATTAATGATCGAAAACATATCCCATCTTTTTCTATGAATACCATGATAACTAAAATTAAACATTAAAATTTTTAAATACAACTTTATGAGTACTTTGAATTCCAAAAGCAAAAATGCTTAGACTCAGCAGAGTATATCATAAAGAGTCTTGGATAGTAAAATGCTATTCTCACTGGTAGTTTTGTTGTCAAACTTTTAAAGTTCCCCAACCCTTACTTAGCAGATGAAAAAGTTACAAAAAGCATTTGTTGGGATGTCTGTTGGTTTGTTCAGGAAGTTGGTAACAGAGTTGGGGGTTAGTGTTGTGGTGCTCTTTCTCATGCTGCTTTCCATGGTTAACTTGTTCAAGCAGTACCAGTTGCATTTTCATCTAACTTCTGATTTTTCTATTTTATTTTAGGTCAATAAATGGACTTGTTAAAATTGTGGAGACGCAAAGATCAAGGTATTAAATGGCCGCTATTACTAGGTACCAGATCTGCTTATTTTGTGACAGATTTAAGTGTGCTGTAGATCAGTTTGTGTGAAGGAAAGCTATTGAGTTAGAAATATTTAACTCAATATTTATTTTATGAATAAGCATCTAGGTAAGGTTTTCTTTTAAATAAGTAAAACGCATTTTTCTTTTGTATTGTACTTTGTTACTGTTCACATCCTACACTCTAACATATAACATTTTTTAAAATCAGTGTTAAGATGTAGCTTAATTTACAGAGCTTATCAGTTATCGGACTTTGAAGTATAACCGTAAGTATTTCTTATTTACATGAGAAATGGATTTTATAATAGCTAAACCCACAAAATATGCATTTTGCTCTAAGTTTATTATGAATATGGTTTTTAATTATTAAAATTGCATTTTAGTCACATTCCTATTTATGGAGTAATAACATTTGGAAAGTTCCTGAAAAATGCCAATACAGACATAGTTTAATTGGCTTCAGAATATTCCAAAAATGTAGCAGATTTTTAAGGGAGTGGTATAGGTAGGAATTCGGTTTCTCGTATCCTGTTAACCAGGTCTTGTAACTATAGAGCAACTTGAAAGGCCAGGTTGTCTCTGAGCTAATCATTGATCAAGTGCGCTATGATGTTTTCTTCCTGTTGTGTCAGCAGAAAGGTTTTTCTCATTTATGATGGCTGCTGCAAATAAGTTGCTACTACAAAAAGACTTTAAAAGCTGTGCAAGGAAGTTGATAAGAAATAAAAGTAATTGCATTGCGTTTGCTATTTTTCATTGAAATTCTGACTCAGATTTCTTCTTTAATAAGATATTAAATGGATATAGTATTCCCAGGGATGTTAGCAGAGCTGCCATATCTTTCAGTCTGCTAGGACTGATTTGTGTACTGTTACATCAGTTATTAGACTGTATTGTGATAAATGTTCATATAATATAGGTTTCTGTTTTAGGCAATTTTTGAAGGGAAAATAATAGACATAATAAAGTATAATTGACTTTTAAAAGTTATTGTCAAATATAGTTGAAAGTGTAGAGAAGAATATTTGCTGTTGTTGGCTGATCAGATAGGACTACCGAGTGCCTGTATTTTGTTTCATAACCCAGGATTTTGAAGGCAGGTGCTTATCTGACTTCAATCTAAAGATCAGCTCAGTTTATATTTCTAAAAATGTTAATCTTGTTAATGTTGCTATTGGCTTTACCTTATTTGAAATTTTGTCTGCAGTCTGGTCACTGAAGTTTTATGTACTGCTGTTGAACAGCTGTACTCAGAAAAACATTCTCTTCAGTGACTATTCTGTTAGTTTTTAAAGATTATTTTCATACTGTCCTCATTACTTTGTTCAAGTAGTTTTGACAGCTTCACACTCCTTTCTGGTTAACTTGCAAATTCTGTTGAAGAATTCTTAGAACAAGAAAATTCTCTTACTGAAAAGTGTTTCACATTCATTCATTTTTTGCTCTTCTATTGATCCTCAGCAAACATTTCTCTTAGGTCAGTGTGTGTGTCTTACATAAAGTTATTTCCTTCAATGGGTTTATTGCCATTTAGGGACTAATGTTCAAAACAGGAAGTGTTGAATAAACTTGTAAGCAATTCTTACAATCAAGCTTTTAATGTTTATCAGTTTTTTTGATATGTGAAGAGTTTTAATGTGTAAATAGTCTAGATTCTGCTGCAAAATTTAGACTTTTGTTAATTTGTCTTACTCTGTAAATTCAGTATTATTAAGCAGTGTTTCATGAAGTTGAGTGTATTACAATAATGTTACTGGCGTTTGTCTGCAAATGGAGGTGAGAATGCTCTAATGACTCCAGATTAAATTTAATCAGGATTTTATTCTGAATGTAAATCTTGGGTGTTTACTTACAGTTAATTTCACAATATCCAAATTTGTCTATCTTTTATTTTTGAGACCTCTGTATTACTTAGAGTTTTCATTATATCTATGCAGTGTGATATTTCTTCATGTAATATATGTACTTTTGAGTGCAGTATGAGTGATTGAAAAACAAAAGAAGAACAAATACTGCAAAGGGATAGAGTTGCAGAGATACAATTGCAGCATTTCCCTTTCCTCCTGTTTAGTAAACTTTTGGGAACATGATATTTTTAAAATTCTGGAATTTATTTTATATTATAAAGAATGGGAAATTTTACCTTTGCCACAGGATGGGGAGGAAAATCATGAAGGATGATCAGGACTTAGAAAAACACTTGTGTGAAAAAGATTTGCAACTGATTGCTCCATCTGAAATCAAAGAAGAGGCAACATGTTTTTACTGAGAACAAACAGTGGTTTTGAGAAAGAAGATCAGGAATTCCTTGTTCTTTAGTTGCAAGGCAGAGTACAGAAATGGTCAATGAAATGCTTTGGAGGAGGGGAAAAGAAGCAAACTCTTTAGTGATAAAGTTAAATTACTCTTAAATTGCATATGCATGTGTCTGACTGCCCTAGGAAATCAGTGCAAGTTTGAGGCAAAGATTTTTATAACATGGGAAAAAAATCCCCAAAACATTTCTGTAAAGGTTATGAAGGTATCCAGCAGGGCTAACAGTTTTGTAGAGGATATTAAACTTCACGCTTTGTGTCTTAAATCAGTATCTGTTCATGTCCATTAGGAAGAGATACAATATGTGAAGTACAGTATCCACATCTGTATCATACTCTTGTGTCTAATGCCAGCATTAAATTTTAGATATTAGGTTAAGTGGATCTCAGATTCAGTCCTCAATGACAACTCTTGTGTTACTAGTAAATATTCTGTAGTGGATGACACTGTCTCTCCCATGATTAAACATTCAAAAAGAGAAATAAGCATGAAATTAAGTTATTAGCATGTTATTTGGGAACACATCTTCTTTAATTCACGGGGTTTTGTCTCACAAAAGCCCACATTTAAAAGGGGACCAATATAGTGTTTTCTTTAGTGTTTCTGTATGATTTTTCAGAACGCTGCTGAGAAAGGACAACTGACACCGAGCTGGTCATGAACTTGAGAGGGGTTATTTTTGTGTTTTACATGATAGGCGTTTCTTCTTTAGAAACTGCTACTGTTTGGTGTAAAAGTTTAATACTACTGGCTACACTCCAGAGGTCTGGTCTTTTTGGGTTTGTTTTTTTTTTTAGCCTCTTGTATGTTCCTTGTGTTTAGCCACGTATCATTAATTGCTTTTAGAAGGCTGTGTTGATTTAGGCCCTGCCGGGACCGAGACCATGTTGCCGTTGTCCCTCCCCCACCCTCAGCCAGTCAGACTGGAAGTGAGGCACAAACCCCGCGTTAAAATAAGAAGAAATTTAATGCAACAGTGTGATAAACAATCTGAACAACAACAGTAGCAATGATAACAACAATAAAAAGTAATAACAGTGAACAAGACAAAAGATATACAGAGAAATACCGCAATGGATACAGACAGCCCTGTGTTCCCCGCCACCAAAGCCACAAAGGAAAAACAAATATCCTGTGCTGCTGTGCTGGACCTGACCTCAGCATGGTATGAATAACCCAGCTGGAGATCCCTTCTCTCTCTCTGCTGGGGAAACTTAACCCTATCCTAGCTGAACCAGAACAAAAGCTATCAGTTGCTATTAGCAATGAAACTTGTAGTCTGTGTTGCTTTTTACAAAAAAAGTTTCTTCTGCAAGTTTATAGATAGGTGTTCTTACAAGTAAATATGATCAGTGCTGACTGTTCCTTATTGCATTTTTAATTTGTCTGTTTCAAATGTTAGAGCTGAAATTATTCATATTAGCACTTTTTATTGTATTAGTTTTATTTGCTAGCAGTGTGTCAGTATAAGCTACATATATTCTAGCGATTTCTGTGTGTCTATAAGGGCGCAGAACAATTGCAGGGAAGAATTTCAAGGTTCATTTTTCCATTTTATGGAAACCCAGTTTTTATTCAGGCATCCACTGTGAGGAATTTTTATCATCTTTCTTGGAAATACCATGTATTTTACTATACATTTATAATTATGTTTCTGCACTAAACATTACTACTGTGAAAATAAACGTTTCTTTGTAGGAGACAATACCCACCACCAGCACCCAAAAATAAGGCTAAGGATTGATGACATTAGTATGATAGGCAGGAAAATGTACATAAGCTTCAGTGAACCTTTTTAAAAATAATTACTTAAGTATACATAATATTTAAATATAAAAAATATACAAAACTTTCTTTCTTCCCCCTGTTTAGAGTTGATCTCTCCAGTGTCTTGGACCTGCATGCTTTTGACAGTTTATCTGGAATAAGGTATGGTGATAATTTCACTGTCTTTTATTAGAAATAATGCCCGTTGTATAAATCATTAATGAAATAGACACATTCAAATACTGTCTCAAACTTGTATCTGAGTTTCTTTTAAAAAATCTAGACTAGTCAGTTGTCTAAATTTCTCGCTTTATAAGTGGTAATCTGAGACTGAGAATTTTTTTCCACTTGAAATGTATGCAGCAAAAGCTTTTTGACCTTATGAAGTTAAATGAGCTAGGGTGTGCATGATTGCTTGGCTTTTTCCCCCAAAATACAAGTTTTGCTTTAATGCTAGTAGTAGAGATCTGTACATTTTCCTGGTTCTATTAAAGATTTTCAAAATTTTTCTCACTTCACATTGGAGTGAACTGGAGGCCTTCGTAGTTTTCATAGATACAGAAATCTCTATGTAAAGTATTAGTGGTGGCCCTATCATCTCTAACAGAAAAACTCTTTGCATCCAGCACCATTTGAGCACAAATACACACCAGTACACTAATAAATTGCTCTTTTAACTGCATACTACAGTAATGATTTCTGCCAGCACAGCAGACAGATACAACATCTGATCCATGTGACTGTACTAGTAGAACCTTGTAGTCTATACATGCCTTGAAGTGACAGGAAACACATGAAGAGTTCTGAATTCTGTGGAATGCAGTATGTGAGGAAGACAGCAAAGCAAAGATGATGCAAGAAGTAGGAGTATGAAATGTTACCTCAGTAGCACTCAGCACCATTTTATTCACCATTAAAGCTTCTTAAAATTTACAGTCCTTAAAGCAGGAGAAGACATTTTTATGGGCAGTCTTCTCTGAAGTAGCAGAAAGCTGTCATCATAGTGACTTTTGCTGCAATACTCTTTCTTTCTGCGTGTTGGACATAAGACAGAGGGAATGTTCTCTGGTGCTGAAACAAGTGTTTGAAGAAACCTTCCACCATCTTGATTAAAGACAGATATGGATATGTTATCTAAAGTTGCAGTAAAACCCTGTAGTAAGACCCTGAATCTTAGTTTACAAAACAAGTCCCCAAGTTCATTTAGGAGTAGAGAGTAGCAGTTTTAAATTAGCGGGCATATGCTGTGCAGTAGGAATGAGCTGTACAGCAAAGTTGAAATGGAATGTGGTATATTGTATTGCTCTTAGTGTTACAGATTTCATTCTCACAAGCAACAGCTTTGTACATTTTTTTCTTTTCAAATAATTATTCAAAAGGGTTTTTTTAAAAATCAGTATCTAATAAATGAACAAATTCATAGAATCACAGAATCGTTTGGATTGGAAGGGGTCTTAAAGATCATCTAGTTCCAACCCCGCTACCACGGGCCAGGACACCTTCCACTAGACCAGGTTGCTCAGAGCCCTGTCCAACCTGGCCTTGAACACTGCCAGGGAGGGGGCAGCCACAGCTTCTCTTGGCAACCTGTGCCAGGGTCTCACCACTCACAGAAAATAATTTCTTCCCAATACCTAAACTAAATCTACCCTCTTTCAGTTTAAAACCATTACTCCTCATCCTATCACTACACTCTCTGATAAAGAGTCCCTCCCCATCTTTGCTGTGGTCTCCCCTTGGAAGGCTGCTATAAGGTCCTCCTGGAGCCTTCTCCAGGCTGTACAACCTCAACTCTCTCAGCCTGTCCTCACAGGGGAGGTACTCCAGCCGCCTGATCATCTCTGCGGCCTCCTCTGGACCTGCTTGAGCAGGTCCATGTCCTTCTTATGTTGGAGCCCCCAGAGCTGAACACAGCACTGCAGATGGGGTCTCACGAGAGTGGAGTAGAGGGGGAGAATCACCTCCCTTGACCTGCTGGCCACACGTCTCTTGATGCAGCCCAGGGTACAGTTGGCTTTCTGGTCTGTATTGTTGGCTTGTAGTCAGTTTTCCATCCACTGATACCCCCAAGTCCTTCTCTGCAGGGCTGCTCTCAATCCACTCATCATTGCCCAGCCTGTATTTGTGCTTGGGATTGCCCTGACCCATGTGCAGGACCTTGCCTTTGGCCTTGTTGAACTTCATGACGTTCTTAGAGGCCCACCTCTCAAGACTGTCAGCGTCCCTCTGGATGCCATCCCTTCCCTCTAGTGTGTCAACCACACCACACAGGTTGGTGTTGTTGGTGAACTTGCCAAGGGTGCACTTGATCCCACTTTCCATGTTGCCAACAAAGATGTTAAACAAGGTCAGTCCCAACACCGACCCCTGAGGAATGCCACTTGTCACTCATCTCCATTTGGACATTGAGCTGTTGACCACAGCTCTTGAGTGTGACCATCCAGCCAATTCCTTGTCCAATGAGTGGTCCATCCATCAAATCCATGTCTCTTCAATTTAGAGACAAGGATGTCATGCAGGACAGTGTCAAATTCTACTGATTTATGTTTCCTTTCTTGCTTTAATGGTATAGTTTGCCTTTTGTTCCTACACAAAGGATTATCAAGGGTGTTGTACTTTTTGAAGTATAAATATTTAAAACCCCGAAGATACTGCGAATGATGCTGTAATCTAATTGTGTTTATATTTTAGAAAAACTAACATTCTAACACAAATCATTAACTAGGTCAAACCAGTGTAAACTTCTCTATTTTCAGATTAAAATTGAATTAACAGTTGATGCTTTTTCTGAACTTACGGTCTATCTTTAATATTTTAGTTTTGCTCTGCAATACTGAAGAGTTATTTAAACTTTCAAATAATGACATTTTGTCCATCCTACTCAAATGTGACATTTAACTTTACTTATTTTCAGTCTGCAGAAAAAGCTTGAGCTTGTAAAGACAACGCATGCACATCTAGATAAGGTAATTACCAAAACTACTGCTTCAATCTTTTTGTAACAACAGGGATGTTCAGGGTAATTTCAGTCACTGCATGCTAATCATGTTACCTTTTCACATTTCACAGTTAAGGACTAATGTGTTTTAAGATCTTTGGAAGATCACATAGAATACATATAGGAATATGCTTTATTATAGATAGATTCTAAATGGATATAGTAAGCCTTACTTTCAAAAATAGCTTATAGGCTTCCACTGCTCCAGTCACATAATTGATTGATTCACATGGAGAGGATCACTGAAACAGACAAATAGCACTACTCTTTTTAATATTTGAAGAATCAAGTTCTAAATTTGTAGCCAGTCATTATCTTGTAGGTTTGTTGTCCAGATGTTGTCTCTGTATGTAGGTATCAGAGATGTGTTATTCATGACTTTGCATTCTTTAAAGCTATAATAAAACTTCAGTGAGTAGTTAAAGCATGTGTGGATTTCCATTCTGTGAGTGCTTCCTATTGTTTTCACATGAAATAGTAACAGTTTAACTTGTAACAGTGAAGTAACTTCTCCCCTATAAACTAGGTATCAATCCTAAATGCAAAAAAAAAGGAAACAGTTCTGTTGATGTTAGTTTTAGTATGTCAAATTAGACTCTAAAATGTATTTCTCCACCCTGATACTCGACCCAATGTGTAATTATATCAAGGCAGAAACTTTTATCTCCCTGTGTGCAACTGCAAATAGCATCTCTGTCTTTGTGGCTTTTTTTTGGAGTGAATATGTTTTGTGTTTAACATAGCTACTTTCTAAGATGAATTTAAGGAAAACAGGTCTTGTCCATCATCCTTACAGAATATAAACAGTTCTATGCTAATTGCTACTTTTAAGCACCTGTCTTATCCATGACTTACAGGTTTTATTAGAAAAGCTCCCTTTTAATTTTCTTTGTTTTTCTCTTTTTTTTTTTTTTTTTTTTTTCCAAAATGTTATAATCACAATATCTCTTTTTGGTTAGATCCTTCTCAAAAGCAGAACAGTCTTAAGTCAGGGAATTACTGAATTTATTGCCAGGCAACAAAACCTTATAATTACTGATTTGAGTTCTGAAAAAAAAAAAAAAAGAAATGTAAAACAATTACACAAAAACCTCTCTCTCTCTTTCTCCCTCTTTCTCCTAACTTCCCCTGTTTTTTTCAGTGAGTTACACTTAGTCTATCCACAACCTATAAGCAAGGCTGCATAGGAATTTGGGGATGTTTGTGTCATGACTTTCTGTGCCTCATCACTGTTCCGTTCCTTAGGGTTCCTTCCCTGTGTTTCATACAGTGCCCTTAGTACCCATGGAGTGCCCCTGTTCTGTGGGTAAACAACAAGCTGCCGTCTCAGGGGTGTATGTACCTGCTTTGGCATGACATGGCATGCCTCCTTCAAAGACTCTTCAGCCCCAAGTGGATGGAGGTGTCTGTCTCTCTAACAGGGTGCCATGTGTTTCTCTGCCTGAAGATGTGTGGGATTTTTTTTTTACTGTTACTGGTTTCAGAGCTGGCTGGAATGGGTTGTGAGACACACAGGGCAGTTGATGGTGTCCTCCCATACCCCTCAGCACTGCAACCCCTTGCTACATAAGCCTTGTAAGCTTACACATACTTAAAGAGCTGTTACGAACATGTATCAGTTATAGACTCCACCCTTAACATTATCAGAAACACCTAGTGTGCATTCCACTCCTTGCCACTGAGTGTTAAACTGTAAGGATTAATGTTGTAGGAGTCAGAATATACATGTTAAAAATAGTTGTATTTAACCTCAGTCTCCTGCGAAGGAGATGATGGAGGTTAGTGTTATCAGGGTTTGAATTTACATATTTTCATTGTAGACTCCACACTTTGGTGTAGATTACGAAGGTTATAATTGCTTACTGCAAAATTCAAGCCTTGTTCCTGCAAAACACAAAACCAAGACACTCGACTGTTTCATTTACTTACTGTGTCTTAATACGCAAGCAAATATTCAAACAAACAAATGGTACAGCCACAGGGTAACACCGTGATTGGATATACACTGAGTCCAACAGCTATAAATTCATCCAGAACCCAGATGTGTGGGTTTGATACATGGATACTTCCCCAGTCGGGGAGTAAGATGATGCATCGGTTGACTTTAATTTCCCAGAGCTTGCTTCATATCCTATAACCATGTTAACTGAACTCTGACCTTTCTTCTGAGCTTCTTATTCCTTAGTGTAGATCTTTGAAGGCCTTATTTTCCCCTTTCCAAGTCACGGTTTGTAGGGTGGCAGCATGGAGATTTTTCATCCCCTCCTGACACTTTCACAACTGCAATTTTGTCATGCTTTGCCATGAGGCTGATCTTCACACCTGCCTCTGGCATGTTCATCCCAGTATCATACTCTAGGTCACTCCCTGATCAATAGGATGTCTCACTAGCTTATTGGGTGATACCAGAGGAGCTAATAGTGATTGTGCCTAGCTGTCAGAGCTTTTGGTTTGTGGCCTCAGCCTTTTTAGGTTCCCTTACCCCTTGCCTGTAAACACAGTAGGAGTCAAAGTGACCACAGTCAATTGCCCCTTCTTCCCAGTCCCTCCATGGAGGTCTTGTTTGTGGGATCAGAAGGATAGAGTTCAGCATACTGCTCTATCATTAAATCCCAGAGCTTTCTATTTTTGCAAGTGCCCTCTAGCTTCCCAGCACCACTGCAGCCACTAGAGAATTGACTTCTCGGGACAGCAGCTGTAGATATCCTTTACTGCTTTAATCAAGTGAAAGGTTGCAGAGAGGTTGCACTTTGGGGACCAGTGCTCCCATTTCCCATGGGCTGCCTGATAGGACTCTCTTAATTTTAAACTGGCTTACTGGTTCCATAGTAGGTGAAACACACCTTTCCCTTTGGCCAGTTCAGCATTACCAACTGCTAAGTTTTGATCCAAGTTTTGTCATTCTTGCTGAGTATTTGCTAGTTCATCTTTTAGCAGATCAGTAGTCTAACAGTGACTGTCACTGTGATGGTGATGAGTTTTAAGTGGTGCTGATCTTTCTGAGGCTCCATTTGAAGCATATGATAAACTCTGGCATACCCCCACAGCAAAGCAGCACACCTCCCAGTGTTTTACAGGTCGTAGTTGTATCTCTTATGCAACTTCTGGGCTAATTTTTTTTGATGCTTCCTTAGGGGACTGTTAAGGCCCCATACTGTGTGCATGTGGCCTTGGAGCTGGCACCAGCCTGTGTCTTCCCAGCCATCTTCCTGTCTTGCTAGGGCTTTCACAGGTCCCTGCTTTTTCCAACAGTTTATACATTGTCTGCACACATCTCCACACATGAAATGGTTACACCAACCACACCAGAGTATACAATCACATATTCCCAGTACCAGAACCAAGGCTCCTTCTGGGTTCCCCAAGTCATTGCAGTAATGCATTTTTCTTGTGAAACTCCACCTGGAGTACTGCATCCAGCCTTGGGCCCCAGCACAAGAAGGACATGTAGACCTGTTGGAGTGGGTACAGAGGAGGCCATGGAAATGATCAGGGTCTGGAGCACCTTTCCTGTGAGGACAGGCTGAGAGAGTTGGAGTCATTCAGCCTAGAGAAGAGAAGGCTCTGGGGAGACCTTACTGCAGCCTTCCAATATACTTAAAGGGGACTTAGGAGGAAGACCGACTTTTTGCCAGGGCCTGTACTTTTGTGTAGTAGCATTCTGCTTCCTTTTGCTTCTTAGTGGTTTTGTCACCGCCATGCTCCTTAGTGTCCCTGCTCCGTGGGTCACCCACAGGCCCCAGTCCATATGCAGGTACCCTGCTCTGTGGGTGGGTTGTGAGTCACAGTCCTCTCCAGGGTGTCCCTGGTTGGGTACAGTTCACCCATGGGCAATAATCCCCTCGGGAGCTGCAAAAAAGGGAAAAATTGTGGTTTTATTTTACAATCTTAGAAAAGTGTGCTTTCCTTCTAGCAAGTTGCTATGATTAATTTTCAGGTTAAAGTATGATGCATACAATGCCTATATTTTTCTTTTTGAACTGGAAATCTTGACTTCTAAGTTGCTAGTCTTGAAAGCAGCAGAAGGCAATTATGTCTTCTTGCATCTTGGAACTAAAGATTAAGTAAAATCAGTTTCATCCTTAACTATAACTGTGATCAGAATCTTAAGTTATTAGTTTTTGGTTTAATTAAAATGTGTGTTCATCTTAAATACTTTCAGTTATAGTAATAGACGTCTGAATACATCCCTAAAATAGAAAAAAAGTTAAGTAGAAACCTTCCTGAATGTTATGAGAGTTATAGTGTACTTGTATTATGAAGGAAAGTATTGTTGATTTTGTCATGTGGAGCCATTCAGCCGGTAGGAAACACTGAGAATTCATTGTTATTATCGCTGTTTAGGTGAACACCCACATTTCTAAGGTGGTTGTTGAGATAGATAAGGCATAAATGAGAGCAGAACACCACTCACAGTAGGCTGCAAGTCCTTGTTGGATGATGAAGCATGTTTATTGTCTTCATGTGGAAGGTCAACAGAAGCAATACTGTGCTATGCGTGGCACACTAAACTTCTGCCTGTCTTGTTTTGAAGTTGCCCAGAGTGTTAGCTCTTGGTTGTTTTGGTGAGATTACTTGCTTCTTGTTGCTTTTTTTTTTCTCCTTAAGTTAGACTATTCATCTAAAAGCAATAATCATTTGAAAGAAATTTAGGTTGTACAGAAAGTAATTCTCTGTAAGTTCTTCTATGCCACTGAGAGGTGACAGTGAGAAAAATAAGTTTAAGCACATTATTTCCTTTATTTTTTAATAAATTGTTAATTTTAAACTCCACATTTATTTTCATCTGCTTTGATAATAATTTGTTTCAAGCAGTAAGCCAGTGGTTGCTTTGGAGTAAAACATCACTTCAGACATCTGTATTTTAGGAATGTATTCCTACATAGTGTGTTTATAAAAAGCCTTTCAAAACAAGCAAGTACAGATACATGAAAAATATGTTGATTAATTTTTGTCTGATAGAATTGTGATGAAGATCAGTAATTGACACAAAGATCAGTATGCCAAGAAAATAACATGCTGTGATAGTTTTAAGTCCTGCCGGGACCGGAGACCACGTTGCCGTTGTCCCTCCCCCACCCTCGGACACAAGTAGGGCACAAACCCCGGGTTAAAACAAGAAGAAATTTAATACAACAGTGTAATAAACAATCTGAACAACAACAGTAGCAATGATAACAACAACAAACAGTAATAACAGTAAACAAGACAAAAGATATACAGAGAAATACTGCAATGGTTACAGACAGCCCCGTGCTCCCCGTGACAAAAGCCACATCCCTTCCCCCTTTCTGCTGGGGAAACTTAACCCTATCCTAGCTGAACCAGGACATAATCCACCCCTTTATTCTATACCATCTGCGGCATGTCCAGCTGCCATTTAGCAGTTAACAATAACAAAACAACAATTTACAAAGGCACAGCATAATTCACGGCATGTTCTCACCCAGAATCAAGTCCCCCTGTGGTACGCATCGGACCTCTCCATTGTCCTGCATCACCCACCAGGTACACCCAGGTCCTTGGGCAAAAGCAATCCCGTGGATGGGTTTGCCTTTGCCTTTGCCTGGCACAGGACTAAACCAGACCATTTTTCCCAATATATTCCTCATGTGCACCACAGGGACTTTATCCCCACCTACAGCACGTGGAGGTTTTGACTGAGCCGGGCCAGCTCGACGGGCAGATCCTCTTGTGTTGACTAGCCAGGTGGCCTTTGCTAGATACATGTCCCAGTCTTTGAAGGTCCCACCTCCCAGTGCTTTCAGTGTGGTTTTTAACAGTCCATTGTAGCGCTCGATCTTCCCAGAGGCTGGTGCGTGGTAGGGGATATGGCAGACCCACTCGATGCCGTGTTCTTCTGCCCAGGTATTTATGAGGTTGTTTCGGAAGTGGGTCCCGTTGTCTGACTCAGTTCTCTCTGGGGTGCCGTGTCGCCACAGGACTTGGGTCTCAAGGCCCAGGATGGTGTTCCGGGTGGTGGCGTGGGGCGCTGGGTAAGCTTCCAGCCATCCAGTGGTTACTTCCACCATTGTGAGCCCGTGGCGCTTCCTGTGGCGGGTCTGTGGCAGTGTGATGTAGTCGATCTGCCAGGCCTCTCCATATCTGTATTTCAGCCATCGCTCTCCATTTCGCTGGGGCTTCACCCGCTTGGCATGTTTGATTGCAGCACACGTCTCACATCCGTGGATGATCTCTGCAATGGTGTCAATGGTGAGGTCCACCCCTTGATCTCGAGCCCACCTGTATGTTGCATCCCTACCTTGGTGGCTGGAGGTCTCGTGGGCCCACCGGGCTATGAACAGTTCACCTTTGCGCTGCCAGTCCAAGTCCCCCTGAGCCACTCTGATCTTAGCAGCTTGGTCTGCCTGCTGGTTGTGTCGATGTTCATCAGTGGCCCGAGTCTTGGGTACATGGGCATCCACATGGCGCACCTTCACAACGAGGTTTTCCACACGGGCTGCAATGTCCTGCCATACTTCAGCAGCCCAGACGGTTTTACCCTTACGTTGCCAGTTGTTCTGCTTCCATTGCTGCAGCCATTTCCACAGGGTATTTGCCACTGCCCACGAGTCGGTGTAGAGGTAGAGCCTTGGCCACTTTTCCTGCTCAGCAATGTCCAAAGCAAGCTGGATGGCTTTCACCTCTGCGAACTGGCTCGATTCACCCTGTCCCTCAGCAGCTTCAGTGACCCGTCGTGTGGGACTCCACACAGCAGCCTTCCACCGTCGATGTTTTCCCACAATGCGACAAGACCCATCAGTGAACAGGGCATATCGCTTCTCCTCATCCGGCAGCTCGTTATATGGTGGGGCCTCCTTAGCACGTGTCACCTCCTGTTCTGGTGACATCCCGGAATCTTTGCTCTGTGGACAATTCGTGATCACCTCTAGTATCTCTGGGTGGCTGATACCGGCACTGGCTGGCTCTGGCTCAGCTGCTGTGCTGGTGGAGGCGACTGATACTGGTTCTGCCTGTTCCCCCGGCCCAGCTGCTGTACCAGTAAGTTCACTTTCAGATCCTGCAGCCCTTTCTCCCCCTTGAGGGCACTGAGTGGTATTAAAGAGGACACGGTAGGCATGGGCAAGTCCCCAACACATTGCAGCGATTTGTGTCTCCTGGGTTTTGCCAGCTTGGTAACACACCCTTTCTAAGCACTCCATCAGCTTACCAGGGCTCTGCATTTGTTCAGGAGTGAAATTCCAGAGCATTGGAGGTGCCCACCGACTCAGGCCTTTGCCCGTCTTTTCCCACACCCCTTGCCACTCACTATTATCTGACCTCGGGGCAGGTTTCCGGGCACTGCTATTGTTAGAGAAGTGCCGCATGGCCAAAACCAAAATCAGGCAGGCATTCAGAAAGCATTGTGCCACAATCGCACTGGCCTGCAGGCTTCAAGGATAATGG
Organism: Athene noctua; assembly: GCF_965140245.1. NCBI lineage: Eukaryota > Metazoa > Chordata > Aves > Strigiformes > Strigidae > Athene > Athene noctua. The sequence continues at coordinate 71,810,985 of NC_134077.1, forward strand.
AAACTCTTCAAAACCCAGAGGATCTCTTCCCCTGGCTCACCCATAGAGGGGGTGAGACCCCTAACAAAAGCCCAGGCAGCAAACAGGTACCGGCCCACCCCCACACACAGTGATACAAACACAGTGTAAGCAGTCAGGAGCCAGTACATCAACATAAGACCCTTTATACATTTTCCACCGACAACAACCCCCAGCACTGGGAACATACACTGGATATAAGGATTAATCCAGCCCCACCATGCAAGCAAGTGGGCCAGCATTGCAAACATTTTCTTATCAAACAGTACAAACAGAAAAAAAATTGCACCAACAGATTGCTCCAACACACTCTGTTCAGGATTTGTCCCTTTTTGAACCTTATTTCAACCCTCTTGTGCCCCACGTCGGTGCGCCAAAAAGGCTGTGATGGTTTAAGCCCTGCCGGGACCGGAGACCACGTTGCCATTGTCCCTCCCCCACCCTCGGACACAAGTAGGGTACAAACCTGAGGTTAAAACAAGAAGAAATTTAATACAACAGTGTAATAGTAAACAATCTGAACAACTCTCCCTGCTGGGGCAACTTAACCCTATCCTAGCTGAACCAGGACACATTCTAAACATATTTGAATGATTGAGCTTACTAGCCTGTAAGTATTAAAATTCATAGGCTTTTTTTGAGAACACCACCTACAACAAAGGATGATGTGGTAGAAGCTGATGGGATTAAACTATTCAAAGTATTGCATATGCCTCTTTAATGCACACTGAAACAGAATCAAAAAGTATGGCATGATAAAGCAAATTAGAGCAGAACAGAAATGGAGATTTTTTTTTTTATTTGACATTGGTATATAGTTGCTGTTTCTTGAGGCCAAGTTATAAAGAATGTTTTTGAAATTAATGTAACAAAATGTTTATTCAGCTTGATAATAATAAGTGGGTCTTCTCATTTGCAGGGTATAATTACAGTAACATTTGAAGTTCCAGGAAATATAAAAGAAGAAAACTTAAATATTTTTATTCAGGTAAGTGATACATCACTGTCAACTGAAAAATCATTGTGGCTTTTTATAGGAAGTCATCTTATGCCATTCTGTTCATGAAAACATTTTTCCTTTTCATAGAATCTTCTGTGGGAGAAGAATGTGAAAGATAAGACTGGGTGCACCATGGATGTCATAAGACTGAAGGTTAGTCATTAGTCAGAAATTACCAACTTCTTTGTTTTGTGCTTTTTTACACCTGGAAAACTGTAGTGTGCTGTCAGTTACAGATCCATCAAAGGTGCTATTGGATCACTGTGGCAGAGCAGACAAAATGGAGAATAGCAATCTGTCGTTGTTCTGTGCAGAGACAGTTTGTTCTCTGCTGTCTGGTGGAACAAATCAAAAGGTGATAGCTGACAGGGAAGCTGACAGCTGACATTGTTCCTCTTGTTTTGAACTGGGGGAGAAGATGTACAGTCCCAAACATCAGTGGCAGAGTTAATAATCAGGACGTAGTTAAATCACTTCTTAATTTTTCATCTCCATTGCTTTGAGGTTCCATCCATCTCACGTAAAGGTCTCCTTATCTAGGGATTAGGTACCATAGATTGCTATCTAATTATAATTGAGTTGAATTTGACATAACATAGCAGTGCAGTACTAGTTGTGGTCTATGCTTACAACTTTTTACAGTATTGTCAGGATGCAGTTCTAAAGATGCAGCCCATGAATATTCATCTTCATGGGCACTTCATATGTTTTTTCAGTTGCATGGTTTTGAGAGGAGTGTAAGTGACAATTTAGGATATATTTTCTTCATACCAAGCAGCCAAGTAAATCATTAAAAAATGAGAATCAAGCCTGTCATTTGGTAGGCTGTAAAAAATGCAAGAAAATATGTTCTGGTTTGTTTTCTGAGAACACATGTGTATCATGGATAGCGACATAACTATTTTCACTTCATTGGAAGAAAGGTTGTGTTCTTGCTCTTTCAGTAAGAAAATGAGAATATCCTTGTCTTCACCTTCTTGATCAATAGAAGAAAATAGCTACTGATGCAGCTTAAGCTGTTTGAAGACAGTACTGCTATGCACAAGTACATTTCTGTTATATTAAGCTTAGGAATCAGATCAGTTCTTTAGATCTGAGGCCTGTGATAAGCTGTGTGCTGGCCCTCAGTCACAAATACACCAAAGCAAATGAACCCCAGGTAATTACAGGATGAGTTCCAAAGTTGTTGCTTTTATATTTTACCTGCAGCCATAATCCTTTTGGCAGTAATAATCATAGAATACCAACTAATATGTCAGATGCAGACCTTTTTTTTGTGAAATATTTTCCACTTTTTTTCTGTAGGAAAGTATAAGACATGTTTTACAGAATATGTTCTACTAAAATATTTTATAAAGGTTTACATGAAATGATGAAAACTTTTAATATAGATTTTGGTATGTGGGTTAATGGGCTTACTCTGATAGTAGTACTTTCTAATTCTGTTGTTAGTCATTTAACTTCACAAGCGTTTGCTCATTCTCCAATATTCAGAGATTCTGTTTCAGAATAGTGAAGATACTGAGCATAAGAGTTTACTAAGAATAATCTGAAATTAAACGTTTTTGCTCATTTTATCAGTCTTTCACGGGCTCTATGTTATACACCATATATCTATTCAAAGTAGCATAGTAGCTGATGACATTTTATTTTTGTTTGAACATGCTAGATGCTGACCAAATGAGGAACAGAAGGTAGAAGGCGAAGTGTAGTTATTAGTCTTTAACAAAATAAGGACATGTGAGAATGGATGTTAGAAGTAGAAATGATCATACTGCATGGTTATTTGGACTAACTGGTGTATAGTTGCCAGAACTATTTTTCCCTGCTTGGCCTCTTTTCAGAGTGTTTCCCCTTCTTATATATTTCATTTTTAAAAGTTTGTTTATATATCCTAACAGTTATTTTTCTGATAAGGGACTGGTATCTATTCAAGGCAAATCTCATCAGGTGATAGTCCAAGGTGTCCATGAGCTCTATGATCTGGAAGAGACTGCAGTAGCCTGGAAAGAAAACGAAAAGAGGACAAATAGACTGGTCCTAATAGGTAAGAGGAAATTACATATCTCCTAGTTTGACTTTAAGAAGCTGTTCTTTCAGCAGAAAATCCTGTGACTTGTCCAGTGAGAAGCAACCAGCCTAAACTGGCCAGAGTAACAGTGTGTTCAGCATAACCTTCAGACAAACGTTTATCCATCAAGACCTCCTGCAATTTTACATTCTAGCTGAGAGGAATCCACACTATCTTATTTAGTGACTTCAATATAAAATAAAATACTAAGTATTCATAAACTATGTTGGTATATTTAATTTTATTTTAAAAATCCATAATTATAAATATTGTTATGGCAGTGGTCTGAATGTTTGATCAAATATTCAGTAACTGTATGGAAGGTGATTATAGCCATAAAAATGTGTAAAATCTGTTTTGTTTCTGAAAAGCTTGTAATGCTGAGGTTGTACATTTCTGCTTTGCAAAGTGTTTTTATGGCCAGAAACCCCCAATTTTTCCTCCTTTCCCTTACTTGTGCAGCTTGAAGTCTGTTTTTGCCTGTAAAATATAAAGTTGTCCTGTTACCTGCAGCTTAATTTTAATACTGCTGTTTTCACTCATTGGTATAATATTAATTTTCTTTGATAAGAGGACTGGCAGGTTGCTACTTGCATGCATTTTATGTAATACACGGTAAGATATAGTTAGCTAATTTATTTCTCTTTACAGGCAGGAACCTGGATAAGGAGACCATCAAAGAAGTATTCATAGCGACTGTGAGAGAGAAACAAGGAAACAGTTGACATGAAACTAGAAAAAAGATGAAATGTATATGCTTAACTCTGTAAGCTTTTTATGACAGAAAAGATTGAATGAAATTCAGTATAGTAGTTTCTTTTTCATCTTGCAGTTTACACAACAATTGAACTACAGAATCATATAATCACATAATAGTTTGGGTTGGAAGGGGTCTTAAAGATCATCTAGTTCCAACCCCGCTGCCACGGGCAGGGACACCTTCCACTAGACCAGGTTGCTCAAAGCCCCGTCCAACCCGGCCTTGAACACTGCCAGGGAGGGGGCAGCCACAGCTTCTCTGGGCAACCTGTGCCAGGCTCTCACCACCCTCACAGGAAGGAATTTCTTCCTTACATCTAACTTAAATCTACCCTCTTTCAGTTTAAAACTATTACTCCTCATCCTGTCACTACACTCCCTGATAAAGAGTTCCTCCCCGTCTTTCCTGTCCACCCCCTTTAAGTCCTGGAAGGTTGCTATAAGGTCCCCCTGGAGCCTTCTCTTCTCCAGGCTGAACAACCCCAACTCTCTCAGCCTGTCCTCACAGGGGAGGTGCTCCAGCCCCCTGTTCATCCTCGTGGCCTCCTCTGGACCCACTTGAGCTGGTCCATGTCCTTCTTATGTTGGGGGTCCCAGAGCTGAACACAGTACTGCAGGTGGGGTCTCATGAGAGTGGAGTAGAGGGGGAGAATCACCTCCCTTGACCTGCTGGCCACACGTCTCTTGATGCAGCCCAGGGTACAGTTGGCTTTCTGGTCTGTATTGTTGGCTTGTAGTCAGTTTTCCATCCACTGATGCTCCTCAAGTCCTTCTCTGCAGGGCTGCTCTCAATCCACTCATCATTGCCCAGCCGGTGTTTGTGCTTGGGGTTGCCCTGACCCATGTGCAGGACCTTGCCTTTGGCCTTGTTGAACTTCATGAGGTTCTTAGAGGCCCACCTCTCAAGACTGTCAGCGTCCCTCTGGATGCCATCCCTTCCCTCTAGTGTGTCAACCACACCACATAGGTTGGTGTCGTTGGCAGATTTGCTGAAGGTGCACTCAATGCCACTGTCCGTGTCACCAGCACTGACCCCTGAGGAACGGCACTTGTCACTGCTCTCCAGCCAGACATCGAGCCTTTCACCACAACTCTTTGAGTGTGACCATCTGGCCAATTCCTTATCCACCGAGTAGTCCATCCATCCAATTTAGAGACAAGGATGTCATGTGAGACAGTGTCAAAGGCTTTGCACAAGTCCAGGTAGATGACATCTTCACTTATCCATCAGTGCTGTAACCCCATCGTAGAAGGCCACCCAATTTGTCAGACATGATTTGCCCATAGTGAAGTCATGCTGGCTGTCACCAATCACCTCCTTATTCCCCATGTGCCCTAGCATAGTTCCCAGGAGGATCTACTCCACGATCTCACCAGATACAGACGTGAGACTGACTGGCCTGTAGCTCCCTGGGCCTTCCTTTTTCCCCCTTTTAAAAATGGGGATTATGTTTCCTCTTTTCCAGTCAGAGGGAAGTTGCCAGACCGCCACAGCTTCTTCGATACAATGGATAATGGCTTCATCCATCCATTCTCTCAGGACCTGTGAATGCATCTCATCACGTGCCATGGAATTGTTCACCTTCAGGTTCTTTACATGGTCTTGAACCTGATCTCCTTCAGTGTGCGGTTCTTCATTCTCCCCGACTCTGCCTTTGGTGTCTTGGGTGGTGTGGCTGGAGCCCTTGTTGGTGAAGACTGAGGAAAAAAAGTTGTTGGGTACCTCAGCCTTCTCCGTGTCCCGGGCAACCAAGTCTCCTCTTTGTTTCTGGAAAGGGCCCACATTTTTCATTGTCTTCCTTTTATCACTGATATACCTATAGAAGCTTTTTTTGTTGCCCTTTACATCCCTGGCCAGACTGAATTCTGTCAGGGTTTTCACCTTTCTAACCTGATCCCTGGCAGCTACAGTCTCTGTATTTGTTCCAGGCTATCTGTCTTTGCTTCCACCCTCTGTAGAGTTCCTTCTCATGTTTGAGCTTTTCCAGGAGCTCCTTGTTCATCCCTGCAGGCCTCCTTGTGTTTTTACCTGACTTCCTCTTTGTTGGGATGCATCACTCCTGAGCTTGAAGGAGGTGATCTTAGAATATTGACTAGCTTTCTTGGGCTGATTTTCCCTCCAGGGCTTTATCCCATGCTACTCTGCCTATCAGATCCCTGAAGAGGCCAACACCTGCTTTCCTTGAAGTCCAGGGTCATGAGCTTGCTGTGCACCCTCCTCACTGCCCTAAGGATCCTGAACTCCACCATTTCGAGGTCACTGTGGCCAAGGCTGCCCTTGAGCTTCACATTTCCCACCAGCCCCTCCTTGTTGGTGAGAACAAGGTCCAGTGTAGCACCTCTCCTCATTGGCTTCTCTATGACTTGGAGAAGGAAGTTATCATCGGTGCATTCTGGGAACCTTCTGGATTGCTTATGCCCTGCTGTGCAGTCCCTCCAACAGATACTGGGGTGGTTGAAGTCCCCATGAAGCTGCTCCTATCTGTCTAAGAGGGCCTCATCTGCTCAGTCTTCCTGGTTGGGTGGCCTGTAGCAGACCCCCACTATAACATCTGTCCCTGACCTCCCTTTAATATTGATCCACAAGCTCTCAGTCGGCTCCTCATCCATCCCCAGGCAGGGCTTCATGCACTCCAGCTGGTCACTGACATAGAGGATGACATACTCTCCTCATTTCCCCACCTGTCCTTAAGGAGCCTGTATGCTTCCATTCCAGCACTCCAGTCATAGGATCCATCCCGTCATGTTCCCGTGATGCCAATAAAGTTCATAGTCCTGCAGGTGTGCGCACATCTCTAGCTGCTCTTGTTTATTCCCCATGCTATATGAATTTCCATAGAGGCATTTAAGTTGGGCCCCCTGTTAAGCTGACTTACTGTTTGGAATTCCTTTGTGCTACTCTCCAGGTGGTCTCCCTGACCTGTGATCCCTTTCCAGGATCTGGGCCTCTATTGGCAGTAGTATCAAGCTGGTAGGAGTTGAGGTTTCCCTCCCCTGGCAACTAGTTGAAACTCTGAAGGATCCCTAAGAATGTGAGCTGACCTACTGCTCAAACATTAGCTCTTATGGTCTAGAATCAAACACAAAGAATTCCATCATTTTGGATTTGTCTTAAGTTATGTTAGTAACATCATGCACCTGTGCAGAAATACAGATAGGCAAAAGACTGTTTATGCTGTACATGAAATATTACAGTAAAAATATGGTAGACACGTTTGAAGGCTAGTGCTTTCTCCATCTAGCTCTCTTTTACTGCTGAAAATGAAGCAACAGCGATTATTGTCAGTGATGGAATCACAGTAAAATGTACTTAGTGTTTATTATTAAACTGTCTTCCATCTCTTTTCACTTGTTTTCTGATTTCTGAATGTATACATCCATCCCAGGTGCCACTAAACCTGTTGTATAAATGAAACTAAAAATACATATATAGCAGAGGCTGAAGACCCCATGGAATATATACTATCTGCATAACAGCTATGAATGCAGTGCTAGTCACATAGGCCAAAGTGTTGAAAGCTGACCTCATAGATCTAGGCCATGACCCTGCCAGTTCAGGATCTGAGGGATCAGAGGAAGCACATTTTCGCTGTATTGTCTAGGATGCCCTGCGTGATTTGTTACGGAGTTCTCTGACACTGCTTATGGGTGCTGTTTTGAAATCTTAGTTTGAAGATTTCATCTCTGTTCTCATTACTTTTACATTTAGAGTGGAACTTCTTGCCCTGTACCTTCTCTGGTAGTCATCGTTCACCACTTAGGTTTAGAGGGATATGTTGGCTACAGCTGGGTGAATGTGAAATGAGTGAATGCAAGAAGATAAAGTGCAATTAAATATGTTTCAAAACATAATTCTAGGACATGCATTAGATATTCTGAAGAATGGACTCTTCGCTACAGTGCTACACATGGATGCTTGCTGATAACGTCAGGATAAGTAGAAATGTGTTTTCAGTGTGTTACTTGTCATGTACCTTACATTTGCTTTACAATAAAAGGTGCATCAAACTGAAAAAAAAAAAAAAAAAAAAGAACTGAGGCCATTTCCTTATCAGCAGTCTTAACAAATTCATTTTTGCTTCTACTGAAATAAATGAGTTTGGAGTTTGTTTCCAAAGAGCTGAGGAAGGAGACATTGTATATCTTTCACTGCCAGGAGCTGGTGTCTTGTTTGATTAATATGTGAAGTCATGTGTCCAATAAGATAGAGCTCTTCAGTCTCCCAGTACATGCATCAGCAGACATTACTTCATTCCTCACATTGTAAGTGGTTTTAGATAGCTTGAAGAAATTGCCAGAACTTTATCTATTTCTGTAAACTAAAGCAAGGTAAAAATATTGCTTTCTGTTCAGTGCAGCATTGGTGGCATTTGAGGGAGATGGGTTTATTGTTGAGTGACATTGTGGTGGTTTCCCTTAGCGATTGCATCTCTTAATTTTGAAAACTCATACATATTCTTACATGGATACGTGTTTTGGATTGCATAAATGACCCTTGTTCCTTTAGAAAAATTAGTCAAATGATTGCCATCAGTGGGTTATGGACTGAGTTGTAAACGTCATGTAAACGCAAAATTATGGGTAATACATTTGTATTTGTTGCTGTTTATGCTTCCATTGGTTGTAGAGAAAGAGATCAAATACTTTCTCTCTTATAAATACCACATGTAATTGAAGAACTCGGTCATCTTTAGAAACATTAATCTGATGTGACCAACCTGTTGGGATTCAAGAGGACTTTCTGCGAGAGAATGGCCATGTGAGCAATCCTGCGTGAGAACATGACTGGTAAGAGCCTCAGCCTGAGCAAGCATGTGATAAGGATGTAACCCTGAATGAGGGAGGAGAAACGATGAGACAAACAACCCCCAGAAGGGGTTGGGATGGAAGAGGAAGTTACACGAGGCAGGAAGCCTGGCAAGGCTGATGTGGCACTTTTTATCCAGTCATAAGAAGGTTTAAAGCGCGGGCTAAGTTAACTGTCCAATCTTGAGGACTTGTACTGCATGTTACGTGTGCAGGAGAACATTATAAAAGGGCTTTCTTAGTTGTAATAAATGGGCATTGCTTGATCACATTGGTCGTGTGCGTGCTCAGCTCTCCCACACCCAACTGATCATTCATTTTCCATTTGAAAAAAAAGTTTGGAGATTTAATCAGAGGAGCTTCAACCATGAGGCATAAAGGAACAAGCAATGGATGGCTTACACATTTACTGTCATATTTTAGATGTTTATTTTTTATATTTGCTCACCAACCACCTATTTCAATATTCCCATGATGACTGCCAGTACTGGGGATTTTTTCTTCCTATTATGTGGCATCTCTGCAGCTGGTAATCTTCTGTATAGCTCATCTTGCTATTCTTGTTCTTACTCTGTAGGACTTTCCCTGCACTGCTCGCAGTGGTAGTGTCAGAGAAGCTTTAGTCAGTGTGCACAGCTTTGTCTCTCCTTGTCTCCTATAACCTGCCTGCATATTTTCAGGGAGCCCTTGGTATGGAGAGCAAGCAGCTCCCAGGGAGGGTGAGAATATGCACCTCTCCATCCTTGCTGGCTGTTAGTATGCCTTCTCTGCCTTGTCCTCCTCTCTTCTGTTCACACATAATGACACTGGTAGCACAGCCAAGGGTGAGCTCTCTATCCTCTTCTCCCAAGAAGACTGTTGTTTTCATTTATTTAACTGACTTTCTGGTCTGTCCTTACATGTCTAGCCTGGGACGCGTCATGCCAAAATGGAAAGAGGCTGAAAGGTAAATGACAGAGCTCCATTAAAATCTGCTCTTGGTGAACTGGTTGGTGGATGCTTTCAGTATTTATGTTAGTGGCAGTTATATCAAGGATGGCCTTCTCCAAGGAACTGGAACTGGGTTAAAGAAAGGTTGTGTGGGAGGCCCAAGGGAGCAGGCAGGCACTGCTCAGCCCTGTCTTGGGCTTGCAGTGGCATGGGTGGTGGGGCGGCCAAGGAGTGCTCAGAGGGGGTGAGGAGGGTCTAGCAAGAAAAAGAATTAGCATTTCTCCCCATAGAGGTCCGGAGAAGGGCACAGTGGCCAGTGAGTTTCATCTTTTCAGGAGGAAGTGGTGACAACTGTGCCTGTGGGACAGCCATCCACATCTGGGCCTGCTTCCAAGCCAAAATAACTGCCAGGATAATGACACTTCACTCCCCGCCTCCAAGCCACACTAAGCATTAGGTACATGCTCAGCATCGATCTCATCAACAAAACCCACACGTTTTCTTCCCTGGCAGAGTCAGAGGAGTTACTGTCCTACAGGCAAATTGCAATAATTTGATCACCTCTGCACCCTCATGAACATCAAATGTCTACAGAAATTGTCTTTCCAAAAGAGCATCTTCTCCACTGTATTCTACTTTCCACCTGTTTTTATAGGCTCTGTTAAACTCTGACAGAAGTGATCTCCTTTGCACTAACCATTGTGCCATTTGTTTATATCACCTGTCATGTTTAATTGTCAGGAATTACCTAGGGAAATGGGTGAAGTTTAGTTTTTCTGTTTTATTATGCCCTTTAAAATTTAAGCAGTTCTATATTTGCTAGTTTTTCACTAGATTCTTACTTTCTGACCCTCAACTGTAATGACCTCCCTCCCCACTCGCCCCAGGGCACTGGAGCAGGTTGTCATCCATGTCCCATCCCATCTCCCCTGGGCAGGATGTGGCCAGAGATGACAGGACAGGTTAGGCTGGGGTCCCAGCCACCTGCTGTCCCCATGAGGCACCCTGCTACTACACCGTCCCCATCATCCTGGCCACCCTGCAGAGCCCACAGCTATGGCATCCGCGCCTCTACCCAGGGTACTTCCCTGCTACGGGGAGCGCTGGCCTGAGCAGTGTCCATTTTTTCTTCCTCCTCCCTTTCACATCCACTTGAACATCATTTTTGTATGCTTGATACCACGCTTTGCTCTTTCTTCACTGCTCTACAGCTCCATGTTGTATCTCGATTTACTATATACATTCACAAATCCTAGATATCATGCATTTGCTCTCTTTTTTTTTACCCTTAAACCCAGTTTTATCCAGGTCCAGGTCTGTACTGTTTTAACTGACCATGGGTGAATTGTTTATAGCAGTGGGTCCCAGTGCTAAGCCTGTGCCTAATCTCTCATCACCCCATGCCTGTACTCTACACCACATCCTTGTCTCCACTTCTCAAGGCCACTGATATTATATCAGGCATGTGTTTCAGCATCATTAGGTTACAGCCATAAATCTCTCATTCTACACAGAATGGTGACTTGTTACTGCTAGCTATAAAAAACTATGGTTGTAACACAAGGATAAAAAAGGAAAACAAATTGGCAATAGACACCTGGTCAGTTAGAGAAACTGCTGTCAAAGGTAAACCAAATAGCAGCTGCAGGCAGGTCAAGAAAAGATAAGCCAGACCAGGTGTGACAAATGTCAGCCCTGAGGCCCTGCACCCTCAGTACAAAGTTTATGGCTTGTTACTGGCAGTGGCAGTGCATACTGCAGGATGACATAGTTACGTTCCCATCCCAGTGCCCTACAAACAGTCCTTCCATTCTTCCAGCCACGGACACAGGCAAATGGTGTGAAGAGGATGTCCAAGCCTAGTTAGGGCCAGCAGCTTCAGAAAGGCAGCCCCCTCGAGGCACCTTGGTCTCACTCCTGCATCCATGGACATCCATAGAACTTTTCGGAAAAGAACTGGGCTGTGACAGATCAGGCATCAAGCAGTCTGGGACATGTACTGCTTGTTAAGAGATCAGTAAAACATTTGCCACTTGTATTTACTTGTAAGTATTGGTCTAAAGTGTAGTTTTATTGCACTGCTTCCGTCTTCAAGGATAATGGTGAGTCCCGGTGATCTTACTGTTCTCACTCAGTCTGAAATATCCTCTAGTTTCACATTGCTCTCTTAACGGGATTTCAATCTCCTCCATCTGTTTCAACTTCCTCCTTTCAACCTGTTTATCTACAACCACAGTTAGTTCTGAATTTGTTTCTTTATTACTTTCTCTGTACTGTTTGAAACTTCTTTTTAATAAGGATGAGCAGCAAATAATAACCTTTTTATGCTATTAAAATTACTATGATATTGATATTTTTATAATTTCATTGTCAGTTAAATGCCACAGGAAAGACTACAGTTCTGTTTTGTCCAGTGCAGAAGTTTGCTTTCATTCACAATAGGTTGCTCAGAATCACAGCACTGAGTCTTTCCTTATGGAGAAAGCTTTTTAAAAATACCCAGCACTACAGTTAGCTGCTAACAGTGTACAACATAATGACATTATAACGTTGTAACAGGGTCAAGGGCCTGGTTGTTGTACAGCTAAACCCTGTGAGTGTCAGCAGAGCAGAGCAGCCTTGAGGTGGAAGGGCTGACCTGCACCAGTGAGTCTCCAGGTGATCCTTCCTCCCCCTTTTCTCTCAGCACATTTTCTTAACATGCACTGACACAGTCATTCTGGGAAAAAGAAAAAAGCTGTCATGGTGTGAATAGTTACTGCTCCTCTCCTGGAGATGCCCATCTTGCCTGCAGAAGGGCTCCAGCCACTGCTGCCTAAAGGATTCCAGTGCCAGGTCAAAACAGTTAGGTCAGGTTGTCCTGAACAACAGACTGGTCTGACACTGCAGTGAAGAAGGTCATATTTGCGTTGACTGATAAGAGCATTAACCTCAGCTGATGAACAGTAATACTTGGCGGAAAAAGATAATATTTTTAACTGTGCTAGATGAAAAGGGTGGTCTGCACTGCAATAGCTTAATTCACTAGAATGCACAATTGTCTTAGTGGCATTGTTAGCAGGTGCCATTTTTTAAAAACAGCTTGTCTTCTGGAACCTCTCTGTCAGAAGAAAGCACAAAAACTTAAAACAGACTTATCAAAGGGAACGTGTGAAACTAGATTAAAATTTCTCCTGTCTGTTGGTGCTAAAATATAGTTTGAAAACTCTTCAATTTGCTGAAGAAATTAGATTTTGTTCACCCCCTGAGAAAGTCGAGATTGCTGGTGTCTGTTTTTTCTGCTAGGAAGTAGGATTAAGTCACAGGTCTAGAAGTAACCTTTAGCTATCAGAATCACCAAAAGGCTTGCACTTTCAGTATTTAGTTTGCTTTCCCCTTTTAATGCTACTCTTTTCAGGTTTGCTTTTTCTTTTTTTTTTTTTTTTTTGGTCTGTATCATTTGTCACTTATTTTGATCACCACTGTGAAAGACTTTTCACAGATTAATGTGTTCTTAGTCTAGCAGGAGAGGTCACAAACAGAGCTGAAGGCTACAGCTGGATCTAGACATCTAGACACATTCAGAGCAATGGAAAGATGAAGATTTCTTTCAGATTTGTAACTATTTCAAGCAACCTGGAGTCTCAGTTACCTGACGTCCTTAAATCAAAGAGGTTATCCTTCTAGAATATACTTCATGGTTTGTATTCCTTGGCATCATATTCCTGGAGCTGCTGGAAGAGATAGGACAGGTTGTTTCACTTGAATGTGCAGGAAATGTGCTCAGATCAGCTATCATATAACTGCTTTTTTTTGACCTAAGAACCTATGGCTTTTTTTTCCTGTCAAGTTTTTTGCCTATCAAGTCAGTAATTTTTAAAAAGAATTCACAGTGTTGATCGTGTATTTTTTATGATAAGTAAAGTGAAATAATTCTGAAAGTAAGATGTTGACATGTTCATGGTGTGTCTGACAGTAGTATTCTGCAATGTGTCTATGGTCATCTATTCTGTTGCAGCAAGATGATTTTTTTAACTACAAAATCAATTACTGATTTTATCCTAAAAACGCCCATTATTCACAGAAGCTAATTCAGGATAAACATTGCAAATTCCAAAATTTTTTAAATCCTCTTGCATGCTTTAAGAGTATCTGTGGTATGGAGTTTGTGAAGTGAAGGACTGCTTCAGTTTACCAGGGTAACCACCAAACAACACTGGTGGCAGTCCCTGGAAGACTGTGCTTCACGCTGTCTTGGAAGATGACTTTTGACTAACTGCCTGGCAGGTTAAGGATAGTCCAGTGCTAATGCACGTTTGCAGGTGAAACACACCTCTGCGGTGGGCAAGAATTTCCGCATACTTAAACAACATACTTTTTAGAAGATGGAGATCCCAAAATAAAGCAAAATATTTGTCCAAGTCCAGTAGCCTCTGATGAGCTGTTTATCAAGACCCAAGACCAGGCTCTGGTTCCTTTACACAGAGCTAAGTTCAGCTTCCTTTGCAACAGCCACATCTAGTCACTCATTCACTCTTCCTTGAGCTTCATGAGCTTGGAGCCTCTGCCCAGACCCTGCCTGGCCTTTACCTGGCCCTGCTTTTGCAGAGGCTCACTGATCCCTTGGTCTCTCAGCTCAGACCAACATTTAACAGTTGTTAACTATTTTTGCACTGTGAGCTTTATTCATTAATCTGTCATGTGAATGACCAGCCCTCTTGCCTGTGCACTGTGAGAGTGAGCATATGTATAATGGAAAACATGGCAATTTACTGTATTTTGGCATGCGATTTAACTTGAATTAGTATTCCATTCATATGTACTATTTGAGTCTTAAGATAACAAATCAGTAATAAAGTTACTACAGATAACAATACAATGATTATCAACATAGGTATAACATCCATTGCAGTACAGTTGTAGCATTTGGTGACCAGCCATCTGTTGCAGATGAAGGTATCTCGCATGGTTCTGACTGAATAACAATTTAAGTTTCATTAATGGTGTGAGGTAAATTAAAGGTTAAATTTTAGCAGCTCTTAATGATTGATTTAAAGATTAACAAAATAATTTGGTAAAATATGTTATGATTAAAATAGCAACTTGATTACAGATTCAAGAATGACAAGATTCACACTAACTTACTACCAGGTATTCTGAATCAAAGTATGTATATATGTAAAACACAAGACATACACACAGAGACACACAAACAACAGGCAAATACTTGGATATCCAATTAAATATGTATTAATATCCACACTTGTGAAGGTAAATGTGTGGAGTTAAACACATAGATGGGTAGAGAGGTGGATGGAGGAGGCCAGCCTACAGTTAAGACTTACCTCTTCTCAAGTTTGGAGCAAATACTTGCAATGCACTGCTATTTCTCAACGGGCGGTAATTGAGAATCAAGAAATCTGACTTCACCCTGGCCTTTCATCAGCTTTGTGGGCAGACGATCTTCAAACTTGGAGAAGCCTGAGCGGTGTCCCAGCTCAGGGGAGGTGCTGGTCACCACCTGCTGCGGTCCAGGAGAGCTCAGAGGGTGTCACTTAGGGTTGCTATTCATAGGGTCCGAGATAATCGACTTCTGTCAGGTAATTTTCCATTTCAGCTCAGCTCTGATGAGGAAATACTCTGGTACTTTCCACCAGCTGCACAGGCCCAGAACTTGCCAGATTCTGAAGTTGTGGTATCACTCCCTTTGGGCCATGACCCCTGTACCAGGCTGTCAGGAGGTGACTGATTGTCATTACTGTTCCCAAGCGATAGGGGAAGCAGGAGCCAGGTACGTTAAGGGGGTGCCTTAACGCTCTGGTCTGCTGCCTTTCGCAATCCATCTTGGGTTGGTGTGTGGCCTGGGGTGGGGGGGATCACACTGAGCACTGAGCCACCCAGGAGGAAGCGTTATACCACCACACCATTCACAGAATCACAGAATCAACTAGGTTGGAAAGGAGCTTGAAGATCATCCAGTCCAACCATTAACGTAATACTGACAGTTCCCAACTACACCATATCCCTAAGTGCTATGTCGACCTGACTCTGAAACACCTCCAGCGATGGGGACTCCACCACCGCCCTGGTGCTGATGCTGAATGAGGGTAGTTTTCACCCTGCTAACTGAATCAGTGTAATACCGATTTTTAGTTTTCTTTTCCCAAAGCATTTTCCAATTTCAGACAGATGTTGAATAACCTTACTATTTAGTTTGAGAGAGTTATATAGCATATATATATATATATATATCATATTGAGGGGATGGACTAGATGATCTTCAAAGGTCGCTTCCAATCCAAAATATTTTATGATTCTATGATAGTGAAGATTACTCCAGTTGCTATTGAGGTTTTAAATGGTGCAGAATAAGACACCTGCTCAGCTGTGTGAGAGGTTGACTAACTCTTCAGGTAGTTTGGTCAAAACCACATCACATTACAATGACAAATGCTGCCAGGTCCAAAATGTATATTGCCTTTGAAGCAAATAGTACTGAAGATGGATACTCTGCCTGCCAACCATTGTCATATACTTACCACAGACATGTTGCCAGACACCGGTAACAGAACAGAGTCTAACTGTGGCTGTGAAGTTGGGTTGTGGTTAATCTTCAATACCTGAGCTGCTCCATGGGCAAGGTGAACCCACAGGAGACTGGTTTCAGGGCTGTGCCTCAACCACCATTTTCCCACAGTGATCAGGTATCTCCACATTTTCCTGCAAGAGAACAAAACTTGGACATAAGACATGGAGGTCTTGGGCATAATGCAAGCCTAAGTTATGGCTGACCTACTGCCTTTGGTGTCAGCAGCATCCTGCCTTTTTCCACTGTGAAACAAGGGTTACCTGGTGGACCTCAAGTTGTGTGTTTAACCACAACCTCAGCTCCAGAGCTTCAGGGGTAGGTAGGGGGGTTTACCTCAGCTTTAACAAGATTTTGTACTGCTGTTGACATGAACCCCTTGCATGGGACTTCTCACAGGGTTTTGCCACTGGTTTAGCTGGCATATGACTCTCCATGGTGGGATTCCCACTGGGAAGTGGGACTAGAGTCCCTCCCACTGTTGTCCGCTTTCCACTGCAGGTGGAAAACTGGAAAATCCATGCACTCCATCCCAGTCACACTAGGTTTGCACTCCTTTGTTCTTAAACTGTGACCTGTTGACAGAAGGTGTTTTTTGGGATGGAGTAGAAGCAGCAGACTGGCATCCAGGTAGCCCCTTTCTAGCCAAGCTCCCCCACCATTTATTTCATCCAAACTATCAATCATTTGATATCACTTTCCTCTGAGGTTCTTGTTTGTTTCTTTGTTTTTCCTGTGGGCACGTAGATGTCCTATAGATGTGTTCCCAGACTGCCCTGTAGCACAAATCCTTTCTCAGTGTTTCCCCCATACAGCTGCATGGTAGTTTTCTGTGCTGCCCCAGGGGAAACTCTCACTGGTTAAAATCATCAGCAGTGAGTGGACAGAGCTTGATTCCTTTTTGTCAAGTGACCAGCCCAGTGCAGCAGCCCTGCCTACAACACCAGCAACATTTTCCCAGAGGGAGCCTGGCCAGGATTTACAGCCAGTGGTAGTAGGGCAGTCCTTTTTACCTTGCCCTTCTGGTTGCCATCACTTTCACTGATATCCAGTAGTGAAAAGGGGCGGTTAGAGAAGATGGGCCCTGTAGACTGTATGAAAAAATGTCATCTTCTAAAGCACTGGATGCTTCACAATGCTTTTTTTTTCCCAATTCCACACTGTGTTTTTCTTCAGCAAATTGCACAGGGGTCTTGCAGGAATATGGACGCCTGACATGTGTGACTCCAAAACCTGCAGGACCTCGGTGAAGTCTACAACACTTTTATCAGAATGTGCCAGAATATTCTGTATCTCTGCTGAAACAGATCCTGACAGTTTTCTGCCCTCCTGTATATCAGGTATGTAAAAACAGTTTGGCAAACTATTTCCTTATCTGGACCTTTAGTTAAGATATCAACTGTATATTGGGAAATGGTTACTTCAGGTGGGAGGATGGTGGATTCCAGCTGTTTAGGGAACACGCTAAGGGCAATGGCAGGGCTGCGTTTAAAGCCTTGGGAGAGGTGGTTAAAGGTGTATTAAACTGCACCCTGGGTAAAAGCAGACTTTGTTTTGTCTTACTCTTGTATCGTGATCATAAAGAACGTATGTTTTATACCTGTCACTCCCATCCATGGAAAAGCATGTCAATTTATTGTGTTGACTATATCAACAATGCCTGGCAACAGAGGCAGTGGAAAGGGCAGCTTTTTTATATCAACCCTTATAATCAACAGGTTTTTTAACAGCTCATCCTAGGCTGCCATATAGTGAATGTTTCTGTTTTTTTTCTATAATACCCCTTTGCTTTGGTTTTATGGTTAATTCTGTCACAGGTTTTAGAGCAGGAGCAAGTAGCTTATACTGATGAATATTAATGGATAATATTAGCTATTAGGCAGGGGTGGAGTTACCTGTAGTATATTTATAGGCTTAATCATGTGGCAAATCATCTTTCCTCTAATGGGAGCCTACCTTTTCCCCATTTTCTCCAGCTAGCTACCCAAGATTGTCCTTTCAGAGTACCCATTCCTAGAATACTCATTTTGCCCAATAACAAGGAGCATAAGGTCCACTTACTGCAGAATATTAATTTAGCTCATGTAACTGAGTGTTAATTACATGATTGGTACCTATTCCTGAAAACCCTTGTTTCCATGAAGGAGATTTATCCTTCATCTCCACACCCTGGCTGTGAGTGGTGCTGACTTCCCCCTTCACTTCAACCACTGCGATGTTCAGCTGCTGTGGGTGATAGCCCCTAACTGTGGGATGCAGGGGGAGATGGTGGGTCCTCCTCTCCATTCATGAGTTTCTCCTGCGGCTGTCTCAGCACTCAGCTGGCAGACCACACATTTCTGCCTCACTAACCTCAGTATTTCAACCCAACCTGGCCATGTTTGTCAGGTGCTCTGCTTGAAGGGCTTTTTTGCCCACAGAGAGGGTGAACTAGTGCTGACTGCAAGACGGCACCACACTGGCATGATCTCAGACTTTACCTTGGAGCCTGACATTTCACATAATGGTGAAGTAAGCAGCATCTCTGCACTTACTCCATGCCGGGGCATGCAAGGCACTGCCATGGGTTAGGACATGGGGGCTGCCTGTCCGGACCAACTGCCTGGGATGTCTGTGGTGGTGGAGGTGAGCAAGGGGTCTGTTTACAAGTGCAGAGCCTTCCCTGCAGCTGTGTACCCTGTTGGAGTAGATGGTAACAGTGATCCCTATGCAGCCAGGCATCGGCTGTGACACCAGGATGAAATGTTGGTTGTAAGCATCTGCTCTCTTTTACACACCATTTTACACTGCATTTTATACACCGTGTTACCTTTCATACTTACTTGTTCCTCTCCTTCCAGAGCAGTGCTCTCCATGGGCACATCTCCCTCACCTATCTCATGTTTCACGCCTGAGATGTATGCCCCATACGTATTTCACACTTGCTCCAAGATCCCATATCTGGATAAGACCGATACCTAATAAATTTGTCTGTACCTTGTGCTGTCTCCCTGGGGTCTGAGTCTTTTCCAAATGCAAAACTTCAGTTGAGCTGTAAGACTTAGGGTATGCAAGGGACAGCACATCACAGGGAAAAGAAAGCACACTTCTTTTCTGTACTTACTTGAAACAGACTCTCAGACTTTCTAAACATAAAATTATGTCACAGTTCATTAAGATCTTAAGTCTTGTAGCTGCATTACTTTTTCTAGTAAAGCAATTTTTTCCTTTTTCTCCAGAGGAGGAAGACGACTATCCCTGTATCTCACTCACCATCAGCTGAGGGGGCAGCTAAACCTCTGCCCATTGCAAATTAGTGTTTATTATTCAGGTGATGTGCTAACTGTTGTGCAATGTAGTGGCAGTCAAATATTTTTATTTGAAGGCCAGAACACGGCTGTGTGGCTTGGGACAGGGAATCTTTTGTTGTGAAAGCTGTTCCTGGCATCCCAAGTCCCTTGGTAGGAGAAGAGATTGTGCTGTAGTGTGCTGCAAGGCTGAATGTTTTCCAAGGGGGCATTCTGAGTCATGAGTCTAATGTGAATTACCCATCAGTTAGGAATTGCTGACAACTGTCATCGGATCACTAGTTGTGTATGATGGTTTTGTAAAACAGTTTGGGAACCTTAAGTGCAAGAGAAGCAGCAGAGAACTAAAAATCAAGTTGTAAACCCATGGTGTTCACATCTATTCTCTTTGATTTACATTGTTAAATACCTCCAAAATTCTTTCTCCAGAAGTCCAGAGGGACAATACATGTTATAGTAACATCCAGTGGAGTAATATCCACAATAACTCATGCAGGATGTGGATTTTGCACTGAGTAAAAAGAGCAGTCATCCCATTGCCAGAGTAGAGCTTTTTCCTTCCTGGGGCAGTTAGCGTCAGCCAAGGACAGCAGCCAGAGAGTTTAGCACTTTCAGCAGCACAGTTGCCTCTCTTGCTTTTTAAGGAGAAAGCTAGGACCAGTATCAGCATATCATTATAAATATTATGCTAGCACTCAGAAGCAGGTGTCATTTCTGCCTCCAGCACTTTCTTCTGTCCTTGCTTCATCTCTGCAAACACTCACTGTGTCATCCTATTTTATGACTGTCCACATTCATTGGTAATTCTGAAGTATTTCTGGGTTTTATGGAATGAAGTCCTTGAGATTTCAAACAATTTCACTTACATATTTTCTTATTGTCCTCTATGATATTTTCCATGAAAGTCATACATGTTATACAGTACCTTTTAAAATTATCTGAGTGTTGATATTCATGAGTTCCTTAGTTTAGCTGCTGTCAAACTGATTAGTTTACAGGGCTGAGGTATGAATAACGTCATATGTGACAGCAGACTTTGAGGAAGGGGGAAATATGAATTTAAAAACTTTACAAGCACCCGGTTTTACACTCAGTTTTATTAGAAAACTATTCTTAAGAAATCCAAGTGTGAGACAAATCTGCTTGGGTTAAATTGCTCTGCTTTCCTAAGAATTAACTTTATCCAATTTATAAATTGACTTATGGGCTGACTTCCCTCTGCTAAGAACACCTTTTTTTTTTGCAGAAGGCAAGTAGAGAAGGCTGCATCTTTGTGGCTGACTCTTGTAGTTGCCAAAACTGTGTCTACCTTACAATAAGAAGTCCTTCCTCTACAGTCTTTTTTCTTCAGAAAGCCTTTATTCTACATATACCTTTTGAGGTGGTTCCTTACCTAATACAAAGAAAGGCTAATTAGCTGAAGTCCTGTTTACCCATTTAAGGTTACTTGTTTTTTGAGAAACTCTGATGCTTTCATTACACTGATAACAGCTGCCAGCAATGTACTGGGTGTTATTTGAAGAAAGGCTGTTTTTATATAACATGAAGGCTGTATTTTCCAGAAGGGCCACGTTATAATCATAGAATCATAGAATAGTTTGGGTTGGAAAGTACAGTTAAAGGTCATCTAGTCCAACCCCCCTACAGTGAGGAGGAACATCTTCAATTGGATCAGGTTTCTTATAAATAATAGGCTGAATAAACAAAACTTATTAATCATAATAATTTTATTTGCTTTGTAAAAATTCTGTTTCTTGTTCCTGAAAACATCCCGTGGGATCAGCATCTACCTTAAAGGAATTGAAGGAAGGTGAGTAAAAATCAAAACTGGCACAATTGCTGGAGTTCTGGTTTGCAAACAAGAACATCAGAAAGTCTAATATCTCAGAGGACAAGGACTATGAAGAAGCTTGCTACTGGACTGAAACAGAGACTTTACAGCCCAGTAAGTGAATTTTACTCAATGAAGAACCCTACCGTCATCTCGAGGGGGAAAGAATTTGTTTCTGAACGGGGATTTATCCCAGCTCCTTCCTTAACACAGGATTTCTTTTCTTATTTTTGCCTTCCAGTCACTTCAGCCACTCACGGGAAAGAAAATGTCACAGAAAATGAGTATTTGCTGCCATCTAGTGGTAACATTTATTTTAGCAATTGTTAGCTCTGCAACAATGCAGTTTTAGTTTTCTCCTAGGAAATTCGGTAACTGATTTTGGTTTTATACTCTTTTCCAGGTAGCAAAGGAGAGAATTTATGAAGAACAAAAAGTCTGTATCCTTTTCATGATGGTTCAGTCTAAAATCATAGTGAGATTTTTTCCTGCCAAATGTTTTCCGCTTCCTTCTAAAACTGCAAGACTTCTGACTTCATTTTTTTGATGAAGGACTTTGTTGACATGATTGCAAGATTGAACGATGACTTCAAAGGTCCCTGAGGAGATAAGTTTTAGCTTTCCACCCCCACCACCAGAGGAATAGCCATAATCATCTTCTCCAAAAACAGTGGCGAGAGTGTTATCTAAAGATAGGTTGATTTGTTGGTTGTTTTTTTGTTTTTACCCCCCACAAGTATTCTTGGTGCTACAGTGTGTCAGTAACACATGAAATCTTGAGGTATTATTCACATTGTATCATTCACATCTGTAATATTCTATACCCATGATGTAGTGAGTTATAGCTCCTACTGCTTGGTTTAGCTCTGTAGATATCAATAAAGCTGCATCAATTTATACTCTTTGAAAAACTGTCAAATGAGGCACTCTTGATCTGCATCATTTACAGGCAGTTACACTGACAGATGTTAGATGATACACGCTGTGGTCAGGACTGTCCAGTAATGCAGCACAAACCCACAAATGTTAAACCTGGTATGCTGCATTCTGCCCAGGGTTTGGTGTGCAGAAAGTATGCCTACAGCACTTCTGGGAAAAGGTAGGATGGATGAGAAATGAGGCTATGCCATAATACACCCTTGATTAAGAGATAACACTAAGAAAAAGTGATGTGGGGTCCACAAAAACCCACTACCAAGTTTATGTAAAGCTTTTTTTAACTATCTGTATTATAACAATGTGTAATATAAAGAAGAAAGTTAAATTGTCATACTTTTTGAAGTATGCTTCCAGCACTTTCCACCTGAATGTGATCTTAGGAAGGCTGAAAGACAAGCTTGTAAACTTTGGACCAAGATCACCCCAGAAGTATTGTTCTGTATTAAGACAGGGATAGCTTTAACACTGGAGAAAAAAAAAAAAAAAGGTCCAGAAACCCCAGGAAACCATCACTTTTGTAGGGTGAATGCTGGTTAATCATCTGGCCAAGGAGAGGCTGGAAGGGAAGTGGCATCATTGACATAATCTGATTCAAAGTAAAATACAACAGGCAAAGGCCAACAACAGCAAGTCAAACCAGCACTCTTGGTAAAAGTGGTAGTTAGAAACAGCCCTCCACTTCTGTGCAAGGGGAATCTCCTGGGAAAAAGAACTTGTAATTCTATAGTAAAGAAATAAAGCAGCATGTTACTTCTTTAAAAGTATTGTGGTATAAATAAGATAGACTTGTTCAAGCCAGTTCCACGATGGATTAATTTCTGCTGCAGTACACTCTAAAGACTCCAACCCAGATGTGAACTGCAGGTATAAACGGGTACATTAACTCAGTGTCTCTGGCAATCTTAAGGAAATGCCCTACTTTACATCTGCAATTGGTACTTTATTTTATTTTAGCTAACTTTCTATTGCAATTGCCAAGTACAGATACACTATCAAATTTTTGTTCCACTTACAATTTCACGGAATCTAAATAAGAAAAATCTGAAATTATCCTGGGTTTATCTGAGGCCAGATGAAAGGTCCGACAAGACCAGGAGCAGAAGACACACCAAAACTGAAAGGGTGGTTTGACTACAAGTGCCCAAAGACATACATCCAAACGGATATCCCTAATTAAGCATGCTTTCTAGCTTCCAAGTCGTGAGAACTGAGAACGAACTTCTCAGAGATGAGCCAGAGGATATGGCAGGTTATGTAAGGGAAAAATAAATCCTACTATGCCTTAAAAGAGCAGACTTTGCTGGTTAACGCTAGACTAGACATGCCCACAGAAGGAGGCGCTGCTCAACCACTTTCTGCATCGCTGTAGGCACCTGCAGTTGGGTGAGCTTCTCACCAGCAAATCGGGACTCAGCTGCAGATGTCTTGAGGCATTTTGAAATTATACCTTTCACTCATATTGTCTGGATCTTAAAGTCAATGGTTCTTTCTGGATTATTTTTATCAATTCAAAGTACCACTTTTGTGTGTATCTAAGCTCACTGGTGGCCAGAGAAACAATCAGAGCCACTTGAGTATGGGGAGGTTGTTTAGCAGACACAATATATTGCTGTAAGAAATTTTACTTTTTTTTCATCAGCTATAGTCAGAAGACAAAATAAGTCTCCTGGCAAAATCAATTTGTCAGATAGAATTTAGAGTATGTATGCTGAAAAATTACTTGACCCTTGACACAAGAGAGGGGAACTCTTAGAAAAATCCCAAGTGCTTTGACACTTATTAAGGAATCACTGGAATTCTGTCTGGGACACTTTCTTAAAATAGGGCTTTTTAATCCCTTGGTCTCAAAGTGCTTTCTAAAAGGCCAGGGAACTTGGCTGGTGAACTGAGGGGCTTAAATATATTGTGACTTCCCCAAAAACTCAGAAAGAAAACTGGTATTAATATCTTCTTTTTTTCCACATTCCATGTTGTTTTCTTCTTCCATTTTTGTCCTGAATAGTTTTAGTCCCAAGTCCTTGTCAGAGACACTGTGACTCAGAGCAGGGGTGATGATAGTTTGCTTTTCCTACCTTGATATATTGTTGTAGAAGCTGGTATAGATAAGACAAAGAATCGCTGTACCAATCATTATGTCGAGTGTGTATCTTCCTTCTGATGTGTTTATGTATCAGGGGAACATTCCCTGCTCTGCATTTTTAAACCTTGTATATGTTTTGACTTAATGATAAAAATCCCAGACTTTTTAAATGGATGGGCAGTAGATCTGAACTATAAATTCAGTTTCTGCTTCATGTACCAATTTGTTAATACAGCAAGAAAAGCAGCATTTTCTCTGTTACCTTTACTACCTAGCATCCCTAGGGCTGGTAGATCGATAGCCATGATATATTTTGGAATGTATGATTCACTTCTGTATCATCACTCCCCAGCTCCCAGGATCAGATCCTTGTGCCTCAGCTGAGATTTTCATTTTACTCAGTAATTCCACCACTGAAAAGGATGAACATACATAGAGAACATGCTACCTTGTAAGGAGTGGACTTCAGATCATGAAGTATTTTGTCTGCCAGGATTCCACAGTGCACAAGCGAGTGATCACATGGGAGAGGCCATGCAGTTGGCAGTATCTGTAAGGCATATTTTGTCATGATTATAGAACATGATGTTATCTGAGCATTACAGCCTGGAGGGCCTAGTCTTGTATCACTCTCATTGGATGCAGTGGTAGTACCTATTTCACACACCTCTAAAAATCAGACCTGAAATCTGCAGCTCTGTGTCAGTAGGACCAGTTTGTAGGTTGTTTCATTCTTTGCATATCATGTGACAGAATGCCAATCATATGGATAAAGTTTCCACTCTTAACTCATGACATAATTGGTAAATAGCCATAAATGGAAGTGTAAGGCTTCCACAGTGTATGTGGAATAAGCTCCTGCTAAATCAGGCCTTGATGACATGGTACTTACTTGGCAGTACAAACAACTTCTTAAACAGAGTATGTCTATTTCCATCGCACAGTCTAGCAAGACTCTGGTAACTGCACACGTAATTTTACATACAGTAACATTTAATTAACTTACTTATTTGCAGTTAGAAAAAGAGTATGAATATCTTGACAGCAGGCAAAACTAAGGGTGTGAAGCATCCTTCCATATTCAGCACTTCCACACAGAGCTTGTGTTGTACTTAGAGAATCTGTCACTTCTTGAGCAGGAATTTAATTAGTTAATTACAGAATGTTAATATTTGAGAATGTTAGTATTTTAGATGTCTGAAGTGTATTTCCAGATTTTGTGAAGGGCTCACATGGGATCGATGTCAGATATCTTTGCTTTTTTTGGGATTGAATCTCTGCTACATTCATTCTGGGCATTAACTATATTGAAGCTGTGATTTTTATGGAGTAGCAGGAGGGAAACATACTGCGGAGTGTCCTCTCCAACTGTCTTCTCCTCCCATGAGAGAGGAGACCACTAGACTGTGTAGGTCTTTCCTGTCCCTAGCCCTTCCTTTCCTTGTCCACATCATAGTTCTTTCCACCCTTAAACCACATTACTTCCCAATCTGTATTTAATTAAATGACATCAACAAACACTTCATTTGCTGATTGCTCATTGTTCTATCCTGAACTTTCTGGTATTAATTTATTTTTAATTCCCACACAGAAAAAAAAAATAAAAAAATCTTACATTTGTACACAAATTGCAACATGAACTCAAGTGAAAAATACAGACTTTCTTCCCAGAAGATGCATTCTGCAGATGCCCTAAATCCTCTAATATTGGTGGCAAGCATATGTCCAAAGAATCGCACAAATTTTACAGCTTATTTGAAGGATTGATTCTAGCAGCTGTTAAACAAAGGTTAGTGAACAATACCTGAAAAACTTGAATCATATATTAATTACAGCCTTTTTATCAATACAACATTAATTCCAGCGCTTCTTCACCCTGTGCCAATCTAGACAGGCTGCCTAATGAGGAGCTGTAAATTGTGCCGAAGCATATCCACTATATCCTGGAATTCAGACATCCAGCAGAAGCCACTGAAGAGCAGTGGCTGTTTTGGTCTACCCAGCCATTCAGCAAACCTAGCACGTGGAGTAAGACTTTAACACATCTGTTATTATTTCCCTCAATCTACAGGAGTGCATAACAGGTGATGGATCTGAAAAAGCTGTGTAAATAAGTACAATGGTGCTCTTGCTAGTGAGGCAACATACTGAGAGGAGAAGCATTGCATACCCCCTTGCTGGGCCAGAGAGAGGGCTTACTTTGACTCCCAGGAATTACATTTTGTTTCCTCTCCCGTGCTGGTGAGTCACATTCCAAGCTGCTGCTAAGGCGATAGGAGAATTAACGTGTCAGCTGCTTCCCCTGCTCATTCCAGTCCTGGCAGCAGAAGCTAGACAAAGCAATGGAGCTGCTGAACTAACTGTGGTAGGACTAGAGCAGGGGCAAAGACAGTTCCTTGGGTCCATGCTCAGATTCTCCTTCTTCCCCACACTGGGGGATGGATGGATGGATGGATGGATGGATGGATGGATGGATGGATGGATCTGTTGCTCATACCTTTGCATAACACCTCATGGCCTAGCATTCAATGTACTTGCCTGAGTATTTCTACTTGTTGAAAAATAGAATGATGGGACTGGTCTGTCAGTAACACTGGAAAATGAAAAATTGCTGGTGATTCTAAGATAACCAAAGCACTAATTTCAGTAGGTATATTGTTACAGTTTTGAAACACATTTTGAAGCACATTTATCTTGATTTTCTCTGCTCTGTACCCTTTGAATAAACTTACTGCAACTGACTCTTTGAGCATTTTGGGGGATGTTCATTTTACAAATGTTGCTTTCTCTGTTAGGTTAATGGCTGGTCATCTTCCTTCCTCCCTTCCTTCCTTGTTTCTCCTAATTTGATGGATAGTAACAAGCTGTTTTATAAGTCAGACCTGACTTATACAACATCACAATTTGCTGACATAGCAGTAAATCAATTGCCAATTATGAGAATTATATTTCAGGGAATTTTTCTGTTTGGGCTTTGTATATCAATTTGTATGTAAGTTTGTGTGAATATGTTCCTTAGAACAATCACTCTGTTTCACAGTAATTAGAGACTTACAGCTGTAGTGAAATACAGCCTTTTCTAGTGATCAGTTACAATTTCCAGAAAACAACTTCGTTGAGTTTTAGTATCCACCAGATCATAAATACTACTTCTCAATAAGCTCTGCTATAAGGGAATGAATTTTCCTGTAAGAGTATAAAACACACTTTCTCTGCCTTTTCTAAGCATTGTAGCAAGGCTTACATAGAACATCTTTCATAGAAAATATTTCATTTGTGAACTGAAAGACAAGACAGATCAAGTCGGTCAAAGTATCTACAAAATTTTCAATTTTATTTTCTAATTTTTTTAACTCCTAAGTAATTTAGATTTTGAAACAAAGTTATTGGAAGACAAAGTATTCACAAGTAGGAAATGTCTCAGTTGGAAGCACTGGGGTTTAAAAGTATTTTGGTTTTATTAGCAAAACAATACATTAATTGATACTAGCTATTTTCTTTGAGTGGTTTTAGTATGCTAACATTTTATTTTTAGAACTTTTTGTAAACTGCTTTTTTCAATAGCTCTGGTTAACAATCTTCGTCTTATAGTAGCACTACTATATACCATTCTTCAAATGATAACTGCACTATAAGAGTAATGGAAAATCCAATTTGGTGGCAGAACAAGAATTTGAAATGCAAAACACGGCACCATGGGGAATGGCTGAATTAATTTTGAGTATTCACATTTCTATCACAAACACATAATGTATGAAACAACTGTAAAAATATGTTTCCATCTAAAACTTGGGTATTATACTGGCACCGCACTGTTAACTTAGTAGTGTAACTGAAGGAGCAAAACTTGCTTAGTTAACTGTGCTGGTACATTGTGCCACAACATTGGTAAGCCAATACAAAAGATTTTTCCTTAACAGAAAGTAAGCTTCAGGTCCACAGCAATTTCTTGTATATTAGTATTAAATCAGAGCTGGTCTGGTCTTCCATAATCCATCTTTAAGAAGATCCATCAGTAGTTTCTGCCATCTTGCAGAGGGAACACTTCTGGTCACCAGGTCAACCGAATCAGAAGGAATTGTGGGGCTACAGAGGGCTTCTGTTGCTGTGAGACAGATTTCTTTCCATTGAGTCAACACAGACAACAACCCAATGCCCAGCTCAGTGAATGAAAAAACTGGACCTAAATGGACAAAGAAAGGCACCAGTACAATGCTGGAAAAAAAGCTGAGGAAAATAAAAAATTATGGCTCTTAAAGTAATTAACATTGCCACAGTCAGTTGCCCAAGACAAATGAGTTATGATAAACATCTTAAGGCTCGGGAATTAAAAGCTCTAATAATCAAAGTAATGGTTGAAAATGTTCCTGTACTAGTTAGCATATGTCAAACCAAGCTTGCAAAACTGGCAGTCAGGAAGCTAGTTGTTTTACTTGGAAATGGAACAAATTTAATGTGTATCCTATAATTTTTTAATTATTATTATTTTAACACCTTTTAAAAACTAACTCACAACACACTATAGTAATACTAAGAATATATTTAGCTGCTGTTTTCCAAGAAGGCATTTCAGGCTTTTAATATCATCCCATATCGATAATGATTCCTTTGTTAGAGATAGATAGCAGCAATCACTTAATGCATTGCCATATTAACCATATACAAAGACTTCCACTTCACAATGAAATCTGCTGAGAGCAGAACTGCCTCTGGGACTTGTGTTGCTGTGAAAGAGAATTTGAAATGCTTCCCCATGTATAAGTGTATCAACATAATGTGAATCAAGGAACTGGAAAATTGAAGCATTTATTAAAAAAAAAAAAAGGTCAAAAATAGTTTCTTTTCTTCAGCTTTTGTCCTAGAATGTTTAGGTTCTCTACATTAACTTTCTTATCCTTTGCACTGCTACAGGGAAGGCTGGTAAATTTTCATGTTTTTTCTTTCTTAAAAAACCCCGAGCTTTTAATGAAATAGCATGACTTCGGGAACCCAAGTTTTGCAAATTATTACAGGAATCACAGTAAAAGAGGGGTCACATAAACTTTTGCTTGGACTAAGCAGAGCCTGAGTTTGAGCTAAAAAAATTTACAGTGCTCTTTACAACCCATTACACTCCTTGTAGAGCCATTGTCAAGGTGATGCCTGAAGAGACTGCAAACCAGACTTTATTCTTCAGCACTGTTTATGTAAATGATAGGGGTGAACACAAACACTTCTGGAAAACTGTCACTGACTGTCCCTCTTAAATGTACATTCTGGGAATGTCAGTGTTTGCAGTTTTTAAAACTGATTCAAACATATATTTTTTTTTCCAAAGGCTAACACATTTCCCCTATTCATATGAAAAATGCAGTCAATTGTCTCTTTTGAAGACTATCACTTTGCTTCTTACTGAGGTCAAGTGTTTTCCTTTATTTGGTATTTGGAACTTATCATCCATTCTTTCTAATGCTTTCAACCTTGTTGCTGTTTCATTACCGGATACTTGCTGTGGTAGATATCAGTTACCTGATCCCATTTCAGTTTTCATTAATGCAGACTATATGCTGTGGCTTCATTACTGGCAGTGCCCAAAATGATTTAAGGTATAACAATCTCATCTATAGATATTTACATTAGGGATGTGAGAACTGGCATTTGCATACTGCAGAATTTTTCCTTTTGCTATTTAAAATGCATTCTGAATCAGTACAGGAAGCCACAAATGAGACTACAGACTAGGAGGTCTAAGAAAAGAGAGAGAAGGTATTACTGCTTCCCTGTATCTGCTCTGGCCCTCTGCCTGAGTATATGGCCCAGTATACAGGTATTCCTTCAACTGAGCTAGAATCCTTGCATCTGTTTCAGTGGATTAGTTTATTTAAACTGAAGTGCTGGGCCTAGCCTACCATAGCATGTATAGTGCTTTACTGTGAAGGCAGAAGTCACTGCCAAAGTGATGAACGAGTAGCAAACTGTATCTTAAACCGTCATATTCTTTTATCTGCTACGGACCACCACAGAGTATCCAGAAATAGGGCCCAAAACCCGAGTAACTGAGTTACTCTGGCTACCATTCATTGGGTGACTCTGATTCTTAAGGAGCTCTTGCTCTATGTAACAGACAAAACCATTTTACCCCGTGTTTGCCTGGCCACCTCCCAGCGCATTGTCTTGTTGAGCCGTGACACTCCATTGTGCTTCTGAGCAGTTTATGAGCAGATTCCTTTGTAGAGACCTCAGGAATGCCTTATAAAATAATTTTTGTCTGCTCAGGTGCAGGTCTAAGCACAAGAATGACATCTATGTTACACGACTACTTTTTCCAATTCTCCATTTAACAGCGTTGTTCCAGCAAAATATTGTTGTGGGCCCAGTGTGAAACAAACATTTGGCTGGAAGGTTTCAGCTGATGCCTGGCAGTCACAGGCATCTGTAAACACAGCTTTTATACTGGGAAATGTCAGGCATCTTCGCAATTGCCAGTGCCATCACCTCTGCATTTAATTTAAGCAGAATGAACACATATGTCAATGAACTCCGTCGCCCCACATCATTAGAGTTTTTCAAAGGGAAAGACACTTTCAGAAGGTTGCTTGGTTTTACAGGGAGTAAGCTTGGACAGACACGAGCGTGATCAGTTGTCCTATAATCAGACCAAACGCTACCTGCAGTGCTTAGCTCCTGCTGTGAGAAAAAAACCAAAGCCAAGCCCTCTCTGTAAGGTCGCTCACTGCACAAAAAACTTGCTTTCGAGCAACATAGTACAGGAGAAACCCCCAAACAAGCCCACAGTCGATTCCTCCCGCTTGAGGCTTAGTAGTGAAGGAACTGGCTCACTCTGTAACTGCCCGTTCTCCTGCCTCCTCGCCTGCAAAACGGGACAGGACCACCTCCCGGTCTCGCTCCAGCCCGCGCACCGGCTCTCTGCCACGCGTGGGTGCTGCCCGTTCCCCGCGCTGGGCGGCGCGGCCGCGGGGCAGAGGCCGCCCGACCCTCACGCCGCCCGGGGTCCGCGGCTGCGGCGCTGACAGAGCGTGATCCCCCCGCGCAAGTGTGCCGTGCTGGCTCGCCCTCTCCCCCCCGCCTCCGGTTACAGCCCTGGCAGGAGACCGCGACTCTCGGCTTCGCCTTCCAGGGCTATTTTCGGCCGGGGCCGCCGCACGCTGACCGGCGGCGGACTGCCCAGCGCCGGGCAGCCTTGCGGGCGGCCAGGCGCCGGCCGGGGGTGCGGAGGAGCGGCCCGCCGGGCGGGCGAAGGGGCGGCGCAGCCCCCCGTCCCCGCCCCGGCCGCCCCGCGGCGCCGGCCTCCCGCCGGCGGGCCGCCGGGGGCTGCGCCGGCACGCCTCCGGCCCCGCGGGGGGGCCTGCCGTGAGGGAGCCCGGCCCCACGGCAGCCCGCCGCAGGGAGCCGCTCCGCTCCCCGCCGCCGCCGGCGAGGCAGCAGCCCGCGCGAGGGGCCGCCGCTCCCCAGCCGAGCCGCAGCCGGGCGGGCGGCAGCGGCCATGGAGAGGACCCCCATCCCCGTGCTGACGGTGCAGACGGCGCCCTACGAGGACCAGCGGCCGACGGGCGGCGGGGGGCTGCGGCGGCCCACGGGGCTCTTCGAGAGCCAGCGCAACTACCTGCCCAACTTCGTGCAGAGCCTCCTCTCCTCCGTCGACCTCCGCGACCGCCAGGGCTGCACCATGGTGGTGGGCAGCGACGGCAGGTACTTCAGCAAGACGGCCATCGAGATCGTCGTCCAGATGGCCGCGGCCAACGGGGTAAGCGGGCCCCCTCGCCCCGCCGCCGCCGTCCCCCCGGGGCGGCCTTCCCCCTGGCCGGGGCGCCCCCTCGCCCCCCCGGGAGCGGTTCAGCGCCGTGAGGCGGGTAGCGCTGAACGGGCCGGTGGAAGCAAGGCGAGGGCCGGTGTTCCGGTGCGCCCGGAGCCCCCCAGCCGGCCCGGCGCCCCCCAGCCGGCCCGGCGCCCGCTCGCCTGTCCTTGGGGCGGTGCGGCTGGACTCCGGCGTGGCGGGTGCTGCCTAGGTGTAACGGCGGAGGTCGTGGTCACCCCTGAGGGCTGCTGGCCCCGCCGCCCTGTTTCACGACTTAGTCTGGGGCAGGAATGGGAGCGGTTAAATAAATAAAACCGCGGTTGGCTCCGCAGGAGAAAACGTAGCAGAATTAAAAAGAAGTG
This sequence comes from Athene noctua, assembly GCF_965140245.1. Classification (NCBI taxonomy): domain Eukaryota; kingdom Metazoa; phylum Chordata; class Aves; order Strigiformes; family Strigidae; genus Athene; species Athene noctua. Next base: position 71,843,428 of record NC_134077.1, read on the forward strand.
TGTGGGAAACGAGGGAGTCAGATGTGTATCTCCTGCTCGGGATCTTTTAAAAAATTTCAAGGAAAATGGTGTTATTGGAGCAAGAGAAATTGAGCATTTTGGCTGCATCTTGAGAAAATAATTGTTCTTTTTCACTTGTGAGCGAATTATGAAACGCAAGAAGAAAGCAGCGGCAGATACCTCTGTGGTCAGATGGGTTACAGCTTTTCTTGTGCGGCTTTGAAAACACAACTCTGGAAGAAAACTGGTGTCTTCTGATAGATGCACATTCATGTGTCAGTGTGTATGTACAGAAAGCTGGAGACACTACCTCGTGTAGGCTTGCAGTCTCTACCTCAGAGAATCTGCTGTCTCTCGTTATGATGGCTAAATTAATTCTCTGAATCTGGTAAAAGAAGTGACATAATTTTATAAGGGTGTTTTTTTGTAGTGAATTTGCTTTTTCTTTTTTTTTTTTTTTTTTTCCCCAAAAGCTTCATTTTTTAAATGCAGTGCTGTTTTATAACCAGGAGATCTTTCAACTTTGAAAAAAATCTCCATATGTGTTTGAATTTTCCCTACTGATTTTTTGTCACATACAAACTGTATGGATTAGCCTGCCTGGTATAAATAATGAGTTATTTTAAATTTATTTCTAAAGTACGTTCTCACCATGCTGATACTGTGAAGACGATACCTGAGATTTCGTAGAGATTGGCTGTGTTAGGTACTGGCAGGCTTGGTAGAGACTTATGTGGCCCAGGGCACGAGGAGGGCTAGAGAGGGGAGTGCTGGCGAGGGTAGTGATGGTGTTTTGTCCACAGCAACAGGGAGCGAGCGTGCAGGGAGGGAACGCAGAGCAGCGGGAGCATTATGGGGAAAGTAGGACAGGGCCTGGAGGTGTGGTGCACCCCGACCCCTTCCCCCATGTAGCTTGGTGGAGAAAGCCTCGATGCTGTAATTGTACCTGTTGACCACGCAGGATAAAGCACAGCAACGGCTAAAGCAAGAGCTGCCCTGCCGAGGCTGAGGTGCTTGCCTGCCTTTGCACGTTGGTAGGAGCTACGGAGTGGGGTTATAGCCACAAGGACTGAGGTGCTGAGGAAGACAACTTTAGGGTTTAGAGGAACGGGGGCTTGTCAGCCAGGTTATGCTGCATTCAGGACTCCTTTCTGACTGATTTTTTCTGTCAGCTTGCCTGTTTCCTACGGCTTCTGTCTTGTTCCCCATTTTGCTCTGTTTTCCCTGAAGATCAGGTGTTTTTGACCTCAGGAGATTTCCAGTTTGACATGTTTCTGGTACCTTCCTGTAGTAGTGCTTCCCCTTTCTGAAGTTACTGCAAGTTCTTGGAAACACATTTTCTCCTTAGTGTTTTCTGATTCCAAAAAACAAGCTTTTCTCCTTACAGTTCCTGCAAATACCTGAGTTCAACCATGATACTAATAACAGTCCTCACAAATTCAGCAGGCCAGCTGGTGAGGTGCTACTGATACTGAAAAGGTTTCCCATTTCCATGTGTTAATGCTTCATTCTCTCTCTACCATACTCACACTGCTCACCCTCACCCCCGTTTCTCTCAAGCATGCTGTAAATGCATATGCCTTGCATTTATTTAGTGAAGAGTGTTTGTATGTTTTATTCTGTGGCTGTTAAAATACATCTGAGAAAATATCAAAAATATCAAAACCTATCTGAAGGCATTATTTAGTGCTGTGCTGTGTAAGTGGAGAGGAAGGGAATACCCCGGAGGGCAGCGATTTCTCTCTTTGGATGAAGTTAATGTCATTAGAAGGCATGTAGCCAGCCAGTATCACAAGGAAAAAAGTGAGCTGGTGTAGGCGTGATCAGATGAAACATGTGGAAGCCTTGAAGTTGCATTCAAAACCTTTAGCCACCCCAGAGTGCCAGGAAAGGGATAGCCACATAGTGCTGATAAACTGAACTTGAGTCTCCTTCTTGGAAGACACATACCAAGTGTTATGGTGAATTGTGCCTGCTGAGTACAAAAATAAAAGGGATTTTCTATTATCAACTGTAAATGTATTGCCCTTTAGAGTTGCTAGGTTCCCCTTGTTCTAATTTGGTGACTCACCCTGCATTCCCCCTGCGTTAACAGCCTAGCACAGTTGGCATAGGCCCCAGTACATGGAATGAGATGAGGCCCCCTGCCCGGTCAGCTGCCAGTGCTTGCCCTGCCTTCTTCTCATCTTCAGTCCCTCTGACTCAGCCCTCCAGCTTGGGGTTGCAGGTACACAGTCCACAGCTATAGCCTGTGTGGGTTTCCACTGGTGGCAACAGCTACAGGCTAGTCCATGCTGTGCAGCTGTAACCAGCACATGCTCCACCAAATCTTTTTGTTCAGCTCCTGAAGGTGGCTAGCCAGGGTCACCCTTCAGTGAGTCACACAGCTGGGGCTGTAGCAAACATGTTTGGTTAAGGGACTGCATGTCATGGGAGGATGAGGGAGTGTGAGGAAAGCCAAACAGAGGTTCTGTACCATTCCATGTTGCAACAAGCAGTTTTGTGATGTGGGGTGGTAGGAAAGTGATGCTCTGTTTCACTTTTCACCAGTGTCCTGTCAGTAGGTAAAAGGCTCTATCGTTTATAATACAGTTTCACTACAGATTAAATGTAAGTGTTCCATTAGACCCATGAACAGGATGTGGTGTCTCATTTTTGCTGCAAATTTAGGATTAGTTTAAGTGAGAAGCTGCTATGTGTGAGTTTCGGTGGCAGATGAGAAGCTGATGATCGTACTCTGAATATGGAAAGTCGTAGCAACATCTGAGAGAGATCACAGAGTATTGCTATTAATGCTGTAGAAGTTTGAGATGATGAAAGAGTTTTCCAGTTGTCTGCTTTATAATACCATGTTGGTTTTATTTTCCATGGTCTTCCATGCAAATCTTGCCCTCTCTCCCTGGGACTCGTGTGACTGATATATTTGCTTCTATGTTGAGTGTGACACTCTGTCATCTTTAGGATACTATAGTAAAAGATAGGAAGGTACAGCCCCATGCTGTCCAAGATACAACCCGCTTGCTTCATATTCTTTCAAGTTTTAATTGACTGAGGCATGCGAGAGATTAATGGGAAAACTAATTAAAAAAAAGTATTAAGTGACTCCATGATAATCAACTGAGTTGTCTGAAAATGCACAGCTGCAAAACAATGTTCTTCTAAAGTACTTGTTGGGGTGACTATTCTCTGAGATGTTACAGTTTGCTGAGGATCATGGTCTTTGTTTCTGCTATTGCTACTAAAAGCACTGAGAAAATAGAACGTGGCATAGGGGCACAGTATTAGGAAACAGTACATGCTTGTGATCTCGTAGCCATGCAAGTTTTTGAATTCCAAAGATAATCTTTCCAAGCTATGAAACTGTCCAAGACTTTCAGAAGGATATTACTGGAATGTTAATTGCAAGTCAGTACATGGACATTATTTGCTCACTGTTTTAGCACAGATTGTGAGGAATCTGTAAATCTGAGTGTTCATTACTTAAACTTAATTAAATGTCAGTTCACTATTTGGTTCAGAGACAAAATGAACAGCTTCTGGGCCGAGAGGCTGAGCCTGTGGATTCTTGCCACCAAAATGCAGAGGGCAGAGGAAGATGGGTGGCATGTGTACACTTCTGAGGTCTGCACTGTCCTTGGGGAGTTTCATAAAAGCACTGAAGACCTTCACATGAGATGAAGCTCTTTGCACTAGTGACTACAAATGAAGAGCCTGTGTATCGTTTATGTAATTTCACTTTCAACGTCTTTTGTTTAGAATACTAAATATTGTAGTATTCCTACAGTGTAGAAATATTATTTATCATACTAATTTCTAAGTAGTATAGAAATAATAGCCTTGTGACAAATGCTGAAGGCAAATCAAATTACTCCTGTTGATATTAATACTGAGCATCCATAAAAAATGGGAAAGCTGTTTCGTGCAACGTCTGTTGAACAGGAAAAGAGTAAAAACATTGTGAAGAGATAGTGCCAGGTAATTTGTGCATTCTCAAGAAGTGTTCTACTTACTTTAAAAAAAAAAGTTTTGGTGTTCATGAAGGCAAAAATCTAAACCTCACTCGTTAGGGTTTAGAAGTACAGAGAACATGTGCTCATGATAAGCCTGTAAGCAAGTATAATTGCTTTTATCCTTGACTACCTCAAGATAGATTCAATGTTTTCAAGCATTTTACAAAATGTAATTCCTGTCATCTTCCTTTTACTTACCCATACACAATACTGTTCTAAGAGCTGGCACCCATTTCTGACAGCTGTATTTGGAAGATTGAGTCATTGCTTTAGCTTTCTACATGCTTCATAGTTTAAAAAAGGCAGAGACAATATTTGAAACAAACATTTTCAGTATTTATTTTCATAATGCTTCTCTTTCTGTAATAAAGGTACATGGATAGACTGTTACATAGACTGGAAGAGAGTTTGTTGAAGTTTATTTCCCAATGTTTTGTGTTTTTTCTAATGCTTCAGTACAATTGGCAGTAGTGATTAAATGACAGCATAAATACAACAGTCTTGCAAGACATGGCATGTTGTCCAAAAGCTGCTTCATGGACTGAAAAGAAGCCATAAAAGGACACACTCAAATTCAGAACAATTTGAAAAAAATCTCTATTGCTCTTTCAAATTGTTTACATGGCACTAGTTTAAACAAAACAGTAAATGTAGCTAATGGAAAGATTTCTTTCTTGAGCTTGATTCTAAAAGTGTGCAAAGCATGTGCTAGAACCCCTAGTGATTTCAGTGCCTCTCCTGATGGATGGAGTTTTACCCTACACATTTTCTGAGGTAAAAGTGTGTCTGTCAATTGTCAGCCCACAACAACTGGAAACACTCCTGCTTATAAAAAAAAAGAAAAAAAAAAAAAGTCGTCTTTGTTCCATGGTGTAGTAATTACATTTCTGTAGTAACAAGTAGTGTTGTATAGAAAGTATTTTTGAAGTAGTTTAGTATTCAAAACAGTTGAGTAAATAAAATGTAATATAACGTTTGGAGACGTAAAGGAGTTGTGAAAGATGGGAAGAACATTACATAAATGTGAAGAAGTCTGATCAGTAAGAGAGATACCAGTTTTGTTCTGTAATCAGTGAAATAACATTTAATCAACTGCTTCACTTGGCTTGGAGCTAGGAGTGAAAGAAATATACCTTTATTTTTGCTCTTAAAGTCTGTAAATTATCATGAATCGAGAGATTTACGAATACATGTGCTGTAAATTACTGCTTAGTTTAACCTTCAGGGAGAAGCAGGAGTGGAATGGCATGAGAGACAAAGTCAGTGATACAGAGCCTCACAAGTAAATGCTGTCACAGTGCACAAGCGCAACATTTGATCTGTTTCTTCAAGGAAAACTGTCTTCACTGGTATGCTTTTGTTCCGCATATATAATCAAAAGTATTTATGTTAGAGTTGACATCAGGTTCTATAACAAGGAAGATGGTATTGCTCTTAATCATTCAGTTGGTTAATGAAACCATATTGTTAGGTTTAAGTAGGAAATAACATTGTTTAGTACCACAGGAGTGAGCAGAAATGAGGTTCAGATGTGTGGTATATGTGTTAACTGTATATACACCCTCACGAACTGGCCATGTCAGTGGAAGTGCTCCTTTAAAATAATCTCTTGAAACAGAAAATGTGGATTCTGCTGATTTGCATTTTTTCTACCAGAAAGGATACTTGTTTTCCCTGTAAAATATTTTCATTACAGTAGAAAAATGAGAAATGAAAATTTCTTGTTTATTAACTTTTTATTTTTGCATTTCCTTCAAAACTGTTCCATCCTGGAAGAAGAAAAGGCAGTAAAACAAAATATTTTCCCAGTAGTAGCAGGAGCAAGTCAAATGAACCTTTAAGATTTTCTGTGAACGCTACTTAAAATTTTGATGGCTTTCCTGTTTTCCAGCAACAATCCATAGGCTTCAAAATGATCTGCAAAAAGTGAAAAGAGATCCAGGTAGACAGTCATCCTATCATCAGATATTGAGGTAGAAATCTCAGTTAACAGAATGCATTGTTCTGCACATTTTTTTTTAAATTTGAAAGCAGATCTTGTAATTCTCAGTGAAAGAGAAATGCTGAACCATACTTCATGCTTTGTGAGGGTTAGCAAAAAAGTAACTTCTGCTTACTTTAGAAGATCATTTAAATGTAGAAATGTTCATTTTAAAAATTAAAACAGTTCACAAAAACAGGCTAAATAAGTCACCTATCAATCCTTTCTTTGCTTTTCTGAAATTATTTGGAACCCCACTTCTAAATAACCAGTAAGGGCCTCACACAAGCTCTGGACCCAGAAGAAATTAATCTGTATATGAAGAACAGCTCTTTACAGAAAAGAGGCAGGTCATAACACCTCCTTGCTGTTGCTTTGCTACACACAGTAGAGCTGTCAAGTCTCCCTCAAACTAGAGAAGGAAGTCTGAGGTTGAACTCCCAGTCTGTGTTTAGATAGGGGGTGGGAAGGATTCAGTATTCTGCCTCTCTCTTCTGCCCCACCCCTTCCCAAACTTCTATTCAATAATGGTGGGGGGTTTTTTTTGGTGTTTTTTTTGGTTTGTTTTTTAAGTGAGGATGTTAAAAAAAACCCCAAACTTTGGCACTGTCTTTTTAAGCTCCATACGCAGCTGCCTCACTTCTCATCTGTGACACTAACCTCCCCTTCTTCCCTCCTTTTTTGTGTATTTGCCCATTTCCCGGGAACTGGAACTCTGTCATATTACTTTGTAAATACATTTCTGGTTGGCTCCTAGATTATTTATGTTGAGCTGAAACTAGTATCTGTGTAGGAGATGAGGACAAGGTTCTGAAGTTGGAACCTTACAGTGGAGCTGCACATAATCCCAAACACATTGAGTCAGTGTTTAATAACACCACCTGCAAGCTTTTTTTTACTTTAAGGTTGGTGGGAGCTTCCCCTGCTCAGCTGTGGCCTGGGAAACATATCCTCTTCATCTGCAGTAGCCAAGGAGTCACTAATGGCTGAAGAAAGAGCAATGCTTTCTATAGGGCAGGACATTCAAGACTGTATTGGTAATAGAGATGTGACTCAACAGGTCCTGTACGTAGTGATAATTTGTGGTTGTACTGAAAGGCTGCTCCATGAAAGGCAATTTGTTTGCTGTTCTCTTTTACGCTAGTTAAAGCCTCAACCCTGCAAACTTCATCTGCGCAGTCAGCCCTGAACTGTATTGATAATGAGGGGATTTGCTGGTTTGTGGGGATACCTGAAAAGGTTTGATTGCAGGGTCATAGCCCAGTGCTATGCTTGGGAGCTTTGCAAATCACTACTCTGGCTGTGCTATTGCTTTACTATTAGTACACAGGCCACTGGAGTTACATGTGCCAGGGTACAATATTTTTTTGTCAACACTCCAGATTAGTATGCAACCAACTCATTATTTTGCAGAGAAATATATAGGTTCTGTACTAGCACTTTACATTTCTATCCTATACATGTATACCTATATATGTGTGTATTTGCTTATTAATTTTCAAAAGTTTAGTACCATTCAGAGTGCTTTGACTTCTTTTTCCACTTAGATCGGCAGATTGGTTATTGGACAGAATGGTATCTTATCCACACCTGCTGTTTCATGTATCATCCGAAAGATCAAAGCAGCTGGTGGAATTATTCTAACAGCTAGCCACAGTCCTGGGGGACCTGGAGGAGAGTTTGGAGTCAAGTTTGAGGTTGCCAATGGAGGTAGGATTTTTTTAGTAACACATTATTACAACACTGCATCTTGATATGATGAAAATATTCTAACAAGGATAACTAGCTGATTTTAACTATGTGTTTTTCATTTATTCTGTTAAAGCTATGAAGAACATATGCGCTTTTTTTTTTTCCCCAGTAATAGGATTGTATTTATTTACATGGATCTGTACAATAGGTGTTAAATGTTCACTGAAGTCCCTGTGGTAGCTGTAAGACTTCTGTAAACGAGAGATTTGCCATCCCATTTTTATATCATTCTATGTAGTCTGCCAGATCATTATAACAGTTCTAATCCTTTTATAAAGATGCCTGTGAAGGAGCTCTGTTTTGGTCATATTTCTGTGTTGCTTGTCTTGGCATTTACTTTAAAGCATGGAATTTCAGAAGTGCTGTAAGCAGTATAACTCATTGTCTTGTATGGAAGAAAGCACTTCTCATGTTTACCCGGGAAATAACTGCTCTTATCCAGGGAGAGGGTTGTACCATTTTAACTATTGCAATTCCACTGTTGAATAATGGAATTTGTGTATAAAGCAATGTCTTGTTTTTGAAAATCGGCAAGTTAACACATGTAGGTGTGTTATACATTACGTATGTTTTATGTTATAGATCCGTGTACACACATAAAACATTGTGGTGACAATTGCTGACACCTTGTATACCTCACACATGTGGAGTGCCTTCCATCTGAAAAAAATAAAGTGCTTTTAAAATTATGTTTTCTCCCCCAATTTGAATGTGGGAGAACTTGAGGGAGGAAATGTCAATCTCTTGTTTTATTGAAAAACGTGCATGGTTAAACCAGTGTGATTTTATAAACAGAATAGGCTTGAATCCAGGAGAGATTAAAGGGACTGTGTAAGGTCAGACAGTGAGAAAGCCAGGGTCACAGGACAAACATACCAGAGCCAAACCATTAGATGTATTAGCACTCTGTAAACTTTACTATACCACATACACCTAAAATCTGTTTGATAAATGGGTAACAGAATGGTGGGGCATTCTTTTCAGTGTGCTTTGCTTTTTAAAAGAAAATTCGAACAGTTTATTAAGCTTTAAATATGAAACACTCCTCAAGCACAGGTCACAAGGTTCTGTTATTTATGATAATCAGAGACGAAATGAAATGTAGTTGGTTTAAGTTGCAGCTGAGAAAATGTGGGTTAAAGAATTGGCAAGGCTTCTGAACTAAGAGAGTGGTTAGGCACCATGACAGCCTCCTAGGGAAGGCTGTTGTTGCTCTGCATTCTTGCTTAGTCTATTTTGCAGATTCAGGTCAGGCAGAAGCAGTTTGTTTCTTTAGCCGTAAGAGAGAACGCAGAGCGATGCTGTGGGATCTCCTTAACTGACAGTAGATGATACATCCATCTATCAAGGATAGACAGACCTGATGAAACCTGTTCTCACCCCATGGATGGCTTAGATTACATGAGTAAGAAATCATTTTCTAAACCACGTGAAGAGTTAAGTGATTGTTACTTAGCGTATTGCCTTGGACCATCTGGTACACTGCATCAGAGATGGAACACACTAAATTACGTGGCAAAAATTCACTGAATATTGCAGCATTACTAGAGTAGTGGGAAGTTAGTACTGGAAAGACAGAAGCCTTGGATTAGGAGGGGGAGCACATAAAAGGAAATAAAGAAAGTATTTTTCAGACTGAAAGTGTAGCTTTAATATAAGCAATGAAGAGTTAGATCCTGAAAGGACTCTTGTAACTTAAACTCAACTCTTGCACTACATATGGCATAGCTCATCTGGTAATTTTTGCATCAAGCCTGCAACTTTTATTTGATTGACAGTAAATCTTTAAAAATAGAGCCAGTCTTCAGGATTTAGCACTAAAAGTAATGCACAAGTAAGATGTGATTTCTGTTTCTGAATGACATAACTGTTCCAGGTCATAATTGCTTGTTAAGCAATTAAGGTATTTTGAATTCTAACAAATATGTATTTCATTAAGCCATTGGAGGAAAACTGTAAGAGAACATCACTATCAAACTGGTAAGACTTTCTACAATGATAATTATGTCTAATGAAATAATGTGGAACACAAATCTATGTCACCTTCACAAGTGTGCATTTACAGAAAGCCCTGTGAAACACTAGAAACACTGCTGAAGGACAGACTTTCCTATAATATGTATGTTGAGATTTTGTGTAGAGTAAAAAATGGCAGTCTTTGAGCAATAAACTCAAAGAAAGATGGCGGTGGGTTTTTCCTCATCCTCCCTGTCCTAGATAATGATTCATTTAAATTGTGAGTAACGCACTGTATTTCCATGTTATATTTTTTCAAAAAATGTTTTAAACCTGTGTTACACTGAAAGAACAGACTGTAATTATTATAGTTTTTTGTTTGGGTTTATTTCTTAATAACTCCAATATACTCCGAAAAATGTTTGCTAGAGCACTCACTTTTTAAGTAGGGAACCTTGCTTTTAAAAAAATGACCCAGTACATTCTGTTTTCTTACAGGACCTGCTCCAGATATAGTTTCAGATAAAATCTATCAAATCAGCAAAACCTTGGAGGAATATGCCATTTGTCCTGATCTCAGAGTTGATTTATCACGCCTAGGAAGACAAGAATTTGATCTGGAGAACAAATTCAAACCTTTCCGAGGTATCAGTGTGTGCTTTCATGCATGCTACATCCATTGATTGTAAATATTAGAATTGCTGCAGAATGCTAATGGGTAATTATTTAAACAGAACTTTAATTCTTAAAAATGCCTTACTACAAGTTCTCAAAATACTAGGCAGTATAGATGTTGGGTTTGTTTTGCACATAAGAAAGCTGACTTACGGACTTTAAGTGCATCAGACCTTATCATTTAGCCAAATACATTTGCCAGATATATGTGCTTAGGCTTACTAGTAGTTAAACACCAAATACAAACATTTCTGGACTATGAATAATTTGCTTATGGAAGTCTAATTGATAAAAAAGTTAATGAGATTCTCAGTTTATTCATTCTTTGCTCATGCTTTCTGAAAAGTTGGGGGATGTGTAAAACACTATACAGCCAGTGACTCTAAATGTGAAGGGAGTGCTAAAGCACATGCTCAGTTTTATGCACGTGAATACATTTATTCCTACACTTGATTTAAAATGAGCTAGCACAACCATTTTGTCCTGAAGAAGTCAGAAAGCAAAGAAAGGGATCTAGACAGTATTTCACATACTATAAAAGTCTGTGTGGCCTCAAGAACTCTGTTGTTCCTGATGTCGTAGAATTAAAACCAGTTGATATTCCACCAGAACATTATATTTTGAGACAAAGTACATTCAGATGAATAAAGTTTTTGATGTAAAAAAAAAAAAAAATCTAAAGATTTTAAATTATTCATTTTTTTTGATTGCAAAGAACATGTTCAGCTTTTTAGGGAAACAAAAAGCAAAGGAAATTCAGCTCTAGCACCACTCTGGAATCATACGACTGCCCCAGTTTTAGATTTTGTTTTTTCAACTTCTAAATTTCTCCAAATTGTATTTTTCTAAATGAAAATGAGAAATTCTTCCTCCCCAACAGTTAGTATAAAAATAGATTAAAAATAATTGCAAGTATTTTAAGGTACTGTCTGATGTATTTAAAGCTTCTGCTTTTTCAGTTGTATGAACTAACTCCTGTGAATCAAGGCTACAGAGGTTTTGAAGCAACAGAGAGTAAGCCAGTTGAGTTTGGTAGGAGCTAAAATAACTTCTAGACTTCAATCACACATGCACTTTGTTTTAATATGTGTGAGCAGCTCCACTGAATTTGAGGCATTTGTACATATGTGTAAAGCTTAGAGCTTACTTAAACATCATTAAGAGCACTGCATAGAAGATATGCATTAATGTAATTTTAGTGAATCCTTGAGAGTTTTGACATATACCGTAGAATTAACTCACTTTCAAATAGGTTTTACAGGTTGTTTTTCAGCCTTGTGAACCTTTATTTTGTTTCTCTATTGAATTGTATTGTCTCAATCTATTATAAGAGTTTTTCTTGGACTCAAAAAATGTCTGTGTCATGTTAATGTTATCCTAAAGACGATCATTAGGGCGAAGTCACTGTTTCTGAGAAAAACTGGCCAATAGTCTAAGTAATAATTTAACTTGTAACTAAAATATTTCAAGATACTAATTTAACCTGATAAAAAGACATTTGTGTAATAAATGCTTTTTGATTTAATCAGGGAAAGTAATATGTTCCAAGATGACTTTACAAGCTAGGCTTTTGGTAGTTGTTTGGTAACAGCTTTCGTTACAACAGGCTTGCTTTCATTAATTCATTCTAATGTTTTAAAAGAACTAGCAAAATTGTAGCTCTTTGCTTTTAAGAATTTGGAATTCAAATTAGAAAAAAATGGATGTGGTATCTGAGCCTAACTTTCCTAAATCAGTGAGATATAAAATGCAAAATGGTAGATTGACAACAAATAGAAGACAAATATTCCAGATGCTGAAACGGGAGAAAACTGTATGTCTCTCCTGATGGAATAATGCAGGTAAATACTGCTGTTAGATAGAAGAATAGAATGTGTGACTTCAATACAGTATGGACATGTTCCATCCTCTGAGAATAAACCTGTTCAGATTGAAAAGTTGTTCAGTGATTTAGTGAATGATAAATAAGATTTTACTTTGATATACTGTACTCTAATGAATGTTCTCAGTGAAGTAGGAACTGTTAACTTACATGATCTCTGCAGTCTTGTAGCAGGCTGTTAATCTTAAAACTTCATGGTAGTCACACTGAAATCAGTGTAAGTCTTTGACTTTGCCTCTGTGGGCTTCAGAGCAAATTAATATACTATAGAGGTTGCATGCTCTGATTTTAGTTGAGGTGCGTGGCTGGTGGAAGTTTGCTGAAAGAGATGTTTTCCTATGTGTGAACTGTAGTGATTTTTTTCTACCCAATTTTTCTAGTGGAAATTGTAGATTCTGTGGATATTTACCTGAATCTTCTTCGAAGTATCTTTGACTTCAATGCGATCAGAAATTTGCTGACCGGACCCAACCAGATTAAAATAAGGATTGATGCCATGAATGGAGGTATGAACTTAAGTTGCTATCAGGACAAAATTCTAGGTACACTGCAATAGCTTCCCAGTAAAGATGGCACACTGCATTAGTTTCCCAGTAAAGGTACAGCATATAAAAGTCAGACTTTTTAGTAAGATTAAGAGTAATAAGAAAGGATTGGAATGTTATACTAGTAACAAAGGCAATCTTAACAGTGTGTTAAGTCCCTTATTAGGTAAAGAAGTTTATCTTTCTTGATAAAGATGTGAAGACACTGTGTCCAATAAATATTCTCTTCCTGCTTTTGGAAGCAAGCTGGATGAGGTAATCTTGCCATGAGAGGGTGATGAAGTATCTTGCAGTGTGCAGTAACCAAGGAGGTTACGGAGCAGCGTCTACTAAGAGTAAATTGTAAATGGTATAAAATTATAAGACTCTTGCATCCAAGAGTCCTTAAAATGTTGCCTTGGACCTCTGTCTCACTAATGTTAACTTAAAAAATTTCAGTGTACTGGGAGCAAGATGAAAGTGTCATAAAAGACAGCAAGGGGACCAAGTTAGTGATAATATTAAAAAATTATAAGCTGTGTCGCTTGGGGAAACATAGATCAGTGTGAGATCTATCTTAGGCTACATCATGAAAACACAAATGAAGATTTCTACAGATTATGACTTGAAGGATAAGAATGTAGGTAATGCTGTTCAACATTATTTTATGGAAAATTAATACCATCAAACCAACCAGGTTTTGTTCTTCAACAGGATTACAAAACCAGAATGATAAAGGAGCTGGATAGACGTACAAAGCATTTGTAAAGTATCTAGTACACTGTGATAGTCACTGTTCAAAAGATTATACTGGACTTACAGTCACTGTGAACACCCACTTTTGCCAGGCTTTGGCAAAAGGGCAGATGGTGTCCTTGAACAGTGTAGAGGGAACAATGAGGAAGGTACTGTCTCCTGTCACATACAGTACTGGAGAGAATGTTACTAATCTAGTTGGTAGAGCTCTGATGTCCAGATCTATAAATGAGGGCTGAGAAGTTTCACATGTGGTCAAAAAGATGCATACTGTGATACAGGGTTAGAAAACCTGATACATCCCAAAAATTTTAAAGGACTGAGTTTGTATACATTATTTACAAGGTGATAGAGAATTGGCATTATGACTTTGTATCTTGGACTAGAAATAACCATACTATAATACACAGTACACATAAAGTAAGTGTATACAAGATTATTTGTTTATACAACAGAAAAAGGTTTCTTTTTTTTTCTGCAGAAAATTTTTTTTTCAGTCTTCAATTCCCAAAAATACCAAAAAGAATCAGTAGTGAGAAGTTGAGGCCAGACAAATTCAAATTGAAATGTAGCTCACATGTTTATGGGTAACAGTGAGTAACCATTGGAGTATTCTACCAAAGATAGGTGGGATTTGTCCTTCTCTTGATGGCATCAGATCAAAAGACTTTCTGGATGACTTGTGTTAGCCAAAAGTGAGTCACTAGCCACAATATAGTGAATGTTAGAGATGACCACATGTGTACTTGGACAAACTGCCTTCCAAAGTTTGTTTTAGTTCTGCACCTATGGAATATGCTTTTATGCCTTGCAGACATTGACAGTTAGTATAGAAAAGAGTAATTTGTCAGGAGTCCACTCTTGATAAGAACCTGAATCATTGTTTACTGTATATTTTACAGAATTAGTGTCTAAATTTCCTTGAACACAAGTTTCACACATAGTTTTACCTTGGGTTACAGTTGCTTCAGTTAGGCAAGATTTGGGAGTAAGAGAGCATGCTACAGCAAGCAAGCAATCATGAATTTTTTTACCTCTGAGGGACCTGTTCACACCTGCCTCAGGGCCGTAGAGGGTTCAGTCAGTTGTTAGTGTCCATTCAGCGGCTGAATGCATATAATAATTATGATATCTAATAGCATGAACTATTGTTATTTGGCCATATACAGAAATTACTCTGGAGTTAGTTTTTAGAAAGTTTTAATTTATTGTCTACATGTTAGTAACTAAAATGTGGTAAAATTCTTTGGTGGACAAACATGTTGCAATTTTAACATGAATTGGAATGTTCCAGTAAGTTTATTTCCCATTTGTGTTCCCTTACTATTTACTTCCCATGCTATTATGTGTTAACGGTTGTTGGCATTCCAGGGCATGCAGAATAGCATCTTCCTTCTAGTGAGAAAAAAATCCTCTATGTGCATGGTAATTTCTTTGCTTAATAATAGGTAAACAAAACTTGCTTCTTTCTTTTCTTTCTGTGATTACTTTTTCACTTCCGCTAGTGGGGAACTTTGTTTTTAATGCTGAATTGCCAACTGATTATTTACCGGGGGGACAATCACATACTCCTCTGTGAAATTATAGTTTGGTTTTTATTGCTAGGACAGATGTATAGAATTGCTGGAAGTATGTTTCATATCAAGTCTTCATGGTGCTGTGAAAAATTTGTGTGTCAAGCATATGCTTTTCTGATTACTGGCAGATTCCTGTTTTTACAGTTATGGGACCTTACGTGAGAAGAATCCTGTGTGATGAATTGGGAGCTCCTGCAAATTCTGCCATAAACTGTATTCCTCTTGAGGATTTTGGTGGACAGCCTCCTGATCCCAATTTAACATATGCAACTGCCTTGCTGGAGGCTATGAGAGGTGGTGAATATGGATTTGGAGCTGCTTTTGATGCTGATGGAGTAAGTATTTTGATCTGTCTGGAAGTTTCACCGTAGTTGTTTGTCTAGGGTCAGATATGGGACATATAAGTGTAATTTATTTGCTTTTCAGTAAACCCTTTAAGCTGCAAGTGATATTACTTTCAGGTACAGATAATAGCATTTGCAACCCATAAATCAGACACATATGTTGTAATCCATCTGCAAATCGAGCTGGATTTGAATGCAGAATGAGAATTCTTTAAATATTAGGCTGATTTTATCTTGTACTGGTATAACGCTTTTATTCCCTGGTTAGAAAGAGACAGCATATAAAAATAATAGGACGTGTCACAGTAAGAGGTAACTAAGTTAAGTCCTTTTTGGTTAACGTCATAAATTGAGGGATTTTTAGCAAAATAAAGCACTGAATTATAATCTCTGTTTTAATTTTTTCATGTCATATTATCAGCATTATAAACAGCAAAGGACTACAGAAACATTTTTCTGTCCTAACAGAGTGGGAGAAAGATGAAAAGATTCTGAAGAACAGAAGCTATTTTGTGTTGTCAGTAAACACAAAACACCCTCCTACTCCCTGTATAGTGTGTGCCATTTGCAAAAAGATTCTCCTACACAAGCATTCCCTGGCAGGAACAGACCTACTGAAGTGTCATGTAGGAGGCTGAATCTAGAGGCATCTGTATGGAGCTTTGATTTGTAAGGCTGGAGGGAGTGATGGTGCGATAGCAAGATTATAAATGTACCAGGATGATGCCAGTACATTATTCTGCTGAAAGAGGGGTGCAAGCAACCCAAATGTTATTTTTTTACCTACCTACAGTGGATCTAATAAAAGAAATTACCACTCCCCAAAACATGGAACTTAAGATGCTTTTTTGAATTTCTTTTCTTCTCCAGGACCGCTACATGATCCTTGGCCAAAATGGTTTCTTTGTTAATGCGTCGGATTCATTGGCTATAATCGCTGCCAATTTGTCTTGCATTCCGTACTTCTGTCAGATGGGTGTCCGAGGATTTGGCCGGAGCATGCCTACCAGCACAGCCCTGGACAAGTAAGACGAGACATTTTTTTGTATCACCTTGGTCATTATACTAGTTGTCTCTCTGGTTTGTACTACACAGCAATTCTGAAACACTGAACTCTTTTGATAAGGGCTTCTAATTTTCACAAGCTTTATGTGATTTATTGTTTTAACTAGTTTCAACAATATTTTGATCCTACCTAGACTAATTTTACCAAACTTGACTTGGATGAAAATATTTAAATCAGCCCAGCAAAGAAATAAATAGGTTAAATCTTTTTGAGAGTAGACACACTTAACTGGTAATTCATTTCCAAATAACTTTACTCTTTTTCTTAGTAAATAATGGGTTACAGCCTAATCTAGCAGCCCTTCTTAGGAAACTCATGGAAGTTTAAAACAGATAAATTAATAATTCAGTAGTAAACAAACATTAAAAAAAAAAAAACCCAAACATAATCCCCTTCTTCTTTTAAGCTGTTGAAATATGTCATCTGTTATGATACAAAATGTCCCACAACAGACTGCAGGCAGTTCTGAAACCCATTCCTGGTTTCACAGCAGGTTAAAAGTATGCTTAAAGCTATTTCTGACAAGTTGTATCTGCTTTTAAAAGATTTGCTGGATATCCATCCTGTGACAGCAGCTGAATTTAGAACAAGTCTCATCCAGGCCTAAATTTTCTGTAAAATTTTCTGGCATAGGAGGATTAAGCTAAATATTATGGCCTTATACATTATGTGTAGAAGGAGCATTCACTGAGTCAGTTGTGTCTCAGTGTTGATCTGGTTACATAGCTTTACCAGCACAGGAATGATCTGCTCCCCGCATTAAACGTGTCTAATCAGGTAACAGTGATTTTAAAAGCGAAAAGTAGCTTGTACGAAGAGGTTGATTGCTCTTTGAGAAGCAAGGATATTAGGGTGCTTCCCTATTCAGGAAATTTCTGAAAGTTACTAAATTCAGAGCTAGCAGCTTCCTCTAATGCTTGATAGAGACTTCAGGAGAATATTCCTTACTTTTAGGTAGATGGTCTAGTTTAAGGAAATACCTTTAGGTCAGGATTTGCTGTATTTTGTTTATTCTGTTTAGAGATCTAAAAATCTTATTGTTTAAGTGAAAGCTACCATTATACTGAAATACTATATAAAATAAGTAGACGCTCTCTATTTGTTTTACTATATAACATAAATAGACCTTCATTTTGGATATAAAATCCAGGATATCTGCATTCCTGTAAGACCTGAAGAAACACTGACATTTAAGTATGTTTGTCTGTCTTCTTTTCTTAAAGTTCTGTAAATATGTCAAAGTATAAATGTACTGAAATCCCCTTCAATAACACTCTGACTATTTGAATTATGTTTTTGACAATGTTTACTTGACCTTCTGGAGCACAGATGGTCTCATGATTACTGCCTTATTTAGTTTTGTGGATCTAAGTCTCACTATTAAATAAACATGAGCAATTGATAATGATGGAAGGATGTAAATATTTTTCCAGCCATTCTTAAAAATATTTATTATTATGAAGTTTGCAATCTGTATCCAGAGCACTTGATATTTGGTTGGTTGGTTGGTTGGTTGGTTTGTGGTTCTCTTTGTTTTCCCGAAGATTGAAGTTACATGTTTTCAAAGTCGGTCACTTTTGTGACTCACTTACATGAATGACAATCCAGACTACCTGAATTCTGATTTTCTGTAAAATGCCATAATGTTGTCCAGAGATTCTCATGCTTTGGTAGCCAAAATTGTATAACCTGCTTAACTTACGAGTGCCAGTGCTGACTCACTCATTGTAGAACCCAGCTTAGACATGAAATCACAATCAGCAGTTCATCTTAAGGAAGTCACTTTTCCTGCGTGTTGGCTGGCTACATGGATTGGAACACAGTAAGGAGTATCATAATCACCTTTCTCAGAGGTTCACTGCATGAATTACTGAGCCATCATACCTTCCAAGATTCCCAGTGAAGCCCACCATAAGGAACTACTGAACTTCCAGGAAAGATGGTTGTCTATAAGAGGTATTTTTCAGTAAAATTGTAGAATGTCATTGTCTGAAATCCAATATATTGTTCGAAGGAGTGACTAATGGAGAGGCTGTTTCTCAGAATAGGTTTCATGTTGAACTGAATTCCAATCTCACGTATCTATAAACATAAGGAACAGTTCCATTAATGTCAATGAAATCTTACACTGGGACAGTGGGTATAAAAGAATATGCGTAAGGCATTCATGATTCGATTCTCATGGACTGACTAGTGAGCTTGCAAGGAAAAAAAAGAAAGTCTTTTGGAAGGACAAGAATATTCCCAATACAATGATGCAAGAAGAAAAAAGAAAAATTGAACAATTCTATGTAGAATTAGCACACCAGTATAATGTTTAGTATTAAAATTCTAAAACCTCAATTTATACTTTGCAGTAGGAAGGAAAATCCTTTCTTCTAAAATGTGATGTCTGATTCCAGACAGCATGTTTAGTGCGAGGGCCAGTATCTTTGCTGTGCTTGCCGCTGCATGTCTCACTTCCAATATAACAAAATCAGGAAGAAAAATATTTTGTGCTCCAAGTAGAAAAGAATGGATAACACTGCTTGCTTAAGTCCTGCAGTTGGTTTCAGGTTACAGCTTACTAGTGTATGCTTTAAATCTATTGCCTTTTTTTGTTTCTTGATCCCTTTTATTTCCTTCTAATGTATGGTTTTATGTGTTCCAGAGACAACTGTCACAGAACCCTTTTGTACATCTACCTATAAAGCTCATGCACTAGAAAGAAAACATAAAAAAATAATTTAAAAACTGTACTATGACTAATTATGTCAGAAAAGAATGAAATAATCGCAAAATAGTAGAGACTGGAAAGGATGCTTGGATGTCATCTAATCCAACACCCTGGTTCAAGGTGGGGTCAACTAGAGTGCGTTGCTAAGAGCTGTGTCCACTTGGGTTTTGAGTAACTTCAAGGATGGAGAAACCTCAGTCTTTCTGGGCAACCTGTGCCAGTATTTCACCACTCTCAGTGTAGAAAAGTTTTTTCGTAAGTAGAAACTTTTTTCTAGTAGAAACTGAATTTTAGTTTGTGTCCATTGTGCCTGTCATGTTACTGGGCACTGGCAGAAAAGTCTGGCTGTATCTTCATTACTCCCCCCACTTCCCCATGGTATTTATGCACATTGACAAGATTTCCTCCCTGAACCTTCTCGCTTTGAGGTTTAGCAATCCCATCTCAGCTTCTCTGAGTAAGGGATTGGTGCATCTGACATAGTCAACTTGGTAGGCCTTTTCCAGAACGGCTTCAGTAGGTTCAGAACTGGACTCAGGATCCCACATTTCATCTTGCCATTGCTGAGTAGTGAGGAAGGCTGAATTCCCTCCACCTGCCGGCAGTGCTTCTCTGATACTACCCAGGATGTTGTTGGCCTTTGCCATAAGGCCTTATTGATGGTTTATGGTCAACTCATGGTCCACAAGGACATCAAGTCCTTTTCTGAAGAGCTAATATCCAGCTGTTTGGCCCCCAGTATGGATGCCAGGGATTATTCCTCCCCATGTGCAGGGTTTCCAACATTGCCCTTTATTGACTTTCATGAGGTTCCTGTTTGCCAGGTTCTGCAGGCTGTTGGGGTCCATGTGAATGGCAGCACAGTCTTCTGCTATATTACTCCTACCAGTGTTGTATCATCTATAAATTTGCTAAGGGTTCACTCTACCCTGTCATCCAGATCATTAATGAAGATGTTAAACAGTATTGGCCACAGTATATAGCTATGAGGGGCACCTCTGGTGACTGGCCTCCAGCTGGATTTTGTGCTGCTCATCACAACAGTTTGAACATTGGAATTCAACTACTTCTCAGTCCACCTCACTGTTAATTTATCTATTCTATGTTTTGTCATTTTGTCTGTGAGGATGTAATGGGAGAGTTGGAAGCCTTGACAAAGTCAAGGTAAACTGCTCTGTTCTTATCCTCTGAGCCAGTCACCTGGCTATCAGATCGGTCAGTTAAGAGTTCTGCTTCATAAATCCATGCTGACTACTCATGGAAGACCTGCTTGTCTTCCATGAGTTTGGAAATGATTTCCAGATGTGTCTGTCCATGACCTTCCCAGGGATCAAGGGGAGACTGCCTGGTTTGTAGTTCGCTAGATGTTTTTTCTTGCCACCCTTGAAGGTAAGAGTGATGTTTGCTTGTTTTCAGTACTCAGAATGCTGCCTCAACTGCCACAACCTATTGAAGATAACACAGAATGGCCTTGAAATGACTTTCAGCATCTGAGACCTCATGGGCTTGTGTATGTCTGGTTTAAGTGATCCCCAATGTGTTCTTCCTCTACTGAGGGTGGGTCTTCCTTGCTTAAGACTTCCACTTATCCCTCACCTCACTCTTGTCATTAGAAGACTCTTGTGTTACCTAGTGCTAGTTGCAGCAGAAAGTACAAATTGTTAATGTGAGTGAAACATGTGACAGTGAAAGCTTGTGGGTATTGGTCAAAAGGGACTTAATGTAATAAATCCTAGTGAACTTCCAAGTAGTGATTCGAATGAAATAAGTAAAACGTTTTGAGTGAAACATTACAGATCATCATCTGATACTAGCTGTAATCTGTCCTGTTTGCATAACTTTCCAAAACTGCTTGGCTTTTGCCATCTTTGCAGCTGTTAACTATTTGTAGTTATATCAGTGCTTAGAAACTTCTAAGTTATAAGCTTCTACGTTGGAAGCTTTTAAAATGAACATCAAAGTATGCATCCAAATATTTATGGTGGGATGACATTGGCTGGCTGGCTGCTGGACACCCACTCAGCCACTCTTTCACTCCCCCTCCTCAACAGGACTTGGGGAGAAAATAGGATGAAACAGCTCATGGGTTGAGAGAAATACAGGGACATTACTTGCCAGTTACTGTCATAGGCAAAATACTTGAGAAAAAATAATTTATTGCTAATTAAAACACTTTCAGATAGTGAAAAACAGAAAACTCACAGATTAAACCAACACCTTCTCCCCAGTCCTTTTTCCCAAGGCTCCACTTCACTCCCTTATTCTTCTATCTCCTCCTCCCTAAGTGGTGCAGATGCAGCTGGATGGGGAATGGGGTTGGGGTCGGTCCATAACAGCTCTCCTCTGCTGCTCCTTCTTCCTTACGCTGTTTGCCTGCTCCAGCATCTGGGCTTTCCTCATGTGCTGCTATTCCTCAGGAAGAAATTTGGTCCAGTATGAGCTCTCCACCAGCTGCATTTCCTGTCAGGGAGTATCCTTCTGCCCCACTGTGGTTCTCTCCATGGGTTGCAGGGTAGTCTCTGCTCCAGCACCTTGAGCAAGCTCTTCCTCACCCTTTCTCTTCTCTGACCTTGATGTTCACAGGGCTCTTTCTTCCTCAGTCCTCAACTGCTGGTCAGCTTTTTGCCCTTAAGTATGTTTTCCCGGAGGGGCCACTGGCTTGGCTGCTGGGCTCAGCTGTGCCCTGTGGTGTGTCTGTTGGAGCTGGCTGGAACCCGTGGTGCCCAGCACAGGGGCAGCCCCAGCTTCTTCTCACAAGAGGCTGCCCCTGCAGCTCATCCCATCAAACCCTGCCATGTACACCCAGTACAACATCTAAAACAAATCCCTGAAATAATTAAATATTTCTCATATCTAGATGGTCATTCATTCAAATTAGTATTTATTCCATTTGAGGAGGTAGTTGATGCTTAGCAGACTGTCTTACAGCCAGAGATTAAGTGGTTTTGTTCTTATTCATCATACCAGTCTACATCTACGGGTTTCTTAGACATGTCCCACTTACCTTGCTAGATTTAATCTTGAAGTATGACAGCTTGAGTCAGTCATAATTTGGACTTTAATACATGTGCAGTACCATGGGAACTGTTGTTTAAAAATACTTTAGAAAGTCTCTTTTGTTAGTGAATTAGAAGAAATAAATAAAGAAAAGGACTTTGAGGCCAACTGGTATCTACGTCATGTAATATTATGGACAAGAATAAGAACCACGCTTGATTAACAAGGGAAAGAAAAGCACACCCAATAAACCATTTTAAAAAATATTTCTACTGTGCTGTTGAGTGCTGATACTCCTTATTTTCTGTATTTTGTTGTTCTAACACTAGAAATAGAGAAACTGTGTTAAAGGTGATTGAAAAGGACATGGCAACATATGTAATAGAAGGTGCAGTAGGATAGCAGAAATAGTGCCTAGGAAAAGAAAAGAAATATTTTATTTGTTAGTCTTCCTGAAGAAGTTAGGAAATGCTGACTTCAAGCACATCAACCAGGATTTAATAATGCAGTCACTACTCCATAAAAAATTAAAACACTTGGAAATCTCTTCCCAACAGATGTTACCAGAGTAGGGAAACAGAGATAATGGTGGTCAAAAGAATCTTGCATGTGAACATCCTTAATTTTTTTTCTTGAGAAAAATTGAATTCTGCTAGAAAGACTTCATTATATTTGATGGTGTTACCACAGTGCCTCTGTGGTGACACTTATTCAGTCATCAGAGCAGCACTGTTGTCTGAAAGGTGGAATTTGATTTGTGTCTATGAAATGAATCTTGTTATTGTAGCATATCCAACTGTCTCTTTTGGCCCTCTTCTGGGCCTTGGTAATAAGAGTAGCTGTCATGTGAGGAAATTGGATCAATTCCTGTCCACTTGGCTACTATCTTCTGAGGTCATGCGCCTCTCTCCCCTGAAGTTTGTGCTGCTCCATATTGTGTGGCCACAGTTTAGCCTATATAATTGAACTAGAGCTTTTCCTTAGCTATTAAAAAAACTCCACCATACATAGTAATTGAAATAAAGGATTTAGAAACCCTGATTTCACTTTTGTGCATGATGATGTGTTGTTTAGTAATTTTTCACAGTGCATTGTTAAACAGAAGGAAGTAATAATTTAGAGGACTCTTAAATGTTGTTTAGGAATACAGCATTAAACAAATGGAGCAGTGGATTACAAGAGAATTCTCTCAAGATGTTGAACATTTACGTGTGTTTGCTTGAACTGACTGCTGGAATATACTGGTATGTATTCTAGGGAGGGTGTAACATCTGACAGGAAACATCTGCTTTAATGTATTCCAACATCAACAGGATTGTGGCAGTACATCTCCAAACTTCAGTTCTCTGCTGATAAGTACCCTTAGGTTGGTGTTCTTTTTCTTGTGGGGAAAGCAAAGCTGTGTACCTGTTCAACAAACTTCTTTTTTCATAGTCTTGTGTTCTGATTTATCTGATTTTGGCGTAAAAGGAAGTGAGAGGAAGTACTGAGATGTTAGCTAATGGTCTACAAAATGTGAATTACAAGGGTGAGTAAAAACTGTTTCTGTGGGAATTACAAAGCTGGGTGGGTGTGGAAAATAGCAGTCAAGTTGGTATGGGAAAAGAGGGTTGTTGAGAGAATACTGCTGTGGCTAGCATTATCTGATACCTCATTTCTACAGCTAGGTCATTTCAACATCATGTAGGTGCTCTGATTATAGTTACCCTGAGCAAATCTAAGCACCTTACTGTGCAGCACCCTGCCACTTTACATCTGGTAGCCCATTTTTTAATGCAACTTGGACACATCAGGGTTCTGTCAGCTGATTGTCCATTTGCTATCTGATCAGCTGGAGGCAGGTTTTAAGGGGGGCTGCAGTGACAGTGACTGTTTTGACTTGTTCAAATAAATGTTGTCGTGCAGTGAAAGGCAGAAATGTGATGAGCTCTAAACAAGCTGTGTTGAATGTAGGAAGGAAGCTTACCCATGCAACAAGAAACTCATAAATTCACAATGCTGCTTTAAAGTGGGGTCCATTTTATCTGAAGCACAGCAGGAAGCTTTGCTTAAAACATAGCATCATTTTGGTTGGAAAAGACCCTTAAGATCATCAAGTCCAGCTACTTACCATAGTCTTCCCTTCTACTCCTTTTTCCTTCTCCTCTTCCTCTTTTTCTTCCAGCTATTATTTCTTCTATTCTTTTGCTAAACACTTCCTCTGGATTTTGTTAATCTTCATGCTTTATCTTTCACATTCCTGTGTTCTTCCCTCATTCCTATTTTCCTGTCTCATCCAGTTTCTCCTCCTTTTCTTCAAACTCTTCCACCTACTCTTCCTTCTGCTCTTGCCTCCTGTTATCTTGTCCTTCTCTTGTCTCCTGTTGCCTTCTCCTACTTCTGCTGTTGCCTTCTGTTGCTGTCTCTTTCTCCTCCTTCTTCTAACTTTTTCTTCCTGTTGCTTCCTGTTTTCTCCTGCTGTCTCCTCCTCCACCTCCTCCTCCTCTTGCCTCCTGTTGCATCCTCCTCCAGTTCCCTCCTTTTGCCTCCTCTTGATCTTCCTGTTCCCCCCTGTTGCGCCTCCTCGTTTACTTTCTGAGTACCTCTGTATGCTCATTTCTTTGGGACAGGGGCCCCAAACATTATAAGCAGCAATGAACGACACAAAAACAGAATGAAAAGTTTTAATTCAGCTATGTGTCTTGTTACAATTATTTTGCCCAGTTACCTGGCAAAGTTTGCTCAGTTACAGCAAAGACTGGATTTCTGTTTAAACATTATTATCAGGTGAATTGCTCTGTCTTGCTGCTTAGAGAGGAGCAACACTGCTCCAGGAGCTTTTATCTCATTGTGAGAATTAGGAAACAAAGAGAGAGTTGGCTGTTTCAGAGCAATTTCCCAGTAAGTCTCATCTTAGGTCAGTTTTCTTCTGTCTCTCACTCCTACCTGGAAGCACTAGAGAAGGTAGTTATCTCCACTAACAGATAATGAATATTTCTCTTTGCCATTTAAACCACTGTTACAACAGAAGGAAACCACAAGGGCATAATGAAGCTTGAATGATGGGCTAGTGTGTACTGCATTATGTCAAAGTCAAGCTATGCAGAGAAATTGAAACAGGTTGATGAGAAAGTGAAGAAAGGAGGGCTGACTGTTCCTCTCCCAATCATTCTCAGGGCCTGGTACCAGCAAGGACAATGCTCTTGGGAGTCAGTGGTCTAAACGCAAGTCTCAACGAGGGAATGCAGACCCAAGGAGATCTTTTTTTACTCTTGAAGCACTGGACCCTTCCTATATGTTTTTGGATTGTCCAGTGTAGGTGTTTGTGGTCCTCCTTCCTGTAGAGCTTAGTCTTTCCTCTGTAAACCCTGAAAAAAGTTTTTGTATGAACTAATGGATGGGGCATTTTATTGGTGTTTAACGAGCAGTAGCAGTTACAGAAACATATACCTCTGGCTGAGGAAAACAGCATACCACATTACACTTGTGATGACTTTGTGATTATTTCCTTCAATTCTTCACTTAGAAATTCTACATGAATTTTTTTGTCTGTCTTGTCTTGTGAATCTGTAGCTTACTGTTCCTTTGCAACTATCTGCTTTTCTTCTGTATTGTCGATCATCTGTTCTAATGAAGAAGTTTGTGACAGCAGCAGGATAGGTGGCTGTGCATTTCTTTATCTATGCAGTCGTCCTTTACTGTTGAATTGTAAGGGATTCTTTCAACATAAAGACCTGTTCAGGTTATAAATATATCCTTCTACATGCTTGATACTGCATTCACTCTGTGATTTGTTCAAGTTATGCCAGTCATAACCTCATGATTTTTATCTTCCTTCAGTAGAATAAATCAGTCTCACTTTCTCTTATCTGGAATAGGCTTGCTGTGAATTTTTTAAGACACCTTTGTCAAATGGAGTCCATGTCACGTACAAGCAGTTTTTAAATTAGATGGAGCAGAAGGACAAGTTCTGTTCCAGGATGCTGCAGAAAGACAATTTAAAACTTTCATGAATATAATTTAACTTACTTGAAGTGTAATACAAAGTTGTTGAGCATGAAGTTGTTGATAGCAAATGTGTTCAGGATTTGTAACTTTAAATAACTTTGCAATATTGAAAATAGTTACGTATGCCCTCTGTATACTTGCATGTCTAAAGAAGGGTAGTTTTTCAGTATCAGCTTTTACATGTTATACAGCTAATTGTTTTACTTACACTGATATGACACGCTTGAAAAAATTTGTGGAGAAAAAAATACCTGTCATTACAAAGCATTGATGTCTTTTCAGTAGCTATGCCTCTTGGTTTTATTTCTACAACGTGCTTGTAATCTAGCTATTATCCTTTCATCCCTGAATGTTTTTTAAGTAGTGGAAGTGATTTATCATTGCAGATATTTTCAAGGATATCTCTAGGGAGCTGCCTTTCTATTTTCTTTGATGCTGGATTTGGTATGCTTTAGTATAGTGTGGCATATTTGACTGTTGAAAGCCTCCTGTATTCTTGGCTATCCAGTGTTTCATTATCCTAGCCTGCACTGGTGAAAACATGCTGGCCAATGTGGTCATGCCAGGCCACATTTTGGATGTTTGTGGGGTGATTGTTTATTCTGAACGCTTTTCAGGACAGCAGCAGTCAACTTTGTCAGCCAAAGATGACAATTAACCTCTCTCAATATATTACATACTTTTGAGCTTTCCGGGACAGAATTAATTGATAATTGTATCTTGTCTTCTTCAGTGGCTGCATTTCATTGCTTATGAAGAAGAGGGCGGAAGACATGTCAGTGTCCTGTGAAATATCAGTAGAAAACTCTGTGTTGTTGTTTATGGATGAATGACAAGAGAGGCTAGGCAGTCCTGTGGCTTACCAAGTACCTTACTTGGCATACAACTTAGTTTCTGTGTCTGAGAGGGATTCACTGGCAGGTTCTGAGCCTGAAGGCAACTGATCTCTGTTAAGAATGACAGGCTGCAGAGCAGCCTTACACAACTCTTACTCTCATTCATAGTTAGTTGCATTCTGGCCTGTGCCTGGAGCAGACAGTATGGCTGCTTAGCCTAAAATGAGAATGTTCGTTGTTTGTGCAATATGCAACTTTCAGAACTGAGTACAGAAACGTGTATTGAAAGCTCTCTTAGTTTAAAAGGAAAAGATGAGTTGAAAACTATTCAGTGCTCCGTTTCCAGCTTAAATGGCTATAAATGCAGTCTGTTTGTCCATCAGAATTAGAGAAAGCAAGATTTGGTGCTTGGCGGGACATATTTTCTGTAAACTTCATTGTCTCTTGCTAAGAAATACATATATTGGTAGTTCTCACAAACAGACTTTTGTCTGGGCTTAATATTACACATGTGAAAAACTATCTGAGAAAAATAAACTTTTTCCAAAACATTCTGAGCAGGCCTTGCACTGCAATAGACAGATGTTAGGTAACAGGAAGTCCACTGTTTTCTTAGTGCTGCATCTGTCTTGTATCTCAAAGTATTCAGTTACGTATAAATAACAGGAATTCCTACAAATGTCCTGATAAAAAAGTCCAAAAGTGTTTTAATTAAAACAATATGAGGAAGTTTATAGCAAGTCAGTTACAGAAAGCTTTGTGACTACCAAAAGAAAGTTTAAAATAAAGGCCCCTTTTCTTTCAAGGACTTATGCAGTCTTATTTAATGCTTCAACCCAGAAAGGCTCCCATGTGGATTAGTGTGTCTGAACACATTTTGCCTGTGCTGGACAGCACAGCTGGTATTAGCCCAAGAGCAACCTCTCCCATCAAAGGGTTTTTTATAAATGGGTGACCCTCATGGAGAAGGCTTCCTGCTGATTTCAAGGAAAACTTCTGGCACAGAATTTCAAAACAGTGTGTTTAAAATTCTGCTTCTTATGTGTATTAAATTATAATCTTCTGCTAAGTTACTTAGATTGTTCACCAGTTGAGAAGACAGGAAATTTTCTTTACATTCTGGATATTTTGAAGAAGATCCCTGTAAGACTGTGACAAAGCCAGGGTACTTAACATGTGAAGAAGTTTGAGTGTCCTGTTAGAACAGATCTTGCTTTAACTCCTAGTCACTTAAATTGTCAGATAAATTTTGGAGGAGTTTCTGTTCGTGGGGAAGTGAAAGAGGCCTAAGATTTCTCCACCCTCAACCATTCTGTGATTCTGTAGTTACAATCTATTTCTATGGCATATTATAGTTTCTTCTTCTTTTAAAATTTTCTCTATTTCTATGAACACTATCATAAAGTTGTGAAACTGCTTTCTTCCTTGCCCTTCCCAGACAAGTATCACAACCACACAGACCACTTACTAATTCTTACTCTCTAAAATCCACAGAACAGTTTGCAGAAGGGGAAAAGCAGAACTAGTGTAAGGAGGGAAATCCAAATCTACATGGCATTATTGGGAGCTACTAGAGTAAATCATGTCTGACCAACTTGGTTGTCTGCCTGATAAAACAATTGAATCTGTGGATGAGGTTAGGGCAGCAGATGTCATTTACTGCTATTTTAGCAAGGCTTTTGACACGGTGTCCCACATTATTCTTGTATCCAGCTCGGGACTTTATGTTTTGGGTGGGTAAAAATCTGGTTTGGTGGTCAGGCTAAAGGCCCATCAGTTAATGAGCTGATAAGAAGCAGGGTACTGCAGGGGTCTGTTCTGTGACCTGTCCTGTTCAGCATCTTGATCAGTGGTCTGGAGGAGGGGATGGAGGGCATTCTAACCAAGTTTGCAGATGCCACCAGATTGGGGGGCTACCTCTTGGTATGCTGGAGGGCAGAGCTGCCAGTCAGGGGAATCTGGACAGCTGGTAGGAGTGGATGGACAAGGATCTGATGAAATTCAGCAAGGACAAACCTTAAATCCTGCCCCTAAAAAGGCAGAGGTATACAGTGATGCAGGCTGGGGACAGAGGGGCTGAGGAGCAGCTTTGCAGAAACAACCTGTGGCCCCAGGGGGCAGTGAGCTGGGCAAGGGCCAATTGTGTGCCCTAGAACTGGAGGTGGCCAGCAGCACCCTATGAATGAATGTGTCCCAGAGAGTGAGGGAAGTGATTATTCTCTGCTCAGTACTTGTGAAACCACTTCCAGATACTGTGTCTGGAAAGATATCAGTAAAGTGGAGTGAGTTCAATGTAGGATCACCAAGACAGATGGGGGCTGGAGCACAGGGCCTGTAAGGAGAGACTGGGGAACTGGGTTTCTTCACCCTGTAGAAGGATGGCTTTGGTGGGACCTAACAGCAGCTGCCTGTACCTACAGAGAAGCTGTCAAGAATCATACAGAATCATAAAACGGTTTGGGTTGGAAGGGACCTTAAAGATCATCTAGTCCAACTCCCCTGCCATGGGCAGGGACACCTTCCTCTAGACCAGGTTGCTCAGAGCCCCGTCCAGCCTGGCCTGAACACTGCCAGGGAGGGGGCAGCCACAGCTTCTCTGGGCAACCTGTGCCAGTGTCTCATCACCCTCACAGGAAATAATTTCTTTCTTACATCTAATCTAAATCTACCCTCTTTTCAGTTTAAAACCATTATGCCTGGTCCTACCACCACACTCCCTGATAAAGAGTCCCTCTCCACCTTTCCTGTAGGCCCCTTTAAGTACTGGAAGGCTGCTATAAGATCTCCCCGGAGCATTCTCTTTTCTAGGCTGGACAATCCCAACACTCAGAGCCGGTCCTCATAAGGGAGGTGCTCCAGCTCCCTGGTTGCCATCCATTCCCTTTGTCCTTTAATTTACTGACAAGGAGGAGTTAACTTACCCTACAGGCATATGAATGCTGAAATAGTAATGAAAATTGATACCTGTGTCTCAGCCAGGAAGGGCTTGAAAAACCTTAGGGATTACTGCAGTACCTCTGGAGAGCATGGCCACATGCTTGCCAGATGGTTGGACTTCTTTTCATTAATACTATGAACTCTGCAATCAAACCTCGGGTTCTGTGTGGATCTACAGTACATATGTGTGCAATTTGTCATTGGAACAGGCTCCCCAGGGAAGTGGTCACGGCACCAAGCCTGTCAAGAGTTCACTGAACGTCTAGATGATGCTCTTAGTCATATGGTTTAGTTTTAGGTAGTCTTGCAAGGAGCAGGGAGTTGGATGCAATGATCCTTGTGGATCACTTCCAACTTGAGATATTCTGTGATTCTGTGATTCTAATTTCACCTCACAGGGACTCTGAGCACTATGCCATCTGGTTTTATTATGAGAAAGAAAAAATTCCGTTGTGTTATGTTGCTGCCAAAGCACATCTCTCCCTCATTGTATACTCCTAGAAATGCTTGCGTTTGCTAGTTGTCTTTAGCAAAGCAGCTTTTGTCTCTTGCTTTATCCTTACTTTTAGCACAGCCATATCTATATACTGTATATGTCAACAGCTGTTTCTAGTCATTCTATTAGAGCTTGTGTGAAGGGGCCAGTGAAGTTTACACAAGGCAGGGAGTCAGAGCACTCAGTCCTGAAGGTTATACTTCCTTTGGGAGTTGACTCTTGAAACATTTACAAAAGGGAGTGCGAAGTTATGCATTTTGGATTTGAATCTCAAACTGATGACTAAAGCAACATGAGAACAGCATTTGGTGTGGAACATCATGATAAGTACACCTGTTAGCATCCCACACACTGAAGAAAACAACCCCATAATTAGAGTTAGACAGACTGCATCTTGTGCAAAGCTTTCCAATACATTTGTAACCCAGAGAAACAGTTGAAAACAACATTAGTTACTGCAATACTTTTTGTCAGAAGTTTTCAAACTTTTAAGTTTGGGTTCCTGGAAATTTACAGTTCAGAGGCAGTGATGGCATTTTCATGAACTTGTATATTATACACAGGATGTGTGTGTGGCATTTATATTGAAAAGGAGTAATTTCCCATATATATAGCTTGCAACTGTAATGCATAAATAGATTTTCACCCTAGATTATATGATTGGGGGACCAGTAAGAGTTTTCATGCTTTTGTCACATCAGTTACATCACTTGTTTGAGTTTCTGGGAAGTATGGTCTTTGTTGTTGATGAAACTCATTGGGGTTTTGCTGTCCAAGTAGCATTTATTACTACTAAAACAACATCGTGAGGTTGCCAGAATGTTACAGTGTGGATGAAGCCACAGCTGTAAATTTCCTTAAAGGATTGCTCTTCTTTTGTTCATTTTGTTTGGTAGTATGGATCTCAGGTGTGGTATGAGTAGGACTACAGCACCATGGAAACTTGTGCTTTGTGTTTGTGTGCTCTAGAAGGTATTTATTTCCATCTTTTAACTACCAAAGTTCAGCAGTATCTTCTGGTACTCAGTATGTCCTTTTATTGAAATGTCAAAACATTACTTATAGGTAGTCTAGGTTAAGAGGCATTCATAATCATTGTAATTCATATAATTTAAGGGGGTTTCAGTTCCCTGGCTGTTGTTTACGCCTTGTTTCCATTTTATTCAAGTTCTTCAGATTTCCTTTTAACTTTTTCTGTGTACTTTCCATGTAGGAAGAGTGAGAGAGGAACCCCATGCTTTGGCTATTTTCTACCACCAAACACCACAATACCGTGGCAAAATTTGCTTTCCCCATCCCAAGATTGACAGAATTTGTATATATGGATAGAGTACCAGGTGGGATGTAAAGGTGCCACTTCCTATCTCTTTTTCCACAGTAATTCTTACTGTTCCTCTGATGGGTAGACTCACAGCATGCTATGAGTCCCCTGTAGTATGCTAGAGAGCCTCCTTACTTAATGTGCAGGCACTACAGGTGATTTGGCTGGCCTACAGAATCTTTCTGTGATTCCAGAGAGGAATAATGTAGGTATAGAAAATGCCTACATACAGTTACTGCTGGGTTGTGTTAGGAAATTAACCTAGTCATAGATCTATTTGGAAACTGGAGAATTAAATTCTTTAGCAGATGCTCCTGACTGGCTGATCACTCACTGCTGGGGTAGTCTGCTGAATTGTTTTACCTCTGCAATCATTCAGTGTCATATTTTTCTCACTATCTTTCTTCCCATGTGAAGATTGATTTCTTAGGGAAGACTAGGCATGAAGTGATCGTAAGGTATAGCTTCTCTGTGGGCCAGGCAGCACTGGTTGTCAGCCCTTGTGTACCAACTCTTGAGTCTTCCAGAATCAAGAGCTAATTCTACACCCCTTCTAGTTACCTGAATCTTGTTTAAATAGTTCTAAAGACAAGAAATTGTGGTCTAAAATCATATGAGTCTGTACATTCTGAGGAGGCCTACTGTGAGCTGATAGATCTGTAAGGTTGCTTCTCTTGTTCAAACAAGTCAGCTCCCTCTCAGGTACATCTAAAGGTCTCTTAGCTTCTTTTTGTCACAGCTCTGTACAACATGGTTTATTTTTGCTCCCATCATTTAGAAGTGCTTAAGGGGTCTGATTCATGCTCAGTTTTGCAATTCTAGTATCTTACTGACATTGTTACCAGTCTGTGATCTGTGTGCTCCTCATCCAGTTTAAATCTGACTTTGCTCCTTTGCAGAGATTGTCTTTATGGTGGGTATCACTTAGCCAGCATAATTAGAGAGTGAATTTAGGTTTTTCTAACTCACTGGAATGAAGTATTGATAGAATGTCCTGATGAGTTTACCATAATAATATTTAACTGTAGCTTAAACTAACAATCAGACCCTTCCTTTTCCATCCTTACAGCCACCATCAAATGCAGGATGAATCAAGCTATGCATGCCATGTTTTCAAAGCACTGTGTTATTTGCACCAGATAAGTCAATTTTTTTGTTTCAGTGGAAAGACTTGTGGAAAGCCTGACAATACATTTTTGAAAATGCTTCAAATGGATCATTCAGCACATTAAAAGTTTGCTACTAATGAATGAATGAGAGTCTTGGCAATGCTTTAGCATGCCTAAGAGTATTCCCGTACCTGAGATAAAGTGGGCAAGGAGTCTACTATGTTCCTCCTGTGCTTGTTGCTCATGCCCCAACTTAAGGACAGCTGTTTTACACGGTCCTTATTTAACCAGCTGTCTTTTGGATCTTTTAAACATCACTCTGTGACTTCAGAGACTGTTGGAAAGTCACCGTAAGTGAGTTGAATCCATATGGTCAGAGACTCAGAGCAGGAAAATAATTTTCTAACATTCAGTAACTGTTTATTCTAGAAGGTTTTCTTCCCCCATGTGGATCTGACAAACTGACCTTCCTCCTGTGAGCTTTGGAGTCCATCCCAGCTCCAGTTCATTTGTTCGTGATGACTGATATCTGGTCAAGCTAATCTGTTTGATGAGCCTTGAGTACAAGGTCAAATAAAGTCATATGAAGGACAGGCTTTTCCTCTTGGTACTACTGGTTAGAGGGGTCTGCAGAAGCTAGGCAGGAGGAACACATGCAATTTACAGTCTTGGCACAGACAAACATCTCAGCTAGCTTTAGGTACACTAAAGAATGGTTGTGCTTTATAGGGTGTGTCCACAGCATCCTGTTTTTCAATATGGATGTACACAATGAGGAGAAGTCAGAAGCAAGAGGATGAACACATCCATTTTTGCACTTTGAAATTACTTTTTCCCTCCCTTTAAAACAACAAACGTTCCAAATTATCTTTATTTACACAGACCTATCCACCTTGGCATCAATTTTTTTTCTCTTCATAAGAAGCAGTATTTCTGTCTGCAAGGTACTGGATTTGTGAGCATATTTCTTGGGAACAGGTCTTACAGTACAGATAACTAGTCTCTTGCTTTATAATGGATGTTTAATACTCAATAAAGCAAAATAGTTGACTTTGTCCTCTTGGCACTAGTTCAGTGAAATACTTAAGCACACTTAACTTTTTGGACTCATGAGAAGCCCCTGAGTTTTGAATGGAAATCCGAAAGCCTTTTGTAAAAGTTCCTTTTTTTAAAATGAGTATAGAATACAGAAAAAAGATTTTGTGCAACATACTAGTTTTTCCATAACTTCAATGTCTTATTTTTTCCCCCATTTTATTATGTACTATCCTCGTTACTTGTTGGCACTAAGCTCTTGTATAAAATACTTGTTCTGTAAAGGAGAAGTTGAAGTTGTGCTGTGACTGAGTCAGCATCCCCTAGCACAAACCTTCTAGGTTGCTTCTCTTTGTAACTCTCAGCATGGGTGGCATGCAGGAGCAGGGATGAAAGACAGAAGACATGGAAGTGAAAGAAATAGAAGGAGCACAACTCAGAAGACTGGGTTGTGTGTCCATAGACGGTACTGTAGTTTGAAATCGTATAAAGCCTGTGAACGTTCTGAACGCTGCTTCAGCTAAGGAAAATACAGGCCAGTAATTCATCAAAGCCTGAAACATGCCTACTTCACACAGTGCAGTGTTTTTCATAGAAGCCTGGATAAACCCATATATCTACATGGTACAGTACACAGCAGTGCAGAGATATTGTTTGGAGTCCCACTGCCTGTGTGTTTGTGCTAGCAAAGCACCAAACCCGGCCTCAGAAGGAAACCAACCAACAGGGCACAGTGCCACACTGATAGGACCGGACTGCTTCCTGCTTAACAGATAGCTTCTTCCCTGTGAGGTTATCGATCCCTGAACCATGCTTAGCTGCACAGTACGGTGTATGTTTTACTGTCATTTGCACCTCAGAGCTGCCAAAGTTGGTGAGTGTCCAGCAGGACTTAAATCGCTCTAGTCCTCCCACAAAAATTTGGGCTACAGATTTTGTGGAGCTGCACCCGAGAATTGCTTCAGACTTGCTCCATGTCTCCTTTCTTGTTTCATTCCGTCATGTCTGTTTTCCCTCACACACAGCAGAAAAGGACACTATTATAAATACTCTATAGAATAAAATCTTGCTCTTAGTAAACTCCATCCAGATACATGCATTCATGATGACAGTCTGCATTAAACACAGCAGATCCATTCTGACTTGTATCATTCAATGGGAGAGAAAGAAAAGAGAAGTGTTGGCCATGTGAGGAGTTCAAAAGAGTAAAATTACTAGTAGTTTGACAACAGTTTTACACTCAGCTCATTCCTAGTAAAAGGTAACAGAATCATTTCTAGCAGTTAGATGTAAATTGACATTAAGACCTGGTTCCACTGCCTGTAATAAGAGCACACTTACTTCTGAAATTAAAGGTTTCTCATTAAGATTTTCTTTTAAAAAACAACAGGAGGGAATTTTTTTTTCTCTTGAGCTGCTACGTATTTATTAGAGGTAAATTCTAATATTAAAAACAATTTTCAAGAAAATGCTTCTTAGCTCTACTCATAGCAAACACCACTGAGTCAGTATTTACTTAATTTTACTATTATTATGCAAAAGACTAGAGTCTAGCAGCTGAGTCCATTTCTGATTCTTTTCTGAACATCTGCTTCATGCTAAAGTCTGTCAAACTGCTGAGATGTTTTTAAAAGCCAACAGGGGATTTCATTTTTTTTTCCTGGAGACTGCAAAGAATTATGTGTTTTGTAGTCTGAGCTACAGTGCTTTATGTTGACAGCACTGTCCATACCATGATAGTCTGGTTGAGCAGAAACAGATGTTGTAGGCTCATTGGCCAGTTTCCTGTCTGAAGGAGAGGCTTCTAATAAAGTCCACTTTTTCATGGTGGAATTTCTTTAATGCTATATTTCCTTGAGAAGTTCTTAGTTTCCATTCATACAAACTTTAATTAAATTGAGTTAAGCACTTGGCTCTTTAGAGAACTTTTTTCTCCCATGGAATCTCATTGATAGGACTCTGTGTTATCATCAGACTTCAGAGAGGAATTTATAAGCCAAAGCTGTACTCAAGCCTTAAAAACCTACGCCTGTGTATGCGGTCTTTCCAGTACAACTTCTTAAAACTGATTTAAATTCTCAGAAAAAGATTCTTTAATGCCTTATAGTGCCCATAAATTGGGTATGGTAGCAATCTCACTGTGATAATACGTAAGTAACATGCATAATATTGATAGTTTTAACATTGGCAGTAATTTCATATCTTGATCACTGTGACAATTGCCTACTTGCAGCACCTGTAAATATGGGGTGAAAAATTCCAGCTTTGCATGCCATCTGCTTTGTCTGTTTGTTAAAGGTGTATTTACTGTTCCTGTTCACCCGTGATTTCTACATCAGTGGCAGTTCACTCCACAGCAAATTAGGATGACTAGGGTAAAGTACAGATTCCTTGCACCTCCTGCCCATAGTGGACAGGATTATCACATTAGTTTTAAAGGCGAAGGCAGACTTGGCGACAAGCGGTGCTGGCTATTTTTACTTTGACCACTTACTCTGAAGAGCGGGGAAGAAGCAGAGACATTCTGCAGCCGTTTGTCAGAGATCTGAGGCAGAGCTGTGCTGCAGCTGTTGGTTTTCTTACAAATGTGTTTCAGTTCCCCAGTGCTCCCCTGTCTCTGTAGCTGGCTATGAAGTTGGGCACGTGAATTTGGTTTTACCCCCAGGATTGAATCAGAAAGTTGCCTGTTGGTATTGGGACACAAATTAGTTTACCATTATTTTGTAAAGTGTCTCAAGTACTTTAGAAGTGCTGTCTTCTTGGTATGCTGCATACAGTGCTTGTAACATTTGACTGTGATAGTGCAGAGTCTGTGTGCAAGAAAACTTGATGGAATGAAACGTTGAGCTGTGTGTTCACACCATGACCTATAGGTGGCAACAAGGAATGTGAATAACTGCAGGGCCTCACTGTGTGTAAGTGCCTGGGTTCCCTGATGAGTGTTTTAACTATTCTTGTGATGGTGCAAGCCTTTTCAAGTCTGGTCCTACAGGAGACGTAAGTCCAATGAACTTGAACGGCCCAAAGGGAGATACTAAGTTTTAAATTTGTTTAGTTTAGAAATTTAAAGCCAAGGGGCTGACCTTCCACACAATAGTTCACATCCTTGGAGTACAGTGGTGATTGTGCTGAACGTAAATGTGTTCCATATAGCTTAAGTAAGTTCTAGTATGTACGTTGCTGTGTGTTACAAGGCACGAGCAAGGTAGGTTGTGTTTGTAGGACTTTGCCCTTCTGCTGGGATAATTTTTAGTTTTTCTGTTGAAAAATTTCAAACACATGGAAAGGCCAATGTGAGACTGAGGGTCAGGAGAGAATATTGGAAAAGTTAGTTGGCACCACAGTTACATTGCATGAGTGCCAGGAGGCTCCGTTGATAGAAAGGGAGCTCAAATTGTTCTGAATAGAATTTAACAAGGAGATTATTTTTGCAGTTATTAGCAACTATAACCATCCTCAGAACTATTGTCAGCCAAAAAAATCCACCTGAAGTTACCAGCTTTCGAGACAGAAACTGCTCCTGAACACTGGTACCTTTAGTCCACTTGCAGAAGTGTTTTAGAATTAAAACTTTGTAGGGATGAGGAATTAGCAAAACAAAAAAAAACCCGTATGTTTTTACATCCTTTGTAACTAAAGTGGCTTCAGATGCTTTTTGTTTATTGATTTCTGTTAGTATGATCTTTCTTTGTGAGTTGCAGCACACGAGAAAGCTGAAAGAAACGAAACTTGATGTCCGCTGTTTTTTTTTCTGCCTTGTGCTCCTGACAACCTCTTTGCCAGCCATGGCTGTTTACATCTTATCTTAGTGATATGTCCTGGCTATGTGTGTTGTGTGTGAGGTTTTAGCATTCCACTGCTTTTTGCTTAATAAATTAAAGACTGGAAGGGAGTAACACTGTAATACTTGACCATATAAGGGGGGTGTCTGTTGTTTTAGTTCTGCTCCTTGCACAAAATGCAGTTGAAGCCTTTTAAGGGAAGGTGGTGCAGACAGAGTGAAAACAACCAGAAGCAGAACATTCATTTCACGTTATAGTTGGTGCCAGTGCTGGGTGCTGTTATTGCTACTGCTGTGAATTTCTCACAGGCTGTTGGAGTTGCATAGCTGAAAAGGAGAGACTTACAGATGAGACTGAAGAAAAAGGTTATAAATAGTTTTATAACATAAAACATAACATAAAATAGTTTAAGTTATAAAAGTTATAGGAGCTCACGGCTCCTATATCTTGAGAAATAATTAGAATGAAGAGGGAGCTGACAAAGGTGAGCTGAATTAGACTTCCAGAGTTGAGAAATTAAGTAGCAAAGAGCTCTTCAGCATCAACAAGAAGGGACCTCAGAAAGAACAAGTGGAAACATCATGCAGTGAGAATGGGATAGGGACTCAGTGACTAAAAAGGCAATGAACATCGTGTCTAAATTTTCAATAAAGTTTTAAGAAAAATTTTCTTTACAAAAGAAATTTGGATGTTGGAAAGGGAATGAGGTAACTAATGAGAATGCTTGGATGTAAAAGAAACTGTGGCAGCATGGTAGGGGTTCAATTCTGGATGTCATCTTATTACTCCAGAGGAGTGAATCCATGAAATTTTAGGTCTGGTTTCAAGTATACTTAAGTAAGTCCATCAAGGCAAAGACTGTACTATATGGTTAGAGAATAGCAAAACCAGGGTCTCTAATAAAGGGATGGAAAAATTGATGTAGGCAATCATTAGGTCAGTTGTTTTGATCTGAGAAGTGTCCAGAGTGTTAGAAAAATTTTGAAGCATCTCAGGCAGTAAAATATCAAATGAAACACCTTTGTATGCCAAGGCTAGGCTGTTTGAAGACTCTTTATTTTCAGCTAGAAAAAGTATTTTCTTGGTAAATCAGATGCAGATCCTTACTTGAAAGATTTTTCATTCTGTGAAGAAAGACTACAAAAGTGGGAAGAAAAATTGATTTTCTTAGTTTCAGTCAAGCCGTAGTCTTGTCTTTAAAATAAAATACGCTTCAGGCCTTAAGTCAGCTAGAGATTAGATAACACAGTCTACTTCAGTGGCTAAGTAGAGATTTAGAAGACCCAGTATGAAATGTTTTTCTTCTATAGCCAGTAACTCTGAAAGAAACAATTACAGAGGTTTGATCTCTTGTGAAATGCTGCTACCACACACTATCCTTCAGTGGCCCACATGTCTGTCCCTCAGATTCCTTCAATTCCTGTTTGTTAGGGCCCAAGAGTCTTCTGCAGAATCAGGCTCTTTGCTCTCTAAATTACATCACCTTGCCTACCTTGGTGCTGGCTCCACAGAGAGGAGTAGCATTGAAAAAAAATGTGTCCATGAAACACCAGTCTGTGTTTTGAAGCCTGCTCACCCAGGTGTCCATGAGCATCTTTCACACATGCAGCTGATACCTACAGGTGGTAAAAGACAAGAAAGATAAGGACATGCAACGGCCACTTCTTTAGTGATTCTTTCATTAATATCTCTTTGTACCTCCAAGTTAAAACTTCAGAATGGATGTGATGCTGCAGTTTACCATAGCCATCATTTCACCTACAATGCGAAAGTTCATGAGGTCTGTCAAAGAAAGCCCTTCCGACCTTTTTCTTTGTGGTGAACAGGGGTCACGACTTCGTCAGGATAGATTTGTTTTATTGGCCGATCTATTCTCAAAAATTATAAAAGTTTTGCTGGGCACAAGAAAGTCAGCTTGCTGCAGACCATTTGTTGTATCTGAATGATGTGTATTCATCAGGACTTTTTGTGGCACTGTAGAGAATAGGTTGGAGCAAACTTCCCTCTGACTCTCGTTAATGTAGGTCAGGGTAATTCTGCTGAAGTCAGTGGTGTTTTGCTAGTCCAAAACCGCAGTGACTGGGAGATACCTTCCAGGACCACTTTACTTTATTAGCTCGTCTGTGAAGAATAGTCTGTTTTCTCCACTGGGTGGAGAACTGAAAGTATCACAAGGATATTCCTTTAAGCATTTTAAGTAAAAGATCTTTTTTTTTTTTTTTTTTTTTCAAATAAAAGCTTTCTTTTTTACACAGTTTAAGTAGGATGATATTTTTACTATCATTCCATGGAAAACCATTGAGGCTATCAAGAGTCCTGTACCCTCTGTTTCCCTAGCTGGGTTACACGCTTATGGCTATAATGTGTAAGGAAGAGATCTGGGATATTCAGATGTGCATCTGTACAATGAGTAGTCCAGTTGCCTGGTGCATAACAGGTAAGTTTTCCACATCAATCTGTTAAGGCTTTCAGGAGCAATTTTAGAATTAATTAAAATCTTTTTTTTGACAATAAATTTTCAAAAATTCTGATCTTCATTATGGAGATTATTATTATGTTAATTATTACCTTTATTATGAACTGGACAGCTCATTCTTTGGTAAGACATTGTAGAATGCAAGAATTGTCTTAAAATTTCTGTGTTGGTACTAAACTTGCCAGTGATTCTGTTTTCTGGTGATGAAATAACTCAAACTGTTTCTCATGGTTGCATTGTGTGTGTTCTCCTTATGTTTTAATAAAAAGTGGGCAGTCAGTATAGGTAGTTTGAGACTAACTCTTCAAAATAAAAATGAGAGTGGATTTGTACAGTAGGAGGTTAAATTTAACTATATAACCTTACAATAATGTGTATTTTTATTTTAACTCACTTTATTATCTCCCCATTTAAAACCAGCTGCTTCTCCTTTTAAAATTTGCAAAATAATAATTAAATAATGTCTGTAATTGCAAAAACTGCAGTTCGCTCTGATTATTTTTGTTCTCCTTAATTAGTATTTGAGCATACTGGGAACATAAATACCCTTAGCTCTGATAGGGGCAGAATAACTAAGGTGATTGTCGTCAGTTTAGTTTCAAGTGTAAATACCCTGTTTCCCAGTCTGCTGAGATCTAATTAGTGCTACACACAGACAGAAGAAATTTATTGTGTAATCTCATTGATGTAATGAGCACATATACTGAAAGAAGGCAAGCAGTAATACTGTTTGAAGTCAATCCCGTTAAATATCTGAGGTGACAAGAACCAGAATGTCCATGTTCTTTTGTATTCCTTCTACATAGTTCGTACTCATGGAACACATAAACACAGCTATATCAACTGTGTGGTTAGGCATAAATAGAATGCCTTTACTTCAAACAGACTAGGAGAATGAATTTATTCATATGGCATATTTTCTTCTAGTTTTTCTTTTGAACTGCTCTGGAAGTATATTCTATTCGCAAAGCTGGGCCTTTTGACAGCTAACATCTTCACCCAGTGACCTCAGAGACTGCAGTATTGCCCTTACAGGAGCACTACTGCATCAGTATCTTGATGATGTTGCGCTATACATATATATATAAGGACATATAAAATTTACTCTTATGAGTGAGACCTCTGCAAGATACAAGCTTTTTGTAGCATCAGCTCCAAAACTCACTTTCTGAGAGAAGCAGTATCTTGTCTGACTAAGAGATCTCATATAGAAAACAAAATCTTTATGGTAACTACTTGGCTTTCCATTTCTGACTACCCAAATTTAGGGACTGCAGTGTAAATGTACAGAAAAAAGATAAACTTAAAAAGCTTTCTCTGTATATACTTGTTCAAACTGCCCTGTGAAGGTACATTCCTAAAAACATCATAGATTGTAATTAATGGATCTGTGATCTGTTATAGATTAAACAAAAACCTTTATTGTGACTTGCCAGCAATTGTTTTTGCAGAATTACAAGTTCCAGAAACCCTCATCCTAAGCATTTATTTGCCTAGCTGAATAAAATATTACCTTAGTATCTTTCAAGCTTGTCATGAGGTCATATGCTGCATTAGGTAGTGCTGGAAATCTTCAGTTGTACATAGGAACTCACTTCCAAGTTTTGGTCCACAAGGGATGCTACTCTTTTGTCTCATCTGGCACTTTTTTTTTTTTATAAGCATCTCTCTACTTGGTATAGCAGTGACTGAAAGCTCTGATTTTGTAATTTTGTCTAGAAAGCAGATTCGTCAATGTAAAGTGAAAAAAAAAGTGGTAAATAAAGATACTTTTTTTTTTTTTTCCCAACTTTCTCTGCACTGAAGTCATACTAGTTGTATTTCTTGTTTAGAAAGATGTAGATGTAGGAGCATTAAAAATCCCTCCCCCTTCCTGCATTTAATATCTGTTTTTGTTGGCTTTGAAGATCTAGTAATTTCCCAGTTACAGAACATTAGTCTCCTTCCTCTGAGGCTATTTTCCAGTAGTTTGCATTGTTACTTGTTTGATCTGATGCAGTGCATTATTTCTGAGTCTACAGCTTTGAAAATTTTTTGCATCTTCCTGTGGGAACCACGCTTGTGTTTCTTGGAGTGATCATTCACCTTAAGTGTCTGTAGTTTGCATAAGGACACATTCTGCATTCATTGAGACTTCCAGTGATGATTCTTTAATTCAGTAAAATGACAGTTAAAAAAGAGTATGGTTAATTTTCAGTGTCCTTCTACTTATTTATTTTGTTGAAGTCTTCAGAGACAAGAACAAAAAAATATTGCAAGGCACGATCTGTAATATTTCACT
The DNA here is from genome assembly GCF_965140245.1 of Athene noctua. NCBI lineage: Eukaryota > Metazoa > Chordata > Aves > Strigiformes > Strigidae > Athene > Athene noctua. The sequence continues at coordinate 71,885,924 of NC_134077.1, forward strand.
ATATACTTTGTATGTATATGTTTATATTTTGTTTGTTTGAAAAGCTTTGTTTAAAGAAAGCTGAATGCCAACACAATCAACAACTGTATTTTCAGTGCTAACCTAATGCACAGAAACCTTTGAAAACCATTACAGCTTCTGGAAGCGTTTGGTGCTGATCAAGATGGGTCTGTCCAAGACTGTTTATCGCCACACTGGAGAAATACAGAGAAGTGAAAGAGAAGGGTTTTCCTTCTGCAAAACCAGTACCAGGATATGGGAACATTTCTGCAAGCAGAGATAGTAGTTCTGTTGTATTGTTAGGCTACCTCGAGAGAATTGGTTTTGCTCTTCAACATGTTAGCCATTGTTTTCTAGTTGATTGTTTTCTAGTTTCTGGCCTGTTCCCAGCCTGCAGCTACTGTCACACAGAGATTAAATCCTTTTATGTTCTTAATTTGTTTGCAGAGCCACCCAAAACCATGTTCAGCTCTACACTGTATAACCTCCCTTATGCAGCAGCATTTCTAAGGGCCAATAATATAGGTAGTGATGTATAAACATGAGTAAGTATACACTTACTCTGCCTCTAAACTAGAGACACAAAAACTGAGTTTAGGATTAAACATTTTGATAATATTTTTTTCTCCATGTACCTCTTTAGCTCTTTTGAAATAAGCATCAGCAATTTTTACTCTATCTTATTCAAAAAAGGTAATGTTTAGGTAATATAAGTACAAAAATGAACACCTAGGCTGAATAGGAGGAGACTTAGATAGCAATGGATGTTTACTGCATAAAAATAAAAGTGGATTTGGAGACAATACCAGTGCTTATGAACAATTTAAAGATTTCAAAGAGGTTACTTAAGGGCTGAACTGTTATTTAGGTACATTTATGTACCAGCTTTTGAAAGGGTCAGTATTTGCATATTTGACAGTTTATCCCATCTACCTTACATGTCTACTTTATGTCTACTTACATGTCTATGTCTACTTGCATGTCTACTTTGAGATGGACTGTCTGACAACAGGTGTGTCTGTTGATCCGAGAGGGGACTGCGTTTGCCTTGACATGTAACTTCTAGGTGGATTGTATTAAGCGTGTTGAATCCTGCTTTGACTGAACTGCTTTGCCTGGGCTTGACTGCAGTTAAAATTATGTAAATTGTCTCATGTCAAGTATTCTTCTGTGGGAGTGGAATTCAGGAAATGTTTGTTGGGTGTGATTGCTGCAGCAGTCCTAGGAAGATTGTAAGGTCCTTTTCAGTCAGATTGACTATATGTCAAGTGTTGTTTTTCATATTAAAAAAGAGTTGGCTCTGAAAATCCTAGGCACACAATGAAAACAAGCAATACAATTAGAAACCAGAAGAATGGTGATATTAATTCTGCATAAGTCCCAGGTTGGGTTCCTTAGAGGATATGTGTTTTTTTCTTCTTTCTTGTTTTTCAGTCCAGGAAAGGTTGTTTTTCATTAGAGTTCATAACAGTAATAGCTAGTTACCAGTTAACAACCTGGAGAAGGGAAAGCACATCCAGCTTATATTGTGGTTTATTTTGGTTCTTGAAAATACTGGCAGGTCAGCCAGCTAGTGGGAGTATTTCATATAGGTGTGTCAGAGGAGATAGGGAAAGTAAGTTCAGACTCAGGTTGAGACTGAAAAAGGTTTTTTAGAAGAGATGGAAACAGCATGGAAACATTCCTGTATTGTCTTGGCTTTGAACATGCAAACAGAAGTATCATTCAAGCATATTGGTGTTGGCCACCTGTGTTTTGTAAAGGAAGGTGCTTCAACATGATGCCTTAACTTTCATTAAAATATTAGTGTAACAAAACTCTGTGTCTCTAGTTATAACTCTTTCTTGCGCAATAACAAGAGAAAAATACAGGTAAAGCCTATTGAGCCGAGGTCCTACATTTTCCAAAATACTACACTTAGTGTTTAAACATACCTGGGTTCTGACTGAAGTCAGTTCTAAGACAAGGATCAGTTTCGAATGGTGCTGTTTAACTGTTCTGTTGGGTTTTTTTCACTTATAGCCCAGCTGTCAGATGTGTAGCAAGACCTAGAATATTTCTCAACTGATCTCAGGCCATATGTAAAAGAAGTGGTGTCTTGTTCATGTGATGTGTTGTTGTGTCTTTTCCAGAGTGGCAAAAGCAATGAAGGTGCCTGTGTATGAGACACCAGCAGGATGGAGGTATTTTTCCAATCTCATGGACTCTGGACGTTGCTCGCTTTGTGGAGAGGAAAGCTTTGGCACTGGTAGGTAATACATAATCAAAAATTTCCACAGACTTTGAATGACAACTCTTTATTTTCCTGGGTGCCTCAAGTCAAAGGAATCAGCAAATTAACATTGTCTTGTGCTGGAACAGAGAAGTCAGTTGTTCCCATCTTGAGGGTCTTCTTGCAACTCTGGTGCCCGGTATGTTGAGGTATGAAAAATGTGGAAGATGGACATTCAGAAGCCATAGGCAATCTTCTCACTGCCCAGACAGCTTTTGGAGGTGCCTGGCACGCTCTTTTGACTTCAACATAATGCAGAAAGGTCTCACTGGTTCCACTGTAACAGTATTTTCAGACTGGAACAGCATTTGGAGGGGTTTTGCCTGTATTGTGATGCAGTGTACAAAGTAGGAGATAATGGTGTGTCTAACCAGACCTGTTGCAGGTATCCCTTTTTGGAACATCACAATTACCACAACTTAGGTAGAATCACCATTAGAAGAAATTCAGTTATATGTTGGCATCTATGTTTTTACTAAGTATTTCTCCCTTACCTGACCCGAGAACCAGTCAAACTATAGAATGCAGAATGAAATACAAGTTTGAGCCCTCATGAATTCAGTACTGACAGGAAGCATTAGAGCAAACAATTAAAATATGTAGTCTGAAAATCTGTACAAATGTGGGTTTGATTTATGAGAAAAACTGAACAAATTTCACAGTGTTTTTTTTTTTAATTTCCTGGATTCTGGCACAAAAATTCTTTCTTCTTTTTATTTATTAGTAGGGTTATGTTAGAAGTGTTTTTGATGAGCACATATCAGAATAACCATTTGCCTGGCTAATAATTTATTCTTATTTTGATGTGAGTTCCATGGAGTTCTTTATTTTGGTGTATAATACATTGCCTACAGCTTTTCATAGAAAAGAATTTATCATGAAGTAAAACTTGGTTACAAATTTAATTTTGCTTTGATTAAGTCCAGTATGAAGTTTGTTGGCTAAGGTCAATTAGAGCAGAATGCTACTTTTTTAAAAATGAGGCCATAGACATGCCACTTTATATTTTAGCCTGTCATTAACTGTCTGTAAGTATCTGAATGGACTGTGATAGAAGAACTAAAAATGTGTTCAATTTCTTTGGGCGTCTATCTGTAAAAAATAAGAGAATTTAAATTAATAACGAATGTTTATTTTCCTTCTGTTGTTAATGGGAACCAATGTCTCATGATTAGCAACCTGGACACGTTGGCTTAACTGATGTGACTGTTACAGATTTGTATGGCCTTGAATGCATCTTTTGAATAGATGTTTTCAAAGGGTGTTCTGTAAGGTCATTGCATGAATTCTAACTTGGAGAGAGGGGCAGGAGGATCTAGTACCTTTCAGAATGTACCACCATTTGTTGTGATGTGTTTTTCATCTGACCCTGAGAGGTTTGAACTGGGGAGTTTTCGACTCTCACTGTTTTTTGATGCTTTTTTCACCAGCCAGTTCTGTATCCCTTCCCTCTAAATATTGATTCCTCCTGCTCATCCAAAACCAGATATTTCCAGGAAACTCAGGTGGGTCTTGAGACATCTGTATGACCTCATTAACACCCAAATTATTGGAAAAAGTTCCTGCCTTCATCATTATGTTGAAGAAAGACAAGTGTGGGTTTTGACTGGAAGGAGCTTGTAGGAGTTTGATGGTGAGTTCTCATAGGCTGAAGTATGTCTAGGTACCTTAGTCCACGGAGTGCAGCAGCTCCTGCGTGTGAATCAGGCAGGGGTGGCCTCTGTGTGCCATATGCCATGACAAACCACTGCCTCTGGCCTGTTTCTTCTTTGGGAAATAAGGCTCCTAGATCATCTTCATCTGGTGATGTTGTGTACAACTGCAGATGCTTTCTGTCTCAGGGAGAAGGGAAGAATCTTTGGTCACTTAGAAGAAGCCTTGTCTCATTTGAGGAGATTTGTTGATTGAGATTGGTCGTTGAAGTTGGGAAAGAGGGACAGGTGTCTCACAGAGGTCAAGGAAGGGCCTCTGGAGTTTGTCTGTTCTTCTAGGTAGGCAAGATAATTCCTCTAACTTCTCTCTGTTCTTACTCTTCATTTTTTTCCTTCGCTTGTGTTGTTCTATAGGGCCCTAACCAATTGCATTTTGTACTGTAGCCTCTGTTCTGATTTTGCAGCTCATGTCTCCTGACCTCAGACCAGTCGCTGCATTCCTAGTACCCTCTGTGTTCCTGTCTTAATCTGGTTCTCCTATCCTATCATTAATTCTTGAGACTCCTGATAAATTCTGTCCCTTGTGAATTCTAGGAGTGCTTGAGCAACATTTTGCTGGACATTGTGGACAGCTGCTCTACAGCAATACTTAATCTGTGCATCCCAGCACGCTCTGGTCAGATGAACTTTATTGTACTTGCAGCCCTTCAGTGCAGAAAGCCTCCTGACCTCCCATTTTATCCAATGCCATCTAAAGGCTAATCTGAACCCTCAAGATTCAATCCCATGGGCATCCAGACAACTTGAGCCCTGGGTTTAAATTCCTTAGCATGTGTGTAGTTGCTGTGTAAATGAATTGTGACAGTGCCTATCGGGCAATTATGCAATGACTATGATGCCTAAAGTTTGTTTTTCTCCCTGCCTCAGTTTCCTTATCATCTTTCAATTCAATGCAGCTGTCTGAAAATATTTTATATGCCAGGAGGTTTATTTGTAAAACGCAGTCTGGCCTGTAGATGACCAATACTTCAGTGATGTGAGTTGTTTTTAGCAATAAATATTTATCTTATTGCAAGTCTTTTAGTAATGTCCTAAACTGTGTGACCCTCACAAGTTTCTGCCAGTATTGGTCATTTGAATCAATTTTACAGCTTTCCCCATGATCATATCTATTTAGGGAACTGAAACTTGGCACTTCTTTAGCTTTCAGGTTGGAATATTGAAAGAAATGTGCCACACAGCTGATCAGAGTAGGAAACTTGGTGTTCTGTGCAAGAGAAAGGAGGTTTACAGATCCACATTCTGTGGTCAAACTAAATGAACAGCACTGGAGACCGATTGCTTGTGTACCCAGGTGATCCAGTCCAGCTGGATTTTCTAAATAATGCCGAGCCCTGTTTTTATAACATAAGGGATTTTGCTCTGGCAAGTAAATAAAAGCAAATTTTCTGCTATAAAAGGACAAAAGATTTTGAAAACATCCCATAGGGCTGTGTTTCCCAGGCTTGTTTTCTGGCAGCTGATCTTGGAGCTCAACCAGTGCTTTAAAAACTTCTTCCATTTTTGTAGCAGTGTGGGGAGCTTGTCCGATGAGGTTAGTATCTTTCTGGTTATATGACTAATGCCCAGGACACGGTTCAGAGAAGGGCGTCAGCGGCAGCAATTAGTTTCTAAATTTCATCAGCAAACTATTAATCAGGATTAGGAGTGCTATGTGGCTGATTTATCCTTCTGCAGTTTAAGCCACTTCAGTAAAATTCATTTGTATGCTTCATCTCTAAATTTCCAGATGCTATTAACAACATCTGCCTTCTCCTGCAAGATTATGTAAGACGACAAACTAGTGGAGAATATAAAAATATGCTGCTGCTGAAATGAATGAAAGCACTAAAAGAGCTCTGTGGTGGTATCTGTTACAGTAACACAAATCTAAAATAATCTCATTAACTTGGATAAATAAACAGATCAGAATACCCCTAAATCTTCATTTGCCTAAAATATTGTCAAGATTCAGATTGCTGGATTTTAAGCTTGTAAGACTCAAAGTGTGTGAAAACAAAGTGATTTACCATCTGCTTGTATACTCACTTGAGTCACATTTTTGTTTTAAAATAACATTTACAAAACACAGAGATAACTAATTTGGGGGAAAGCAATTACGTTTTCTTCAAGCATATGACCCTCAGGACTCACTGTCTCTATCGGAATTGGAAATGTCAGATACAGAATAAGTTAGACATGTAGAAGACAGTCTGCATGTCCAACAGCTTTACAATATCAGAAAAATCGTAATATGAACGTTTTGCATGATCTTACTTTGCTTCTCAGACTACTGTCTCTCAAGGATTTACTTCAGTTTAAGCCTGTTTAAGCTGAGTACTTTCTTATGAATGGGAACATACTTTGAGAGTTTTTCCCAGATTGTTTACTCTGAGTTCAGCCACAGCAATTGACTGTTGCAGTAGTAAAAAATAACTTTTTGCTACTGCTATGGAGAAATATGTGACAAATAAACTAAAAAATAAGTTGTCAGAGTAGTTGCAGTTATTATAATTTCCCTTACCAATGACAAATTAAATATAATATGATAATCAGAAAAATATTTGTTGTCTCCTCTGTACTATTGTCTCTTTCTGCTTCAGATCCTTCAACAATCTGGAATTCGTTAATGTCTTGGATATTTCAATTAAAAGTATCACTGAGAATTATCCTGGGATTGCTGATAGCTCTCAGCAAGCCAGGAGGACTATTATTATTGCAATCTCAGATATACATAGTTGCGAGGCACCTTTAACTTGATCACTTTGCGTAGGACAGCTCTGCCTCTTGCAGATTCACAGCAGCAAAGCAGCATGGTGTTAGCTGAACTGGGGCAGCAGGACCAGCTCCCTCCCTAGTGTTTCTACCATGTCAGCTGGGCAATAGGAGTAAGTGAGCGAGAGGGGGCAAAGACACCTACAGACACCAAAGACACCTATGGTACAGTAGATGAAACCCAGAGTTGACCAAGTTGCAGTAATGATTTTAATTTGCTAAAAGAAACAAGGGCAATATATAGAACAACATATGTGCATATAGTAACCCAGTTGATGGATATGCTGGTGAAATAAAAAAGGTGGAATAAACAAATACTGAGAAATCCCTCTTGTAATTTTTCCTTGGATTAAGAATAATGAACTGAGATGCTTCTTGGGTGCACAGGATTACTTACCTTGTACTCATATCAGGCTAACATTTTTAATTGGTGACTTCTGATTCTGGAACAGTTGGGTTGTTTCCAGCTTCTCCATCCTGACTTTTGCGTCTGGCTTACTTTCTTCCAATGTTTTCTCCTTCCAGGGAAGCAACAATCTATTTGTCCTCCTGAAGGACACTCAAGGACACAGCATATGCTAAAGCTGTTAAATGGATTAGAAGAACTATACATGTATACACTCATCCCTCTTCATAGATATTTAGCAGCTTAAGCCATGCCAGAACAAGTCTCAGAGCACAACAGAGAGCTTTCCAAAAATTCTTCTATCTGTGTTTCACTGTACCATTTTGGTTCAATGACTAAGAACCTTCTCATGAAACAGTCTTTTGTTAGAAAATACTGGTGTTACTGAAACTTTTTTCGTATAGATACATTCCAGTTTTAACAGGTAGAGTTTAGCTTCATAGAAATATTTCTGGTTAAGATACATTGCATGTCTATTTCAGAGCAGCCTCTTCCTCTAAGTTGGCATTTTGGCTTTGCATATGGGAATTCCAAGGTCAAGTCTGTGCTGTTTTGAATTCAGATAATAGACTTGAACTTGTGCCTCCCATATCTGAGAGTATTCCAGAATTGTTCATAGTCTGCATTGTTGGATAGATTTCTGTCTTCATAAATATAAACTTAGGAAGGGATTTAGATCTGAGCATCTATCCTGGTTCAGCTAGGATAGCGTTAAGTTTCCCCAGCAGGGAGAAGGGATCTCCAGCCAGGTTATTCATACCATGCTGACGTCAGGTCTGGTGGCAAGTGCAGGAAGCTTTCCTTTGTGGCTTTGGTCGTGGGAAGCACGCGTGGCAGGCTGGCTGTGTCCATTGCGGTATTTCTCTGTATATCTTTTGTCTTGTTTACTGTTATTACTGTTCATTGTTGTTATTATCACTATTGTTGTTGTTCAGATTGTTTATTACACTGTTGTATTAAATTTCTTCTTATTTTAACCCAGGGTTTGTGCCCTACTTGGTCCAAGGGTGGGGGAGGGACAATGGCAATGTGGTCTCCGGTCCAGACAGGGCCTAAACCAGCACAGCATCCAAACATTTTTATCACTGAGAGGTATGGAGAAATATAGAAAGGGGAAAAAGTGCTCTTCTCTGGTTTGTGGGTTTTTTTTTCCAGAAACACTTTTTAGGCTCTTGTTTTTCATCCTAATGGGAGGCCATGAACATTCTGGAAATCTTCATTTTTCATGGAATGGGAAAATTCTTTCTCTGCAGCTTGACAGATGAACATCTGCAGAGATAAGGACATGCTGTTCAATTCGACTCATATAACTCAGAACATTCTGGTTATTGGCTAGGGGTTTGCATATCTAGCCCAGTTCTGGGAGGCAGTACCAGAAGTGTGAAAACACCCTGTATTTCAGGGAGTAGGAATCATGACTAAAAATGTTTTCCTACTACTGCCTTTTCTATTCAAATAATTGTGCATCTTTTTATTTAACCTTAGGAGTACGGACTTTGTCATATATAAGTAAATCACATTTTAAACATTAGTTCTGGTTGTCCATCTGGAAGATACCAGAGTTGCTGAGGTTAGTACTGTTGATTACCATTATGTGACATACAGAGTTAAATGAGACATCTTGCTCAGCCTTTTTACCTTGTTTTCTGATTTGCAGTGATAGCAAATAATTTGCTTTATGTATGTCTCTTTAGGATCTGATCACCTTCGAGAGAAAGATGGACTATGGGCTGTGCTAGTTTGGCTTTCGATCCTAGGGGCTCGAAAGCAGAGCGTGGAAGAGATTGTCCGGGATCACTGGGCAAAATTTGGCCGGCACTACTACTGCAGGTGAGGAAAATGAAGAAGAGGCACAGGAACTTACGCAGTTGGTAGGACAGTTCTGCTACTGCCATGACTTGTTTAGCTGTGTTCAGCTGCATTTAGGTGTGCATTTGCTGTGTTCACAGAATGAAAATCTGTCACAGATTACCACTGTTCTGTAGGCAGGTGTTTTCTGATGAGTAAGTGGCAGCAGAAGTTATTTACTTATTGAAGGAGCAGCGTTTATATGTCACTTCTAGTATATGAGTAATTGTATTTTCTGATATTGAATGGCAGAAAGATTTGAATTATTTACTTGTGAAATCCGTAGGTAGCTTGTTACATTGTGTTAAATAAAAAAATCAAGATCCCAGCAAGATTTACTCCTGCATTTATTCCTGTATGTGCTTCTGTGTGACAGTGTTTTAGTGAGATTTGGAACTATGACTACTTTTAATTCAAGAGAACTCCTCCAAAGATCTGAACAGTCACTCTTTTCTATTAGGGTTTCAAAAGGGTGAATTCTGTCATTTACATTTTAGCTTCTGCCTCTCTCTTTCTCTCAGAATACATTTAATCCAAAGGAGTTCACATATCTGTAAGGTCTTTTGCACAGCTGTTCCTTGAAACTTGTAACAAAGTTTCCTCTATTTCACTGGGCTGTTGAGCGTTGTACTGGTTGTGTCCTTAATCTTGGAAAGCTAGCTGTGTATCGATGATGTTTTGCTATGCTACTTCAGAAACCATGCATCTTCTAAATGATTTCTATTGACTCCAGAGTTAGGTGGCCAGTGTAGGGTGGTGCACACATGTAACGGTCACATTGCACAGGACTTGTATGCATGTGCTGTTTTAATTTGCCATCAGTACTTCAGTGGTCTATTTCTAATTTCTGAAGTAAGCAATAAATTGCTAATTGTGAGTGTATTAAGTTTTAGGAAATTGTTTTCTCAGGACTTACGTCTTGGTTCTACTTTTTTTATGTATGTGCAAGGTTTGATTATGAAGCACTGGAACCCAGAACAGCATATTTCATAATGAGAGACCTGGAAGCTTTGATCACTGACAAATCATTCAGCCATCAGCAGTTTGCTGTGGGTAACAACATCTACAGTGTGGAAAGAACAGACAGCTTTGAGTACATAGATCCTGTGGATGGCACTGTGACCAAAAGACAGGTATGGCTGTAGTGATTGAGTACCAAAGTTTTGCAACTGTCACACTGTCTCTAACAGTATTGTTTCTAACATTCAGCTGGCAAACCTCTTCATTTACTTATAGGATGGTGTTTTCTTTGCTCTGATAGGTACCGCATTTCCTACTTAAGATCAGCTCGATCTGGATAAGATATTCCACCTCTGGTTTAGCTTGCACTTGCTGTGCATAACTGGAGGCGGTACTGTCACAGAGAAAGTAGGAGGGGATGGAGTCCTTGTTGACAGCAATGCGTGGATAGGAAGGGTTTTCTTTTCCTGAACAATGCAAAATGTCATGTAGAAAGACAGTCTTTTTCTATTTTCTGTCTGAAATCTCTACTTGCTATTACAAAAAAAAATTAAAATTTTCTTGCTCTTGGTGACCCATGGGATTTGCATAATTAAGGCACTATATCTGTTGTAGCTAATAATATGCAGAAGTCTTTAGTGGATTGCACCATATGTGGGCACATTTTGACTTATCAAGCCCACATGACCACTTCTGGGTTCCTTCTGGGCTGTGTCTGTAATAAGATTCCTTAGCTATCAAGAACTGCAGTTCAAACTGATCCTTCAGTGTTTTGAAACTCACGATGTGCTCAAAACTAACCACATACTTTTGCAGGTGTAAATGTATATTCAAACATATTGAATATGAGCTATGACTCATATTAAAATGTGTTCTGATTTTATTATGTTTATTTTTATTGTCCTAGTTTTTCTGGTTTGTAAATTACTTGACCTGACCAGACCCTAGCAAATGATACCACAGGCCATTAAAACTATTGTTATGCCATTCTCCTCAGTCTTTGTAGTTTCCATTCATCATTGCATCCAGAAAATATAAGCAGCCCACCTGCCACTAAGCTACTCCCTTTGTGCATATTACTGCTGAAACAAGATTTGAGGATATTGTCATACCCAAGTTCACTGGAAAATTACAGGCATGGCAGACTTGTGAACCTTGTACTTTTAAAAAACAGCTTGGGAATTCTCAGTGCGGTTTTCTTTCCCTTAATTTTCATCCAAAACCCTTGTCTGAAATTAGAATATAATTGCTAATCATATCATTATTTAACATGAACAAAGAAATGTGACTTGGCCTGTTTTCAGATGGACTCTGAAAGTGAGCTCATAAAACCAGAAAGCATGTACTTTCATAGGGAGAAGCATCTATTTATTGAGAGTACAGTTTAACCAGTTTGTCTTTTGGCAAGGACACATTCCTAGCTCCATGTGTCTGCAGCCTCAGTGGGTTTCTCCAAGCAGAATAAAATAAGAGAGGACATTGATCCATGCAAATGAAACAACAGTTCACTGCTGCCATTTTCCGCAGGTAGCTTGCTCTTGATGTAAATGCAGATGCCTCTTTGTGACTATCATGAGCTTCATGCAGATCTTCCAGGTTTTCAGGAACCTGTTTGAAGTTTTGTTCCGCAGTAGGTAGGGGAGAGAGATTTATATTCAGTGTAACTAACCACACTATGTCTTGTGAATGAGAAGCTGCCTACATGTTAGTTAATCAAAGTTAAATAAACAGCAGGTTCAGAAAACAACTGCAGCCATAACAAAATAGGCAGCAAACAATATGCCCAGACTGTAGCTTCTAATTAATTTTATTGAAACCCATGAATGTTCTTTATCACAGTGCAATAAGAGGCATAAAACTAAATTAAATGTTCTGCTGTTCTTGAAGACTGTTTTCATTTTTAAAGTCCTATTGTGCTAGCCTTTGCGCACATGAGCACGTAACAGTGCTGCTCCTGAGGATCCTGCAAGCCAGAAATGGGACTGGTTGCATTTTTGTATGAAATTTGAATTAGAAGGTTGACAGTTGCCCATTATAATAGTTAACTTTGAGCTCTTTAATGACTTGTTCGTACATTCTGAAATTCACAGAATAAGACTCTGGAGTTTTGTTATTAAGTTTGTTAATGTTTTCTTGCTCCTTTGTTAGATTTGGGATGCAAAGGGCTCTGCATGTAGTCTTTGTTTTTTTGCATTTCAGTTTGAGCAAGAGTCAGGAAACAGGCATTGGAAAAGTTGGAAAAAAGTTATTTCAGATCAGTCTCCAGAGATAAGGCAAAATTTATTCTGTGTTCAGAATGACATTTCAGTTGTGTACACAGCAATAAAGTATTTCCTGTCGGAGTAGCGAGTGTGGACTGCTATGCCAAGGGGACACTTACGGATCCGCAGAGGACGAAATAAAAATCGTGATAATGCCAGTATTTGAAGTAAAAGAGTAGCCATTTTACCTGCTTCTAATTTATGTATATGTCTCTGTCTAATATATTGCTGCTAGGCAGATTGTCTACTGGTGTTACTCCCTGCTGTTATACCTTAATAATGATTTTCAAAATAGTAAGGTATTTTGCTTTAAGTTTGCTGCTTAGTCTTGTTCATGCTAACATACTATGCTAATGCATTATTATTATTTATTTAATTATGAAATTAGTAACTAAAAAAACCCTAGTTTGGAAACCAAACTACTTAGTACAGTACGTAGTAGGTTTAGTTTTCTGAGTGCTTCATAGATACTAGTACATTTAACTGGATTGTAATGTGTAAAGAGAAATCCATGTGAAGCTCCATCACATTAGCTTCAAAGCCAGTGGGTCAAACATGGAACTTAATTTTCTTTCAGTTTCCACACAGCTCATTAATATCCATTACCAGGCTCAATTTGCCTAAAATAAATATCTGCAGATGTTCAGTGTGGGAGCTGTACAGAGCTGCTTCTTTTCATCTGCTTCTTCCCAGAAAAAAAAAATTATTCTGTTCCCATAAGAAAGCATTATTCTTGCTAGTGACAAATAGTGCATTCTGTTTTATTAAAACTGGAAGTTATTCTGTCCTCTGAGACAGAGTGTTTCAGTTTCTTTTCAGTGTGTTACTCTTCTGTCTTTTCCACATGGATTTGTTTCTAAATTGTGCATATAAAATTGTGGAGCTGACCTTCTATATAATACATAGCAAATATGTGGCTTTAAATTAACAGAGTTTATATCAGGCATAAAAATACCACCATGACAAACAGTAAGTAGGCTACTTGCAATTTCACCAGATTGCTTTGACCTTGCAGACCACAAAAGCTCAAAAATGTCCAAAAGTGAAATTTTCTTATGTTAGACTGGGCTTTCTGTAGCAAGCAGGGAAAACCCATTTGGTTTTGTCTTTTACACAAGATGAAGAGTCACAGGTTATTCTCCAAGCAATGCTTTTTCATATTTATTTGGCAGCAGTGTTTTTGGCTGTTTTTGTTTTGGTTTTTTTTTTAATTAATGGATTTTAGATATAATTTCCAGGAATCAGTGAGGAATAAAAAAATTTAATATCTCTCATTAATTTCTGTGGCCTTCCTGAGTGAAGAGCTTTGCTAGTACTCAAACCACTGTTTTCCAGGGGAGAGTCAAAAAGTCAGGATTTTTGCTGCTGGGCTCTTGAAAAAATGAGTTAAATTAAATCTCCAGGTATAAATATTGTGATTTGACAAGTTGACTGTGACAATCCACCTTTAAAAGCCATTGTTTCCCTAGCATATGGTTTCTCCCTGGCACTTAGGATTATTGTTTTTAAGGAGTACAGCCACTGTGTCTCTGTAATTCCCTTTTACAGAGTGTTTTCAGCTCTGTGGCAGGAATCCTGGTTTTACAGGCAACTATTAGCGGTCGTCTTGCATGTTTAAAAATCAATACTGTCAGTTTTTTGTCCCGGAGAAATGCAAAATGCGTAAAATAATAAGCTCAGAAATAGTACAGTGGACTGTCTGAATGCTGGTTGTGTGTTTATACACATTGCTTAAACATCCCAAGTGCCATTAAGTGTAACATCAAACTGGCTACAGGTGCTGTAGTTTGGTGGAGCATTTTTGTGTCATAAAGTTACGAGAAGAGTTATGGGAAGTGTTTATGAATCCATTTTATTCCAAAAACCATAATTTAACGAGTGGTGAGACTTCAGATGTGCTAAACCAGGTAACAATATGTTGTTATAATTATTGCCAGAAAAACATGGAGTTTGGGAAGAGTATTCAAGTGGTCTTGCTGGTCATGTCATTCATTGTAGGAGTTGCTAAGCCTGGTAGGAGCATGTAAAAGCCCATTTAGTCTTTGGAGAGGAAGACACATGCTCTGATGATTATGCTTTCATTTTGTGCAGATATTTTAGACTGCCTGCCTTCTCTCCTAAAGCTGATTGACATTAATGTTCAGTACTTTGGGATGCTGATCCTGGGTTTCACAACCATTCAAAACAAACTATACCCAGAACTGTGAAACTCTTAAATTTATCTCCTTTATTTTCACTGTCATAAAGTGTAAATGAGCAATCATCAGGATACAACCCCTTGTTCACAGGATCAGATCGGAACAAACTGTCTGTATAATTCTAGGTATCCAAGATGAAATCTTGATTCCACTGAAATCAATGGCAGAACTCCCATCAGCATCAGTTACAGCCATCTCATTCCAAAGTTGGCTTAACAGCAAATATTAGAAAAACAGGCTCTAAAGCTCAGTCTCCAAATTGTAAACTATTTTTGTTTGTCCCTTATGTTGTACATATTGAAACTACTAGATTTATGTTGTTGATGAATGTTAAGATACAGCAGCTAAAAAATTTTCATGGCATCACCAAAGTTGGAGATGGAAAATATATATCTCTTAGGCTATCTACTCCAACCCTTTATCCATGTCGGATGTTTTCCTGTTGTATATTTCCTAGTCTTGATGGGCATTACACAGAGAAGACATGGACCTGTTCAAGTGGGCCCAGAGGAAGGCCACAAAAATAATCAGAGGGATGAAACACCTCTCATATGAGGACAGGCTGAGAGAGTGGAAGTTGTTCAGCCTGGAGAAGAGGAGGCTCTTGGAAGACCTTAATGTAGCCTTTCAGTACTTAAAGGGGACTTGTAAGAAAGATGTTGACAAACTTTTTAGCAGGGCCTGTGGTGATAGGACAAGAAGTAATGGTTTTAAGCTAAAGGAGGGTGGATTCAGACTGTATGTAAGGCAGAAATTTTTTATGATGGGAGTGGTGAAACACTGGAGCAGGTTGCCCAGAGAAAGTGTGGCTGCCCGCTCCCTGGCAGGTTCAAGGCCAGGTTGGACGGGGCTTTGAGCAACCTGGGCTGGTGGAAGTTGTCCCTGCCTGGCAGGGGGGTTGGAAATAGATGATCTTTAAGGTCCCTTCCAACCCAAACACATGATGCTGTGATTATCACCCAAACAGTGGTTTACATGGTCCTGAAGAAGTTTTTCTCCTTCTTCTTCCATAGGGACTGCGGATTATTTTTTCAGATGCTTCCAGGCTTATCTTCAGAATGAGTGCTTCTAGCCATGTGAGAGCTACCCTCCGAATCTATGCAGAGAGTTATGAAAAGGATCCTAGCCAACACAATAAGGAACCACAGGTAATGCAGTAGTATTATAATGTCAATAAGTAATGCGCTTTCTCTGTGCACCAATGGCTACAGGTTTTAATCTTTAATCAGAAGGAACTCTCACGCACCACTTTGACCCATTTACTGTGTTTGTGGATGATTTTCCTAGCCATGTGAATGTACATGCTTTGAGGCAGGACCAGCAGTTTTAATATGTGTTTGTGTAATATCTAACACAACAGGAATATCAGGGGCTGAGGTGCCTGGTGATAAATACTGAGCAATGACTTTTAGTCTGTTAAGAGAAGCCATGCTAATTTTAATTTTTCACTCATTTTCTGCAAGTTTTGTAATCTTGAGTTACAGAAAAATACTTTTTAAAAGATAATTATTTTTCAAGAAGGTTATCTGGGGATCACTTAGTTACAGCATCCCAGAGATTCCTCATGATGAGAGTATAGTTAGGAAATACGGATGTCAGAGACTGAACAATGTAGGGTTTCCATGTAAGGAGAGACTTGCAGCTGTCTGAGAATTCTCATATCATAACCAGACTTTTTCCTGAGAAGAGTGAACGTTGAGAGCAAGTTGCTGTATAGTCCAGCAGATGCCTTAAATTAATAATATAAATCACATTTCAGACTCTCAGATTTTTCACAGTAAAACACGTTCATGCTGTGATACACAACAAGAAAGGACTAAGGATGTTTCATGGAAGAGAGGATAAGCATTTGGCTTGTAGTAAATCAGACGCCTGTACTTTGAAGTCCCATGTGGTTGTGTATTCATGACTGGGATGCAAATGCAAATTTCCCCAAAACATAAAAGCTGTCAAACACATTTGAACACTAGGTAAATGTTTGACTTTGTTTTTTTCACCAGATTCCCATGACAAACGGCAGCAATGGTTGGACTAGATGATCTTCAAGGTCTTTTCCAACCTTGATGATTATGTGATTCTGTGAAGTTTCTTATGCTCTTAAATAACTGTCAATCAGTCACAAAGAATGCTTCAGTTTTTCCGGAAATGCGAAGTCCATTCCTGCAGATATGATCTATTAATTTTATTTGCTTTTTCTTAAAGTAACAGTTTGCATTGTCAGGAACTCCTTGGATAGAATGCTTATAATGTTAAGCCTCCGGCAGAGTAAAGGACCATTTTTTAGCCATTTTGCCATTTTTCTGTGTATCCAGGTTTAGTCAGCTATCAGGGTCATAAATACATTTTAACCAAAGAAGAACACTCTACAACCCCATTTGCACTTGCTACTTGGATGTATGTGGCAAGGTTTGGTATTGGAGGAACTGCAGGAGTGGCTTCTGTGAGAAGACATGAGAAACTGCCCCCATGTTGAACAGAGGCAGTTCCAGGTGGCTCCTAGGTGGACCCACCTCTGGCCAAAGCTGAGCCAGTCAGTGATGTGAAGAATAGAGGAATAATAGAGTGTCTTGATGGGCACCTGACAGGTAGCCAAGGTCAGTGCACCACAGCTATGGCAAACTTCGTTACAGCACAGATTGTTTATCAGTTGCAGTTAAGCTGACCATTTTAAGTATGGTTCTTTGTGCTATATAGACAAGGCGCAGATGAAATGAAAATAAGTCATGGTAAGAGACAGATGTAAGAGTTCATTTTAGGGGACTTAGAGTAACCTTTGATATGTGTCACAACAAGTGTGATCTGAACATGTTTCTTGTCTAATGAATCCTAACAATACTGGAAAACAATAAAGCATATACGTGCAGCATTTATCTAGCTAAATGAGAACATGCCTTTTAAAATTGAATCTTTTTTGCATCAATGGATTGTTCTACTTGTAACAAGGTATGCAATGTGAGAGAAGTGACATGCTGTCAAAGTTTAGGCTTGTGTGTCTCCTAAAGTAACCTATAATCAATGCCCAGTATATAACACTTTTTTTTTTTTTTTAAACAAGTGGAAAATAGCAAATATTCTCAGTGAATTTTCCACCTGTGAAGAGACTACATTGAAGGAGCAGAGGTTATCCTCAGAAAATGGGGAATGTGCTGCCCTACTGTTACATTTCATCTCTGTGCTGCATGGATTTGCTTGAGAGAGGTGCATAAAGTCCACTGTAAGGTGTTGTGACCTCACCAGCAACACAGACTCCGTCCAGGGAGCAGCAAGAGTGGGGCTGCATGAGGTAATAGGAGCCAGACACCCAGAGCAGCTAGAGCATGGGCAGTGCCCTCATTGTCTGGGGGACAGTCCCCACAGCAGGCAAATGGAGTGGGCAGAGTAAGGCTCTGGTAACAAGCTTCATTGGCCATCCCAGACAAGGCAAGTTATAGGTCAGGTTCAGGGCCCATCTGGAACAGCAGGAGATGGGCCCAGAGACAGGGGTGGGGACAAGGCCACAGTGTGGGTCCATCCAAAAGTCAGGGGCAAAGTCAGAACTGGAGACAAGCTACAATGTACATCCAAGGAGTCCTCAGGAATAAAGCTACCTATAGTACAGGTCTGAGGTCCACCCGGGCAGCAGAGCCACAGATCAGTTTGGAGACAAGCACTCCTACAGCATAGCTCAGGCAGGAACTAACACCACTGGGGCAGACTGAAATGGGCCATGTTAGCCCATGGGCAGGGTGCAGGGGAAAGTCCTCAGGGGAGACTCAACAGGGCCAGTAGGGTTTATCACTGCCCTCAGGGCTTTCAGCATCTGGTCTTTTATTCTAGAGATCAAAAAGTTCTGTTATTCCCAGGGACAGAAGGCTGGAAAGTGTTTTTCTATACATGTACCAGAGTCTGTCAGATTGTTACACTTTTGGCTGTTTTATAGGATACTCACTAGTGAAGAGATAATCCCCGGGGGTAGAAACATCATTGCCTTTAACTTACTGCAGGCACTTTCCTGAATTCATGCAGTGCAGATAGACGTTTTAACATTCAGACTGCCTCAGGAAATATGTAATACTGTAAACAGGCTCCTCATCTCTTGCCATGTGCACAAAACTTGGGACAAATAGCAGTTTCATCTCAATTAATGCAATAAATTCTTTAGTATAGTATTGCAGAGTTCCCACTGCTCCTTTTTCCTTGCCCTGGCTGGATACATCGCCAGCAACGTGAGGGCATTGGGACCTACAGGGTCATAGACTGTTTCCCACAGGCAGGTGGTGGATTTCAAGGGAGTAAGTAAACTTGATTTCAGAAGATCCTCATGTTAGTACAAAAATAACTGAAAATTTCTGAGACCATTTGAGTAAGTGAAAAGTTTGAAAAGTGAATAGCAAACTCCTTTTTCAGAAGACAGCATTGCCAGGGAGAGGTGACATAATTTTCTTGACACTGTAATTCCTTTATTGTTTAGTTTGCTTTGAGATTCATGCTGACACGTGTACATCGAGAAGAGCTGTGACAGATTTTAAAGTACTTTGGTTCCTATTTACTTTCAGTAATAGGCGCATAGTCAGTGTATTCATAAGTGACTGGTTATTTAAAGAGCACTAGCCTAAAGAAGTTGTGTAAAGCCTTTTCCAAAACCAATCGGTCGGCTTTTAAGCAGTTTTCAAAGTTTTTCTAGTTTTCTTCTGTTGTTTTTGACAGTATAACTGCTGATGGTGAATCTTCCACAGATAAGCAGAAATCTGAACTACACCTTCCAATATGCATTGTGTTAACTGAGACTTGTAAAGACAACACATATAAGTACATTTCTTTTAAAAAGAACTGTTCACTTGAGGTGGACAGAATTAATCATTCACATTAGAGGTGCTGTACTTCTGTGGATGACCATAACTCCTTTCCCACAAAATGTTGGACCAGATGATCTTTCAGCATCCCTTGTAACCTGGTGTGTTCTATGAGGAACCCTTGCACACAATAAAATGTGGAGAAAGATCTGTAACAATGCTTAATATCATCCAGGTTCAGCTACTGTGAGAGTGCTAACTCTAGGCCGTACTTTGGTTTGTTACCCAACAGAAAGCCTAACATACTTTGAAGGACTACTGAGACTGCTCAAAGCTGTGCCTTTTAATTTTGGCCCCAGGGAGCCATTCAAGTGAGTGGAACTGAAGTGAAGCTCTCCTTATACTTTGTTGTGCTTCAGTACTGTGTAACTCTGCAGGTAACTCTGCATAAGCCTTAGAGGAAGAGCTGATTTTCAGGCCTTATTGCCTTTAAGTGTATGTTTTCCTTCAGAAACATTAGAGCTTCAGTAAGAACATTCTTGTAACCAGACAGAAGCAAGGCTTGGAGGGATGTTTTGTTCCAATTTGTATGTAGGTCAAACAGTAGCTATTAGTGAATGTAAGGGTCACCCAAATCTTATTTTAGTAGTGTCTTTCATATAGTAAATTGGTAATACTTTCCACTTAGAATAAATTCAGCATAGACAACTGCCTGATTAACAACATAGGAGTGCAAGAGAAAGTAGTAAAATACGTCAATAGTTAGAAGTCCAAGGTCATAAATAAATGTGAATAGCGGTGGCTTCTGGCTGTTGAATGATCTGTTGAAGGAAATTGGCAGAAGCGGCTTCATGGTCACCTGGCAGATAAGGAGCGGCTGCTTTGTACTGTGAGTAGTTCAGTGCTTCCTATAAGCCAGTATCAGTAGGAATGAAAACCAGGAGCAATAAGGAAAAATGACCACCATGCTCTCTGCAAAGTATGTTAAAAACAGTTCAATGTGAGCATTTTAAAAGTGCATAATTTATAGTGGTGACACAATCTAGTTCCAAAACATAGTCTTGAAAACAATGCACAATGCTTTTCTAAAACTGAAATGTTCCCCTTAGAATGGAAGACCACTCTGTTGATACTCCTTGTCAGTGGTGATGCCCCTCATCATTTTTGTGCATTCCTGAAAAAACTGCTTTCCGGCTAACTTGGAACATTTCCCTAGAAGACAATATCATTAATTTTAACCAGTCAAATAGGCATCCAACTAGCAATTTCAGGAAGTTCAGTTCATTATAACAAACAACAGACTTCTCTCTGAAATCTTGGACCTTTATGCATTGGTATGCATTTTTTTCTAGAGTTAATAGAGTTATTAGCTGTCCTAAATTTACACAGATGGAAAGTCTAGAGATGTGTTAAATGGGCATGAAGTACTAAAATAAAAGTTTATTAACCTTTCAGCTCATTTATAGCCTCATTTTATAGATCAGCTCATTATTCATTATTTGCTGATCCTGACACATGGTTAATACCTTCTTGTCCTTTGTCTAGCCACCTGGATATATTACTGAACTTGGGTTCAATCAGGGTTTCATATACAAAGAAATGAATTGTTATGCAGAGTTGTTTTGAATTGTTTCATTTGAAAATGCAGTGTGTCCTTCAACAACATAGTTGTGCTGCTGTTGCAGGATAAATGCTCTGGGAATAGTGTAGTGAGTAATCTGTTCTGAATATGGACTAACTAGATCTGTTTACAGTATGTTATTATTCACTGTGTAAATTCCAAGAGCAATAAACAGGAGTTGTCATAGACATATGCAGTCCATATCAGACACTATTTAAATGGGATGCAGTGAATCACAAATGCTGCAGTTACTTTTACCGAAGGCTAGCGAAGTGTGTGCTAGTGAGCTACAGAAACATTAGATTAGCAGCAGCCAAGCAAAGATTTTGGGGCAGGAGTTGTTTCTTTCTGCTTCTGTCCAAAAGGTCAAGCCAATCAGAAGAAAAATAATTGGGATAGAAAGTGTCTTGATCATCAAAGACTGAATTTCTGAAACACTTTTTGAACGGCAAGTAGCAGAGGAAAAAAACCCCTGATTTTCAGGTGGATGTTGGTCAGTATATGAAAGGATTATGATTATATATGATTGTATGTATATAGTGATTATATAAAGTGATTGTTTATGGTGTGAGTTTGTCTAAGAGCAGAGAACTGAAATCAATAACTTTGAAGTCCTTGTGTCCAATATGAGTTAATAGGGATAGAATTAAAGGTTTCTTTATGGTTCTGTCAAGACACTTAAAAGCACAAGTGCAGTTTGCTTGAGAATTATTGCCTTTTCATTTACGTTTGAAGCATTGGGTCTTTTAGCATGGCTCTGGTTGGCTATTAAAACATACTATGGTCCAGAGAAATCATATAAAGTTCTGCCTTTACTATTAGAATTCATAAGATTTTCTTTAAGGGGATGTTGGATATAGAGATTTCTCTTTGATCACATTCTTAGGTAACATAGTATGTTTGTGCTGTTAAGATAATTTAACTCCTGATTCTGCCTAAATCCATACAATGTACAAATTTTCAATCAGCTGGAACTGGAAAGGAGCATAGGAAAAATACCTCATGTGACAGCAATTATAAAATAGTTCATGAATCAAGGAAATGAGTTCATTAAACCTAATCTTCACTCAAAGCACTTTGGATGTACTAGAAAAGAACTAATCTGTTGCAAACATAGTCATTTCCAAGCATCACTCAGTTTACATTTTCCTCCTGTGTTTTCAACCCTCATGCCTGCCCTTCTCTATTGCTAGAGGCAGAACAGCTGGCCTCCTGACCTTCACTGTAATTTTATTTGAGTTAGCAGACAGACCATGCACAAAGAGTGGAGGAGTGTTTCCTTTTTCTCATTGTGAGTGTGCTGCTTTATGGTAATAAAGTGAATGCTGCCAGTGCTGTGGATGTTACAGAGCCAGTCCAATTTGTTCCATGATGAACCAGGCCATCCACATTGCTTAAATCTTCCAGGATGGGTGGCTGTAGCATAAACTTTTCCAAAGACCTCTGTTTTTTGGAATGTAGGACCAGAGCAGGCATGCTAAGCTGAGCTGTTTGTTGAGCCCTTATGGCAGAAGCCCTGCAGGAGGTACAGCTGTGGTGCTAGACTGTGTGGTCTTAGTGCTGAGCTCACTCTGTAGTTGTTTTAGTCCATTCTTGTCTCTCTTCACCACTTGAGTCTTGCTTCAGTGTGCATTGGTTTTACTTGTAAAGTACATTATAGCCAAAGGAAAATCTCCTTCTAATAGGTAAGGCTATCAAGACATGTTTTTGGGGGGATTTGCGTCTGTCTTCTGCCTTTGTTTTTCTTGCCCTTAGTTCAGGTGATAGTGATTCTGTTGCTCAGGCTACAAAGCAGCCTTAAGCAGTCACATGAAGCAAGGGAAAATGACATGGGAGCAGGAAGAGGTAAGAAAGGATGGAGTTATTTCTCAATTGTGTCCTTGTTCCAGGACGTAGAGTTGTCTCAGTTTATCTGACCTCTCTGAATAACCTTCTGTGTAATGTTTAAATGATAAAAAGAGAATGACTGAAAATGAATTTGTTAGGAGAGAAAAGGATTTCTAGCCCATGCCTGAAACATCAAGGCTCATCATAATTTACACAATAATAATAACACCACCCAGCAACTACAGTTTTTAGTGACTTCAAAGTATTCTGCAAGCATGTTTTTTTTCAAGGCTACTTTTGCAAACTATAGATCTACTTTAATTGTTACTAAATTGGATAGATAAACAGCTGAAGAGGTAGGATTTGGGGTTTGACAGCAGTTTTTAGAGTGAGAAGATGCAGAGATAGAAAACACTTGGCTTATCTATCTTTACAGAGCTCCAAAAGTTAAACTATAGCCCTTCTTTGATGATTCCATGCTGTACTTGTTTATCTCTCTTTAATTTTAAGTATTAACAGTTGTTCCAGGCACATGAATTTTTCTGGAACATGTAGCACTGTGCCAGCTCTGCTTAGAAATCTGTTGCAAGGTCTGAACGTGTGTTTCTGAAGTAATTACTGTCTGAAGTGTCATTTTGAATATTAGTAATTCGGGTATCTAAATGCCTTTTTAACAGTCACACAAGGTTCAGTTGATTGATGCTGGATCTTGGTCCCCAGTAGGACATTGTTTTAAGACTGGCTAATTCAGATGGCCTTCCACTACCTCTTCCTGTGATCCCAGAATACAGGGAGCAAATGGTTTAGTGTTTACAAATACTGACATAAATGCAAATAATTGACCTTGTGTTCCATGGGTGTATATAAAGCTGAGAAAGTCCAAGATAACACTGGTGGACATGTTGCTGAATGCAAAATGCAGATCAGCACGGTGAGAGAAGACAGAGCGAAAGTTTGAGAACTGTAAAAGAGAGTTGTACTTAGCTGGTGTTTTCTAAAATATTTGGATCCTATATGAGGGTATTGCCATTCTCTGAGCTTTTGTTTTGTTTTGTTTTATTTTTTGCAGATATATTCTTTAGAATTCTTTTTAGTGATTAGACTGATGGGGCAACTTGGTTTTGAGACTTACATTGGGCTGGGAAAAGTGAATTTGAGACCTATGGAAAATGTCCATGCCTAGACTGTGTAAAATTCCCCTAATTTTGATTTTCCTAACGAGGGAAATTCAGTGCAGCCTGAGGGAGAGACTGAAAAGATTCACAAGTTTTCAAGGCAAAGTCTGGACAGATGATTTTGCATCAGAACTGCATGCAAGTTGGAAAGTTTTAGCATAAGTGCAGCCCATAGTGGGTTTTCACAAGGCATTTCTTGGCATACAAGTGGCATGTGTCCACCTATTGTGAGAAAAACATTTTCTAAAGCCAAACTCGAGACACGTGCTGAGCTTTTAAACTGCAAGCAGATATATTTCAGCCCTGCCTGAGCCTCTGATAAACTGAATGTATCATGGGGCAAATCTTATCTGAGATCTTGACTAGAAGAAGGGGAGTTGTACAGAATTTTCTTGCAAGATCATAGTGAAAAAATGCTACGTGAGCCAAGCAGGAGTGATAACTCTGACAGCTCTGGTACTGATTATTCCCAAGCAAAAGGCTTTTGATCCTTATTTGCCTTATGTTACGTATCTGCTTGTTTGATGTATTTCCTAGTATGGATATCATTCCTACCATTTATTTTTTTAGATGTATAACTTCTATCTATTATTACTAAAGCAAAATTCTGATTTAAGTTAATTCTGTTAATTTTCAGTTCTTAAATTTTATCTGAAGTATATGTCATTATCTCCCAGTTTCCAAGAGATAAATGTTATTAACTGACAGAGTGATTGCAATTGCCATTTTGAGTTGACATGTCAATAGTAAAGTTTCACAATTTCTTAAGTCGAAATAACCGTTTGAAAAATATTTAAAAACCAAGATCTCTTCAAGTTATAGAGTCATATTAACTATAAATGATTGCTGGCTGGGATTTACCTTTTGCAGCATTTGCCCACAGATCCAAATTTGTGCTCTGTGTATTAATCTTCTCTAAGCATGTTTGACTTTAATGGACTTGTTTTCAATGATTATTGAGTAAATAGACATCTACAAATAAGAGCTTTTTGAATAATAGCATGTCACACTGCTCACACGTTGTACATAACAAAATTTGACCATAAACTTGACATCAGCGGCACTCATGGTGTTACTCCATGACTGTACTTGCACAGTTTGTCTCTTTACTCTTTTGATTTAACCATCTGACCATTTGTATAAATAAAGCAAACACCTCACACTATCAGAAACTGCTAGGTGGCTGGAACAGATTCAAAGTATTGATTATATTAAGCTTATAAAAAAGATATCTAAATTTAAGCTCTCCAGAATTACTGGTTTGTTTGATTTGATTTTTAAACCTGACAGGTGTGAAGCCAGAATGTAATTTATTTGAAAGAGGCAGCAGAGCAAAATCTTTGAGGTTCAGAAAATTGCCTTACTAGTCTGGTAATCAAATATATGATTCTCCAAAAAGAAGGTTTTCACACAAAACTCAGCTCTGCCGGTTTATCTTTGCATATCATTTAATTAACTGTGAGAAGATTCAGTTGCCATTTGAAAAACTGTGTTTTACTTGGTTTTCATATTGTACTATCATAGTTGTTATCCGCACTCACCCATGTGGGTAGTTTCATACATATGGCCATTCAATAAGGTCTCTAGCCTGAAACCTGAGAGTTCATGCTGCTTCAGTTGGAATTTATCCTTTTAAATACAATTATAGGTGGTATTACTTAAAACACACTTTCATGATTTTTGTTAAGGTGTTACAGTACCTTCTGGCCTTAAACTTCACAGATTAAGTGTGTATAGGAAGAAAATCTCATCTACATGGCTTCCACTCCCCAGAATAGAAATAGTACTACTTTTGTGATTTCTAGGTGGTTTTGTACAGCAGATTTCACAAGATCTCTCAATGTGGTACTTCATTGCATCAATGACACTGTAGCAGTGTCAGTGTTTCTTATAATTAAACGCTTTACTATTATATAGTACTACAATTAAAAGGGGCATTTATAAATATATCTGTTGATGTTGCTGCTTTATGTAATTCAGTGTATTTCTTCCTTTTTAGGCTGTGCTGAGTCCTCTTATAGCAATCGCACTGAAAATATCTCAGATTCATGAGAGGACAGGGCGAAAGGGACCCACTGTCATCACCTGAAGCCATGGAAGATTGTTAAACCAGGGCCAAAAAAGGAACAGCAAGGAAGAGACAGTACCTTGCTGAAACATGTTAGCCGTTTGTGCCTTGTATGATTTTAAATGTTTTCTGGGGGATAGAGCTAGGGTGGGAATAAAAATTCGATATAATATTGAGCATATTCGTTTGCATTGCTCTCCAAATACAGTAGTGTATTGACTTGTTTTACCTGCAATATCTTAATTTCAAATAACAGTATAACCAAAGAAAGAGGCCTTAACCTTCAAATGTTGTCAGCAATCTGACAGAAAAGGAAAACTGCTTGTTTTTGAATGCTGTGATAAAGGTTGGGGAAATTTCAGTTAGGGAGAGACGGGAAGAGTTGCAAAGCAAAGACATGCTGATGAATATTTTTTGGGATCTTTGTCACCTTCTTGTTGGTTTATGAAGAGACATACAGAGCATGTCTGAGGCACAGGGACTGTATACTAAGCTTTGCAAGGGGTGTATTTTCTCACCTGACACCACTCCTCCTCTCCTGCCTCCCATTGCTCACAGATGCACGCTGACAGTGTTGTATACACACTTGCACATGCTCCCAAAGAAGGGGTCATCCCATATTGGTTTTACCCCTGCTTTTAAAGCATATCAATGTGACTTGTGCCTTTAGATTTTCCTGATTTTTTGACTCCTTTTTTTTTTTTCCCTCCAAAGGGAAGCATTTGTGCTGTAGAAGCTGATTGTGTCCTTCCAGCAATATGTCGGGTGTGGAATCCTGCTGTCTTTTGCAATATTCCTCATTACTGTCTTTGAAAGCTAATCACTGCAAGTTCAGCAATTTTTCATGAAGGAGTTACTGTGGAAGTTTTTAAGTCTTTAGAATACTCATGCTCCACTTACCACTTGTAAGTGAAGCAGTGAACAGGAATGAAACGCTAATGAATTAAATAGAAATACTTGTCTGATTCACCAGCTGGACACAATTTCTATTAGATTCTTTGTAACAGTGGATCATGAATAAAATATCAGGGAGTGCAAAGGGAGAAGAGACATCCTGGCATTAATCTGAGAAGGATACTGGGGATATGGACATCAGCATTTTTCTGCTAATGAAATGATACTGCAGTTCTAGCTACAATACTGTGACCTGAAGAAAAACACAAACACTTTATGCATGTGACTTCTTAGAAAGCTTTGTTTGCTTGGGAACAGTGTGGTCACGTGTATCATTTGTCAAGGTGGATTTGTGAAACTTGCCTCTTTGCAGTGTGTTTCAATTCATTGTGATTGTCAAATTTTAGTGCAATTTATATAATATTGCAGCAAAAGAAATTGTTTTGATTTCTTTCAACACTTCTGTCAAAAAATTGTTATGGCACTAAGTACACAATAAAGAATAATGCTGTATTTTTGTCTTAATACGTAGTTGTGGACAAGACACACTGCACTTTTGAGCATCCTAATAAAACTGCCTTTAATACAATTACATTATCTACTTAATTGACTCTAAACAGCTGAGATACTAATGTTCTTATGTGGTATTCTACTGTATCATTAAGTTTTCCCATAAGCCAAAAGTGATTTTAAGGCTTTAGTTCTTTTTATTAAGGTTTTTTTGGGGTTTGTTTTTGGAGACAACTATGGCATTCTTACAGAGTTTGGACATCTGCTTTTGGAATGTTCATCTTTACAGAAACCTTGTTTATCTAATCCTTAATTTTCCTTATAGATCAAACTCCTCCAAGTGCAAAATAGTAAGCTAAAAACTAGTGTTCTCATGTGGTCAAACATAGACATAGTCTGGATTATGACACTTAGTTTCAATTACTGGGCTGCATGAAAGAATGTTCTGAAAGACATTCCAAGAACTTCCAAAATATCTTACACGTACTGAGAATGACAACGAAATAATTTTTTTTCACATGGTGAACTAGCTAGTTATAAGTACCAAGTATCCCATTTGCCAAGCTTCTGGGACTGGGATTGTGCTTTGAAAAGTAAGATGTACTGAAGCCAGGTGTCTCTCTAGATGTGGTAGGAAGATTCATGAGAAACAAATCAGGACTGTGAGGATGCATAATTATGCTTTTATCAGAAAGTCACTAGACCAGTAGTTGCAGTAGATGGCAAACTGCTTTCATGAAGGCGGTCTTTGTGAACAAAGGCTATGTTTTAAAATCTCACTACTGACTTTGTACTGGGCTTCAGAAACAAGGGGTTTGTGTGTCGTTTTGGACAGCTGTCAAACAGCAGATTTCAGAACTAGCCTAATCCCAAATCTACTCACTATCCCTTTTTTATTATCACAGGTGATCCTGATGAAATGTAACAACTGGTATTTTCCACCAGTTAATTGCTTTTCTCTGCAAGAATCATAGAACTGTTTGGGTTGGAAGGGACCTTAAAGATCATCTAGTCCAACCCCCCAGCCGTGGGCAGGGACACCGTCCATTAGACCAGGTTGCTCAGAGCCCCGTCCAACCTGGCCTTGAACACTGCCAGGGAGGGGGCAGCCACAGCTTCTCTGGGCAACCTGTGCCAGTCTCATCACCCTCACAGGAGATAATTTCTTCCTTAGAAATCATCTAAATCTACCCTTTTTCCGTTTAAAACCGTTACTCATCCTTTCACTACACTCCCTGATAAAGAGTTCCTCCCCATCTTTTCTGTAGGCCCCCTTTAAGTCCTGTAAGGCTGCTATAAGGTCTCTCGAGCCTTCTCCTCTCTAGGGTGGACAATCTCAACCCTCATCCTGCCCTCATAGGGGAGGTGCTCCAGCCCCCTGATCATCTTTGTGACCCTTGAGCAGATCCATGTCCTTCTTATGTTGGGGGTCCCACAGGTGGACACAGTATTCCAGGTGGGATCTCCTGAGAATGGAATAGAGGGGGAGAATCCCCTCCCTCGCCCTGCTGGCCACACTTCTCTTGATGCAGCCCAGGATTCAGTTGGCTTCTGGGCTGTGAGCGCACATTGTTGGCTCACAGTCAGTTTTCCATGCACTAACAACCCCAAGTCCTTCTCTGCAGAGCTGCTTTCAATCCACTCGTCATTACCCAGCCGGTGTTTGTTCTTGGGATTGCCATGACCCATGTGCAGGACCTTGCGCTTGGCCTTGTTGAACTTCATGAGGTTTACATGGGCCCACCTCTCGAGCCTGTCCAGGGCCCTCTGGATGGCACATCCCTTCCCAGCATGTCAACCGCACCACACATGTTGGTGTCATCGGCAGATTTGCTGAAGGTGCACTCAATGCCACTGTCCGTGTCACCAACAATGATGTTAAATAGCGCTGGTCCCACTGACCCCTGAGGAACGGCACTTGTCACTGCTCTCCAGCCAGACATCGAGCCTTTCACCACAACTCTTTGAGTGCGACCATCTGGCCAATTCCTTATCCACCGAGTAGTCCATCCATCCAATTTAGAGACAAGGATGTCATGTGAGACAGTGTCAAAGGCTTTGCGCAAGTCCAGGTAGATGACATCTTCACTTACCCACCAGTGCTGTAACCCCATCGTAGAAGGCCACCCAATTTGTCAGACACGATTTGCCCGTAGTGAAGCCATGCTGGCTGTCACCAATCACCTCCTTATTCCCCATGTGCCCTAGCATAGTTCCCAGGAGGATCTACTCCACGATCTCACCAGATACAGACGTGAGACTGACTGGCCTGTAGCTCCCTGGGCCTTCCTTTTTCCCCTTTTTAAAAACGGGGGTTATGTTTCCTCTTTTCCAGTCAGAGGGAGCTTCACCAGACTGCCACAGCTTCTCAGATATGATAGATAGTGGCTTAGCTTCTTCATCTGTCCATTTCTTCAGAAACTGTGGGTGCATCTCATCAGGTCCCATGGACTTGTGCACCTTCAGGTTCCTTAGATGCTCTCAGACCTGACCATTTCCTACAGTGAGTGTTTTACATTCTCCCAGTCCCATTGCCTCTGCATGTTGGGTAGTGTGGCTGGAGCACTTACTGGGGAAGACGGAGACAAAAAATTGAGTTACCTCAGCTTTCTCCAGATCCTGGGTAATCATGTCTCCAGTTCCCTTCCACAGAGGGCGTACATTTTTCTTCATCTTCCTTTTATCACCAGTGTACCTATAGAAGCTTTTCTGGTTGCCCTTGATGTCCTTGGCCAGATTTAATTCTATCAGGGCTTTGGCCTTCTTAATCTGATTGCTGGCTGCTCAGAAAAAATTTCTTTGTACTCGTCTCAGACTATCTATCCTTGTTTCCACTCTCCGTAGGCTTCCTTTCTGTGTCTGAATTTGTCCAGGAGCTCCTTGTACATCCCTGCAGGCCTCCTGGTGTTTTTATCTGACTTCCTCTTTGTCGGGATGCAATGCTCCTGAGCTTGGGGCAGGTGATCCCTAATAACCCATTTTCTTGGGCCGACTCCTCCCTCCAGGGCTTTATCCCATGTTACTCTGCCTGGCAGA
The DNA here is from genome assembly GCF_965140245.1 of Athene noctua. Taxonomy (NCBI): domain Eukaryota; kingdom Metazoa; phylum Chordata; class Aves; order Strigiformes; family Strigidae; genus Athene; species Athene noctua. Next base: position 71,916,238 of record NC_134077.1, read on the forward strand.
TCCCTGAAGAGGCCAAAGCCTGCTCTCTTGAAGTCCAGGGTCGTGAGCTTGCTGTGCACCCTCCTTGCTCCCCTAAGGGTCTTGACCTCCACCATTTCATGGTCATGCAGCCAAGGCTGCCCTTGAGCTTCACATTTCCCACCAGCCCCTCCTTGTTGGTGAGAACAAGGTCCAGCATAGCACCTCTCCTATCTGGCTCCTCTGTCACTTGGAGAAGGAAGTTACCATCAGTGCATTCCGGGAACCTCCTGGATTGCTTATGCCCTGCTGTGCTGTCCCTCCAACAGATTTTGGGGTGGTTGAAGTCCCCCATGAGGACCTGGGCTTGTGAATGTGAGGCTGTTCCTATCTGTTGAAGAGGGCCTCATCTGCTCAGGCTTCCTGGTTGGGTGGCCTGTAGCAGACCCCCACTACAACGTCTCTGTCCCTGCCCTCCCTTTAATCCTGACCCACAAGCTCTCAGTTAGCTCCTCATCTATCCTCAGGCACAGCTCCATGCACTCCAGCTGGTAGAAGATGAATAGAACTCTGTAAGGCTGAAGTGTGGTGTATATCTTTATATATGTCTGATGTGTTTAGGAAAGATTGTAGGCATAGTCTCATAAAGTTCCATTTCCTGAGGACTTTTACTTATTAACATGAGTGGTGATAGCAATATTTAGTGTAGTCTCATCAGGGAGCATGGGTGTGGCTTTTTACCACACAGGCTTCAAGCATCTGCCCCTCACCATCAAATGGTTTGAGCTAAGTCATAAAATACCAGCAAATTCACCTGCCAGCACAGCTAAATTATTACTACACCTTCCCCTGGGAGAAGTTCCCTTCTGTAAGAGAGTTAGTGGCTGGATGAGAAGCACGTTTTGTTCAGAGACAATTTGGAAGGCAGTAGTACTCACCTGAACCATGGGATCACAGAACCCTTGAGGTTGGAATGAACCATCTAGTCCATGAAGACTCAAATCACCTTGTCCATCCCCCAGCTCCAAGCAGGGTCAGGTAGAGGAGGTTGCCCAGGACCATGTCCAGTTGGGTTTTGATTATCTCCAAGGGTGGAGACTTCAAAACCTCTCTGGGCAAACTCTTCAAGTGTGACCACTCCCATAGTAAAAAAGAACCCCACAACTTTCTTGAGTGTTCAGATGGAATTTTGTGTGTTTCAGTTTGTGCCCATTGCCTGTAGTCCTGTCACTGGGAACCACTGAGAAGACCTTGTCTCTGTCCTCATCTTTCTCCCCCTTCAGGTACTTACAGAAATGAGTAAAATCCCTCCTGAGCCTTCTTCAGGCTAAATACATCCAGGTCTCTCAGACTCTCATCATATGACAAATGTTCCAGTCCCTTGATCTTTGTGGCCCTTTGCTGGAGGTTCTCCGGTATGTCCATGTCTCTTTTGTACTGGGGAGCCCAGACCTGGAGCCAGCACTCCAGATGCATCTCAGGAGTGCTGAGCAGAGGGGAACCATCACCTCCCTCCACCTGCTGGTGACGTTTTCCTAATGCAGCCCAGGAAGCCATTGGCCATCTTTGCTATGCAGGTGAGTTGCTGGCAAGTGGTCAACTTCTCGTTTGGGGCATGTGACCCCGAAGTGCTTCTCTGGGAAGCTGCTTTCCAGCCGACTGGCCCAGGATGTATTTGTGCCCCAGGGGCAGAACTTTGCATCTCCCTTTGCTTCCTGAGGTTCCTATCAGCCATTTTTCCATCTCATCCAGGTCCCTCTGAATGACAGAAAAATCCTCTGGTGTGTCAGCTGCTCCTTCCTATATTGTATCTTCTGCAAAACTGCTGAGGGTGCACTCTGGCCCAACATTCAGATTGTTAAAGAAGGTGTTAAACAGTATTGGCTGCAGTATTGACCCCTAGGGCACACTGCTGGTAACTGGCCTCCAGCTGGACTTTGTGGCAGTGATCATAGCTCTCTGGGCCTGGCTGTTCAGCCACTTTTCAATCCACCTCACTGTCCACTTATCGAAACCATATTTTGTTAGCTTGTCTATGAAGATCTTATGGGAGGTGGCATCACAAGCCTCATTAAAGTTGACGCAAACACCATCAACTGCTCTCCCCTCATCCTCTGAGCCAGTCATCTCATTGTAGAATGTCATCAAGTTGGTTAAGCATCATTTCCCCTTCATAAATTCATGCTGACTACTACCACTCACCTTCTTGTCCTTTATGGGTTTGGCAAGGGTTTCCAGGATTAGTTGCTCCATGACTTCCCCAAGGACTGAGATAAGGCTGATCAGCCTTAACTCCTCAGTCCCTCCTTCTTCAGCTGAAGACAGAAGTGACATTTGCTCTCTTCCAGTCCTCAGGAACCCCTCCCAGTCACCACAGTCTGCCAAAGATAATGGAGGGTGGCCTTGCAATGGCATGGCCCAGTTTATTCAGCACAATGCATGCATCCCAAGTCATCCCATGGGCTTGTGTATGTCCAGTTTGCTTGAGTGCTTCCTAACCTGATCCTGCTCCACCCAGGATAAGTCTTCCTTGCTCTAGACTTTTCCTCTGGGCTCAAGGACCTGGGATTCCTGAAGGCTGGTTTTACTGGTAAAGATGTTGGCAATGAAAGCATTGAGCACCTCAGCCTTTTCCAAGTCTTCTTTCATCTAATGTACCTGTAGAAACTTTTCTTGTTGCCCTTCACATTCCTCACCAGATTCAACTCCAGAGGGGCTTTGGCTTTCCTAATCTCATCCTTGCATGATTGGACAGTGTCTCTATATTCCTCCTGGGTCACCTGTCCCTGCTTCCACTTATCATAAACTTTCTGTTCATATCTGAGTTTAGTCAGGAGCTCCTTGGTCATCCATGCAGGCCTCCTGCTGCCTTTGTTTGATTTCTGTGTGTCAGGATGAGCCATTTCTGAGCTTGCAGGATGTGATCCTTGAAAATCAAACAGCTGTCCTGGACTCGTCTTCTCTTCAAGGCCATAACCCATGGGGTTCTTCCAAGTAGATGTCTGAAGAGATTAGTCTGCTCTACTAACTTTGGTATCACTTTTTGCCCTTTTCCCTCCTCTCAAGAATCTGAACTCCACCATATCATCATCACTGCAATGAAGGCCTTCACATGCCTACTCATTTCTTCTGTTATTGAAGATATCAGGACAGCCACACGCCTTGTTGGCTCCTCAACCACGTGTGTCAGGAAGTTGTCAATGCACTGAAAGAACCTGTTCTGTTCTGAAGCCTTAGTTTGACCTATTCATATCCTCCAGTCTGAAGAAAATTGCCTTTAATCTGAAACTTCCTGCTACTATTCTTGGCAAAGATGTCTTCACACTAGTAAGTTTGATCAAAAGCAAACCATTTAAAAGCTTTTGCTGCTTTAAGATTGCTGAAATTTTTGAGCTAATTGCCCACATTTTCCACTAAGCTCATAGCCAAGTAGTTCACTAGCTGAAAAGACAAACTGAAAAATGGATTGTATCAAATAAAATGTCAATTATTAACCTTAATTTTCTCCTTATTTCAATAACCTTCACGTCTCAAATACTTTTTTCCATATTGCAAGTTGAAGAGGCAGTTGTCTTCAGTTTCACGTTTCTGGATCCATTGAGACCTCAAAACATCTGCAGAAGGCTGGAGCTAAAAAGGGAGCTACAGAACTGCCATGAGGTTGGGGGAAATGGAGACAGGATTGTCCATAATCCTTTCTGATGGCCCATAAACTATGTGGAAAGAATCTGAATGTCATTTCATATAGTTAACTGGTCCAAGAGCAACCTTCAGTAGTACTTCTGCAATACTTGTTCTCAGAGCTACCTGTAGTCTCAATCATTTCCCACTCATGTGGTTTTGCCTTAAAAGTTTTCTGGTGGAAAAGTTAAATTTCCACAGGAAAAAAAAAAAAAAAAAAAAAGCACAGGATAAGCATTTTGCCATGGGACATCTCACTGGTTAATCAGCTTCATTTGATGTGATTGATCCCTGCATCAATTTTTGTGCAATGCAAACAGCCTTCAGGATCTGGTGCCCAGGAGTAAATAAGCAAGGGATTTCAGGGTGTGGGTATGGTAGTGCTAGGAGGTAAGACCATAACAAGGTCACCTGGTATAGGAGATCCTCACTTTAGCTGTTTTGGAAATAATGTGTAATGTTCCTCTGACTTTTACTGTTCTCCTCTGTGCTGTGCTACTTCTCAGTCACTTTGTAAAATCTTTATATTCTGGTGGCATCTTCTACCAGCTTCTATGTTTTTCAGGGAGACTCTTTTTTAGCCTGTGATAGTTTTAATACGTTAGTCTTCCTCAACTTGTCTTGAATTGATTTTTGTTTTCATGTAGTTTCTCCACCCCATTTTATCCTGCTTTCCTTTCTTATTACATCAACTGAAGGTTTATAGGTCCTTCCCACTAAAGGCTGAAATTCTTTGTAAGAAAATAGTAATGTGATTATCACTTCCTTGTCTTTAGCCATTGTTACCATCACCATCATGGCTTGCATTTCTAATGTATATGCAGCCATAATGCTAAAGCTGTTGTCTGGGGCATGTGTGCATTTGGAAAGCGTGATAATTTTTCTGTCTTGATGGTTTGGCAACAAAAACTGGAACAGTTTGCCCAAAGAGTTGGTAGATGCCCCAATCCTAGAGACATTCAAGACCAGGTCGGACAAGGCTCTAAGCAACCTGAAATAGCTGAAGATGTGCCTACTCATTGCAGGGGGGTTGGACTAGATGACTTTTAATGGTCCCTTCCAACCCAAATTATTCAAGATTCTATGAAAAACAAAACTCCATCTATAATCTGTTTTGCAGGTCCAAATCTAAGTGAACCTCCATGTAATTTTTCTTGTAATCTGTAATTGTAGATGGCAGTGGCCTGGATGAAAATTTGCCACAGTGATTTTGTGGAAGGAAGAAAATACGTAACAGAGAAAGGATGAGTCCAGGCCTGTCCTCTTTCGGGTACTTGTTCCCTAACCATGAGGCCACTTGTATCAGAAACAGGATACAGGACCCTTTTTTTAGTTCCCACAGTCTCAAGAAAGCTGCAGTGGAAGCAACTGCTTTTAGACACAGCTCAAAAGAGTCAGAGAAGGTTTTTCCTCCTACAATTGCTAGTTCCCTCTGAGGAGCCGTGGGCATAAACAGGTTTGTCTGTTTAGCAGCTAGGGAGTGTATTGTATTGTATGCTTATGCTAAATCATGGGCACCTTGTATCCTATAAGCAAATAGAAGGCGTTTGTTTTAAATACAAAATTTATTCGTTAATTCACTAGTAAAATATGAGCCATTAGGACCCCAAAATAAAACAAATATCTTGAAAGGTATATGATACAAAAATAATCAATTACAGCAAATAACTTACAAACTCCCAGCAAAGGTAATAGGTTTCCAGTCAACTAATATTACAAAACCACTTTCAGATGAAACTCCTTATGAGGCACAAGACACTTAAGATTAATAACAGCATGATACTTAATTTATCTTGCGGCATAAGAAACTCCTATTGCCAGAGATGTTGCCTTTTATAATACACAGCCTGATTATTTCTCTCTCTATGGAAATTCATTCTGCTTTGAAATACTGCGCACCTTCATATATATCCCCTCCATCTCCACTCAAACACATAAATGGCCAGTGCTTCTTCTGGGCAGTTTCACCCCAAGTGGTGTACTCTTAAGGATCACTGACAAATGTCTTCTTCCACTTTTCCCCTCTTCACAAATGCAGGATTCTACCCACTGCCTATCTCAGATGTTCTGGCAGGAGCTGCTCTTTCTGGGGTCCCCTGGCAGTCTGTATCCTGTTTGTTACTCTTTTCTTGTATGGATGGAGGAGAATTCAACTCCGCTCCAGGGTCTGAGTCTTGGTCAGCTGTTTGCTGCTGCTGTAGCTGCCACTCAGGTAATTCATATGGTGGTGGCTGTTCCTGCTCGCTAGTTTCACTGGTGAACTCTGCACTGCTTTTGCTATAGGGTGGCAGGGGGATATTGATGACTTCTTGCTGGTTTAGTGTGTAGACAACTGGTAGTGGGGAGTTCTGTTTTTCAGGATCTGTGCTGTCTTCATAGGAGGGGGGATAGAAGTCAGGCCTGAAAAAAAACAAACCAAAAAGACACACGTCATGACAAAATGTGATTTATCCCAGAGTGTGGTTAGATTCTTTGACTGTCATGTTTCCAAAGTTTAGGTGAGGCTTAAAGTTTAAATGGAAAACCAAGTAGGTCTAGATCAATGAACTATATTAATATAAAACAGCTGGCATAGCTGGGATCATTACCTGTGTCTTTCTGCAAAATATTTTATTAAAACACAGCTTTCTAAAAAGATGAGCTTTCCCACCCATAGCATACAAACACTCATGCTTGTGAGTATTTCTATGAGTGCCCAAGAAAAGTTTGATTTGGAAGAAGAAAGAGATCACTGTCCGAAGTAGGTTAGTGAGTTATATATTTATATGATATTGTTTTCCCAGTTTTAAAATACATTTTGCATGTTTCTGCTTATCTATCTAACCAGAATTTGCTGAATGTTGTTTTTATAGTGCTTTTAGAGCACACATAGTTATTGTTTCTTGTGTGGTTTCCACAACAGTCTGGGAAAAGTAATCTGTATCCAGTGATCCTGTTCAAGACTTTTGTCAGGCCTAGTGCCAACTGGTTTAAGAAACTCTCTCTCTCTGAAAGTGTCAGACTTTGCTTAGAAATAGCAGGGACAATTACACAAGAAAACTTCAGCAGGGACCATATCAGGAGGTAAAGCTCTCTGCATACCGCATTGGTAACAAGTAATATGAGCACATATCCCACAGCAAATATCTGGAAGATTCTGTTGAGACAGAACTAATGATGCTGCTCCAGGAGCTCCATGAAGTTGGTGTAGTTACACCTGCTCCCTCCATTCATGGCTTTGGACTACTCTGTGCAGCCTGCCATGTTTCCTGTATATCTTACCTTGCATATTTTTTTTGCTTAAATTGCTATTTGCACTTTCCTGCTTGCTCTAGTAAATAAAATTTTGGACTACAGTTGTCTACACAGAAGTATAATAAAGTGGCTTCATATTTTTTGATTTGTAAAAACCTTGTATGGCTTCTTTCCTCTCATAGTATGTTTACAGAACAGCATCCCTCCCTCCCAATTCACTGACAGCAGTCTGCAACACATACCTGTCTACGGTGCTGACATGTAGCTCTCTACAGCTGGGATTTTGAATGAGGATGCTGCTGAGGCTCCTGTATTTCAAGGCTTCATGGAAAGTGCTCCAGAAAATGCCAGTAATAAGGAGAAAGAACCCCAGAGCTAACAGGCAATAAAACACCAGCTTGTTATTTCCACATTTGCATGTGGGGGAACTTGTGAAAACGCAAAGGACTCCCAAACAAATAGTGGAGAAACCAAGTAAGAGCACAAAAAGGCGAATGAAGGTAAAAAAACCTTTTAGCATTTTTCCCAGCAGACACAGCACTTGGTTCCTGTCTGCTCTTTGTTTGCTTGCTGTCTCGGCTGTGCTTCTCATCTTCATGCATTGGTATTTTATACACTTGAGGATCAATTGGCCTTTGAACAATTAAGAGAAGCAGGCAGTTTTAAGATACTCATTAACTCTTCAAGATACTCATAATATCTTCTGAGATTAATTTATAAACTTAAACCTGCTTTATGGAAGGAAACAAAAACTTCCTGCACCATTCCTTGGCCACTGTAATCTCTGGAGTGCATACTGAACTTTTGCATTTGTTGTATGCTACAGTTTGCAATGGTTTACATACTTTGCTAATTTATGAATGAGACTGTATTTGTTTGTCTTTAAAAAGACCCCAACAAAGAACAAACACACTGTTCATAACCCCCTGTTAAAAGTTTGAAGGGAAAATATCCTTCTTTCTGTATCACACATTTTCTTCTTTGTATTTTGATCTCCTTCTGTCTTTAACACATTATTCAATGGTCAATTTTAATGGTCCATTTCATTTAATTTCATATTAAATTCATTCATTAAATTAAACTAATCAAGATTGTATAATGTTAAAAAAAGGCATAGGCATACAAGAAATCTCCTTTGCAGGTTCAATTGCACTCTGAATCCTTTACTGTTATTTGCTTTCTCTTCCAGCAATTTTTACTGACTGATTTTCAAAAGGGTCAGTGCTTAAAGCTATGCAGGAACACCTATACTTGGTTTTCCAGATATAATTAGATGTTGGGATTCAAGAGGACTTTCTGCGAGAGAATGGCCATATGAGCAATCCTGTGCGAGAACACGACTGATAAGAGCCTCAGCCAAGCAAGAATGTGATAAGGATGTGACCCTGAATGAGGGGGGAGAAACTCGACGAGACAAACAACCCCCAGAAGGGGTTGGGATGGAAGAGGAAGTTACACGAGGCAGGAAGCCTGGCAAGGCTGATGTGGCACTTTCTATCCCATCATAAGAAGGTTTAAAGCGCGGGCTAAGTTAACTGTCCAGTCTTGAGGACTTGTACTGCATGTTACTCACGTGTGCGGGAGAACATTATAAAAGGGCTTTCTTAGTGGTAATAAATGGGCATTGCTTGATCACATTGGTCATGTGCGTGCTCAGCTCTCCCGCAATTAGACATCTGAAATTGAGAAATACTTGCCACCAACAAATTTAGGCCTAAATATTGTTAACCTCCAATGCAAAACATAGAATTAGCCTATGGATTTTCTCTCGGAGAGTATACCCACTAGTTTTCTCCAGGGCGTAGCAAACTCCATAATCAGAACTAAAAATTCTACCTTATTTGGAACACTACTAATTATGTTTCTGAATATTTTTGACAATAATTAAACAGACCTTGTCTAGGTGTGTTGTAAAATCTCCATTGCCCACAGTGAGCAATTCAGAACAAGGGACCATTCAAAAAATAGGCTCAGGATCAAATCTTTATTGCAATAATGAGTTCATTGCAAGAATTGTTGGGAGATATTCAGTGAGGTAAGTTATGTATGGGTAAGAATCATGAGAATTTTCTGCCATGGTGTATAAGAAGGTTTTTTCCAAGCGACTGTGGACTCTTTATTTCATTGCAGTCTGGGGAAGCTGTAGGACTTCTGTAGTCAATGCCATAAAACTTTCAAATATACTTCTTGGGTCTAGATGCTGTAGGTCATATATACAAAAAAGAGAGAATCACATTTGTTGGGATGAAGAAGGCGCCAGCTCTTTCTACTGTAGACATTCCCTGCAGCTCTGAAGGGGAAGCTCTTCACAGGCACTTTCAATAGGATGCTTGAGCCTCGTATCTTCAACTTAGATGAGATAGTTTTGATTTTGACTGGTCAGGCACCCTGAAAGTACTGGGTGTCCTGTTTTACCTTGTCCTGGGCTGTACCTGTGTGAGCTGCACCACATTATATCTCACAGAAGCTTTACAGTAGCTTATACAGTGTTTCATGTTTGCTCAACCAGCACTGTATTTTTCTGCCCTGTGTTTATTCAAATGTGGTGGATGTTCATTTACAACAAATCAGAGCATTTATAAGGAAACAGCTGCTGGTACAAAGCTGTCAGACATTCTGATCAGGTATAGTTATTTCAAGGTCCTACCCCCATTACTGCTTCTTCAATTCTCAAAGGGACTTCAAAGTCCTTCTCACTTTTGCTTTCAGAATGTTAACATCAAGAACAAATTTTGTAAAACAATATAAGCATTAGACAGAATTTTTCTAAGGTGGGTCACTCTTATGTCATAGGAAAAGTGAGCACACTGCAAGATCAGCTTCTGTCCTTCCTAAGGAAGGCATTTGGGTAAGGAGTGATTTGAGGTAATCTTCATTTCAGAGCAAACCCCTGCCAAACTTGAAATAGTCCTATTCTCTCAGCCCTTGGCTACAGCCATCTACACAGCACAAGGAAGCGTGGCACCACTTCACATACAGTTAAGTGCATGAGTGGGTGCCAGCTAATCTGTGGCTGATATGATAAACCAGGCAGTATGAGTTGAGTGCTTCCCACTCTGCCAGGCTTTCAAAATTCTTTCAGGTCATATTTCTTGTAAGCTACCTTATCCTTTACCAAAAGTCAGTTATTTATTTATTCTGATCTCAGCATTTGAAACTCACATTCACATGTAGTTTCCTTTACCATATTTACCTTGTTCAATTATGACAAGAAGAAAATCACCTTACCAGTAACTTATTAGGCTGTCAATAGTTTTATGATTTTCTGGCATGAGGACATCACAGTCTGCTGTCTCAGGATCATTACACACAATAGCAATTCACAAACATATTTAAATACACCAAATCTCCAGATGCCTTGGATGCACAAAACTGTCGTACACTTTCCGCTTAGATGTCTTGAACCCTTGATTGCATCCTGTACCATGGCAAATCTCTCCTCCTTATATATGTGATGTAGCTGGGGAGGCAGGTAATAATTATGTGCTGATCTCTGTGGTTTGGGCTACCTCCTCACAGAAAACTTGCTAATAGTTTTGGGAAATACATTGCCTTTCCTGATCATGGCTGACTAAGAATTAAAATTTCTCAGCAAAGTTTCCCTTATGAGCTTGTGGCTTGTTCAGTACCACTGCTACAGTTTTCCAGTCATGCAGTCCAGCTAGGGAGGTGGCTAGCATATTTTGGATAACAGTAGCAACCTTAACCAAATGCAAAATAATTTTCTTATCCTTATGATACGAAAACAAAATCCTCTATATGTTCCTCTGAAACTTACATGTGCATATTTTGTAATGAGCTACAAAAATTTTATCTTTATGATGTGGAAAACAGTGAGCTCACAGTGAGCTCTCCTGTACTGTGTTTCCTTCTTAGACAAATGGGAGTCCATGTTGTGTGTGGTACTCTTTAATGGGTTTTTGTTTTCTTAATGAAGGCTCCTTATAGAGATGAATTCTGCTACTGTCATCCAGCAGTAAAGGCATGACTCCATGTGATGCCTATGCTGCTCTGAAACTGGCTGCAAGTGTGACAAATTCATTTTCCATGTGCTCTCAGTTCACATGCCTGCACTGCAGGCAGGCTGTGGGCTGATTTAATGGGGATGCCTACCAGCCATTAACCCTCCATGGTGTGAGCTTGCACATTTGCTGGAAGGTGTGTTCCAGCAGCCCTTGAGGATGAGCCAGGATGGACATACGGAGTACATAGATCCATATCTATACACGTGCATACATACAAACATTGACATGGGAAGGATCCCTTCCTTTAAAGAGCTGCTCCACTGGAGAAGGCATGAAGTGGGGCAAATTCATGCTGTCCTGAGATGCCACTTAGCACCTGTGCATGTGCAGGTTTGTCCTGGGAAGGGATTCCCAGGCGACTGGGGAATCACAGAAAACTGTTAGTTTAGCCACTAGTTGCGAAAAATTCAGGTCTTTGAAGGAGGTGGTCCAGTTATGGCAGAAGAAAGCAGTGACCAAGAGGAATAAGCCATGTAATGGGGCTGTGAGTTTGTGCAGGGAAGATGAGAGTGGAGGCTGGGGGGCACAAGAGGCAGGTGGGGCACAGCAGGATCCCTCAAAGCTATGGCAGAGTTGGTGTTGCTGGGTGCCCACTCACCAGCAACAGCTGCTCTTCCAGAAAGTGTAAGCACATGACAGAAACACAGTGAAACAAACTGTTTAAAGAGGCATGTAATTTACATCTGTCTTGTCTAGTATGAAGTCCACCAGGTCATCTCCCTGCTAGTGCAGGACTGTCTCCAAGAGCACCTTTGCTTCATGCTTCATTGTTTCAAATATTCATGAATGCTCTTTCTGCAATTTGTTTTTTCCATAGGCTAACAGATCCAGCTGAATTAATTGTAACATTTTTCCTGTATAACTTGCACTTTCTCCCTACCTGTTAAATATGCTTTACTTTAAAAAATAATTTTTCTTCTGATTTTCTGATGTTTCAGATCTTTCAGACTATCCACATACATAAATAGAAATACTGAATTATTCATGCAATCTAAAGTTCAAGTAATCACATCTTCTGTAGTACTTGTCCTTCTGCTACTACACAATATTTACTGAAGTAATTTTGTTGATGGCAACTTTTACTTCCTGTTTTCTATTTATTGATCTGTACTCATTGATCTGCATGTTTTAATTTTATAGCTTGAACATGACAACATCATATTTGTGGTGATGCGGGCTGAGTTAATTGCTACAGAAAAAGCTGGACAGGAAATTATATTCCGGCTATGAGAAAAAATTTAAGAATTCAGATACACTCCCTTTATATGGTATGAAAAGAGATATAAAGGGATATTCTGAAAAATCTTTAATGAAGAACTTACAAAGATTAAATAATCTTTATAACTGCCAGAAGAATCAAAAGCCAGTGACTAGTCTACATCTCATGTGGGGGGAAGAACTGTTTTTCATGATAAACTTCAGCCTCAGAAAAATAAAGTAATTTTCTATCACAGCCAGTTCCCAAACAATTCTAAAAATTCAAGAGAAGCAAGCAAGACCACAGCAGAACGGCAGAACACACAACCCCCGGGAGGCAGCACGCTTGCACTTTGACTGCAAGGTGTGGTGAACAAAGGACTGTTCAGTGCTGCATGAAAGCTGTGGATAGAGGGGTGACTGAGGAACAAGGGATTAGTCACTTGTGGTGCTGTGGGAAAAGAAGAAATAAAGGAGTTATTTTTATATAGGAAGCTATATATCTGCCAGCTGTTTCACATTTGCAGATCTTAATTTGCAAGCTGCAGAAGTTTGGTACTTTCTGTAAGAGGTCAGTTAAGTCTTATGATGAGAGGCTATGGGTAACTTATCCTTGAAATTAGCACTTGATTTCAAACTACTGCATGTCACACAGTAGGTATATAAAGAAAAAGAAAGAGAAGATGAGAAATTGAAATAGTCTCGTAATGCAGTTTAATTTTCAGGGTTCCATTGTTTTTCTTATTTTCTGTCACTTTTCTGTAATGTTGCACTTGGCCTTTTTCAACTCCCCATTTTGCAGCTAGACTGTTTTTTTGGCAGTGAGTTTTTTGGACTGCATCAGACTGGATGAGCAGTTTTCCTGTTTCTCTTACAAAACAGGAAGAAAGTTGCCGCTAATGAGGATCAGGTGGGAAAAGGGAATAACTAACATGGAGTAAAGGTTGCCTAGTAAGACTGGCTGCAGACCAAGGTCAAAAGGTAGCAGTCCAGACACACAGAAAGCACTTCTTAGGAAGTCTGACTGAAGATGGACTTAATGGATGTTCCACTGGATGATTTGATGACTTTAATTGTTTTGCAATTTACATTTGACTTGGAAAGGTTATTGCTTATCCTGTATCCTGTTGAAACCTGTAAGGCAGTTTTCTCACAAAACAGTTGCTAGAATTATGCTACTCAAAAATAAATCTGCGGTATCATACACATTTTAATGAAAGTTGTGAAACACAAATATATTTTAAAAGTAGAAAGCTTTAAATTTAGAAAGTTAAAAAAATAAATTAATGGAATGCTGTGGGATGTAGCACTACCAGCTGCATATCATATGATAGTACATGATGCAAGATAGTATCATGTTGTAGGTCATGTGTGCTGTGGCAACTAAAAAGTAATAATTTACCAGAAATTTCAAGATTATTTCTTTTGCTCTAGGCTGAAATGTGTTATTGTTAATGAAATGAAAACTCAGAATTTAAACCAGGGTTTTTTTTTCTTGTCTCACCTTCTAGCACCCTTAGCTGACATGATTTGCTGGTAATAAATGACTCAACAGCTATTCTGCATTATCATCAATAATTCAGTGCAGTTTTACCAATGGTCCTCTCTTTAGCAATTGTAGTATTCATTAAAAATTTGCACTTCAGGGCATGGTAGATTGTTTTAAGCTCTGCAGATGTAGTCCCTTCTCCATATCATACTTGAGTTAATGACAATGCTTTTGAGAGCATAGAGAGGTTAAGAGTATGTAGAAGCACTATGAACATCAAAACTGTATTTCACAGAGCAGTTCCCAACCTGTGAATTTGTTGATGCCTATGCAAACCTAGATGTGTGAACAGAGTCAGGGCTAATATTTGTTTTGAAGATATTGTGGTGTTACAAGGCCTAGTTGCTATTTGTGATTGAATGATTGAATTGCATAAAGGAAACTGAGCTCAATTTATTCTACAAGTACTTGAAAGGAGCAGGGATGAAATAATCTGTTGAAAGCTGTAAACTACGAGACTTTTATTGGGAAATTTCCCTAAGTGGTTGACAGTAATCTGCCCCAGGAGTCGGCAGGTCAAACAAGTAATAAATACCTAAAGTAAGGAGAAGTTAGATACTAAGTTCATCACTGAGGAAATTTTAAGCTGTAACAAAAAAAATTTACAAAATTAATATTCAATACTATAATTAATTTAAAATTAATACTAATTATTAATTATGTAATAGTCCTTTAACAGTAATCATTCAATATTGATATCAATCTTAATAACATTAATATTAATGACTAATAGTTAATAATAATCAATGGTATCTATATCAATTGGCTAATATTAATAATATTAAAAACATTATCAACATTAATAATACAAATAACATTAATCAATTGAATTAATATATATAATGCTAACAATCGATTATTAATCAAAATTTAATTGATTGATTAACTAATTTTTATTAATATTTATTGTTATTGATAGTTATTTAATTGTAATTAATATAGTAAATAATATAGCAAATTAATATTAATGGCAAATGTTGATAATAACGGCTAATCAACGATTAATATTTATATCCTGGCTAATCAATAAAAATTAATGTTGTTAATATCAATTAGCAATATTTATATTAATGACTGCTACGAACGTCAATGGCTAATCGAAGATTAATATTAATATCAATGGCTAACCGATAATAATTAGTGATCTTAATATTAATAACATTAATGATATTCTTGAAATTAAATAAGAGTGTTACTATTAATGCTATAAATAAATAATGCCGATTTTGATTAATATTAATAATTAGTTATCAACAAATATTAGTATTAATACAGATATTAATTAATATTAATTATTTAGTGTTAATTATTTAATATTACAAATTTACATAATTGATATTTAATATTGCAATTTGCTTTTTTGGTAACTCACACATTCATGTTTTCCAGGTATTCTTTCCAAATTTTATTGTTTTGTTTAGTTACTAAAAGAATGAAATACAGCAATTGTGATAACATTTTAATCGTTTACAAGCACAGAATAGAATACCAGGTTGGAAGAGACCTCAAAGATCATCTAGTGCAACCTTTCTTGGCAAAAGCACAGTCTAGACGAGATGGCCCAGCCTTCTTCCAGTCTTCTGGGATGTCCCCCAATCTCCATGACTTCTCAAAAATTATGGAGAGTGGTCTTGCAGTGACATCAGGCAGCTCTCTTAACACCTTCAGGTGGATAACATCAGAGCTCATCAGTTTGTAGGGGCTGTGGTAGTTAGGGTCTGGCGCTCGGAAGATACCGCGTTCTACGGGAAGATAAGACGCAGGCAGACGGATGTGACATCATAAACCCGGGGTATAAAAAGTGGTGTTATACAATAATAAACGCCATTTGCCATCCATCACATTGATGTCTGTGTGCAGATGGACCGAGCGGCCTGGGCTTGGCCACCGTGTTGTTTTTCCCTGAGCCAGGTCATTAAGCATCATTAGGCAACAAGGGGCCAAGCTCCTGTAATAGTTTGCACACCAACTCTTCCTTCACTGATGGTGGGTTTGTGTTTGCATTGACATGCATTTTTGTTCTCAAGGCCTGGGGTCCAACAGTGCTGGTAAAGACAGAGGTGAAGAAGTGAAGAACCTCTGCCTTTTCAGCACTGTTGGTGACTAATTCACTTCTCATGTTTAACAGTGGCCCAATATTTTCATTCTGTTTCTGCTTATTGATTACATACCTGAAGAACTCTTTCTTGTTATTAATGACATCTCTGGCCAATTTAAATTTGAGCTGAGCTTTTGCTGCATGCCCTGGCAATGCCCTTGTAGTTCTCAGTGGGTATTTGTCCACTTTTCCATCTCTGGTATGCTTCTTTTTTTTGGTTTTGAGCAGACTCAGAAGCTCTCAGTTAAGCTGGAAGGGTCTTTTCCTCCACCTACTTCCCTTACCTTTAAAGGGGATGAACTGTTTTTGTGCTTACAGGAGAGCTTTCTTGAAAAACTGCAAGCACTTTCTAGATCATTTATCCTCAATGGAAAGCTTCCCTCCCAGCTGAGCTTTGAGCAAGGTCAATTTTGTTCTTCTAAAAGCTAAAAACTTTGTCTTAGTACTAACCTTCAGCATGCCCAGCAGGATCCCAAACTCCGCAATACTGTGATCACTGCAGCCAAGACTATATCACTAAGCAAGATATTACAAAACAGGTTTTCTACAGCAGTTCACTGCAGGTTAGCAGTGCCTCATTCCTGGTTGGCACAACTAACATTTGTATGAGGAAACAATCCTCTGTGCATTCCAGGAACTTGATGGATGACATGTGATCTGCTGTATTGTTCTTCCAACAATGTCTGGGTAGTTGAAGTCACCCATAAGAACCAGGTTCTGTTGACCCAAAGCTTGTCCAAGTGACCCAAATATTTTTTTGTTGGCCTTATTCTCTTGGTTTGGAGGTCAGTAGGAGATGCCCACTGTTAGGTCCGCTTTGGAGACAGACCCTTCTGATCTTGACCCAGAGGCATTCAATAGAGCTTCCACAATCGCCATAGTTGACTACTATACATTCAGAATTCTCCTTAACATAGAGCTCAACCCCTCCACCTCTTCTTTCCTCCCTGTCTTTACAAAACAGCCTATAGCCATCCATCATGATCTTCCAGTCATGTGAGTTGTTCCACCACATTTTAGTTGTTCCTGTTCTGACGGCATGGAGCCCCTGTTCCTCCTGTCTGATCCCCAGGCTGCATGCATTAGTATACATACACTTGAGTTGGTTGGTTTTTGGGTTCCTGTCTTGGGAGGCAGCTGAGGAATGTTTGTCTTTGATCTGGTTGGCCTGGCTTATTCCACAGCTGGTTGCAATGGTGTGAGGGTTGCCACTTTGGACCCCACCCCCTGAGTCCTTTAGTTTAAAGCCCACCTCACCAAATTGGCTAGCTACTGCCAAAGATTCCCTTGCCTTTTCCAGACAGGAGGATCCCATCCATCCTAGCAGGCTATAGTCATGGAAGAATGTCCCATTATCATAAAAGTCAGTGCCCTCACGATGGCCCCAGCCACAAAACCAGAAATTGATTTGCATTATATGTCTATTTCTGGCTGCATCCTTTCCTCTAACTGGTAAAATGGAAGAAAAAATAACTCGGGCACTAAAGCTTTTTGTTTGCACCCTTAGGGCTTTGTAGTCTTTCTTGATTCTGACCAGGTTCTGGCTTGTGGTGTCATTCATGCCTACATGAAAGAGTAGCATTGGATAGTAGTCTGTACTCTTGACAAGTTGTGGCACCCTCTCAGCAGCATCTCGAACTTCAGCTTCCAGAAGGCAGCATACCTCTCGTGACTCCTTTTCAGGCCAGCAGATGAGTGTCCCAGTGCCTCTCAATAGAGAGTCACCCGCTCTCAGTTTACAGTGATGCTGTGAACTGGTTAGAAAGAAAAAAATCACATACAAAATGGCACAGTTCCCTAATGAATGTGAAATTACTTTTGAACTATCAGACTGTTAATATCAGAACTTGTATATTTTTCAATATAATTGAAATGAACATGAGGGATTTGCAGCAGATGTGATGGCTTCCCTTTTGATTTCTCTCTCTCAAAAATGAATGCTAGCTCCCTGTGTCAAAAAAGGTATCAGTAGATGTTGTTCTTCTGTCTGCAAGAGGTTATAAAGGAAGGGTCCATTGGTGAAAATACAGGCATACCTTATTTGTTTCATACTCGCATCCTTAAAAATATCACATCTCAAATGATATCCAAGAGTCTGGGTAATCTATAAACAGCATATGCGTTCCTATAAAATCAGACATTATGGTTCTTTCTGTAAAATTAAGGGTTAAAAATTGTCACTTGTACAGTGAAATTGAAAGCTTTTAAGGAGCAAAACAATCACCAATAAAAAAAAGAGGCTTTGCTATCTGTTTACCTAGGCATAAGAATTATAGCCATAGGTAAAACAGGATGACTGTCTGACTGTGCAGTGTGAATTACAGGGGATGTAGGGTGGTCATTTCCATTTTGATCTTTACCAACTGTTTGCTACACACCTTCTATAGATACTTCCAAACAAGGCTCGAATAAGCATGCAAAGACATTGCTCATTTGAGCTGTGCTGCCCTCTTCTAGGAAAAGTGAAGACCACACTGGGCACTTGTTTAATCTATCTTTAGTTCTATGGTGAGGAAGGCACTGAAGCACAGTCCTGTTGGCACTGATGCCTATTTTCATTGGCAGCAGAGCAAAGTCAGGTCTTCAGGCTTGCTTCATCAGTTTTGTCAAAAGCAGACTAGAAGTGAACTTTGAAGGAACTGCTGATAGCTCTGGTTCTAAAAAGGCACGAAAAGCTTACAGCTCTAGCTGTTTGTCTGTGCTGGAAGGTTTAATATTAAAACAAGAGTTCCCATTTGCTTTCAAATATAGTTAAATATTATAATGTAATTAGATTGAACCTCCTGAAACTCTTCTTATTTGACGTCATTACAGTAGGCTGGCTAAGTTCTAAAGTCAAATACAGAATACTAACAGGTTGTTAGAGTTTAATTGTAATTGGTGTAACTTTTCAGAATTTTAAGTGGGAAGGATGCAAAAGCCCTGTTATAGATTAGAGGAAACACCCTGTGACAGAGTTTTACACAAAACCAACAAATAGTCTCAGGTAGCAAAGACTTCAAATAATAATAATAATTATTTTCAGGAGTGAATCTGGTATCAGAAATGACGTATCTGTTTCTGTAACTGCAGCATGTGCTTTGGTATGGCTGTCTGTTTGCAGTGGTTTACCTGTCTCTGATTTGAACTGAACGAGTTATTCAGAACTCGAGGAAGCCTCAACAGTCCATCATTCATGAAGTCGGGTTTATAAAGTAGCAGGCTTTCAGCATTTACAGCATATGTTATTTGCCAAAGCAAATGAGGTGGAAATTACAAGAAAAAGGAGATAAGTACAGTGGCCTAAGCAGCAACTAGCACAATTATTCAGTGGCTGGGGAAACATGGAGAAAAAAGCTACAGCCTGTAGCATGTATAAAGCTTGCACTGTGTAAAGTTTTCACAGTTTTGTGCAAATGAACAGGCATGCCTGATGGAAAATTTGTCAGATATATTCAGCAAAAAAAGAGGCCAGAGTAACATGGAGAGTCCAGACAGGCAGTTTAGAGATGAAGGTCTGCATTTTGGTGGGTGGACCTAGGAACATCACAGAACAGCAGAGTCCTAGTGCTCTTCAGTTTTCAGCTGAGAAGCCAGAACTGCTGATACTGGCAGGCAGTACCTACACAACACTGCACGAATCAAGGAGGCCTACATCTCGGTGGCTGTTGTATGGGAAAATTAAGTGCAGGAGACTGATATCTCCCGGGTGACTGAAGAAGAAATGTCTGTTAGGACTGCAGGATCTGAAATGCACCACAAGCAGATGCATGCAGAGGCTGAGAGTCCAATTGCAAAAGCTGGCTAACTTCACACCCCTAGGAAGGATTTCCATTCTCCTTTCAGGCTGATATGGAACACTGTATCAGCATGGTGTCATGATTTGAAGATTCCCTCCCATATGTGATACAGGAGCATCTCCAACATCACAGAATGCACCTCCAAACTCTGCCTCCTTTGTAGATCACCAGCCTTCAACTTAGAGTAGACTAATGAGCACTTCCCACCTCAGAAGAGACATCTGTTAGGATGGTCACCAATGGTCTGCAGGACAGGAATGGGCGTCTTTTGAAGTCATTGGCTGAGCTCTTCCATCACATGTGGGGGAGCAGAGTGAACACTATTTCTGGTCAAGGAGATGATGCAGATTGATCTATACATACCTAAAATACAACCTCATCTGCAACAGTGTGGAGATCCAAATACATCAACCACTCCAGCTGCTATCAGTTTGGCCTTGATGGTTTCATAGAGGAGGAAGAAACTGTGCTTGTGGTTCAGCACCTCACTGCTTACCCCTTGCTGGGATCTATAGCCACAGGAGAAAAAGGTAGCAAAGGTCACGTTTATCCTTTGAGGTATAAAGTTTAGGGAGATTTTAAACAGTAGACCTCATGGGGCTAATACTAGAAACCCTCAGTTGAGCTGGTGGCGATGCTGGAGTCAGAGTGCTCATGAGACCATAGGGTGTAACACAGATTTTTGTTTTGGACAGATTCAATGCTAATCTGGTGGATGATACAATGACACTCAAAAAGAAGCAAAGAAAGCTACTGCTTTTGATTGAAAATACAAGGAAGGCAAGGCACAGAAAAAAGTAGCAAGTTATCAAAAAATTGGAAAAAAACGGGAATAAAGCCCAACAAAAGCAAAGTCTGGATGAGTCAAACAGCAAATCCACTTTGAATTTATGACTTAAGAAGAACTGAAGTGCAAACAGTATTAAATATGTTCTTAGAAAGGAGCAGAAGAGGCAGATAATATATGTTGTACTGAACTGACTCAAGTTCTTAGGAAACAACAGGGCTACACAGAGAAGGATAAACACTTCACAGAGAACACTTATGGCTTCACAAGAGGGGAGGGAATAAATCTGCAGTACTGCTGATGACAAGCAGGGCTCAGTGATGCAGCCGTAATACAGACATATACAATCATAGGAGGCATCAGGGAAAATCTCTTCTGCAGGGATAGAGAAGTATTAATATCCACACTCAAAGGCAATGATGCCATGCGCAGCTTATGTTATCCTGGTTGAGGATCCTTTGAGCCTACAGCAGATGCACAGAAGCACTATTAATTAAAGAGGTGAATCAACAGCCTGTTGTACAGTGGCTTCAGGAAGCAACTGAAAGTGCTGGACATGTTGTACTTGTCAAAATGAAATCTGAGAGACTATGGGTTTTGTCTACAAACACATCAACAAGTGAATACCAAGGGGTAAAAAAACCCCTATTAAAATTATTAGCAATGGAAGTACAAGGAAAAAAGTATTCAAAATAGCCAGGAAGAAACTTAGCCTGGAAATGAGTAGGCTTAGAAGAGGGAATTTTTTGATTCACTTCGTAATCAGGAGGGAAAAAAATGTAACAGCTATTAAAATAGATTAATAGAAAGGGGCTAAATGCCAGTGAATGCACATCCGCAGTGACTAGTTTCCCTGTCCTGTATCCCCATAACACTTTGCATAAGCAAGCTTCATAAAACGAAGATTATGAAGTTCACTTATCGATATTAACAGATGAACCTGAACCACAGTTCATATAAAATACTCTAACTAAAACAACCCTGTTGTCTTTGAGAGAAAAAAAAGTCTGTCTTGCTTTTTCCTTCCCAGCATGTTGCCTCCAAAGCAGGAAGGCATGAAAGGCTTTTCAGAGGTATTTTACCTGCAGAGTTTAAGGTGAACCTGGTTCTAATACATTGTGTCAGCCTTTTCATTAACTTCTGTGGTTGATTATTTTTTCTCTGGCAAAAGAAAAAGTGTAAGACTGTAGCCGTACACCTGTAGGATACCTCAGGCTATGGGTAATGCTTCATTTTCCCAGCTAACTTCTTAGGAGCTGTCTTCCCAGCTCCCTCTTCCCAGATAACAAGCCCAGCTGGCATCCGTGTCCATCACTGATCATTGATTCTATCCACCTGATCCATGCTAGGTCTTATAAGTAGGACGGTCCCACACTCATGATATCTATTGCCTTTACTATCATGTCCCAATCACTGAATCTATTCATTTGTCTGAAGCACACCAAAGCTATTAAAAGTACAACTTCAGAGGTTTCTCCTTTCAAAGTGAAGCTGTTGAGCACTTTCTTTATATTTTCCTTACTGCATGTAGCCAGGACTGGTTCTTCTGTCCAGAATTCAGCAGTGTGCCCAGGGGGCCAAGAAGGCCAATGGCATCCTGGCTTGTGTCAGCAACAGCGTGGCCAGCAGGGACAGGGAAGGGATCTGACCCCTGTACTGGCACTGGGGAGGCCGCACCTCGATTCCTGTGTTCAGTTTTGGGCCCTTCACTCCAAAAAGGACATTGAATAACTCAAGCGTGTCCAGAGAAGGGCAACGGAGCTGGTGCAGGGTCTGGAGCACAGGTCGTACGAGGAGCAGCTGAGGGAACTGGGGGGGTTTAGTCTGGAGAAGAGGAGGCTGAGGGGAGACCTCATCGCCCTCTACAGCTCCCTGAGAGGAGGGTGCAGAGAGCTGGGGATGAGTCTCTTGAACCAAGTAACAAGTGACAGGACAAGAGGGAATGGCCTCAAGTTGCCCCGGGGAAGGTTTAGACTGGATATTAGGAAGCATTTCTTTCCAGAAGGGGTTGTTGGGCGTTGGAATGGGCTGCCCAGGGTGGTGGTGGAGTCCCCATCCCTGGAGGTGTTCAAGAGTAGGGTCAATTTAGAGCTTAAGGATATGCTGTAGGTGGGAACTGTCAGTGTTAGGTTAATGGTTGGACTGGGTGATCTTCAAGGTCTTTTCCAACCTTGATGATTCTGTGATTCTGTGAATCAGCCCCTGGATTTTTCAGGGATGTGTATCCTTTAAAACCTTCAATAGTCTGACCTTGAAGGAGAAACAGAATTTAAGGCCTCTGCATTTTCTCCTCAGTTCCTATTAAACATTGTGCAGAAGTAATTTAGCTTCCACATTAATGCTATAAATCTTCAGATAGCATTAACCGCTACCCAAGGGATTATCTGGCTTCCTCTGAGCTCACAGCCACTGACCTGTGACCTTCTCAGTTCCTTTTTCCCTCCTCTTCCATTTGATCCAGCATTCACGTTCAAATGGCCACAGTGTGAAACAGAAAAGGAAACTATTATTTCCATCCTCTTTCTGCTGATCCAGTTCAGCTTGCAGCTGTTTGGCTCCTGGACCTGAAGGAGCAGCTAGAAATGGGCAGCTGGCGCATGATAAAGGGCAGGATTTGACCTTTTGGTGTCAGTGTACTTGTTGGTTATATACCCACAGGAGAAACAGTTCATACCTACATTCTGGGTAGGGTTTTTTATTCCTCAGACAGAAGTGCTACTTCCTACCTCTCATTCTCAATAATTTTCTTCTTTCCCCCTGTTCTTTGTCACCATTTTCTCCCAGGTTTTCCTGCCTCTTACCCAATCCTCTTTGCAAAGACAGCTTCTTTCTTTATTGCGGCTGCACTGTTACTTGAAACCAGCAAAGTTCCAACAGCAATAAAGTGTACAATTTTATCTCTCCACTATAGAGAAGATACTAATAAAGTTGAATAAGTCTAGGTAAGGATGACTCAAATAGCTGTAGTCATAGCACATGAAGTATGAGAAAAAGCTAGAGGACGAGTGCTCGTTCAGCGCAGTGAAAGCAGGATGGAGTGGGGAAACTAAAGGAGACTTCCATCACCTGAAGGGAGCTTACTGAGAAAAAAGAGCCAAACTTTTCTCAGAAGTGAAACAGTAGGGGAAAAAAAAGCAAATAGGTAAAAGTTACAATAAGGAAGCATGGGAGTGGTGCAACTCTGGGAGAGATTGTGCAATCTCCAGTCTTTCAGATTTTCAAAATTTGGCAACTTGACTGAACTTTGCAGTTAACCCTGGCTGGAAAAGAAGCCTTGATTAGGTGACTTCTGCAAGGAGCCTTCTGATCTAAGTCCTTCCTTTCTTTGGCATTACCTAGAAAGCAGCAATCTAGTATCTAGTAGAACTTCAAACATAATTGCCATTATTTATCATGGCAACCACAATATACAACAAGATATTGAACTCATACTGCTCACCTTTGTAGCAGCAAACTCTTCTCTAAAAGCACACTATCATTTAGCATAAGGATCTTGTCATGAGGACTGATGCTTATTGGTGCAGAAAGGTAGCTGGCAATATTTTTCCAAATTTATGACACTCACAGAATGCCACATTTCATTTGTTTGAAATCTCATAATGTAAGACACTGCTGTCCACCTTCATTAGCTGAATCATTTAAACAAATCTTAGACATGTTACAATATGTTGTGTAACCATTCCATCAAGTAGTATGTGTAAAACTGTTTATTTTTTTTAGCTGATCAGCTAGTTTATTAGACAACACTTCACTTTGGAAATATTGCAGACTATCCCTCCTTTACAGTACGTTATTTGCTCAGTTAAGATAGCTATATTTTAGAGGGAGAGAGTATCCAGTATTTGTATTTTTTCAACATTTTTCACTGTTTTCCATCTTTCTAGTTGACTTCATCTTGTCTGCTTGCAATTAATTTTCCTGGACTCTACAGGTCCTGTTCAAACTTACTGAAAGAGGGAATGCTGCTTCCCTTTATCCCTAACCCTTGACTCTGCATCTTAGCAAAAGTTGGTATGGTCTCCTGTTCTTGATTTATCCCCCAGTAGCTCCTTCGTCTGCTTTGCCTTCAGATTAATTTAATCTCATTTTCTGACTTCCTTCTGGATCATTTCCTCTGAAAATGCTGAGGCCAGCAAAGACAATCTACAAATTGTCAATGTAATGAAAATCATGACAGAGAACATGTTCTCACAAGGAAGTACGCCTATGATCTTTACAGGGTTTGGTTCTTGGAAACTTTTATTTTGAATTCTCAGGTACAAAACACTTCAATGTGTGAAGACTTCTTTTCTGATAAGCAGCATTTTAACTCTGCTATTTTTCTTCAGATGTTCAACAAATGATAATATTTTGCTGAAAAGAAACATCAGTGTTTTTAAAAGGAAAACAAGAGCTCTTCGAAATTACTTGTTATCCTTAAATGTAAAATGTCTGCACATAAACTGGAAGATTCGTATATGGATCTTAGATTTGGCAGGAGGAAGGAAGGGCATAAGATTGTACTAAGTATCAGCTTTTTAAGACTATTTCACTCCCCTAAGTCATGGCATCGGTCAATAATTTTGTTCATTGAAGAAGACCAGATCAGGATCTATCTTTACTATCTAAAGCATACCTGCAGAAGATTGCTGTAATCCAGTAACTGCTTAGGTTCTGTGAATCAGTGTTCTCTAAAATCCTGTTTTGATGTAGGGTCAACTTTGAGAGCAAGGATATGGACATGTTTGCAAGCCTCCATCCACAGTGGAAAGAGATCAGACCACAACACTTAAATACAGTGTCATGTATTTACATCAATAATACATCAAACTAACTCAAATACAAAATGCATTAAAACAAATAAGTTGTTTAATCTCAGCAGATAAGCTTGTCATCATCACAGCCAATTACATAAAACAACTGTTCAATATATTGTGTGAATTACAAAATTAAAGTGAAGAGCTAAAGCCCACAGGACACTCTCAGAACTAAAGGTCCACCAAATAGTCTAGATTTTGAAATCACAACCAAGTGACAAATTTGGGAGTTTTTAGAAATTGCTTTTCTATTTCTCCTCATTCTGGAAATATGAAGAATGTGAATAAATTAGAGAATCACATGCTGTGGAGGTTTGAACTCAGCCAGCAGCCAGACGCCACATGGCCAGCCATTCACCTCCCCCTCCCTGCTCTGGTGAAATAGGGGAGGGACAAAAAGAAGATAATTTGTAGGTTGAAAAAAAAGAAAGAATTTACTAAATATAACAAGAGAACAACAGTAACAATAGTGAGTCCAAAAAGAAACGGGTAAAATGCAACAATGTCTTACTGAGCGTGGCTACCACCCCCACAGCAACAACACAGCCCGACTTGTGAGAGAGAGTGAGGGGGAGAGAGCCCACCCACCTAAATCCCTGGGCATAACATCATATAGTATGAAATACTCCAATGAAAATTAAATCCATCCTGGTCGAAACCAGGACAGTCTCTACCCTTTATTCCATACCATTGACGTTATGCTCAGGTTTACAAATACATCTTAAGGAATAACCACACCTTTTTTTTCCCAGGTCTCACAGATATCATTCCCTTAGTCTATGGGCCATCCTTTCACAATGTTTTCTGAGTTCATTTAGTCCATAACTTTGGGTTCCATCTGTTATGACAGTCTATAAGGCTGAGGAATGAGGCAGAGTTGGCTCAGTCAGTGGAGCAGGAGGCTTTGGATGTGGCACAGGGATTTTGTGAGGCACCAATTGCAATAACAGGGTTATTTGATAGTCCAGTTCATTGGCTATTCTCACCTAAAATCAAATCTCCCTGAGGCACACATCAGACCTCTCCATCCTTCTGCATCACCCACCAAGTGCACTCAGGTCCTTGGGCAAAAGTAATCCCACACACGGGTTTACCTTTACCCATTGCAGGAGTAACCCAGACAGTCTTTCCCAACACATTCCTAATGCTCACTACGGGGGCTTCATCCCTAACCCAGAATGTAGGAGGTTAGATTGAGCAGGGCCAGCTTGCTTGGCACGTCATCTGGGACTGACTAACCAGGTGGCTTTTGCTAAATGCACATCCCAGTGTTTGAAAGTTCCACCACCCATTGCTCTCAGTGTAGTTTCTATTTAGCTACTCGTTGTATCTCTCAATTTTCCCAGAGGCTGGTGCATGGTAGGGAATGTGATATATCCACTCCATGCCATGTTCTTTGGCCCAGGTGTCTATGAGGTTGTTTTGGAAGTGTGTCCCATTATCTGACTCAATCCTTTCTGGCGTGCCATGCGGCCATTAGACTTTCTCCTCAAGGCCTACAATGGTGCTCCAGGCAGTGCCATGGGACACGGCATGAGTTTCCAACCATCCAGTGGCTGCTTCCACCATTGTAAGCACATAGTGTTTGCCTTGCTGAGTTTGTGGGAGCGTGATATAATCAATCTGCCAGGCCTCCCCATAGTTATATTTTGACCATCATCCTCCATACCAAATGGGCTTTAACCGTTTGGCTTGCTTGATCGTAGCACATGTCTCACATACCTGGATTACCTGTGCAATAGCATCCATGGTTAGTCCATCCCTCGGTCACGAGCCCATCTGTATGTCGCATCTCTTCCCTGATGGCCTGAGGAGTCATGGGTCCAGGGAGACAGAAATTGTTCACCCTTATGTTGCCAGTCCAGATCTGCTTGAGCCACCTTAATCTTGGCAGCCTGATCCGCCTGTTGGTTGTCCTGATGTTCTTCAGTGGCCCGGCTCTTGGGTACATGAGTGTCTACATGGTGTACTTTCACAACCAGATTCTCTACCCGAGCAGCAATATCTTGCCATAATTCAGCAGCCCAGATGGGTTTGCCTCTGCACTGCCAGTTGCTCCGCTTCCACTGTGTAATCACCCACACAGGGCATTTGCCACCATCCATGAGTCAGTGCAGAGGTATGGCACTTCTCACATTCTTCCAATAGCCTCCTCTTTATGTTTTTTAGATTATCATAAAAACTGATTTCTATAAGTCCATTGTTGACTATGAGTAAGACAAGCCATGCTATCAGCATGTTGCCTTGGGTTTGGTAGCATTTCTAGTGAATAATAGAAGTGTGGAACTGTTAAGATGAAGACACCAGGTGTCCTGAGCTAACCTGCAGGAATTCACAACTGCAATCACACCAACATGCATACAGATGCTCCCTTACACCTCCTGTTAAAACTGCTCTGCAGGTAAGTCAGGTACCCAACTCCTGTTGAAAGGAGCAGGCCGTAGATCACAAGCCAGCTGACATGTGTTTTACTGAAGGCTGTAAACATCCTCTGTAAAAAAGTAGTCCTTGCTATGTGTCAGGATTGTTTATTATGCATTTTGTGAGATAGTTGTAAGGGTTACTACATTTAGAAGGTGGTGGTTTTCTCCTTACCTGTTTTGTTAAGGTCCCTTATCCTTGCATTTGTCTCTCACCTCCCTCCCTCTTCTTCCCACTTATGTATTTCTTCCTTTTTTCACTTTCCCTTCACTTTCCTGAGTCATCTGCTCACTTCACAATGACCCCTTATGGAGACAGTTGTATTTCTGCCTCCTTGTTTCCACTGGTTCAGAGGGCTTGGGAGCAGGTGTCACATGAGATCTGCCTGATTCTCATAAAACAGCGCAAAAGCACCTCAAAGGTGTTTCTGAGCACAGACCAGAGCTGAGAACTGTCCAGATTTCTGTGACTGTGACAAGCCCGCTACTTCCCTGCGTCTCAACTCTGCAGTGACAAAAGGAGGGAGGTTGTATTTTTATACTTCCTCAAGTTCGTTATGTACCACAAGTGATAGGGATGGGGCCATTCCAGTACAGACGCGCTCAGCATGGGTCCCCCTGTCCAATGAGTCTTCACTTTCACATCCCAATTTTAATTCTGATATATCCTGTCATTCACGTATTATCACTGAGTGAAACACACTCTTTTCAAAGAACATTTGTTGCTGTTCATTTTTTTTTTTTTTTTTTTTCCTGGGGATGGTCAGACTAGAAGAGAATTAATGAAATTTTGTGTTGTTACTTTCTTGTAATGCAGCTTCAAAGACTTTCTCCCTCCCCAACTGTGCAATAACAAAACAAGACTTTGCACTGTGCAACTCGTGATCTCACTGTGGGAGCTATTTCCTTTGATGTAACTCAAAGCATCTTGAACTGCTAGTGACAACTTTGATGTTAAGGCTCTGTTGTGCTCTGTTTGCATATTTATCTCATGAAAGTAAGTCATCTTGCTGTGGTAAAGACAAAGCACCATATCCAGTACAGTCTAATTACTCATCTGTATGCAGGATATAGCCTTGTAAACCAAGTCCCCCCCAACAGATTTTTCATTTTGTTTAAGATTTTGTTCTAACAAGATGGAAATTAAACTAAATGCTCCAGGTCAAGGCAAAAAAAAAAAAAAAAAAGGAGTCTGTTTTAGAGTGCCTTGAGCCATGGCTTTGGAAAAACATGATCACAGGAGTGCTTTATCTTCTGCAGGTGAAATAAATTGAGAATGAAATTGTTCCATAGTGTTTATGGAAGTGTATATCTATTTTAAGGATTTTGGTGCACTCTTCTAGTTGTCACCTCTTAAATAGCAACCTAAAAAGATTATAATATTCTTAATAAAAAGTACTAATAACTTTTCAATCTCTTTATCTTCTTCATTGACCTGAAATCTTCCTTTCTCTACCCATATTTCCATACAGTGCTGGCAGTTTCCCTCCTGGTAAGTCTGATCTCATGTGAATAGTGTGAGGCACTGCACAAACATGAGGTGAACAAAATACCCATAAGCAGAAGAGACAGGAGACTACAGGATAGAAGACTTTAGCTGCATGTAGTACATAACTGAGAGTAATGTCAGAGAGCTGCATTTGTAACCAACAGTCCTAAAATACAGGTTATGTAAGGTGGAGTTCTCTCCTACCCTCTTACTCGTTGGGATTGCAGAAAAGCACATGCCATGCACAAGAAGAAAGCTGACACTGTTCCATTCTACTGCCCAAGGAGAGGTGTTTTAACCTGAGGTTTACCTGAGAATCCATGATACTGGATTACTGGTAGCAAAACAATGCAGAATTTGCACCAAACATATATCCACGTTCATTAGCTGCAAAGGGGAAAGCATACTTGAGTTACACAGAGCAAGCAGGTAGGTAGGAAGGAAGGTGAAAGGAGGTGGAGGTTGGCCTCAAGTATGATTTATAAAGCAAGAAATAAAGAAGCCCAAAAAACAGGACAAACAGAGAAATTCCATGTGCTAGTGAAATAAAATGGAAAAGAACAAAGCCAGGACACAAAAGGTCTGAATTATGCTTTTTCACAATAATTAGGCAGATGATGTTTGGGATACATAAGATGTACATAGTTGTTTGAAAAATCTTTGTAGATGACTACCACAAAATGTGTCCATGCCTAAGATCTGGGTCTACATGGTAGATTTTTTTCAAATTTTTTTCCCCAGTGGATGACTTCTGGTATATTTTAGCTAGTAAAGATCCTGTTTGTGCTCTGTTGGCCAAGTTCCTTAGTATGAAACAAGGCAGATGTGAGCGGTACATTAAAAGTGTATGATTCATAGTATCAGGGTTGCTTAGGATGTGCATGAGAATGCTATTTTTAAAATCTCTGAAATGCAAAGAAAGACTCTTGTTAACTAAACAGGATTTGGCTCAAGTCCTTTGTAATAGTCGTCTTAAAAAATCTCCCTATATTATAATGTCAAGGTCCACATAGGATCTAGTCTCCACTTAGATCCTTTTAACAGAAATGATGAAAAATTAACTTGTTGGTCTTGTGTGCCTGCAGAGCCTTGGGACTGGAGCTTGAGCAATGCTGCAGTTGAATCTCATCAGTTTATATCCCATTCACTTCTTACAGACTGAATCTGAAATGGGATTTTGGAGAAAACTGAGTTGGGTTATATGACTTAACCCTGTTGGTTGGATGTGGACCCAATAGCAAAATATTTATTTTGAATAAGAAAAAGACCCTAAGGTAGTCCCAAAAAGGACCACATGGGCCCATAAATCGCAAACTATACCTCAAGGTAAGTGTCAGACATAGAGGCTGGGTGGTGGTGGAGGAGCTCCCTCTGCCCATTGACTGTGGAGTATGGAGCAGGTGGGCATGTAAGTGCTCACCACACCATCCAGCAGTCATGTCAGCAGCCAGGAAAATTTGGTTTGGGAACAGCTGCTTGTTTGATGTATAAATAATGACACATATAGCTGCAATTATGCTAAGAACCCTTTCATCTTCATGATACAAATTTTACGACCCTGTATGTGGGCTACTTCATGATGAGCAAACACTAGCAAAACCACTGCAGCCAGATTTTGAGAATAAATTCTGTGTGAGTGAATACATGCAGCTCATTCCTACGATCAGCAGCCATGTGAAGAATCAATCCCTAATAAAAAAATGTCAAGAACACAAACCATAAGCCAGAGAAAGGAGGTAAACACGCAACTCATCTGGTTCTCTTATGATGGTGGTATTGGGGAGGTTGGATCTCTGTCCAAATTTTCCCAATATAAAATTTAAAAAGAGTTTTGCAGTTTGGCATTTGGCAGGGTTTTTCTTAGTATGTTCAGCCCACAAAAGGACATCTTCTTTCTGCCTGTAATCTTCAACATATGTAGCTTTTTTGTTATCATCTGTGCACCACGCTGGGTAGTCTGATGCTTCCTGCTTCTAGCAGAGGTGCATGTTTATCCAGTTTGAGAAGAGGCTGCTACCCCTCCTTTTGCAAAACTTTGCAAAAACTTGCCTGTAGCCCTCCTGCAGAACCTTGTTCAGTTCCCAGGAACACCAGGTGCCCACACAGGCTCATTCTTCTTCACTAGGTGTAGAGGGCATGGCAGGTTTCACTGCAAGAGTAGCGTAAGGGAAGAGATGGCTTGCCATTGACTCTCAGGGGAAAACGAGTCTATGAGGCAGGTAGATCTTTGCTTTGACCATCCTGAAACAGACCATCAGGGTGTCAAAATTCTCAAAAACAGCTTTCAGTTGCACAAGAGGGTATGGTTTTGGTTTCCTGGTGAAGGTATAGAGGCTAGTAAAATCATAGTCATTTACCTTTTCATTGGGATCTGCTTTGCAGACAAAACGCCAGCTGGAGAAGTGCTGCAATGTTAGGTTTGAGGCACATAAACTGGTATGTAGCTGTACAAGCAGAGGGCAGCATGGTATATAGAAAGGGATCCCTACAATGATAAATCTCCACCTATTCACTGCCTTCTTTCTCAGAATGTGAGATGGCTCATCATCATAATCTGATATTCAGTAATGTTGAAACAATAAGCAGACCTTGATACCTCAAGCTTGGGGGACACTAGGGTAAATTATTTGAAGAGTCAATGAATATATAATTAGGCCGGTTACTCCTATGCATATGAGTTTACCACCTTGGGTGATAAATTGCACATCCATTTTTTTCTTCAGAAGTTGACTAGCAATGAAGTAGCCACTATAGCCATTGGTGTTACCTGCTAGGAAAGTGTAGCTCTGAAACTTTATATCCATAGGCAGCTGAATTAAGTCTATGAGACATGTTATCTTTAAACTCCCGTTTCCCACTCAGATCTTTCCCTCTTTATCCCTTCTTCTGCGTTCCAATTGGCACCTGGTCCTAACTCCATGGCAAAAACATCATTTGGGGTACATGTCCTGCTTTCATGCATACATCTCATGTCATTGATAGTACAGGCCTGCCCTGCCTCTAGAGTTTTGATCATGGGTACGAATCACCTGTGCTGGTTTATGTTACAGATCTGTCCACAGCACAGCCTCCACTTCCAGACTTTACATTTGAGATGTCTTCCTACGCAGGTCTTGCACTTCACACAGAGAACCATAAACATTCTGTAAAATCTGTGTTCCCCAGACATGCATGGTGGCTTCTGGCTGGGGCACCTTATCCTTGTCCCCTGCAAGGTCATGAGAAAAGTAGAGCCATCAATAGTATTTACAGCACTGGCTGTGGTTATACAATATATGACAAAGCTCACAGATGTTGCCTGCTTCATATATCTTCCTGGCATCCTTAACACCGTAATGATGTTTGTCATGCAGAATGAGGAAACAAGTCTGGGGATATCTGACCCGCTGTTTGGCTTAAAAATCCCCCAACCCTTTTTCCCCTCAGGGTACACTAGGAAAGTGCATGAGGTGTGATGCTGCCTGGAGCAGTGGGGGGGGTTCTCTTCCTAACCTACTTCTGGGTACACTGGTGGGGTGGCTGGTCCTGCAGGCAATCACAGGATGACATGAAATCACATGGGGCATGACATGGTCGAAAAAGGTGGTCACCCACCATAAAACAGTGGCTGAAGCAGTGTGGTGGACCTGGTGTAGTTAGCAGGAGAGAGCTCCCTGCCCAAACAGCCTCCTGGGGTGAACAGAATCCCAGGGGCTGCACTGTCCTGTCATAGAATCATAGAATGGTTTGGGCTGGAAGGAACCTTTAAGGGTCATCTAGTCCAATCCCCCTGCAATAAGCAGGGACATCTTCAACTAGATCAGGTCTGACCTGACCTTTGACGGTTTTGAGGGTTGTGGCATCTACCACCTTTCTAGGCAACCTGTTCCACTGTCTCACCATGCTGACTATAACAAATTGCTTCCTTATAACCAGTCTGAATCCACTTTCTTTTAGTTTAAAACCATTATTCTTTTTCCTAGCATCACAGGCCCGGTTAAAATGTTTGTCCCCAACTTTCTTATAAGCCACCTTTAAGTATTAAAGGCCACAATAAGGTCTCCAGGCTGAACAACCACAACTCTCTCAGCCTCATAGGAGAGGTGTTCCATCCCTCTGATCATCTTCATGGCCCTCTGAACCTGCTTTAACAGGTCCATGTCTTTCTTGTCCTGGGGGTCCTAGAGCTGAATACAGTACTGCAGGTGGTGTCTCACGAGAATGGAGTAGAGGGGGAGAATCACCTCCCTCAACCTGCTGGACACACTTCTCTTGATGCAGCCCAGGATATGGTTGGTTTTCTGCGCTGTGGGCACATGTTGCCGGCTCATGTCCAGCTTTTCATCCACCAGTACGCCCAAGTCCTTCTCTGCAGGGCTGCTCTCAATGCCTTCATCCTACAGCCTATATTGATACTCTGAGTTGCCCTGACCCACTCTTGATCGATCTCCATCTGGACATTGAGCCATTGATCACTACTTTCTTGATATGATCATCCAACCAATTCCTCATTTGCTGAACAAACCACTCATCAAATCCATCTCTCTCTGATTTAGAGAGAAAGATGCTGTTGGGGACTGTGTCAAAGGCCTTACAGAAGTCCAGACAGACAACATCTGTAACTCTTCCCTTGTCCACTGATGTAGTCACTCCATCATAGAAAGCCACTAGGTTGGTCAGGTAGGACTTACAATGCTGGCTATCCGAAGCAATGGCTCTGCCAGGTGCCTCTGTCCTGGTGCACAGTATCACTCCCAGGCAGGGCCAGATGCGTTGTCCACACCCATGGCACAGCTGACCATCAAACTGGGTAATCCAGCCCAAAATAATGGTGTGTGGGCTGTGTTTTGATGTTTTTGATGTTTCTGAACAGATGAAATAAGGGAAACATACCCTTACAGCTGTATTGCTATAGAGGTATGCAGCATATAAATTGTCAGATAATCCCATGGTAATATGTGAAGTCAGATGAAAATATACCATTTTACTCTTTGTACATTCAACAAAAGTGCAATTAATACTGCAAGTGCTCAGTGCCTCTTCTTACACTTCACTAAGAGATGACACTAAAGAGTTCCTTTTCTGAAGAATTTATTTTTCTGAAGGATTTCAGGCCAAAGATTGTTTATTTATGCCATAGTTCAAAAGCCAAGGCCTTCTCACCAGGAATAACCACAGGCTATTTTCAGCAAAAAGGTGATGCGCACATTGGTGAACTCCTAGTGTGAAGAAGCATCTCCATTAATAAGATGGCAAGTAATTTTTATTGTGCCTCTTGCTCTTTCAGTACCATAAGGTATTATGCTTTCAGAGCTGTGAAATGTACTTCCATTGCTTTCAAAAATTCTCCATGGGATACATATATGCCAGATAATTTGGTTATTTCCAGGAGGCAGTAATAATCATTATTGCATTTACACAAGGCTGCTAAAGAAAGCCTCCGGGCAGTATTACTGTAGCAAATTGACCTCTGTTTTAATCTCTGAGCATGCATATCAGTACTGGTGTGCAGCAACTCAGTGCAAATTCATTGTGTATGATCTCTTCTGACAGACATCCACATAGGCGCATCAGTAAAACCATGTTTTCAAATAACCGTAATATTTGGAAAAAAGAAACACCATAAACTGAGCACGGCAGGAAGTTACTTGAACTGAGTTTCTTTTGTATCCAAAAGCATACACATGTAATATGTAGAATGCAAGTGGTATACATATATTAACAATTCTCCAGAACACAAATGCAAAATAAATCACACTATATCATCAGAAAATTACTTATTTTCCTTACATGTCTCCTGTCTACACATTTGCCTGCTGTGGCTTGGCTTATATTCACATGGGTTGCAAAACCAAGCAGTAGCTGACATACTCTCTACTATTTGTTTCCTTTATGTACAGACAATCCATAATCCTAAGACAGTCATTACTTCTAAAGAAACCTCGTCTGATTAAGTGCAGAATCCAGAAGACCTTTAGTAAACCTCTTGAAGTAAAACACAAAAATGCAGCACCGTCATCCTTTCAACAAATGAGGCTGCACAGTATTTACCAGCTCCTTCACAATTTAGGGTTACTTTCCACTCAAGATTTCCTGTACAGGAAGCTTGTTAGAACAAAACAAATTTCTAGTTAAAACTCCTTGAATACTTATCACTTAGTTCAAACTGAGTTGCTCAAATACCAGCACCCACCAGCAGCTACAAGGGCAATCTACAGCAGAGGCAGTACTGACTGTACTTTCCAACACTTCTGTCCCACACAAATGCTAGTAATTTTTTTACTCCTCCCAGTGGTAGAAGCTCAGCAATCATGTCTGTCTCCCTCCCATAAGCTTCTCCCACCCAAGCGTTTTGTTGCTGGTCTGCCAAGGATGCAAGTCACAGCCTTGGTGTGACACAGCTGCATAACTTTGACTCACACAGGCAGGTGGTGAGACAGGACTGTTAATAGCTCATGGATTCAGGTGCCTCGCCTGCCCATTCCACCCATTCTACCTGGCCAGGGTGGTGAGGATTCTAGTGCTCAGTGTACTAGCTTGTTACATGCTATGTGCTTTCCGCAGGAGTTAGCTAATAAAATGTTTGCCTTGTGCTTCTACGTTGTGTGCAGTTTCTTGCAGTCTCCTTGAACCTGACTAATGATGCCTGAACAAACCAAACCAAAACAGGAGCAGTAACATTTCCTGCACTAACACCTCTGACTTAAAAACTCATCACTAGCTTCCTTAAGTCTCATGAACTGGGACTCATCTCGACCCCTTTCACCAGCTTCCATGCTATGGCACTGCAGCAGCAACACAATTCTTACAGCCTGTCCCCATGTTGGAGTTATGGACCTGTTGTATGGGCTGGGCTAGGTTATGGAGCTAGAAACAGAGCTGCCTGAGGGACCCGGAGATGCTGTGTATGTAACAATGTGCCAGCAACAGCTGATGGCACTTAAATTACTGAAAAAACCAACCCTCTGGCTGCCCTGAAGAGCTCCATGGCTCAGGGCCTGCACACTGTGATCACTGTTTGGAGGTGCAAGCTTGAACACTGACCAGAGTTGCAGGGCCCAGAAATAACCTGAGGCAGGTGGGAGCTACCACTGCCTACACCACGCTCATTTAGATCATGCACCACATACCTGTTCATAGACCTCTGAAACGGAGTGTAGATTTGGGAAGTTTGTCCTGGACATAGAATTGAAGTAAAATGGCTTTGCTGTTGATTCTTCCCCCTTTCACCACATATGATGTTACAGGGATCTTGTTTTACACAAATTTGTAATGCAAATCTGAGCACCAAATATACCTTTCTACATGATAGGAGTAGTCTGCAGGCTAACAGGAGTGGAGTTAGTTTTAATGAAAATTTTTTCCTCCAAATAAAAAAAAATTCACCAAACCACAAATTGGCTCAGTGGGACAGCATAATAGAATAATTGTGGCTTCGAAACCAGGACTTTTGTCTTGAATACTCTGTAGATGCTCTACAGATTACAATGGAGAATGACAACTGGAGAGATTTGCTGTAATCAGAACTATCATTTGTAAATTGCAAAGCATGAAACTGCTTCACTGACAGCAAATACTGCAGACTAGTGTAAACCTGTGCAGACTGTAATGTTGGTTCAGTTGCTCATCCAGTGGCATCCAAAGTATTTCTGAGCAGTTTGAAGTGACATTTTCAAAAGATACAGCAATTAACATAATGTAGTTCTACATCTGGTTACACTTGACATAAAATGAAACTATTTCATGGACACTTACTTTTGTTTGGGAACTTTTACCATACTTTGCATTTAAATATTAATTTTTCATGAAAAAAAGGGTTTTCACAGGGGCACAATATTTATATCTATCAATATATTTTTATATATTAATGTATCATTATTTATACATATTCATATAATATAGTGGTATTTCACAGAATCACAGAATTATCTAGGTTGGAAAAGACCTTGAAGGTCATCCAGTCCAACCATTGACCTAACACTGACAGTTGCCAACTACACCAGATCCCTCAGCGCTGAATTGACCCGACTCTTAAACACCTCCAGGGATGGGGACTCCACCACCTCCCTGGGCAGCCCATTCCAACGCCCAACAACCCCTTCTGGAAAGAAATGCTTCCTAATATCCAGTCTAAACCTTCCCTGGTGCAACTTGAGGCCATTACCTCTTGTCCTGTCACTTGTTACTTGGTTCAAGAGACTCATCCCCAGCTCTCTGCACCCTCCTCTCAGGGAGCTGTAGAGGGCGATGAGGTCTCCCCTCAGCCTCCTCTTCTCCAGACTAAACCCCCCCAGTTCCCTCAGCTGCTCCTCGTACGACCTGTGCTCCAGACCCTGCACCAGCTCCGTTGCCCTTCTCTGGACACGCTTGAGTCATTCAATGTCCTTTTTGGACTGAAGGGCCCAAAACTGAACACAGGAATCGAGGTGCGGCCTCACCAGTGCCAGTACAGGGGTAAGATCCCTTCCCTGTCCCTGCTGGCCACGCTATTGCTGACACAAGCCAGGATGCCATTGGCCTTCTTGGCCCCCTGGGCACACTGCTGGCTCCTGTTCAGACGGCTGTCAATCAACACCCCCAGGTCCCTCTCTGACTGGCAGCTCTCCAGCCACTCCTCCCCAAGCCTGTAGCGCTGCTGGGGGTTGTTGTGGCCCAAGGGCAGCCCCCGGCATTTGCCCTTATTGACACTCACACAGTTGGCCTCAGCCCATGGCTCCAGCCTGTCCAGGTCTCTCTGCAGAGCCTCCCTGCCCTCGAGCAGATCAACACTCCCACCCAACTTGGGGTCATCTGCAAACTGACTGAGGGTGCACTCGATCCCCTCGTCTAGATCATCAATAAAGATGTTAAACAGGAGTGGCCCCAACACCAAGCCCTGGGGGACACCACTGGTGACCGGCCGCCAACCGGATTTAACTCCGTTCACCACAACTCTTTGGGCCCAGCCATCCTGACAGTTTTTTACCCAGCAAAGCGTGTGCCCATCCAAGCGTTGAGCAGCCAGTTTCACCAGGAGAATGCTGTGGGAAACAGTGTCAAAGGCCTTGCTAAAGTCAAGGTAGACAACATCCACAGCCTTTCCCTCATCCAATAAGCAGGTTGCCCTGTCGTAGAAGGAGATCAGGTTTGTCAAGCAGGACCTGCCTTTCACAAACTGACCATCTGGTTGTCCCTCATGTGTTGTGTGATGGTACTCAGGATGAGCTGCTCCATCAGCTTCCCGGGCACTGAGGTCAAGCTGACAGGTCTGTAATTTCCCCAGATCATCCTTCCTATCCTTCTTATATATGGGCGTCACATTGGCCAATTTTCAATCAGTCAGGACCCCCCTGCTCAGCTAGGACTGCAGGTAAATGATGGAAAGCAGCTTGGCGAGCACCCCAGCCAGCTCCTTCAGCACCCTCGGGTGTATCCCATCTGGTCCCATAGACCTGTGTATGTCTGTGTGATGCAGTAAGTCACTGAATGTCTCCTGGATTGCAGGGGGGTCATTCTCCAAGTCTCTTTTTTTTTTTTTTTTTTTTGTATTTAAAAAACAAAAGAAGAGTTTATTTTAACTTTCATTACACAGCAGGAAATTTTCTTATTATACTATGTCCTTCATTCAGGATTAACCATTTCTCATGTTCTTCCACAGGACCATCTTCTTCCCACTTTTGTAAGCAACACGTGCAGCTGAAGCATTACACCTTATCCCCTTATCCTCCAAACAAGAAATGTCACACTTCAGAAATGATCATGAGCATAATTTTTTTCCTCACTAACATGACAGCAGCATCACAACTGCAACAGTCACTATTTCATGAGTTTCACTGGTAACCTCCATCTCAGTTCCATCTTAAATCTTAAATTTTAATGAATTACATTCTTTCTTAGATAATAAAAGATAAATCAAGGATAATAAAATCTCACATAAGTCAGAGCCTCTATATGATGGGTGGGGACATTCACAAGCCTTTTATTTACTCTTTCCAAAATTGCAATGATGAAACATCTGAAGGGACGCAGACCTACAGTTGCAGCAAGTATAATGCCTGGCTATCTGAAAGAGCTGCACCCAGTCATCCCTTCCAGGCACACTGGGTCCACAGGCAAAGCAGCCCTGCCCCAGCCTCATCCTGCAGCCACAAACACCTGTCTCCAAGGAGCAGCAGCAGGGAAAGGAGGTCCCTGGTGCCTTGGCTTGGCTGAGATTGTGCCAGCCTTGGCAGCTGGCAGCAGCAGCGCTCAGCACTGTGCTCAGCCAAAGCCAAGGACACTCGTGGCTGTGGCGTGAAATGGACAGAGCAGCCATGTAGCTGCCTCCCAGCTTGATCTGTGGCTCTGTTCTGACAAGGCTGGATGATTTAACATCACAGTGTGTTCCCTGTCAATGATGATTTTCTGCAGGGAAGCTGTGATGAGGAGTGTGTGCATGCTGCCCTGGGAAGAGGTGCATGACACAGGGTTTTTTTGTACAAATGAAAATAAGTACAGACTTGTTCATACAGCTAGGCTGATACAGAGCGGTGATCTGCTTGGGAAAGAATATCTTCATTTTCAATCGTGTAGCGAGGAGTTGCTTTACATCTGTAGCTCCTGTGTAGGAGGTGTGTATCAGGATACAGCTGTATACCCAAGTGATCCTAGGTGGTTCCTGTGAGGGAATGCGTTATCCTGCATCTGCTTCCAAAGGAGCATCCTGCCTAGATGGAGATCACAAAGATGCAAATACCACAGCATCACACACAGGAAGACACCATGGAGGGTGCTGTGTTTTAGTTGGTTGCATGTCTCTGGGGACAGCATTACCCCCTCTATTTGCCGCAAACAGTTCTCCATAAGATTTGTCTTGTCTTGGTGCCCCCAAGGGCCAGATGTATGCTGTGAGCCCGGGCTGAGAGCAAGGAGTGAGAAATGCCCACTTCTAAGGTGCTTCTCATCTCATACATGAGCTCTCCCTCACTCTTTCAGTAGCTCTCAGAGTAGCAATAACAGTCTGGGAAACCTTACATAGAAAGGCTTCAGAAGTCACTC
The DNA here is from genome assembly GCF_965140245.1 of Athene noctua. Lineage (NCBI taxonomy): Eukaryota > Metazoa > Chordata > Aves > Strigiformes > Strigidae > Athene > Athene noctua. The sequence goes on from NC_134077.1 coordinate 71,956,246, forward strand.
TGTACCTTTTTCATTAACTAGAAGCTTAATGGGATTGATGTGAAAAAGCACAAATAAGGCAGAAGTTCTCCAGCACTGACAGAGAAGGCAAGCTTGCACCTATGGGGCCCAGAGGAGGGAAAGGAAAACACACTGGGAATTTAGCAAATGAAAAGAGCTGTGGGATGGGGAAACTGGAGTTATTCTGCCTGAGGAATAAAGAGAAATCAGACAGTTTCATGGCACAAAGGAAGGACTCAGATAGGTGTGGAAGGGAACTTCTCTGCTGATTTGTTCAGCCCTCCTCATTTTAGGAATGGTCTTTGTGGAGCTTGCCAAGAAACCATGTCTTTTGAAGCCTTTTTTAGATTACATGCTTTCCAAGTGATGGGCCTACAGCCCTGGAGTTTAGCTGTGTAAAACTTCTGTGGCTCAATCCAACTCTATTTTGCGCTCCAGAAACCTCAGAAGAGCCGATCCTTCACTGACACCTGTGGAGATAAAACAGAATTGCACACAGGCTCTCACACTGGAAGTCAGGAATTTCAGATCTCAAACTTGCTGAGAGTATCCTGCCTCTCAAAGACTTTCACCTGAGGAGGACTCAGTTCTACAAAGGTTCATGATACTGCAGTGATGAAGGCAAAGTGGAATGTGTTTACCTGCAAGATTTAACATTTGTCAGTTTTTACTCTTTCCCAGGGGAGAAATCTCTGTGCAAAGTGATTTAAGGTTTTTGGTTTCTTCAGGTGCACTCATAGCCATGTGTTTCACAGGAGCAAAAGCAGAGCAAAGCAGTGTGCCTTGTAGTTGGAGCAGAAAGGCACAAGTCATTGCTGTCCATAAACAAGCTGCCTTTGGCATACCTGTGGTGTTCGTTGCCTGCTGAGCAGGACAGAAGGATGGGAAAAGTGGACAACACCTTGTTGCTGCATTGATACTCCAGTTACAAGTGCTGCTAAAATAGCTATAATACTGCTAATGCTAGGGCTGCTTCAGCACAGGCTGAGGCACAGACTTCATCATGTGCCTCTGTGTGCAGCATAAACTTTAAAATGTTTGTTTTGCTGTTACTTACAAGTGTGAAAAGCCTTCTGCTGACATCAGGATTTATAAGAAAGTTACTGGCTTGTTGAAGGGAAGCTACTGTTTGTATGCAGATTTTGATATGGAACTAGGATAAATTTACCTCCAACTAGGATGATTTCAATGCCAAATATCCATAGTTTGACAAGGCCTATCACAGAGAAGCTAATAGGAGTTAATGTATAGGTAGTGTAACAGGATCATCATAAAAGAGTTAAAAGAAAAGAAAATAACTAGCTGTCACTATCCTGTTTCTCCACAATGAGGGCCATGCCTGGGCTTGCTGGAGTCAAATGAACAAGTGAACGGCTGCATTAATCACCAATGTGAGGTATCATCACTTACGGCTTACTGTGTTTTACTATATTTGTATACAGCTTGTTAGGAAATATTTATCGTTTCCTTGCCTCTGTGCTCTGTGGTCATCTTGATGAAACAACAGCTCTTGTAAGATCAGTTTTGCCCCTGATGCAAAGCTCTGCACTAAGATTAGCCCTAGCTGACCAGACTTAGAAGAGAGTGGCAGTCATTTGGCAATAATTTGGGGTCAGACCGATTAACTGCAGGAGTACCTTCTGCTGCCTCAGAAGGAACCTCTCCCTGTCCTTGCGGACTGATTTGTGTACTTTGTTGAAGGTTTGATTTGTAAACTCTTTATTGCAAAGTATCATAGTGCAATGGGTTTCAAATTTCAAACTATCCCTATGGCATGTGGTGGGGTTTCTGCTACAAAACTGGACAAATTAATTTTTCTAAACCATTTTCTAAGTGTTGAAGTGACCTTTGTGGTCTTTTCGAAACAGTACTCCTGGGGATAAGACAAAAAGAAAGCTACAGTTCTTTTGCATTGCTGGGGGACGAGTAAAGCTTAAAGAAAGAAGTTTGCTTAATGGTGGGACCTTGCTACTTTACCAACCGAGAGCCATGCACCCTCATCGCTTTTGATAGATGAGGGACTGTGAGCAGCCCTCTAGTAGGGAAAGCTTGGGAGAGGGAAAAACTCTTGGTGGTAGAACTCTCTTTGCTTGCAATTGTCTTGGTAGACTCTTATCACACATTTTGTTGATTTTGAATTTTTTTTAAAAACTTTCTTCAAGACCCTAAAACAGATACAGACCTCTCTCATAGAAATTCTTCCAGTTTGGCAATGTTGGAACCCTTTTCTGCACACTGTTTCAGTGTTGTATCAGTCATGCCCACTGAAGGGCAGCAGTAGCTCATATAATGAGCAGTTGCTCATATAATTCTGCCATGACTACTTAAAATGCCAGGTATTAAATTAAGTGTTCAGAATAAAGCCATTCAAATGTTGCACTGCTCTGAGCTGATTTGGTCACATTCCCAGTATTTTGCAAATACATGCTGTATTTACACTTTTGTGTTTACATTGAAGTAACTTATTATCATAATGCCAGTAATCACCCTGACTACTGAATGTTAGAAACAACAACAGAAGGCACATTTAGAGCAAAAAGTGACATCTTTTTCCTTAAATAAGGGCTCTTGCCTGTGAGGTTATAATTGCATGCTGTAGACACCAGAATTCTCCAGTACCTGTGGTTTACACAAAACATACTTGTACATGGGTGGTATAGTCCTAGTACACATTTCATACAGTTCTTGCCGGACAGTTCTCTTCTGGAGTGAAAAGAGTAATCCACAATCAGAGGGGTAATAATTGCAGTGGAAATAGTCCTTGATTAAAGTTTCAAAAGAATGTCAATAGGCATACTGGTCTATGGTTCATATTTTAAAAAGAAGGCATTCCTCAGTCCTTTGTGTGATCTGTACACACACGGAGTTGATGGAACCAAAACAAAATTTTGTGCTCCAGTGGTCACTTGTGCTCAATATGGAAAAAATGCCTCTGTCTTTTCAGCCCTTATTTATGGGAATTGACCCATGGAAATCAAGGGCCAAGAGTCTACCACCTCTGATTATGTTAAAGAATTTTTCATCAGTACTCCCTGATATCACTATACCATACAAATTTCTCATTTAGCTTGAGTAATACTATGAGGTGGGGTTAACGCCTCACTGAGATACCTCTGCTCAGATTGTAGTATTGAGATACACTTTCATGCCCTTTATGTAACAGAGCTGCCACATTCAGCAGCTCAGGAGCCTTATTTAGATGTCATTACTGATTTCAGATAATAAAACAATTTGGAGTTAATTCTGTGTCCAACAAATTTTGTCTCTGAATTTAGACAACCAAAGAAATCAGAGACCCGTAAGTGTAATTTGTGTGGAATCACGCCAAAACTGCAGCTCATCACTGCTCCAAGATCCCAAAACAAGCAGCACTACCATTTTATTAGTAGCTAGCTTGCATGTTAGAGGAAGTTGTTGCTGAAGTGATTGCTACCAGCAACACACAGACCTATTGAAACTAACAATTTTAAAATGTATCTTAATAATTGGCCTTTTAAAGCCACTTTAAAATGTCTACTTGATATTATGTCTACCTAAATATGTTTTCTCAAATAGTAATTGAAAATTGAATGATTGCTAGAAGCATATAATGCATAGAAACATCAATGATGTGCAGTTGATACACTGTAGGGGAGTTGCAGGTATTTCTGCTGCCACTAAATTAAGTAACGGCATGTGTTTCTAGAGCTACTGAAGCTCCTTTGATAAACCTGATGTTCTGGATATCCATTCTTCTTCTACACTTTTTAATCTTAGCAGAGTTAAGGAATGCAAACTTAATGCTGATTGTTCAATAAAGATTACACAGAAAAGAAACACTATTTTAAAGAAAGGTCATTTTTCCTCCTATCCAGGACTTGACTGATGATTAGGAAAACTAAGTGCACATCATAATAAGACCCAATTACTTTAACCCACCAAGAGCTGTCATAGTTAATTACTATGCATGTTTCATATAAGTGAAATATAATTACTGTTTCTGACCTAAACATCGTTGTGGGTAGCTCACTGAAACTTCTGCTCTGTGAGTTTTAGTCATCCAAAGAGTATAGGAGATATTATAGTAAGGTGGTATTTTTTCCTCTGAAGATCACTGTTGAGAAGACATTAGTTCTGCAAGAGGACTGAGTGGCACAACTTCAGGTCAAGCACTATTTGCACTTCTTGTCATGGAAAGTATGTGAGGGGAGTAGAAGCTGTGGAAAATGAAGACCAATAGGAATAACCAGAGATACTGGCATGTGAGGCTAAAAACGAAAGCTCTTTGAGCTCTGCAGAGTAAAAGAGTATGTAACAGTATTTCTGGTGATGGGAACTGCAGTAGGGTCGTGGACAAGGGTGAAGGGGTGAGTCATGGAGGAGAGGGTTATTAAGGGAAGGGTGAAAGAGGAAAAAGCAAAGGTGGTTGGGCAGGAAGGGAGTGTTTCAGCAACGTGTATGCAAGAGCACCTGAAGCTGAACAAAGGAGAAAGAAGGAGGAGCACAGACAGAAAGCTGTGGAGATGGGGGAGCTCCTTGCCCTCAGTCTCAGGTTGAACTCTGGCCATGATGAGAGGAAGAAGCAAGTTTAGCTCCTGGGTTGTTACAGCTTGAATATTGTATTTTTCTTCCTTGGAATCTAGCAGCTTCCAAATCCAGTTGTCAATACAACATTTCTTCTTAAAAACCAAGCATTCCCTCCCAAACTTAAAAAACCCAAAAAGATCTACATGTTGTCTTCCCCTCACCCACCAGCCCTGCAGTTTGTCTTGTGGCTGTTGACTGAAGAGCTGACAACAGAGAGACTGAGCCCTGCCATCTCCAGATGCTGCTGATGTGCCTTTGGCCCAAAGATGTTGAACACGTGCTGATGGGACACTACACCAAAACAAAAGTTTCAGTGCATGTCAGGGTAGGCTACAGAAGATGGCTTGGGAATCAAGTCAGAAGAATGCCCCGGTGAATGTGGGCAACCAGGAGATGCTGGGCCACAGCAAACTTCAGGCTGGAGAACACCAGGGGTCTGTGATCAAATCCCTGCTCAAGGCACCTCCATGGGTTACTCCAGACCTCTCCACAGAAGGGTGTTTCACAGCCTCTTCAGGCAACCTATCCCGATGTTTGACCTAACTGCTGTAATAAGAACCCGGCAGAGAAGTAGCAGAAGTTTCAGCTGCTGAAGATCTTAGGTTAGAGACCAATCTCAAGTGCAAACTGAAGCCAAATCCAAAAGCGACATAATTCTGTGGGTTTCTGAGACCAACATTTTGAATTTGGCCTACCTGTTTTCATAGAATCATAGAAAGGTTTGGGTTGGAATAGACCTTAAAGATCATCTAGTTCAACCCCCCTGCCATGGTCAGGGACACCTTCCACTAGACCAGGTTGCTCAGAGCCCCGTCCAACCTGGCCTTGAACACTGCCAGGGAGGGGGCAGCCACAGCTTCTCTGGGTGCGGAGGTTTGAACCCAGTCAGCAGCCAGAGCCCAGGTGTCCGGCCCTTCACCTCCCCCGCCTCGCTCTGGTAAGACAGGGGAGAGACAAAAGAAGAGAATTTGTGGGTTGAGTAAAAAGAAAGAATTTACTAAATATAACAAGAGAACAACAGTAACAATAATGAGTTCAAAAGAAAACAGTTAAAATGCAACAGTAGCTTACCAGCAGCAACCCCGACCGGATGAGCAGAGGAAAGCCGAGAGGGAGAGAGTGACCTGCCCACCTGGGCATCACATCACCTGGTGTGAAATACTCTGCGACAATTAACTCCATCCTGATCGAAACCAGGACACTGGGCAATCTGTTCCAGTGTCTCACCACTCTCACAGAAAATTTCTTCCTTATATCTAATCTAAATCTAACCTCTTTCAGTTTAAAACCATTATGCCTGGTCCTGATAAAGAATCCCTCCCCATCTTTCCTGCAGGCCCCCTTTAAGCACTGAAAGGTCACTCTTCTTTAGGCTGAATAACCTCAACTCTCTCAGCCTGTCCTCACAGGGGAGGTGCTCCAGCCCCTGTTCATCTTCGTGGCCTCCTCTTGACCCACTTGAGCAGATCCGTGTCCTTCTTACGTTGGGGGCCCCAGAGCTGGACACAGTACTGCAGGTGGGCTCTCATGAGAGCAGAGTAGAGGAGGTCTCGACCTGCTGCCACACTTCTCTTGATGCAGCCCAGGATACAGTTGGCTTTCTGGGCTGCGAGCGCACATTGCTGGCTCATAGTCAGTTTTCCATCCACTGATACCCCCAAGTCCTTTTCCACATGGCTGCTCTCAATCCACTCATCATTGCCCAGCCAGTGTTTGTACTTGGGATTGCTCCAACCCATGTGCAGGACCTGGCACTTGGCCTTGTTAAACTTCATAAGTTTTGCAACAGCCCACCTCCCAAGCCTGTCCAGGTCCCTCTGGATGGCACATCCCTTCCCTCAAGCGTGTTGACCACACCACACAGGTTGGTGTTATCAATAAATTTGCTGAAGGTGCACTCAATGCCACCATCTGTGTCACCAACAATGATGTTAAACAGCGCTGGTCCCAACACCAACACCCAAGGAACTCCACTTGTCACTGCACTCCAGTCGGACACCAAGTCTTTCACCACAACATTTTGAGTGTGACCATCCAGCCAATTCTTTATCCATCGAGTGGTCCATCCATCAAATCCATATCTCTCCAATTTAGAGACAAAGATGTCATGTGGGACAGTGTTAGAAGCTTTGCACAGGTCTGAGTAGTTGAGTTCTGTTGCTCTTCCCTTATCCACCAAAGCTGTAACTGCCTTGTAGGACACCAAACCTGCCAGGAAAGATTTCCCCTTAGTGAAGCCATGCTGGCTGTCACCAATCACCTCCTTATTCCCCATGTGCCTTAGCATAGTTTCCAGAAGGATCTGCTCCATGATTTTGTCAGGCAGAGAGGTGAGACTGACTGGCCTGTAGTTTCCTGGGCCTTTGTTTTTTCCCTTTTGTTGTGGTTTGAACTCAGCCACGTGGACAGTTGTTTACTATCTCCCTCATCCTGGGTTAAATGGGAGAGGGACAAAAGAATAAATTTGTAGGTTGAATTAAAAAAAATTTGGTAATACTAACAAAACCAACCGTAACAATAGTAGTCCAAAATGGGTAAAATGCAGCAGTGGCTCACCGAGTGGTGACCAGTACAGAGCCTGTCCCCAGCAGTGATCTGACCACACCAGAGAATCCTGTCCCACTGATCTGAAAACTGAAAACAAAGAAATATTAGTGAGAAAGCATGTGTCCGCCTATATGCTGAGCATGACATCCCATGACATGGAATGCTCCAGTGATCAATTGGGACCTGGCCCTCCAGCTGTGCTCCCTCTCAGCCCAAGGAAAGTTAACTCTATACTGTCTGATACCAAGACACCTTTTTAAAAATGTTTTCCAATCAGCGAGAACTTCACCAGACTGCCACAGCTTCTCAAATATGGTGGATAGTGGCTTAGCTACTTCATCTGCCCATTTCCTCAGGACCCACGGATGCATCTCATCAGGTCCCATGGACTTGTGCACCTTCAGGTTCCTTAGATGGTCTCGAACCTTATCTTCTCCTACAGTGGGTGGTTCTTTATTCTCCCAGTCTCCATGTTTACCTTCTGCGTCTTGGGCAGTGTGGCTGGAGCACTTGCTGGTGAAGAATGAAGAAAAAAAGTCATTGACTATCTAAGCCTTCTTCGTATTCTGGGAAACCACATCTCCCATTTCCTTCTGGAGAGGGCTCACATTTTCCCTTTTGACCTTTCTCAAGATCTCTATGCCTTGAGTGAAAATACTGACCCAATGGCATCTCTGTGTGTTACTTAACTGGACACCTGCACTGCCAAACACGAGTAGATGGTGATGCTGGAAAGCAAACATTTTAGAAAGGTTACCTAACATGTTGTCTGTGCCACACTGTTGTATAGTGGGCACTGTTGGTACTCATTGATACTCACCTGTGCTTTTAATGAAACTTAAGTAAAAGAAGGAGCACAAAGGGGATGATGGTGAAATAATGTCCATTATGAGAAGACTGCTGGTACTTAATTTTGCCTGTTATGTGCCAAAGAGGGCATGGGAATGTATTACTGTCATTCCTAGAGACTATTTCCTTCACAAAGAAAAATATAACTAATTTTTCAGGGGTGGGAGGGCAGGAGGATAATGATGTAGGTGCAACAGGGGAACGTGGTTGTTCCTCACACCTCACAGGGGTGTGTTGGCCCATGAAGCATGGCCTGGTCTCATGCAAATGGGGAGCGGGAGGTGAGGGATCCCTGCACCCAGTGATTTTCAATGCACTCACACACTTGCGTGGTCAATGAAGGACACAGTGAATGCAAACAGAAAGACTTTATATCAGAGCAGTCCCTAAAGTGGTATAGTCAGCTCTTTGTCTCCACTTGAAAATGATGACCATTAATAATATTGCTAGGTATTTATTTTTTACTTTTTTTTTTTTTTTTTTTTCTTTTAAGGAATCACAGTGGGGACATCTGAAAAAGCAGGAGGAATCCGATCCCCACTGCATTTACAACACAGGCAGCAGTATGCACAGCTGATGCAGAGAAGCCACAGCTCTCACGTGTTTTAAGTTGAATGTGGGAAGAGGCCCATGTTCATAATCCAATGTTAAAATTAGTGGGATTTATTTTGAAGGGGGCATTGAGCCATTGATGGCTCTGAGTGCAAGATGAGTGTTTTTTCTTATGTGTCTATTAATACAAGTAACTCTTTATGGATCCCTTGTTTAAGATCTTAAGATCTGACAGTCTGCTTGGTACTATGTGAAAAGTACAAGAAAGACAGTCCTTTCTCCAGAAGGCTTATAAATTAAGTGCCCAGGTTTTTTCTCAGTGTGTCTTACCACTGAGGCATGCAAAAGCAGGACTAGGTCAGTACTGGTGTAGAAAAAACACAAGCTGTTTTTCCTTCTGCAACCACATCTCCTTGATATGGGCAGTCTCACCATGTAGTCCTGTCCCCAGAGTAGCTCACTGTTTCCTGGATTTCACTGAGCTGGAAACAGCACAGATCATAGTGCTTTGTGCTCTACCTGTTTTTCTACTCCCAATGTGGAGCCAGATTAGAACCGTGGCTATGGAGGAAAATAGTTGATGTTTAAAATCAAACTTCCTGAAAGTCAGGAGTAATCCAAAGTTGGGGTTGAAAATGCAGGCTTAGGTGAATGAAAATGTGTCTCCTCTCACCTCAGCTAGCACTTCACCTGACTGAGCCCTGTGCAAGGAGTCAGGGGTGGGATAATGCATCTGAATTTGCTCTTTTGGGTTGTGAGACTGAGAGAACAGAATTCATCTGGGAGGTAAAAAGTCTAAAGGTGGATCTAGTTGTTATTTCCAGGTACCTAATGGGGCATTACAGAGGAGATGAAGCAAGAGTCTCTTCCAAGATACAAGGGTAAAAGGACACAGTTTGCACCAAGGCAAATTCTGAGCAGATACTAGGAAAGAGTTCCTCATCACAACAGTCATTACACTGAAACAGACTGTTGAGGGATGTTGTGGGATCTTTGTCCTTGGAGGTGTAAAAAACCTGACTGACTGAGGCCATGAATTTTGACATCAACTCTGTTTTGAGCAGAGGTTTGGATTAGAGATCTCCAGGCTTTTATTTCAAACTATAAGACTATATAACTTTATCTATGAGGTAAATTGATAAATTACGCTAAATTATTCCATGAGATCTTTAGACTCCCAGAGATGTTCTTACTTTTCAGAGGTGAAAAGGAATCTGTCAGGTATTACAGAATATGGGAAAGCAGGTTTGATAAGACCCCTCTCAGTCAAAGGCTTAAGGGAGGCCTATTTTATCTCTAGCACACCCTCTCCCTAAATATAATTCTTTTCATATCAAACTCTTGCAAACAAAGCAGTATAGGTATTTGTACCTACATGACTACTGAGATGTTTAATGGTGCACAACATAGCATGATGTATTGTAATTATCTATCCTAAACAATGCATTCAAGCTCTGCAATAACAGTTGATGGTGACTATTTGATTATATCAATTTTTATATAAAGAAACATGTCCTTGATAAGATGAGCAAGAAACCAAGAAATTGAGCATCTAATATTGTCTCTTATGAGCAATGTTCCTGTGCCACTTCTGAAAGCACCTGAAAGACTTTTCCCTTTCTGTTGAGCATCAGCCACTATTGTTATTGGGCAGATGACAGAGTCCTTGTCTTTAAAGTTTGTAAGTCTGAACCACATTAGCTTTTTCCCAAGTTTTATGTCTTGATCTCTGATAACAAATATCCTATTCATTTCTGAGATGGAAACAGCAAGTCTTCACAGAACTCCTTGGATTTTACATTTATCCATGTAAATATATGTCTGTGCACATACCCTGCAGCCAATCTGCTTGAAACTCAAATGTAAGAATTGCACTATTTTAAATCAGTGCTTGTAATAATAATTAAAAAAAAAAAGAATATCCCTATGAAGATATTAAATAAAACATCTATGGCTGAGTGCTGGGAAGGGTGGCTTACAGCTACAGGAAGTGTGACAAAAGAGAAAAAGAAAACGGTGGTGTGAAGGTAGTTAGAATAAAGGGATCAAAAAAAAAAATCAGTAAAGAGGAGGTTGGCACTAAGCAGTGAAACTTTAGAAAGGCTTGGGGTGAATACCACCAGAAATCTCCCTAATGAACACAACACCAGGTCTGGATAGAAAAGGCTACAGGGCAGAAAGCCAAAAAGAGTGCTTGGAGGAGATGCTCCAGTGGTGTAATGGTACATCTGACATCAGGCAAGCCAGAGTCTTGCACTCCTGGTTAGAGGAGTGAAAAACACCAGGGACATAAGATGCTTGCTCAGAAATTCTTGTTTAAAGAATGCTACTTAAAGGAAAAGACGAGGGTATTCTGTATCGCCATATTGGCATATTCTGTATGCCAAACATGGCATATTTCATTTGGTAAGACGAGTACAGTTTTGTTGCCTCCTCTGATTTTTTTTGTGAGAAAATAGAAGTATGATTTGGAAAAGACAAATGTCCAAAGGAACAATCCAGATACTTTGTGAGGTTTTAATTTATTGTATGAATTTAATTTGTTGTTATTCTTCTCATTCCTACTTTGTTTTTTACTTCAGACACTGAAACCCTGCAAATGGAGAAACTTGCACACACAGCACTGTCCGCTCCTGCTTGCTCAAGACACAGCTTGTCTTATCGCAGATGCATGGACACCAGAGGGAGGTGGACATGTGGCCCCGCTCTTCTCATGCTCATCCCAGCGGGGAAATTCGTAAGTAAGAACAAGGAAAAATTTTTCGGGTTAGTGCATTCTTGCCCAGTCCTTGTCAGGAGATGTCTGTTACGTGCTTACTTGAAAAGTATCATTAAAAACCAATCCAACCAAACAAAACCAACCCTTTTCTAAATCAGAACGCGGCTTACCAAGGCAGCCTCGTTTCAGCTAGCAACATCTTTGTGAAGTGTTTCATCTGCGTCAACAGAGGGCACGATTCCCATAAAAATGGCCCAGACTCTATTTAAACGGGGCTTGGGCAAATCTCAGCTGCTAATGCTATGAGCCTTCAGGTCTTAAAGAGAAAAGCATCTGCTGCTGCTGCTGCTCCCCCACCCGGGTGTCCAGACAGTTTTGGGTGGGCATTCTGTATTTTGCAAGGGAATTTGTGCATGTAGTAACACAATGGCCATTATCCAGGCTAATTTCCCACAAGTTGGTGAGGTAATATGTCTCCAGTATTTTAAACTGGTTATTGGAAACTGATGTCAAAAATCCTTTAAATGTAGCTGGTTGAAACTACCCAGCCACCTCTTTTCTTTCCTGATGGTTGTTGTGCTTGTGTTTCTTATGGAAGCATTGACAAAGCATTGCTTTTACAAACGTCAGCCTTAGTCAGTGTGTCACTTGATTTAGACTGATTCCTTTGATTCAGTAGTTATTTGATAGTAGTCAGGGCTCATGATTTGCTGTTATAAACCTTATTATGGTTATCTCCCCCCCCAGCAGATCTCACCATATGCTTTTGCTCAGCTGCCTGGGGCGCTGAAGTTCCTTCTTTCCCTCTCTCTCTCTTTTTAAGAATTGCATCATCTCCTTCATTTCTCCAGTCAAGGAGAAGCAGCTAGCTGATTTCAGAAGCAGGATGGGCCTTGCCAACCTTTGTAGTTTCAGCTTGCAGCAGAGTGCCTTCAGCTTTGCTGGTGCTATGGGAGAATGTCCCCAGACCAGCGTGCTCCATGGTTTCTGGGGGATTCAGCTCTAGGGCTCTTTGATCTAGGCCCACCTCACATTGTAAAACAACAGTCATGCTGTGGTTGCACCTAGAAGTAGCTGAGTTCCAGCTGACTGTTACTGAGCTTGAGGCAGACAGGGACCTCGTGGGGAGGTTGGGAGGGATCAGGTTTCTTTTCCCTCTACCCATCCTATTGTTCAGGGTGGATGATGAACAGAGAGGAATGCAGAGAGAGCTCAGCCCTGCTGCCTGGATCTTAGAGAAGCCATAGAGAAACCCTGGGGACTGGTTGACAGCTGGAAATGTGTGAGATGCTACAGTAAATGTATCACTGCCTGCACCAGCTCCTGGCAAGGAGTATTCTTTACAATACGACCACTGCAGCAGAGTCCCTTTTCAATGCTTCTGAGCACAATCCTAGAGGACATGGTGGCTCTGCATATGGGCAGTGGCAAAATAAGACCAACTGGCAAACTCTGAAGAGCTGTTATCTAAAGAGACTCAGCTGGGTAGTAGGGTCTGGAGCTCAGCCATGTCTTTCAATGATTGCTGTTGGCTTGGGCACCTGGCTGTGGCCACTGGTAATCCAAACTGGAGGCCAGTGTATCACCAAGATGTGTCATGGAGGAGGTCTGAGATGAGACATTCTGAAAACATATATCAAAAAATAGAATAATCCTGTAAATGCCTTCCTCACACTTTTGCCTTCTTTTGCTCTTTCTGTGTACCATAGGGGGTTTCTCACACCTTAGAGTTCATTACTCAAAACTCTAAGCAAAAAATAATAGCTCAAAGACTGCAAAAGCAAGAGTTACAGTCTGCTCTGTACCTGGGTGGGAAACAACCATGTCTCACAGTAGGCTCCCAGTTCCTGACTTGGGTACTGCTGAAATAGAAATATCCCAAAACATACTGTTTAGACATTGAAGCATTTGGTGTTTTCAACCTTGCACTAACTTCCCCATTCACCCCTTACACTACATCTCTCCTTGAGCAGGCAGCTGTGATGGAAAATGTCACACTTGGATCCAATTAATGTCCCCTTGAGAGTATTTAGAAGGCAGATCCTCAGTTGGTATAGGTCAGTGTGACTTGCAGGAGCTGAAATTTTGAGATTCAGTCTCCACTGAGACTAATTAGATAGTGCATAGGAGTAAGTTCATTTATTTTGCTGTGTGGGGTGAGGTCTGTGCTGCTTTTGGTAAGAGGGGAAGCTGGGGAAGAAGCTGATGGCTGGCAACACCAGGCTGATCTGGCCAAGCACCCTCCTGATGTGTGTGGAAACCCTTTTGGCTTCTGCAGGGTCCAGAAATGAAGCTCCCCAAGTAATGCAATCATGAATGTTTCCACTTTGCTACCTTCAAGGCTTGCTATGGTCTCAGAGGTTTCCAACCAACCTGTGAGAGGAAAGATAAACCACATGCTTTACACTAGTTCACTTTTTCCTTGATCTCCCCTGCTTTGCTAAGGTGGCCAGAGAAAAGGAAGATAAAAACGCTTTCGCTACATGGAAGCTATCTGAAATCAGGAAAGAGATGAACTCTCCAAGTTGGAAATTTCATAGGGTGACTGACAGGCTGACAAAAGCCAGGCTGAAGTGAAGCCTGCATATTAAGAACTGCTCAGAGAGAGAAATCTTGGGCTGGCAGGAACAACACATTGTAAAAATCAAGCACTAATACATTTATTATGTATTTTAAGCTTGTTGCATAAATAGGAAGAAAGAAACAGTAGCATCTGAGATATTGATGTGGTTGTAGCTGGTTTTATTTTAACTGCTGTAACAGCTAGTGATGGATGATGCCATTTCAATGAAGAATATCCTCCCATATAAAAGTGGTGGTTCTTTTCGATGTTTACTTTTCTTTGGGCTTTGACTTACTTGAGGTTTACTCTTTGTGTTGCATATCATATTCTTTTTTGTTTTGATTGGAATTGTGCTGAGTCACAGCTTTGTTTCTGATTTCCCAGTGACTCAGGCACTGGCAACAGTCGTGTGGAACTATGCACTGCAATGCCAGGCAGTAGTGCAGCTCAAAATACAAGGGGCACAGCAGCAACAAAAGAACAGCTTGTGCTTGGCTGTAGTGTTTTGATTTGGTTATGGTTAGCTTCTAATTACTAGGTTGTAGGAAATAACAATAGACAAGAAAAGCCCCTGACATCAGAGCACCTCTTCCTCTTACTCTAGAAAGATATTTTATCTGTAAAAATACAATCTTCAGTTATGTGTTGCATAAGCTTCTGAGGAAAACAAGTTGATCTACTGATACACCGTGTTGCTGCCAGGGAAGGAGCATCTTTTCTAAAATACCGTTACATCTAAAGCAAGGCCTAGATTTCTGCTTTAACTTTAGAGAAAGCAATTAAGGCAACTGCTCTATCAGCTGTGGTCTTTGCCAAGGTGTTTGCTGATAAATGAGGAGAGATGTTCTAATGTCATGATTAAGTAGCTCTCTCAAACATCATACTGTCCATGACTTTTCTTTAAGTGAAGAAGTCTGTAGGAACATCATCATTGCAGACTTGCTGACTCAAGTCCTCCATGTTCCAGGGTCAAAAGTGAGTTGCTAATTTAAATTCTGACTAAGCTATTTCAAGACATCCCCTTCAGGACATATTTTCAAAATTCAGTCTGGGAAAAAGATGAGTAACTGTGGCTGTGATTGCTGTGACAGTGAGCATCGCTGCTGGCCCACTGGAAGCAATCTCATGGATAGTGGGCAAAAAAAGTCTGTCATAGTAAGGTTTGCATGGGAAATTGTCCTTATGCCTATAAAATTTATAAATGAACGAACAATGTATACTGTGCAGTGTTCTATCAGAAAGAACAGAGTGTTTTGAGTCTTGCAGAGAAGATGTGGAGTGCAATGTTCTCTTGCAAGCTTCTGCCAGATTTTGACCATGAGTTCATAGTTTTGCATTTGGAAAGATAACAATTAAGGCAAAATTGGTGAAAACACTCAAGAAAGAATATTTCCAGAGGGTAAATCTTAGTGATTCTGCCATCTGGGAGAAAGATTGAGATGCATTCTGACCAGCCCAAAGCCCACGAGCCAGATCCACAGCTGTAATTTAGAGTCTACTGAGCTCTTTTTGAGGTAAACACAGGAAAATATTTTCTACCAGGTCTCGTTCTCAGGACTCACTCATTGTCCAGTACAGTGTCTTCAACTGCTGTTGCTGTGCACCAGTTAGTGCAGCATCTTCCATTTCAAAGGGAAGTATTTATTCCATGGGGTTTAGGAGAAGAGTGGGAACATATGACCTGAGCATAATTGATTCAGATAGTGCAGACCTGGGGATGCCCTGAGTCAACTGTTTGCAGGTATCCCAGCTATCTCAGGCCTCCCAGCAGAGTGTTAATAGGTGAAGAGAAATGGAAAGCATTCATGGCTGAGGGAGCATGCTGTTGGTGGAACCTGTGCAGTTGCAGTCTGCCTCAGGGAGTACCCCAGTCACAGAAGAGGGGTACCTGATGCTTCTGGGGAAGGAAAGGGATCATGGCCTGACCCCTTTGCTTTGGAGAGGTTATTTCACGTTCCTGCTGTGGACTGATAGAATTCAGACTGTGTCTGCCCTGAATGCTGAGTAAAGCAGTTGATACAGGACCACGGAAAAGGATGGTCTGTCAGATACCCCCACCAAGTTGAGTGTGATAGAATGGATATGTATTTTTTGTATGTCATCGATTCTAAGGTGAATTCTTAGTCCTTCTTTACTGTCTGTTCCGAAGTACATCTTACCAAAGTATATTTTCTGCTGTCCAAAATGAAAGTTCAGCCATTGTAATTTTCAGATTATTATTTAAAATAATACTTTGATGGAGCACAGGGGGTACAAATATCTTCAAAGCTGAATGCACAAACACTACTGTCTTTCTCAGCCTACAATATCATTCATATAAACGAATGCTACCTAGTCTTGAGACCTTGAATTGTCAGCATCATTTTCTGCAAGATAAAAAATAGGAGAGAACAATGCAAGATTATCCTGTTTCAACTGCTAATTCAGTTCTGTAACCTGCAGTCAGGTCTAAGATCGAATATATAATGGAATGAAATCACTTTCCAATTCCCTGTTTGACTATAAAGTGTTTCCAGACAGATACTTTCTTTACTATAGAACAAATTGTATAGTTTGCTGAAGCAAACTCTGGGATCCAAATTTTTCCTCAATGTATGTATAGTTTGTATATGTTAGTGCGTGTTAGACCAGTTTTTTCTCCTTGACCTGATATTCAGAAGTAAATTATAATAGCTGATAAGCATGCTTAACCTTTCAGGAACAGTATGTAGGCATAATTCTCTTGTGAAGAATGCTTCGGTATTTCTGCATGTTCACATTTGACAAAATGAATTTTTTATACTGCTGAAACTCTTTTGGCAATTGAAGAGAATTGATTCAGAATTTGTTACAGTCTTTAGGATGAAATTGTGACTATCTATGGTGTATTTTGCTGCATAATTTAGTATCTGAACTGAACAATTATCTAGAAGCAAATTTCACCCTGCTTTGCTATTGATGTGTAAGTGGAAAGCATTTCTTCACTCTATGTTCCAAAATCATCTGCAAAAGATAATATGTTGTCTGTTTGGCTCTAGGACGCTTTTTGCAGATACAAATGTTCTTAATCCAGGAAAACCTGTCTCAACCCCACCCCCTGTTGGATTGTTTGTTTTTTAATTCTGTAATACAAAGCTAGGAAAAACACTTGGTTACTTCCAGCGTTTCAGACAGCTGTGCCCACAGAGACAATTATGAGCACCTGAGCCAAGTCTCCAGTTTTACCCCCAGCTGAAAAAGGGAGTACTATATTACAGGCAACATGTGAAATGTTTGTATACCAAAAGGTGCCATACAGCTATGTGCAAATCTTGAAAAAAATGACTTAATTTTCACCAAGGGAATGACTATAAATAGCATTATAATGCACTATTTCTGCTTTAGTCACTTTGTCATCTTCTGCATGTTCACATTTTTTAGCAAGAATCCATTCACAAACTTTGCTAGAAGCTAGGCTAGAATGTCTTTTATGATCTGCTCCATTTGCATGGTGCCTTATAGCTGACAAGTTACAGTAAAGCCTTACAGCAGTTATTGTTATCTTCATAAATCTGTGCAGAATCACTTCTCTACTCCTTCCAGGAAATGTAATATCTCCTTTAAAGGGGTTGGTTTGAACTGCAATGGCATATTAGTGACTGTCACACTCAAGAGGTGCATGCAGATTAACTTGATCACTTGAAAATATATAAATAGAACTTATGTTTAACCTTAGGTCATTCTCACTCTGTCTGCTCTCTACATCCAGCATACCAGACTAATACTGGCTTAACACGAGCAATATTTAGTTCAGCATAAATGTATGGGATACAACTAGCCTGAGACACCAAAAGATGGAATTATATAGGTTAGTCCTCAGGGATTTATTTTAGGCAGGCAGGAACCATTTCAAAAATACTTTTAAGATGTTTGAAGTTATTTCTGGACAAAACATGTCCTCAGTTACTTGTGACCCCAACACCATCCTTGGCTGAACCTCACCGCAGACCTTCACACAAATTGGAAGCCAGTACCCTCTGCCTCCAATTTGTCTTTGCAGTACAGCAGTGTGACAGGGGTGTAACAGAACAGTGGTACAACGTGGTGAGTCCCTCTGGCTCCAGCTCTCCTCTACAACCTTTACACCAACCTCTGGGAAAGTCCCTCCCCAAACTCTTGCAAGACTGCTGAAAAAAGATGGCTGCAGCAGTGTTCACAGTCCTGCCTGGTACCCTTCTCTCTGAGTTGTTTCAACTGAGTGCCCATATCCACAAGCTCCTGGTACTCACATTGCCACCGGTGACTCATCCCAGGACTCTTCTCTGCATGCCTTTTCATTACATCACAGGTGTGGAAGCAGAGGTACAATGTTTTAATGGCTATAATCTCAGATAGGAAGTTTGCATTTCAGATGTGCAATTTAGCTCTCTTCTGGGAATCAATTTCTTATCAGTGAAGATTTTTCATCCTAAGAAATAAATCAAAGAAGTAGGAGACAATCACTCAAGAAACAGGACGATTCATTTGCCAATTGAAGTGTAGGGCTTGCCATGAGCACACTTCAAACTGACCATTTGTCAGTTGATGGCAAATATATCCCTGTTTCCTAAGTTAACTTTTGTCAGTGATGCTGTAGAATACTATCTGCCTTTCAGGCTCTCCTATGTGGACATCACACAAAATGAACTTACAATGAAGGCACAACCTTATGCAAGCAGAGCGAAGGTTTAAACTCTTGATGACCAAGTTTGTAAAGACAGCTGCAACAGACGTGGCAAATAATAAAATGTGGTGCAGATACTTCATTAATTTCCTCAAAGAATTTCCCATCTCTCTCTTCTTCTCCAACACCCTTTAATGTTTTTAGGGGTCTCAACCCAGTAATCCCTGTTGCTACGTCTTCCCTGCTATTACAACATGATGGAAGTTGGAACCTCTCTGAGGCAGATAACAGCAAAGCTCTTGTGGATTCCAGCACAAAGAGGACCAGCACTGCAGCTGGATAGTGCTCGATACCACAACGGTACATGGGTTATTCTCTAAACCAGCACAACTTCTGCATCACAGCACTAATGGGGAAAAAAATGACAGCTGTGGAGGAGTGGCCTTCAGGAATAAAGGGGAGCTGAATGGCATGGAATCTATAAAATCCATGTACTACCAGTTCAAGATGGAAACTGAAAAGGAATGTGGTATTTATATTTTTTTATTTTTTTTTAATCTATAAATACTTCAGGCCAAGCAGAATATGAACTGAGAGAAGTTTTATGTTTTAAATGTAACATTAATGTCTTCAAATGGACTTCTGGGGTGGTTTACTGTGTGAAATTTAAAACCAGCTACGCTAAGCATGTAAATGTAAAATAAGTAAGCAATATTTTCTGCAATAATTATTCCTGTGTAGAAATAGCTTTCTGCAAATTTTAAAAGGTCCTCTAAATATTTGACATATGCAAGATCACTAATTAAGGCTTTGCATGGTAGAAGTATTAAATGAAACACTGGGAATTGTTTATGAGGGCTTTATACAGAGGCTTTATACAGAAGACTATATATTCAACTCGAGCATTTCTGTGTGAACGGGTACATTAATAAAGGCATTCTGTTCTGGGTGAACTAATCTGATCATTATCCAGTTTTCCCAGTAGGATTTAATGGGTTCAGTGTTAAATTCTCAAGTATCGAAGAAAATACGATTTTTTGTTATTGCACATTTTCCAAATTCCTACAGAACTGAAAACTGAAGCACAACAAATGCTCTCATACATTCCCTGTCATTTCCATGGCCAAGGTGAACATCTTCTAACAACTACATAGACAATGAGTTACCATATGATTACCTAGCTTCCGCTGATACGAACGTTTCAGTGTTGACTAATATCTTGAAAATAACCTTGTTGTTAGGGAGGTGCTGGGACTGACAAACTTTCAGGACTAAAGGAAGGAGAATTTATTGGCTAAGCATATAGTTACTGACATGGGCTGGTTAAATAAATTTTAAAAATCCGTTTCTTTAAGCAGAACCTAAGCTGGTTTTGCATTCCTTTTTAACATACTTGCTTGGAACAGGAACTTGGGAATTGCCTTAGTGAATTAGTTGTCAATTTAATACAGTATTGTGTGATGGCTGAAGAAGCTTTGAGACACAGATGAAAAAGTCCTGAAATGGGCAATCATAAATTAACCAGTCCAGAAAAGAAGTTTCTTTATAATCCTATGTGATGGGTAGTTAGCATGTGCCCTGAATAGTGAAAGCTCATAACATTGTCAAAACTCTTGGCCCTTTAAATTAAATGTTGTACTGTAACTGCAGTTTTTATCTTTGTTCACAATTGTTCAGCTGTTGGTTTGGTTTCTCCAAAGCTCTTTCCTTTAATGGTGGAGGAACATGTAGCTCCTGAATAATGCCTTTTCCCAGTAATTTTCAAAGCACTACCAGAGAAGGTTTCTATAATTAAAATATTATCCTTTTTAAACTTAAGATGCATAATGAGGTTCATGAGATAAACTGTGCTTAAGAAATGGCTTCACAATTTAAAGCATGCCATTCTTCATATAAGCATATGAAAGAATAAGCAGAAAATCTTACCCTGCTTTCTTTTTAGCTTTCCTTTGATTTTTTCTTATGACCATCACTTGGTTGCAGTTATTTTTCCTGAGCTTTTCATCACGATCTTATATAAACCATACAGAATGAAATTACTGCCAAAGGCACCCACAAAAGTACTAGAGTCCAGGTGTTACCGGCATGTTTGTGTCTCTCTTGTGAGCAGAAATCCTGCTCTGTATTTGGCCCTCTGATAATCTGGGGCCAGGTAGATTCAAGCAGTGTCTCACTGTTCCTCAGCGTGGACCCAAGACATCTTACAGCTGCAGATAGGCTCAGGGTTTTGGTAAGTTTCTCCTGAGCTGAGCATCTGTGCTTTGGGCTTTCCTGTTGTTTTGTCATAGCTGGACATGGAGCAGGTGTGTGTGTTATCCTCCACTTCTGTGACCATCTGATGAGTTTTGGGGTGTCTGCTCAGGGGATCAGCTGGACAACTTGCAACTCTCTGGCCATTGCACTGGCAACACTGTCTTCCCTCTGCCTGGCCCCAGCAGTCCCGCTGGTCCATCGAGTGCAGGTCCAACAGGGTGGGGGCAGCGGCAGCTGGGCTGTGGGCCATTGAGATGGGGTGCTGTGCCTTCTCCCTGGTGGTCTTAAGCAGCACTCTTCAGCTCTGAAAATAGAGGTTACTCTGCACTGCGGATGTTCAGGGATATATTGCAATATTGCAACTGTGTTAGAAAACTTTTCTGGAAATATTAGATGAATGAATCCTGAGTCTAAACCTTGCCATGACCAAAGCAATGATTTGGGCTTATTACAGATGAAACAGAGGAAAACAATTTCAAATGGCAAACAGTTGTTACAAACTCTTTGTGAGAATAAAGATCGTTTGCAGAAATTACTCGTGAATAACATGTATTTTAGATGAGTCCTGGACTTATTGTTGACAGCATTAAAGAAGAGTGGTATCTGTGAATCACTTAGTTGTATGGTTTAGGTATTCCCAGCCTGAAGGTGTTCCCTGATATCTTCTTCCTCCTGTTTTCCTGGTATGATAAAACTTTGGTATCAGGTGTCAAACAATTAAATATTCCCATCAAACATGGCTTTGTATTTCTCCATTCTTCTGTGTTACTGAGTTTTTCAACATCTTCCTTGCCCTCAGGGAAAGTATAATCTCTCACCTTATATTTTAAAGTAAATATGTAAGTGAAATAGTTTGAAGTACGTGGGATCCGGTGCACTGCTGTGATGAGATGCAGGCTGTAAAGGGGCCATATTTACTACGGCCAAGGTCTTGATTAAATGAAGTGCTTAAATGTATGCCCCACTTTGGACCTGGTGGACATGTCTGGCTGTGCCAGGCTGTGGAATCGGGGCTGTGGGTGCTGCTGCTGGTCAATATATGCACAGACACATGGTGGGGCTACAGCAGTGAGTGGCAGGAGATGAGATTTCTTTCACTGCCCTCGACAGGGAGACAGTAGCTCCTGCACCCTGGCACAGCCTGGTCCATCCCCTAGCATTTAGTGCATTTGCTGGCCAGCACCTGCCCTTGGGATTCATATATGCTGCTGGAGACATGAGCCATAAGCAGCAGTGAGAAGGGTCGCTGGGGCAATGCATCACCCATGCTGTCAAGAAGACACCATGCCTGATGATGCAGTGGTAGGTGTGCTTTCTTTGCCCTCCCAGGCCCTTGCTTGAACAGTGCAAGTCTGTGCACTAGAATAACAATAATTAGTGTAAGACTGTTCTCTCATTGAGAAAAGTTCTGAATTGGGCAACCTATGAACAAAAGGGGCAGAGCTGCAGAGAGAAATCTTGTGAGGAATCAGTGCTCTGCCCTGATAGCAATCAGATGGTTAACTTGTATTATATTTCATTCTTCAGAAACCTCTGCTCCAGCATGGTAATTCTGACTTAATACCTGATATCTAATGTTTTATTAATTTTGATTTTTTTTTTTCACTTGCTTCAGCGCAAATGACCAGCTATCATGGGGGAAAAAAGGAATTTCTTTCTATTCCCTCACACATTTCATCTACCTTCCCTCTCTCTGTCCTGTAACACTTCTGCCTCCAAAAAATTTATTTCTGAGGCTTCATTGTCATGTCAGGCAAATATTTCTTTTCCTTTACTAGAAACAAAGCTGTATTTAACATAAAACACTCCCAAAGTGTGTGTGCTCAAGCATGTCAGCCAACAGATGACAGGCACCACAGACCCATGGCACAACACAGTTTTGGAGACAGTTAAGATGTAGTAGTTAAGCCTAAATGTAAGTGACTGTAGCCTTGTGTTTGAGTACCAGCAATTACTTCTATAGCTGAGACTAAGCAAAAAAAACTCTGCAATGAACCAGATTTCAGGAATACTATCTTTTCCCTTTGCTTTTCTTTTTCTTTATTCTTGAGAAAGGCAATGCTTAAGAACAGAAAAAAAGGGAAGAAAAGTGGGCCAGATACTACAGTGCCCTCTGAGGTGAAGGCCTAATCATGTGGTTTCTTTCTGTCTAACTGTCCTCATTGTCAATCTGTTGTTGAAGGCAGCACATGCGGAGAGAAATAAGTAGAAGATTGATTTGCAAGAAGAAGGTTAATATGGGTCACTGCACTTGACAGGACAAAACCACAGTAGCTTTGGATCTGTGAAAGCATCAATGGAAACAATAATGAGCACAGAAAACTTGTCAGTGAAAACCTCTATCCCTGCCTGCATTGGGAAGCCTGTGTGTTGCTGCTCCAGGAAGTTTGTCCAAAATGCAGTGGAGTGCATGACGGGCTGATGGTCCTGAGTATGGCACCACGACTCCTTCTGGGGAGGAGCTCCACGAAGGAGGCCAGATACCTGACTTCCGTGTTGGCTCAGGATGAAGACATTATTTGTGTGGCAATGTGGAGCTGCAAAAGTTATGAAAACAAGCTTCAGTCTGGGAAAACAGTGGTATCATTTTCATAAGGCCAACGTATAAGCTGCTCCCCATGGTTCTGCAGTTGCTGTTTCAACATCCTTGAGACAAAACTTTCTTGTGTCAGTCACCTCCTCCTCCTTCTGCCAGCCCCAGCATCATGCCATGATGGTGGACCTGGTGAGACCACATCCCTGTCCCAGGCCTGCTGCTGCTGCCAGTGGCTTCAGCAAAGGACTGCATCAGAGGCCACACATCAGGGTCCTTAAACTAGCAGACAAGTTGTGGGAACAGAGCAGGACCAGGGAGAGCCTTTGTTTTTACAGCAGAAGTGCTGCTGAAAGGTGTGGAGATTGAGATGAAAACCTTATTTTTGCAGATGATAAAGAGCATTCCTCTACCACTGGAGCTCCTGCCCAGAGTCCTGGGTAAACTGAAGCATGGGTGGACACCAGATCTCTTCTGGTTTTTCTCTCAGCTCATGGTGAACACTCCTCCATTTCAGCTAGGACAAGCAAAAGATGGGAAACCCAGTCCTGGGGCCCCACCTTTAGCACTGCCATGGGCCACTCAAAACCTGGTGCTCACTCTTGAGCAAGGGGAATTTTAAAATTTCATGGGGGATAGAGAAAACAACACTTGTGGTGAGATGTCTCTGATGCAACGAGTAATGCTCTCTTCCTGCCAGTAGTAGCCTGCAGAAAGGCAGCTCTCATCCTCTGCTCATATCTTTTCTCAGCAGCTTCCAAGTGCTATTTCTGGCTACACTCTTTATGTTGTCCAAGTGTCAATACTCCTTTATTTCACTTCCTATCACCACCTGCCAAGGAGCAATGCCCAGCAGTACAAATGTGGAGAAACTTTTTCTGGATCTGGATATAGATATCAGAGTATGATGGTCTTCTATGGAGGTAGAAGATTATATAGGCAAACAGCAATGACATATAGCCTTCAATACCACACTGAGGGTGTCTTTATCATTTTGTATATAATTCCTCTTGGCTGCCGTTAATGAAAGAAATGCAAATTTTACTTTCACAGCTGTCACTCAACATGAGACATCACTGCTCCTGTGCCACAGGGTAAAGCATCACTAGCCTGTCTCCTGGGAAATACTGAATCATAATGCAGGGGCATGAAAGCTGAAATTTTAAGTACCTTGCTTTCCCTGGATGCTTCTGTTACTGGTTTTGGCCACTGTTATTTCCTTCCTCAAAAAAGCAACCTGTGCAACACAGGTTGGACCATTGCAAAATACAGATGTAAAAGAAGAGATGCCAATATGAAATATCCATAGGGAAATGGATGTTTACTCCCCAGTGGTTCCCTCCTTCACTCTAATGTGATCCAGTTGCACAATGCCACGTTGATCAAGTGTTATGTCTGGAACAGAGAAGATCTTTCATTTTCATTAAACCAGTCTTAAAAGAGATTTTTGCTTACTGTGTTGTTTTCACTGATTAGTTTATATTTGCTGCTGCTTAGTTCTGCAATCCTGCTCTCATAAATCCCTGAAACTTTTAGTATCTCCAAGGGAAAATCTCCAGCACAAAGTGCAAAGACCCCAGTGCCTCTTATGAGTTAACTTCCAAACGTTTTGGAGAAGTTGGAATATTTGACATGTTTAGAGTTGCGGATATTGCGTGGTGCCTGGGGATGGAGCAAGGAAAGGCAATATTGGAAGCTTGCATGTGTAACTTACATTGAGTGGTTATTAACTTTGTGGGAAGCAAACTGCAATATAGCTGTGGGATATGAATATTTGATTTCCTGACTAGGGAAAGGCTTTTTGTCTCCCTGTAATTTGCTGTTTCAAAACTGGAACCTGCTCACAAGTATTAAGCATGAAAGTGAAAGTGAGTTGTGATGCAGGGGGCTGACAAGGGATTACAATGGGTATAAGTGCCTGGAGACACTGTCAGGTTTATTTCCAAACACTTTGGCTGTAGGGTGTTTTAGAAGGTTTGAGTTAGTTTTGTTGCAGCGTAAGCTGATTTTTACAAGATTTCTCTCCTGGGGCTGAGCATCCAAGCAAGCAGGAAGAGCTTGTGGGCTGGGACCATCTTGCCCAGAAATGATCTTGCATTTCAGTTGTGCTGTGGCCTACACTCCCTTCAAGCACAGCACTTGGCAAACCAAGCCCTTGGTGCAGCCTGGAAGTGGAAACATTCAGCATACAGTCTGTTTGCTTTGGGAACCTGTAGGAGGATTGCACATGGGTCCACAGTTGGAAGCACGGGACATGGGTGAAAGGTTTCGCCATATACTAGTGGAAACTTGCAGCTGCTCCCAGTCCAGTGTGCACATCTTCCAGTACAGTTTTAATTGGCTGAATTTGAATTCTGCCTTTCTGACATTCATCATGTGGATAATAGATGAACACACAGTCTATCCTCTTACAAAGAGATGGTGCTCAGCTAATTTACAAGCACTTGTGAAAACTCCAAGGTCATCAGGCTTATTAAAATAAAGCCCCCAAAACTGCTGGGTATACCTCGCTGCAGTGAACCTGGTTATTGCTGGGATTCATCCGCCTTACCACAAGCTGGCTTTTGCCTTCCTTCTTCAACATACATTGTCCTGTAAGGGAAATACTGCCATAGCATTGCATAAACACTTTCCAAATGCTTAGCCTACTAAAAATATGTGTTTTGTATTACAGGTTTTAACCTAACCTTTCATACAGTTATTCTTCCAGTCTTTGCATATATTTTCCCCACAGCAACATACTTGTTTCTTCCTTTCAGCGGCTGCGTTATTTGTGCTTTTGTTTTTAAATGCAAAAGTCAATACAGCAAGCCAAATTCAGCTTTAGTGTAACTGTATTGAATTAAATGTGTTTATTTATGTGCAGCATTGCCACATTTTTATATTGGTTTTCAATATTAAATATTAATGCATGTACCTAGCACATTGATTTAAAGGGCACTGCAGCAGTTAATGCTCGTCTATGAGATTAAAACCATTACTGGCCACATTGAGTGACATTGCAGAAGTGTTGCTGTTGCTCTCACCAGAATCCTTGATGATTGTGATGCTGTTTGTCAGACACTGGGACAAAAAACTGCAAAACAAACAAGCCAAACTCAGCAAACAGCAGTGTGAATAAATGCAGCTTTCCTCACGCTCTGGTGCTCGTTATGTATGTGTAACTACTGATAACAGTGATGGAGAAAATCAAAACCATGAGACATATGGACAAAAACGTATGTTTTCATACACATAATGCCATTCTTCAATGAATGAAAAGGTACTTTTTACTTTTGTTGTACTTCTCAGTGACCCTCCCTGATTTGATAATCTGCAGAAAAAAGAATTTCATAGATGGCCTTTCACAATTTTGAGAAATCTGCATGTTTATGAGAGGGCTTTTTTCCCACCGTGTGTTTTGTGAAGGGCTGCACATGAGATCCTTGAGCCCAACATCTCGCTCTACTGCAGCTTTTCGGGGTGCTCAGCAAGCCCCACTCCGCCAGGGAGCATGTGGGTCCGAGGCCAGCCTTTCCAAGGACTGTTATGCAGGGCCCAGTATTTGTTCTCCCTGCCTGGGTGGCAGACCCTGAGAGCTGATGATTGCATTTCCTGAAAGAGAAGAAGGCATTAATTCCTCAGCGAAATGCTGCAACAGTGTTGGCAGCTCTTGGCGCAACCACCATGGGGGAGTGATGTCCCTTTCCCCTGTGCCAGCTCCAGGCTCCTGAAATATTTCCTCCGGCAGACTGTGGCAATGCTAGCAAACTATCAACAGCATGAATTATTTCTGAGATGCTGGGCAACTTTCTGATGTTGGCACTTGTATTAGTAATAATGATGTTGCTATTGGCATTAGAAATCAATATTATTGAGGGCTGCTTGTTTGTGTTTATCAGTAAAGTGTCTGGATATGTCTGAAGTCCTAAGGCTTAGCCCAGCAGTATCAACATGGTGCTCCTCAGGGACTGCTGGACTGAGGCTATAAGCTACCAATACAGTAAAACTGCAGGTATATTTTTCTATTTGCAGGCATAGCAAGCCTGTGGAATAAACGGTTGGTTTAAAGCAGTCCTTTAACAGTGTTGTCAAAACACCATTTAGCACTGTCTCTTCCGCAAGAAAAAAAAATGCATCACTGCATTTGTCAGCAAAAACCTATTTTTCTATTGAGTTGCCCAAGATATAGGGCTCTTTATATAGCTTGATTGTATGGGAGGGAGCTGTCAAGGCCCTGCAGCCTGTGGCATAACATGCGCAGAGCCTGAATCCTGTTCTCATGACTGGCAACAGATGGCAGTCAGGCCATTGAACCTGCATCTGACAGCTCGTATGGGTGATGTTGGGAAAAGTCACTTTTGCAGCTCAGAAAGCCATGTGGCAAGCTGGTGTATAACTCTATGGAGTTTCTCTCTAGTAATTTCTCCCCAGGGTTTTGTATGTGAAATATATTTGCAATGTTGAGAGAATATAAGGATGTGAAATAGCCTCTGATTTTATGCTGTGTGAAATGGTAGGAAAATATTTTTTTTTTCACTCACTCTTGCTTGGTTTCAATGCTGTGCTTTTCCCTTCTCTGCGTTGCCATATTTTGTCCATGTCCAGTTTCCAAATAGAAAAAGTATATTTATATTTTCTTCTGTGATGAATAAAAAACCAAGAAACAAAATTTTCCTTCAAAGAGACTTTGATTTATAACAGATGGATAGATTTACAGGAAGACAGGAGGTTTACTGTGCCTAAAATATGGGACTGTCACAGCTTGTGCTCCATCAGAGAGGAACTGGTCTACAGATGACAAGCTAGATACTGTAGTTAAATAACAGAAAATGTTTCTAAATTTTTGTGTGGATGGCTGACCAATTAAACCAGTTCTGTTGCTCTCTGAAGGGCTGCCAGGGAGACCACAGCATGTTTTACTGGCCAAATTGCTTGTGGTTCTTTAATGCTCTTTCTCTTTATTCTCACATTATATGCCTGCATATTGTGGCATAGTTATACATAAGACGTTTTTCAGCTGTTCCTTCAGAAGAATACATGCAACAAAGCTTGTGAAACTGATGAAGACAGATAAGATTTTTTGAGTACACACATGTGTAAAACATGATATCCAATCTGTGTTGAATGCCATACATGCATTTATCTTGTTGCACCCCTGTGCTTTTATGTTCATTCAGCTACATAAATAACACAAATGTACACACGTATACAATTTTCCATATGGATATAGGTAATGTTCACTTCATGCTGCCAATATAGTTTCAATGTATTGCCTGATTCATCAGGACAGGGTCTAAATTTAATAATTTTTCACGTATGTTTTCTGAACACGAATGTGCAAAAAGAAACCCTAGTTAGACTGCCAGGTAGAACTTCGCTCTTTATAGCATTACTTTTGTTTCAGCAGTTTTCAGAATGGCAATAACAGCTTTGCTTGCTATTAGTGGCTTCATCCAAGATTCTCCGAGCTCTTTAAAATCAATCACATTTATAAACAATGCATCAATTACAATACTTGCATTTCACTACAGGGCATAAAACAGGTCAGAGAGGTCAGACTCTTGTCAGCAGTCTTGGATCAATGCAGTGACCCAGGGCTGAACCAAGCTGGATATTTCTGACCCTTAGGCCATTTTTTCAGCCATTAAACCTCTTAGTCACCATAAACCGGGTCTTAAGCAAATTCTATCAGCTGGAAAACAGGCATTTTGAAAAGAAAGGAAGGGGAGGCTTGGAGTAAAGTGTATCCACCGCCTTCAGACAAACTGCCGTTTCATGACTAATTTTCTACATCACTGTGAGCAAGACATTGATGGCAACCTTTTACAAAAGCCCTGCATTTCCATTTTCCAATGAGCTGGCTTCCAGTGAGACAAAGGCCTCTTTATAAAGGATGTAATATTTTGGATTTAGATTTTCTGTCTAAAGTTGAAGCTTGGTGTATGATATTCCCTTGTAACTGAGGGTTTTCCATGACTGTAGAAGAGGACTGAGCAATAGCACAATATTGCAAGTGTCATCAAATGCTCAGGTGAGAGTGGCTGTGCTTGCATCTTTAGGCAGCGAAGAGAATATTGGGTGGTCTTTAGGAGACAGGTAGCCAACACTGTTTTCATATTGTATCGGCTGTGATGAACCTTGATGAGAATTTCTACTCTGCTGACTTTCAGATGGTACAAGATGAGTTGGTATGGCTTGAACCCAGTAGTTTCCCACATACTAGCCTAAAAGGCTGAGTATTCACAAGAGCACTGGTCTTATTCAAAGAACCAATGCTCTCAAATGTGCTTGCTGTGGGAAATGTGTAGCTTGATTCCCCCATGTTCCTGTATACGGCATGCAATAGCTACTGAAGAAGCCGCTGGTTTAGCCTTCATCTTAACCTCAAAGGGATAAGATTTGCAATCCACCTATACCTTGGTCTACTCTACTGCTCTAGTAACAGCAAGATCAGGCACCTCAGCCCTTCCTTAATGACCTAAAAAATCAATGTTACTTTGTCTTTTACTGCTGCTGTACTGCACAGCACATCTTCAGGTCATAGAAATTTTTGAATGATCAACACATAATGCAAAGTGATTCATAAAATATTGTATTTCTAAAGCATGTACATGAAATGGGCTTCCAGGATTTCACATGTATTTAGACTGGGAGAGTCCTGTATGTTCATAAAAACTTAAGAGCTCACTCACTGTCCAGCTCCCAGCTGTCCCATGGATTTTCTCGGTGACCTGGGGAAAGTCAAGTATGCTCAGCAATCTTCTGTGAGTTTGAGTCTCACATTGAACAGGGAAATCTGTGTTTAAGTGCACTGGTATGTGCTTGAAGTTAGGCATTCTTGGGCATTAACCTCATACACTTTCTCTCTTCCAAGACAAAATTTTAACCGCAAATTGCCTCTTATGCAAAACTTTCCTTACCCTTTCAGAAAAGCAGCACAAAGATAACTGAGTCTACGTTTATGATCCATATGGCTGAGATATACAAGGAGCTGTCCAGTCAGCTTTACCAAGGTAATATTCACATTGCACCTATAGAGTAGTTGCTGTGAAAAGCAATGGGAAGCTCAGCTGCCCCCAGGCTTGGCTCAGAGCCTGATGGACAGAACTGCAAGGAACAACGGTCTTAGCCCACAATCCCTATCTACTGCATGTCTCAGCATGCAACTTCTGGGTTTGTTGTTCTTTGATGTGTCCTGGTGCCTTACATGGCAGTGCTGTCTTCCAGAGGAGCTCACCATTTTTTCCTGGAAGTCATTTAGCAGTGTGACTGTGGGGATCTGCTGACCTGGGCTGTGTCTTTTCTGGCATGGCAGTTTTTAAGCTTTGCAGCTGGTGAGGAAGATGTTCACAGCAGACCCTGTACCTGTTTGTCTTTCAGACATTCCACTGTGAGTTTGGCAGTTTCCTGATCAGATACCTGGGAAAAAATGTAGACTTTGGATTTCACTCATTTTCAAAGGCTCAGTGTACTTTATTACATTGTCTGAGTCTCTGTAGATTAATAAAATGGCACCAATTGGTTTCAGGGGTCATAGGGTGAATTTGGCTCCTGCATCCTGTCTTTGCATGAGTTATTCCAATGTCAGGAAAGCCAGACAGTTGCCTTGAAGAGTTAAGCTTTTAGGAGGGATGTAACACATGCTGCAGCATCTCACTGTAAATAGTTCACAAAATGTTAGCTGGTGTCAAGAAATGGAAACCTTCTGGACACAGCTGAGATGATCAGACATGTATTTGCTTCCAGAGCAAGGCTGGAATTATGCAGGAACGATGCAAGGTGCATTAAATATGCAGACCTTATAAACTGATGGTTCTCAGACATAAAATTGAAGAACACTGCACTCCTTCTTCTTTCTGTTTTCAAGCAAATCCTCTGGCAGAACTTCCTGCTTTGGTATCAAACACTGTTGGCAAATCCCCAGTGCTGTAAAAATCTCATAATAGTACAGGGGGGGGGAAAAAAAAAAAAGGCTGTAAAAACACATAAAAGCAATTGTTTAAACCTTCTGCCTGGTTTTCAGAGCAACATTGCTAGACAACAGCTGGCACCACTGCTCTTCACCCCAGTGAAGAATTTTTTTTGTTTTGTTTTGTTTTTAAAATCTGGGAAAAGAAATCAGCTCCCTGCTCTCTGGCCTCTGCTTTCTCTCTTGGGTGCCATGTAGCTGGGTGCTTCAGATGACCTAGGGCTGCAGCAGCAAGAGACAGGGCAATGCCTTTTCCCACAGCCAGGGCTCAGTGGCCAAAAACCATGGGGAATGGTTCTGCAGTCAGCACAAATGTGGAATTGAGCTGGTTTGTAACATTGCTGCTTAGACTTTCAGCATGTTTTACCAACGGTAGCCACGCCATTTATTAATTCTTAAACTTGGCCTTCCCTGCACTTCTCTGCCCCTGAAAACTGCCAGCCCTCCAAACAGTTGGTTGTGTAGGGGCTGGGCAATAGATTTAATTCTGCCTCTTGATACCCCTTAGACGCCAAAGTAAAAATACATTTTAAAAACTTTTATTATTTTCTCCCTTTCAGTATCAGAGGACAGTGACAACTCTGTGAAACAAGGACCATAACGTAAGATAGTTCTGAAATAGTGGAAGAAGAAGAAATACTTCCAGTGAAGCCTCAGCGATGCCAATGTAGAACTGGGTTTTGTCAGATCTATATCTGCCACCTATTCTGATAATCTACTGCTGCACATTACTTATGTATTTAATTTCCGAAAATTCTTCAGTAGGCTTTCCTATAATTGGAGCCAAGTGCTTATTGCTCAGAAGGGCAAAACTTGAACCTGCTCCTGGGTTGAGCTCTGTCTCAGCTTCTGCAGAGTCCTTCATGTCTGCTGCTGAGAGACCAGCCCAAGTCTGCGCCAGCATTTGCCCCTGATCCTCCAGTGGCTGCCTTCACCCAGGAATGGGGGCACTGCCATTGCCTTCCTCCCCTCAAAGGACAGGCATGAAGGACTCCATGCCCAGGTAGAGAAGCTGTGAGAGCCTTTGCCCCATCTTGGCCCTTGCATTGTAAATGGTTAATTGTAAATTAACTACTTGGGAGGGAAGAGGGTAACTGACTTACTGACCCACTCATATGGTGTTAGCAAACACTTGCCATACAGATGATGCATGGAGTGATGCTTTGTCCTGAGAAAATAGACCAATTTTGCTTGACTGAAAAATATAAAATATGTTTGATGAGAGGATGCTCTATCTAGGCTGTGCTGTTAGCACTCACGAAGCTGTTGGAGCCTGGAGAGGCTGTGCTTCCCTCATTCTGGAGACCTGGAGATGGTGCAGGCAGGACCTACAATGCTGGGGACTGCCTCTGCAGCCTTGCCCACGGGTCATGGGGTGAATGGAGAGCAACTGAGGCAGAAACAAAACTCTTCTGATGGCTTCTACTGTGACTTGAAAGGTGTTATTTCTCAGAAGGAGAAGCTATCAGCTAGGATAGGGTTAAGTTTCCCCAGCTTTCCCCAGAGAAGGGGGAAGGGATCTCCAATCGGGTTATTCATACCATGCTGATGTCAAGTCCCAGCACGGGAGAGTGGGAATTTTTTCCTTTGTGGCTTGGGTCACGGGAAGCACGGAGCTCTCTGTAACCATTGCGGTATTTCTCTGTATATCTTTTGTCTTGTTCACTGTTATTACTGTTTGTTGTTGTTATCATTGCTACTGTTGTTGTTCAGATTGTTTATTACACTGTTGTATTAAATTTCTTCTTATTTTAACCCGGGGTTTGTGCCCTACTTAAACCAACACAGAGGTGATTCCCAATGCGCCCTGCAAGATATGTAACACCCTTGTCTGAGAGAGGGTGAGGATGTCAAGACTGGCAGCCTCAGGTGAAGTCAAGAGGCCAAAGAGGGTACCTAAGGCCTTGGAGCATCACTGCCTGCCCCAGGTGGGGAGCAGGAGACACCTTGTCCCTATGTGACATCACACCTTTTTAAGAAAGCCTTGCCTGGTGTGAGAGTGTGTGCTGCATCTGCAGCAGCAGCTGCAAGGCTAATGGAGTTACTGTACCAGAATATGTTGCTCAACAATACACAGCACTATTTACAGGTGTTTTGTAAAGCCTGATACCACTCTGATCGATGGGTATCGAGCAAATTGCAGAAATTGCTTCAGGGAAGAAACCCCAAGGATTTATATAGAAGTGTGTAGGTGAGAATGACTGATCTGACAGTAATTTCAGTGGAATTTCTGAGAAACTAAATGTTACTGTGTTAAATTCTTATTGCAATCAAACGTCTGGTAGGAGCTGCCAGGGCCAAAGCTGATTTCAGAAGAAATTTGAAATGGTAAATTCATGTATGGATTGAATAGTAAAGAAGGAGTGTAGTAAAGACAGAGACAGGTTATTATTGTGCCTTTTGTTTTAGTTATCAGAAAGGCACCAAATTCATGAGAGCTGCAGTCTGTGTAAAATCAGTTGCATTTCTGTATCTGTGTGATACATAATTGCCCATCTGGAAGAGAAATTACTTGCTATGTAAGTGCTGTCAAGGTAGCTGAACAAAAATTAGCCATGTAATTGTTCTGTATTTTTTGCGAATGACCTTCTGATTTTATTTAAAATTTGCTCATTCTGTTTAAAAAGGAAAATATGGAATGATACTACTTTTGAATGTTTGGCTTAATAGAACAAAGTAATAGTACAAGGCAATACATTTTGTGGAATCACACTGAGGAAGTTTTCCTCACAGTTTCAGAAATTATCAGAAAATTTGCTCAAAGCCCTGAATTTGACTCATAGTAATTTTCTTGCATTAACAACATAATAATATCCCGTTTGTAAAGCTGTGTTAAAGCAGCATTTAGATCATATTCCAATTTTTTGCAATTTGGAAAGCCGAACAGATTTTGGGATTTGACATTTGCTTCTAAAACTATTTGTTCTAACTTGCTCTCTCCTCAGGCTCTACCTGTTAGTCTTTGGTTAAACTAGCAAGTGATCTGCAGTCTCTAGGCATGGTGGGACCAATATTAAATCCATTATACATCACCTACCCTTTTCCAGTTTTTACATGAGTATTTGCTAATAAATTGGTTGTAGACTAGAGGAAAAGTGCATCACAGTGACTGCAGTAATGAACAAGCTGGCACTGAAAAACACTGGTGTACTCTTCAGTGCTGTGCACCATCTCACACTTGGGCAGGTAGAGAAAGGGCCCTGGAGAGCACCCTACCACCATATGAGTGGGTTTAGCACCGGGCACTTCGTGACTTAATGCTTAATCTTTACAAAAGCCCGAGCTTTTAGGATTCCCATTTGTCTCAAAGGTTGAAAACACAAACGAGGGAAATTTTTGCCGTGCAGCTGGGACTATAATAAGACAACACAGTGCCAAGAAATCCCTCTCCTACTTTGCTCTCCTTCCCTTTTGTGCTTTCCCAATCCTTCTCTTTCCCTCCTGCTCAGACTGGGTCCTTCCCCTGCCTTTAGGCAACACTACCTTATTTTTATCTTGTTGCTAAGTCTGTAATCATCCTTCCTTTGCTGTCCTAGTGCAGCTTGGCATATTTGCTCTCATCTGATGTATCTCTTGCTTTTTTTCATACTGTGGTTCTGCTGGGGGCTGTGCTGGCTTGTTTTATCACCTTGCTCTACTTGTGCACAGCCTTCACTGTATTACGGTTGGAGTGTGATGTGGGATGCTTAGTTATTCCTTAAAGCTAGAGCAAGATAATTTGAACGAGTATAGTCCTGGGGTGCATTAACTGATGGCAGCATGTGATACATAAGTGTGTGTGTTCTGGAGGATGAACATTTTAGTGAATAAATGAGAAAGATCAGTACATATGGAGTGTGTTTTCCTGTCTGTGGTTTTCTCTGATTGTTTTAATTTTTTGATTTGTATTGTGTTCATTTATTTAACCTAATTCTGTGCCTTAAGTTCATTGGCAAAAGCAGCAATAATAATAAACAATGATCTTCAAGCTAACATTTTTCTCCCAGCTTTTCTCAGGCTTTTGCCTGATTTCCCACTCTGTTGTTCTTTACCTCTCACTAACTGCAACCTGATGGAGAAGGCAAGTTATGAGTTATCAAACAGAATGGGGTACACTTGTGGCTGACACCAACCACCAGAAACATGGGCTAGGGGCAGGATCTGTCTCTGTTTGCTGGGTGAGAGAATCTTGCCATGGGAATCAGCCTGGCAGGGAGTTGGCTGCAGAGTGATGATGGTGAGGTGAAGTGTTATGGGCTTCACAAAATCAAGTAGCCAGACAGATAAACACTCACCTATAATCAATTAAAAAACTTGATAGACCTATGATGATGAAGATGGTTATAAATAAAAGTCAGAAAGGGATCTTAGCTTTCCCCCTCCCATTTTATATCAAGGCATAGGACAGAAAATCCACAAACAAGTGAATGGAGATTAAAAAAATCTTTTCTATCAGAGGTACCCCAAAATTAACCTTAGGACTGAAAAGTCTTTGGCTGTTTTCTGTACATTGATGTATTGCCTCCAATCCTGGGGCTTGATTCAAAAGGTGATGTTTTAGCAATATTAAGCAACAACACAAAAAGTCTAGAATGAAGGCTCTGCATCTACTTACTGGGAATCAAATATACTTCAAATGTAAGCATTTGGCAGATGGTGATCATTTGTCCCCTTCTTTGCCTCCTTGATACGATAATATCAGGAACATCAATCTTCTATTACTTTTTCCAGCCAGTGTCACTGTTTTGAATCCATTTCAGCATTGATTGTAGCTGGCTGACCTTTGAATACTTGTTCTTTCAGTTAAATGAACAATTTTGAGGTCATTGTCAGTTTTTCATGTGGCTGTGTTGCTTATGCATAGCACAAAACATGAAACAAAATATGAGAGAAACATCTCTCTGCCAGAAGTCTTTCTGAAATGCATAGAATAAAAGATCTGTAATGAGAGATTTCTAATGCAGGCTGTGATATCTAGGTTAATGAAAATCTAGCAGCAATCTCATGCTCATGAAGAACACCCTCCATGGAGTAGAGATTGTTTGTCATGGGAAAGCATGGCCAGGGAAGGTTCAAAATCTTCACCCTAGGATTTTCATTTCTGCTTAATAGAGCTGTGGTAAAATGTTTTTGTTTTGAATGTTTTAAGGGAAGATATTATTTTCAGGCAATAAAAGAAAATGGAAATGGATGGTAATTTATGATCTGTCTTCCTTTACCTTTTTTGAGTCTGTTTATTGTATTGGTATTAAATTTTATTCATAAATTAAGCATAAGTTTTAGAATTATAAGAAATGTGGAAAAAAGATGCAGACTCTGAATCTAACTTGTATGAGGACTGGATTGATTGCCAGTGATTAATTTAATTTCTTTGGTAAACTTAATGTGGACTCATTATTTATGTGCATATCTAATTTAGAACTGTAAATAATTCAATTTATAGGACTACTCACATAAAGTTAGTCTTGTGCCAAGGTATCATATTGAACCCAGGCCATAAATCTAAAACTGTGACCTAGCATTCTTTCTCATTAAAAAAAGTATTTTCAGTGGAGGATATGAAATGTTCAAAACTACTTCTTTACTTCCACCATTTGAAGTACATAGAAAATTTTGAAGCAGGATTCTTGTTTTTATATACAAAGACTTTCTCCAAGAATTTGTTCTCATCTCATCTTGTTAAAATGTAAAGATGTTGGAATTTACCAAGGAAATAAAGTTCTAGTGTTTCTGCATTGCCAGAAATGAAGAAAATGAGATATTCACTTAAAGGAAAAGCCAAATTTTTTGAGCAGTGGCAGACAGGAGAAGGTATACATAAGCATCCAAACTGACCACCCAAAGTTCCTGAGATTTGCATTTACTAGAACATATCAAAGTGCCATTTTATTCATGCAAATTCATTATTTTCCTATGGCTAGTTTCTAAGGGGTTTGTAATGAGAGAGCCCAGGCCTGGATCCATAGCATGCTGTTCTATTCATTCCCTGGATTACATCCATAATAAATCAGATAATGGTGATGTCAGGCGTTATTAGGTATGTTATTTTAAATCATGAGCATCAAATAACAAAAACTAGCATTTTAGTAATATATTTTCTAGTCCGTTCTGCAAATTGATAGCTATAATTGCCCTCATGAGACAAAAAATCATGTTATTTTGCTACCTGCTTAGTTTGCACAGAAACACTGTCTGCACTTGTGACACGGATGTTTTTGTATTCACACATAGGCACATGGTAAACAATATTTTTAGAACTTATTGGTTTGATAATTTTATAACACTATATTGATGAATTATTCTAAACTAAATGACTACTTAACTATGACCTTGCAGTATTTTTCTCACTAAAATAACAGCTATTGCTAACAAAATCTTTGTGTTTTGGAATATTTCTTCATTATTTGCAGTTGCTGACAGCTGGCTTCAGACTGATCTTGAAATACTCTTTTAAGCTGTTAGCAATTGAGGAAGTGTTTGGGATATAACTGGATGTGTCAAAGACCTGAAATTTCAAAGCTGATGGAGTGACTACATTTTTATTGCGCCAGAACTGCAGAAGTACAGATTGCAGATACGTGACCATATTTATTACAAAATCTCTGTTCAGAAAGAGATCTTCTTTGACATGTTATTCCTAATATACTATAACTTGTATTTGTAGCTTGGTCATTAATTGAAATTAAATGCTGTCAGATGCTAAGACTGCTGCCCTATTTTAAATGCTGCCTGCAGTTATTCCTTGCTCAGTTGGTTTTGTTTAGCCTGCTTTCATGAATTCAAACAGTTGTGTTTTTGCTTTATCCCTTTCAGCTCATGTTTGCAGAAAATTATATGGTACATTGACTTATCTTGCCTCCCTGGCATTAACAAATGAACTTTGAATGAAATGAAATACCACCCCTTTGTGTTTCTCAAATAAAATTTGAATAGCCCCAATTGCAGGAAGAAATAGAAATCGTAGTGCAGTCCTGCCTTGGTCACCTCCTACATAAGTTTTGACCAACTGTGTGGTGCCCTGCATACAGCTTTAAGAAATGATTGCTGTTGTGTGTGTTGGGTTTGCATGGAGAGGTGTTGGTAGTGGGGAGGGGCTGCAGGGTGCCTTCTGTGAGAAGCTGCTAGACACTTCCCCCTTGTTCGACAGAGCCAATGCCAGCCAGTTTCAAGATGAACCCATCGCTGGCCAGGGCCGAGCCCCTCAGCGGCAGTGGTAGCACCTCTGTGATAACATATTTAAGAAGGGGAAAAAAATCTGCACAACAACCTGCAGCCAGAGGAAGTAGTAAGAATATCTGAGAGAAACAACTCAGCAGACACCAAGGCCAGTGAAAAAGAAGAGGGAGGAAGGGCCTCAGGAGCTCAGCAGAGATTCCCCAGCAGCCCGTGGTGCAGACCATGGTGAGGCAGGCTGTGCCCCTGCAGCCCATGGAGGTCCGTGGTGGAGCAGAGACCCACCTGCAGCCCGTGGAAGATCCCATGCTGGAGCAGGTGGATGTGCCTGAAAGAGGCTGTGATGCCATGGGAAGCCTGCACTGGAGCAGTCTGTTCTTGAAGAACTGCACCCATGGAAAGGACTCACTTTGGAGAAGTTTGTGGAGGTCTGTCTCTAATGAGAGGAACCCCATGCTGAAACAGTGGAAGAGTGTGAGGAGAGAGGAGAGGCAGAGACAACATATGATGAACTGAGCATAACCCCCATTCCCTATCTCCCTGCACTGCACAGGGGGAGGAGGTAGAGAAATCAAGAGTGAAGTCAAGCCCAGGAAAAAGGGAGAGGTGGGAGAAGGTGTTTTAATATTTGGTTTTATTTGTCATTACCCTCCTCTGACTTTGGATTGGTAATAAATTGAACTAATTTCCGCAATCGAGTCTGTTTTGCCCATGACAGTAACTGGTGAGTGATGTTCCTGTCCTTATCTCAACCCACGAGCCTTTTATTTTATTTTCTCTCCTATGTCCTGCTGAGGAGGGGGAGTGTCATGATGGGCACTTGGTGTCCAGCCAAGGTCAACCCACCACAAGCATCATTAAGAATCGTCTCTGCTGTCCAGGTGGAAACTGTGAGGAGGTTCTGGGTTTCCAGGAAGGGGTGTGCTCCAGGGGGTGTTCAAGGAGCCTTTGGAGAGCCTCTCAGGGCACAGGTGCTTCTGCCATTTCTGCACAGAGGGCATTTACCACTGGTGATTTTACGGCTATAGTCCCAAGAACCATCAGGGGGTTAGAGCTCCTTGATGAGATTTAACTTGCTAATTCTTTCTGATTTTGTGCCAAGCTTGGGGTATCTTAGGCAGTGACATTTATTGGCTGGGTGAGTTTAGAAAAGGAATTGCTGATTAAATTTAATACTACATCGGCAGGAGACTGCAAATTAAACAAATCTGAGCTGTGCAAAACTTGTGTTTCTGCTGAAATCCAGACCAAATATGAGACGTTTCACCCATATCCAGTTGCAGGTCAGTCAGAAAGTAGAGTCTGGATCCAAACACATCTGTGAAGTTATCCGAAGTCCAGAGTCAGAGATCTGCAACTTCAAAACTCGTTTTGAAGTAGGGTGAAGAGAAACCAGGTTCAAAAAGCTCCAGCACAACCATGTTTGGGAAGTTTCAAGATTCAAGTGAGAACTATATAACTGAAATTAATTTCTGTTTCTGATAATGCTGCTTTATTTTACAGCAGTATTCAAAGCAGGTGAATCCTGACTTCATGTAGTCCCTTACCGTTGGCAGTCAGAAAAAAGGAAAACATGATGAATTGATCATGAAAAAAAGACTATATTCTTTCTTTCAAAGCAGAAAACCACATCGCCTGCTTTTCCTTGTAAGTAACAAGATAATCACATGGAGATAGATAATAACTGTCTTATTACTAGAACCACATTGTGTCCTAGACGTTTTGATGGTGGGAGACTCCCATCAGCATTAGCTGCTGCTCCTTTGTCTTTGCCTCCCGCAGCCCCCACTCCTGCCAAGCAGCCAATGTCCCAATGCACAGCGGCGCCAGGACTGCTCCCCACCTGACATCCCCACTGAGCATCTGGGCGCCTTCGCCCACAGCCTGGCAGCTCTGCCAGCACAGAGCCGCTAGGAGGAACTGGCAGAGGAAAGTTTCCTGATCTTCAAAAAGCAGCTGAGGAATGATGCCATTGCCCAGTCCTCGGCAGCCCCTTCCAGTCTGGGATGCATCACTGAACCAGGAGCACAACAGGTGATAGGAACATGCTGGAAGTGCCCACATCCTTTCCCTTGTGTCTGTTGTGCTATGGGTTACCACTGCCTGTGGTAGCAGTAGTAAATCTCAGCAGAGCTTTGGTTTTGGCTTTGGGGTCTTTTGTTTTGATATTTGCTCTAACGTGTTTGCTACCTGAGCCAACTACCAGCCATTTTTTTGCGAGACTTATAATAATTGAATGACATTAGATCTTAAAAAATCCCTGGAAAGATATTCTCACTATTGTAGTAACTAATCTTTATGACTCAGTGAACAATAATTCTGTATTTATCAATTTATCAATCATCTGTTTTTTAATTATAGTTATGTGATACAATATCAATATCTGACACTACATCCCTGCTATTTCATTTGTAGTCTTCTAATATGTAGTCAACTTTATCTATAGCATCACTGTGATGTTTTGTCTTTGAGTTATTAAATACACCTACATGCAAGCAAAGATAACATTATCTGTGGAAATAATTGCAAAGTAGGGAAAGGGAGAAAGAAGGACATAGCACTTGCAGAAGGAATTGAGCTAAGGGCAGTAAAATATTCCACTCATCTCTTAGGTCCATAGAAGCTGTGTAGTTGCTGTTACACTGCTAGTAGAATAGCCAGCCCTGACAAGAATATTGCAACTAAAGCCCCATTGTTATACACCACCCTCCCCCACCCCCAACATTCAGTTTGTGTTTATCACAGTGTTGTATTCATGTGATGGTCTATTCTCTCCTATTAAATCTCCGGATTGAAGCACTTACTGTAAATAGTCTCATCTAATGTCATCCATGTGGCAGGCTTTCTTGCTTTATAACATAAATGTACAACTTGAATTGTCACAGTGAAAATCAGTCCTTCATTAGTTTTGTAGCTTTTGGGAGTTGTGCCAGTCTTCCGCATGAAAGAAATCTAAGTAGGGTAAATAAAAGACTACAGAGATTCAGCAATGCAGTTATTAC
Source organism: Athene noctua (assembly GCF_965140245.1). Classification (NCBI taxonomy): domain Eukaryota; kingdom Metazoa; phylum Chordata; class Aves; order Strigiformes; family Strigidae; genus Athene; species Athene noctua. The sequence continues at coordinate 71,997,554 of NC_134077.1, forward strand.
ACTGATTTATATTTGAACAAATTAATGATTAATATTTGAGCAAATAAATGAAGAAATACCAAGGAAAGTTGTTAGCATTAATATATCAGTGGTCCCTGTGTGTAAAAGCCACCCTGCTGGAACCGAAAAGCTTCTGAAAACTATCTTCTGCAGAGGTTACCATAGGAAACATTGTCTGGGAGTGGTTGAGCTTTTGCCCCCATCTCTTGCTTCTGTCTTGATGCTGATCGTCTGTGAGCAGATGACTCAGCACTAGTACAAACTCTGACAAATGACTCGTGAGTTTGGATGCCTCAAGTTGTCAAACCTCATATGATGCAGAGGTCAGATTTTGCATAGGGCAGATACATGATGACACCAAAATCGATGTCTCCTCCTAGGTGACCAAGGTGAGCATTATCTGTTTTCTCAGAGACATGGACTTGATCATCCCCATGAGACAAGATCCACCCAGTGTCAGTGCCACCGAGGTTCACATAGCTGGAGAAGTGGGCTCCTGTCACCCTGCCAAGCAACATTGCTCTTCTGCAGCACAGGGTGTTATAGTTACTGCAGGGTAAGGTGAGTGATGGAAGGCAGGTTTCAGAAGACCACAAATGGTATAACAGCCAAAAAAAAAGACACAGTGGTTCTGCTGAACCACAATATATGTGTTCACAATCTTATCCTGGGAGCTCTATATACCCATGTGATTACTGGGTGTTACAGCTATCATGTAGGTCACATTAATTTCTTCTGCATTGCCATGTAATATACAGATTGACATGCTTTTGGCACTGGCATATGACCTGCCACCTTGATATCTGCTGAGTCTGACGGTCCTGGGTCATGTCTGGTTGTGCCCAGCCAATGAGCCTGTGGTGTGCACAGCAGAGCTGCTTCTTACTCTGAGGAGGCTGATGGCACATCATTGCCGTGTCACAGCACTGCATTTTTTTTTCCCCAGGCTGTATACATATATGTAAATATCTTGAGAGCACTATTTTGAAGATTACTACCTGCACCAGCTTTTGCTCGGTCTGTTCAGGCACTGAGTCTGAAAACTTCTGTATTAGAGAAAATGTGCTGTGATGTAGCATCTCAAGTTGGTGGGTATTTCCTCTAGCTCAGCATGTTGTTGGCTGCTATTATGTATGACTGATCAGCCTGTGTGTCAGGATACATGGCTTTCAGTGCATGTAATATGATTGTGCGGTGTTGGTGCTTATAACATACCCCCCATTATTCCTCATGCACCTTAAACCCTGTGTTAGGGATTATTGTATATATCTGCATCCAACCTAGCCAGAGAATAACCTTCTAGTTTTAATGGTCTGAAAAATTAGGCATTTAAATTAAGATACAGGAGCTTAATTCCAAATGAAATTGCAAAGAGCTTGCATGACCTTGAGTGAGAGACTCACTTTTCCTTGCTTCAATATTCTGTTTGCCTTAGATATTTCTATGCCCCAAGAGGATTATGAGGATGCACATGAGGCAGTTGGAAGCTATTGCCTTGGGAATCAGATAAAGAAATCTTCCAACAGTCCACCTGAGTCCCAGATGTGATGAGTCTTGTTGCACAGAGACATGGGGATACATTAAGGGTGCAAGGAGTTCCTGGTGGGATTCAGACTGGCAGCCCCCTGCCTTGATGTCTGTCTCCCACCACAGCACTAGGAGAGGTTTTCGGGACAAAAATGTAAACTCCAGACCACCCTGGGACCTCTTTTTCTCCTATGAGTCTTCAGCCATAGCTCTTGCATTAGATATGTGGTGAATACATCTCTGAGCAGTCTTGTCCAGACCCATTTGTAGAACTGTGGTTCATCTAAACCATTCCTGACAATGCTGATGCCATCCGCTCCAGACACCTGTGGCAGGAAATCACAGAAGTTACTACTTGCTGGGCAAAGGAGGACTGTATTTTATATGGTTTAGGCTTACCTCCTACAGATTTAATTGTATGCCCCATAGTTGTCTGACTGCAGGATTTAGTGAACAGCATTTCTCCATTCAGCTTACCCCTTTGCTGTTTTGGAAATACAGATCGTATTTCACTTAACCTTCTCCCTGAGGGGTTGCAGCCTTCCTTGTCTCCACTCATAGGCAGCTGCATCATCCCTTAACTGGTTGTATTTATCCTTCTCTGTGTTTCCTCCAACTGCTGAACCTCCTTCTTGAGATGCCGAAAACAAGAGCAGTGCAGAGCTGCCAGGAAGTGGGTGCAGAAGCATTTCATATAGCAGCAAAACTGCACCTTCTTTCTTTGTCTCAGCACACTTCCCTATAATGTCCTGTGTTTTTATTGGCTATTTTATCTGCCCCTGAACACTGAGCCAAAGATTTCAGAGGGCTGCCCATGGTGACACCAAGACCTCTTACCTAATAGTAAGTGGCAGTCCCAGGTTCAGTACTATATAGACATGGTTCAGATCTATTACCTTACATTTATCCACATGCATGTTTATCTGCCCACACATCAGTTTGTCTGAAATCTTTCTGGAGCATCTCACCATCAGCTCAGCTGGTGACTGACTGAAGGAGCTCAGCTGCCATCTGCAAACCTAAGTATTTCACTGTTTAACCCATTCTGCAGGTCACCAGTGAAAGTGTTGAATACAATTGATTCTAGTGCCTTGCTCCATGGGTTACCACCGCTGACTCCTCATCCTGAGGTGTGACATTTAGCCCTGGTCATTGCTTCTTACCCTTTAAGTGGATTTGAATCCTTAGAAGGGCATTCCCTCCCATCCCTGGCAACATAGCTTCTTTAATGAGCTTTGTTGTGATATCCTGTTGAAGGCTTTATGAAAACACAAATATAAGGCCATCCACTGGATTTCCTTTATCCACAAGCTTACCAGCACCCTTGGCAAGACAGTTAAGAGGGTCTGGGCTGCCTGAACCCCCTCTGCAGCATGAGGCTGTGAAGGCAACCTGCCTGGTGTACAGGCTGCATGCAGGGAAAGGTCGTGCTGCGGTGGGACCTGTGCAACATGAAACCAGGGACCAGAAAGCAAGCACCTCCCAGCTGAACCAGCCTCTTGCAACCTGAGTGGGGTTGAGGTCAGCTGCCAGTAAATCCTCTCTGCCCCTTCTGCGGGTGGCCCCAGGCATCTTCTAGGAGGCGCAGCAGCTATATGGTTTTCTTGGTGCTGCTCAGAAGGTGTTTCTACAAAGGTACATGGGCCTCTCCTGAAGATGTCTGGGCAAGCAGAAAGCACAGGGTGGGGTTTCCCATAGGCATGCCTATGGGTTCTCTATCGTCTCATGTCAAGGAACTGAGATGGTTGCTGAGCACGCCATGATCAAGAACCAGCTAGGAAATCCTAGTCAAGCCTTTCATTTTCAATTTTCATTTTGTCTGTCTTTCTACTTCACCCAATACTGTGGGCACTCCAGTTTAATTCTTCATTTTTCTTTCAGCAACTTTTACTACTTGAAGTATATAATGGAAGGGCTTTGCAACACTTTCTTAACTACTCATTCAGTGTTTTAAACAGCACAATAAAGAGTTTCCTTGAAGCTCCAGAATATCCCCTGGGCCTAGGTCAAAGAAGTCTAGGATGGTTTTCCTATATTATTTTTTTCTTTCTTCTTGATGACATCTTGTTCATTCCTGAAAACATATCTCCTTTCCTAATCAAACCATCTTTCTTACAGTCACCCGTCTCCCCAGTCACGTAACTTTGTTTGTCAGGTGAGCTGGTCCTTCCTTGCTGCCTCTGGGGATTTGGAGTGGAGGAACCGCTTTGCATATCATTAGGACAACAATCTGGACGTCCACTGAACTCAGCCTGCTATAGGTGGAGCAGGTTTGAAATTTGTAGAGGACAGCATCTGCGCTCCCAGCGCTCAGCTAGGAGGTAGGCCATGAATCACCAGGTCACCTCTCTTCTTCCCTCTTTTAATCTGAGCAAATGAAAGGAAACATGGAAGCAAATTTGTCAAGCAATGGTGCGTGAATTTTGCAAGCTTTGCAGATTGTTCTTCTCACCTCTGTTAATTCAGCTGAGGAAAACCACCTGAACCCAATAGTGAGGCTTGCCCAATGTGTTGGCATTAGTCCAACTGCTGTGTTTTGCTGACTCCACAGTCCTGTTGACACCAGGGGTTTACCACAGCAGTCCAAGCAGGGTTTCCTTGTGTTATCCCACTGTTTTATGTTTGGCATGTACATACTCTTATTTGGAACAGCTGCTTTTATTCTGCTTTGCAAAGAACTCATAGCTATAGCCGTGGCTTTGCAAGTTGTGTCTGATGCTACAGGGGTTTCTCTTGCTTGTGGTGACATCACCAAACGAGATCAGCATATTCTTAACATGGAACCTGTAATTACAGGGTTGCTTCAGATCATCCATAAAGCAGTGCTGCCCTTGCCGTGCTTACTTACAATCACCTTGTTACTGGCAATGGAAAGCTGCATTTGAAGTACAATACATAATTATGTGTATATTTCTGCAGTATCAAACCTGCTAGAAGTCTGGAGAGAAAAACTTGCTACATTTGCTTCAAAATCAAGGATAATTCTTTGCAAATGTGATTATTTTCACATGTGATATTATGGCAAGAGGTTAAACGTTATCTACTGATAAACAGAAAAGGTATTACATCAATGTCTAAAGACATTTGCAAGAGGTTTAGGCTTTTACTAGAGGGCTGATGACGAGTCACCATAGAGCCAGTCCCAGCTGGACCCAGACCTGAGCAAAAGGTTTATCTTGAGATGGAGGGTATAAGTGTGCTTCTGAGAGTTGTTTTCCCCATGGACGTTGATTCTATGATGTGCCCTATTTTGTAGAAAGAGCAGTGGCATGTTGGGCACAAGCAGCCATTGTTGCAAGAAGAGGTGATGTCTGTGAACTGCGAGAGTGGTGGTTTTATAGACTAAAACCTCTCTGAAACATACTGTTTGCAACGAGCTCTGCTCCCTCCAGAGAGGTGAGTAGGAAAGCAGAAAAGAATGAAGGGTTTGCTGTGCATCTCCGAAGTATGCTTAAAATCTTTTATTTTCCCAGGTTTTGGTTGATTTTTTCTTCTTTTTGGTCTATGCAGGAACAGTTTATAAGTGTTTAGTAGGTAGTTTTGTTAGCAGTGTTGAGTCTCTGACTGTTCTTAGGGCTGAGGCTGCTTACACACCCCAACCCTCATGGGTTTAAAGGAAATCTTTCTGCTACATTAAGTACCATAACATAAGAGCTGACATTTCAAAGCAGTTTCCTTTACTGTGGATTGAATTCTGCATATGCAAATTCCTTAATCATGAAAGATTTGCTCATGATCCCTTGTGTCGCAGAGAGCAGCAGACCAAAGTGCATTAATCAGGCTGATACTTGACTTGTGCACACAGATGGTCAGTGGACTCGGCAAACTCTCCCTGCTTCTTGTGGCAGTGTGACTGCACCAGCAGCAGTCAGAACATGTGTTAATAGAAAGCATCATGCGAAATCTAATCCCATAAAGGCTACGGTTATTTTCATTGGATTAAGAAATGCACACATGCATAATTACAGAGAAGACTCTAGCTGTTTTAAAGGATACTGAAATGCAATGGTTTTGAGAAAGGCCTAATGCAAAACAGATGAATGAGGCAGTCATAGTAGATGAGGAATGAATAAAACCACAGGCAACAGCAGCAGCAGGGCTTCTAAAAGAGCTACAGCAGTGTGTTTTAAACAGTCTTCACTGGACTACAAGCAGAGCAATAAGCCTAAAATTGTACATATATAAAATTTGCATGGAAATTTTCAGCAAGCCACTCAACTGCCATACCATGTTGCAAATAGGCTGTTCATTTATGTTCTGCTAGCTCTCTCATACAACCCTGAAGGTTACTGGGTGCACCACAGGAGATACCCCTGTGTCCCATTGGCAGGCAAACGGCAAAGGCCAGGGATGAGTGTTGGCTGCTAGGGTTCCTCCTTCAGGCTCTCAGCGTCAGATGCCACTTATATAAAGTATATGGGAGCTCTTGGTTGTGGTGACATCTGCACTGACACATGGTGCTGCCAGGGCTGGGCAGCACACAGACAGAGCAGATGTACTTTATTCTCTGTTGCCTCTGAACTTTAGCAAGTTTTAACCTTTCCACTCCAGCTCAGAAGCAAGTCCCATATTGTAACACCTTAATCTGAGGTGATGTGGAAATGAACCAAGTCGGGATGTCTAAGTTTTGTCTATGTGGAGGACACTGATACTGTGCCTGGGCTGTAGGCACAGAGCTCTCATCTTTAAAATGCTACTGGTTGGCCATTCTTTCCTTTCAGATATTTAAGCAATAAAATGTACTTCAAGCTTGAATCCATAGATGACAGGTGAGATAAGGAAAATGAAAGCCGTCCTTCATCAGTCTAAAAAATCAGATCTGATCCAGGACTACAAATATTCAAATAATGGAAAAAGATGTCCCCAAAGTCTTTTGGCAGATAAGGACTACAGTTTGGCTTGACTGCTTCATGTATGATTACAACAAGAGCAGTACACTGTGGTGCTGTATTTATGAGCATGTCTGCAGAACTGGGAAGTTTTACAAGGCCAAGCACAAGTGACATCCACTTGAAAATTCATACCCAAATGTTCCCTATTTCCAGTTGCAAATTCATGATTAGTTAATAACCTGTTCTAAAGTTTGCTGCTTAGGCAGGGGAAGGAAACCAGACCCTGTGACTACTGTAATCAATCACATCCTGGGAAATGAATGGCTTGACACAGACTGATCATGCATGCCTAATGTGGAGCTGAATTTGCCTAGAACCCTGATGCCCAGAGTCGGAGACACAGAGCATGACAGCATCCCTCCCTTCACCTCAAACAATGGCACCGTGCAGGCTGGAAATGCCTCTTGAAATCAAGTGGAAAGGAAACTGGGGCAACAGATGATGGAGAACTGCTGTTAAACAAGGGATGGGCACTTGCTATGGTCCCTGACTGATGACTGTGCTGAAGGAAAACATACCCTGAATTGCCATAGGCTGAACTTAGAACTCCCCAGAAAGTCATCAGACAGCAAGGTCTTCAGTATGGCTTGCAGTACAGAAGCAGACACTGCCCTACCTTTAATGTGAGGATTTGCAGTTGCAGGTTTGGCAGTATTATGATAGTATGCAGCTGCTTTGACATTTTATAGATATGTTTGCATATGTATAAAACCTGTAATACATAACTTCTTGCAGATTTGGCCCAGCCTGTGAACAGAGAGGGGAAGTATGAAAGGAGCTTTCCTTTTTTTCCTCTCTCTCATGAAAGAGCTGCCTCGGGGCTGTAACCAGCTCACATCCATACTGCTGGTAGCATGGTTGAAAAGGAGCAGGTGTCATGAACATCAGTGCGATTAGGGGCCCACTCTCTGCACTGGTCTTCAGAGTGATCACACCTTCAGGATTACCACTGCAGGGATAGTTTGCACTGTGAGCAGGACGTAACTATGGGACCTCAGATTTTATTTCCTGAGAGAAGTGCAAAAATTGTGTGAAGACCAGAACTCTCTTTGCTCTACTCAGTTTTGTTTCATCTATAAAGATACTGAAAATAATTCCTTCTAAACTAAATAGTCAATTTCCACTCACAACAATTACAGTGGCTCTCTTGGATGTTCCCAAATGGAACTTAACTTACAGAGGGTTGCTTTCTTCTCACTCTCTTTCCTCTTTTAATCCTCCCTTTCCTATTGCAGCCAAGACACCCAATGGTGAGTCAGGCTGCTTTATGACAGAGGTCCCTCTGATGCACCCATCACTTGAAACTTTGACCTGCACAGTAGAACTGCAACTTTCCCCCCTCTGTTGTGTGGGGTTCTTTTTTTAACAACACCTCCACATACCCAACCCAACCCACCCACCCACCAACCAACCAACCAACCAACCAAAACCACTGGTGCTTATGACAGTGCAGCCAAGCTACAGACAGACCTTCAGCCCCATGTTTGGTCTCAGGCCCCATCCCAGGCTCAGCCAAGCACCAGGACAATACAAATATAGCAAGGGAACCTCTGACCTTCGAGAAGCAGGATTTGGTGGCAATCAGGGGCCAGATGTTCGTGCCTGACTGCAGAGCATTAGTGACCTTCACTGGTGCACTGGGGACAGAGCACAAGAGAGAGACCTTTAGGCTGCCCTCTTCTTTAGAAACGGTGTTTACCATCACCTGAATGATGAAAGAATATATGTTCTTTTCTGTTTTGAAACATATTTGTATAGCAATGTTAATTGCAGTAAAAAAAAAAAAAATAAAGCATACAAAATGTCTGAAATACAAATGGAAAAGATGTTCAGTGATGGAAAATGTTTCAGTTGACCTAGATCAAAATTGTTTCTGAAGTTCTGGTTTGTGGAAACTTGTGAGATTTTAATTTGGGGTTTGAAAAACTCTACAGCATCACTAAAGGTTCAAGAGACTGGAGGAATTACTCCCTTCAGTCCTAGCATCACTCCCTGCTGTCCTTGCATCCCATCCACCTAAGAGTAGAGGTGGCTCTGAAACCATGTCATGTGACATGTCCAGAGCCTCCTCCTCAGTGAACAGGATGGAGGAGCAGCACAGCTTGCTTTGCAAGCATTCTCCTCATTTCTGTGGTGATCTTTTTGGTAACAATGCCAGTGTGCAGCCAGGGAAGAGAGAGTTGCCCTTACCTGTTTCCACAGCACCTCAGAGTGGAATCTAATTTATATGAAGCTTCCTTGCACTTTGATAGATATAAAAATATATTTGATAGGAAGAAGGCCCATAACTACCTTTTACAAGACAGAAGAGAGGCTGATTGAAATTCAGCCTTTTTCTTTCTAGTTCACCACAGGTGGCAAGATTTGTGTGCTATGTGAGAACGATGCAAACCAGAGCTGCTCCTTTGTTTGGTAGATCAACTTCATGTGGGAAGTGTATTCTGTTCAACACTGGAAAAACAACAGGCTGTTTGTTTAACAAGACTAAAACCATGTCTGTTTCCCTGCCCAAAAATATCTCCCACAACTTATCTTGTGACTGAGGTCAGCCTCAGATAACTGAGTCCTTGTCTGTGCCCCACTATGGCGTGAGTGAGCAGGCAAGGAAGAAGGTTTGCATTTATTCACTAGGTTCACACTAAATTCCCCGTGGCCCGTGCAAAGCAAGAATTGTGTTATGTGTTCCCAAACCCCATGGTGAAATTCTGCACTACTCTTATTTACCTAAAGCCCTACTTCATTTCAAACATCACTTGCACTGACTTCAACAAAAAATAAACATAGGAAGCCTCTAGCTCTCGCTTTTTAACAGTGCTGCAGTACTGCAGGGGTAATATAAACATGGTAACAAATGAGGGACCAGCAAAATACATGGGCTGCTTTAGCTGATCGTTTTAAAGAAGTTTCACCTTTGAATTTTTTCATGGACTTTTTTACAGTTATACTGAACAGCAAATAACTTTTGAAATACATGCTGTAAAGAAGTAGAAACATAATTTCCTTTTTGAATCACAGACATCTAAGCAGAGTATATATGTGGATAGACCTAATAAAATTCCTCCACTGAGCCATGGAAATGATGGCAGTTGTACAGTTCTGCAGCCACTATAACCTGAATGGAGATTTCATTTTTTCATGTTGCAATAGCAGTACCAGTGTAGAATAAGTCAATGTATGCAATTTGTCTCCTGTTTTAATAAATCACATTGTAGGTCACTGTAGCATACTTTGCCTAATTGTGTAAAGTTTGCAAACCTAGAGTAGGATTGTAAGTAACTTAGAGCAGTATTATAAGTCTTTGGAAGCTTGAAAATATCTTGAAAGACTACTGAAGTTCTGGATTTCCATGTGTCTTAGTGTCGTATCCAGTCATCTAGTTTAATGGCAGTCATGTGTTTGCTGTGCCTTTGAGATAGTGACCAAAGACGTTGCCTGGTATGCTTTAGCTGACCATATATTTTTATTGAAATCTGGAGGTAACTGTGGAGAAAAGGCATCTTGAAGCTGGATCAATAAGCAGGAGGAGTCTTTTCCCGTAATAGGAACTGAGACTTCTCCTAAGCAAGTCATGTTTGGGCATGTAGCATAAAGGGTGGTGGCTGGAGAGGTTTACCTTAATTATAAGTCCTGTCTAGTTGCAGCTGGATATAAAATAATTGCAACAGATGATCTGACATACCTTAAACTCCTCTCCTCATTCACTTCTGCATGTAGCTAAATGTTATATGAACTTTGCTCACTATGAAGGAAATATGTCTGAAATATACCACTGGCATAAACTGGCACGGCTCCCTTGGCTCTCACAGAGGTACTGGGAGGATGCAGTCCTTGGGACCTAGACAGGCTGATTATTCAGTTGAATGTGATTGAACTGCAACTTGATTTCAGGTCTGAAACACAGGTACAGTGCTATGCTGCATTCAGTGCTTGATATCAAGAAGTGCATGACAGTTCCTATTAATAGTATAAATGTTAATCTTCTGCTAACTAGCACATGCTCATTCAATGTTTGCCATACTGTATGAATTAGTTTGGTCCAGCTTCTGATTTCCTAATTTCTTTTATGATATAATGCTCAAGCGGACAAGGCTGGAAATTATTTCTGAGGACATGGAGTTTATCAAAAAAGGGGCAAGACTATTCCTGGGATTTAAAGGGAGATCTAGAGCTCAGGTCACTCCCTGTCATTTTAGAAAAAAATAAGTGTTGACTTTTATGAAGCCATTTCTACCTGTTTATTCATCCAACATTTCTTTCATGCAACAACTGTTGGACCAGCAACTTTTAATTCTGCAAAATGTAAAAATTGCTCTGAGTTTATCTGGAGACCTCTGCTCCTTAATTTGCTCTGAAAAAGACTACTGAAAATTATATCAAGGGGTCAAGGTTTGGCCCCTCATTTTGCACTGGAAATGATCAGCAGTGAATCTTTTGATGGATGAAAGGAAATGTTTTAAACTCTCCTCATTACTATTCACAGACAGTCTGGAAAGATAAGTACATAGTGACTTGCTGTCCAGAAGGGTACATGCCCTTATTCTCTTGTAAATTTGCCCAGGGAGCATTTCACAGGACACCAGCCTGAATTATATTGCTTCTGACAGTGATGTCAGAATGGACAAACACTGAGGTCATCTACAAGAAATGCTGCCAGTGTGGCACAGCAGTCTTCAGCTTGTAGACTGATGCTTTCCCCGTCTTAAGAAAAACTAAAGACAGCAGGATAATTGCCTTTCAGCTGCACAAGTCTGATTTCATGAGCCTTTGCCTCTGGCCGCAAGCAGGCAGGACTCCCTGGATGCCTGCCTGGGTGCTGGGCTGCCTCCTCCAGCTGCTGCCAAAGGAGCCAGCTGCCTGTGGGGACAGGTGTCAGGGACGGGGGCAGCCCATGGGCCTTGCCAAGGTTGTCTGCAGCCCTGCTGCCTGCATTGCCTTTCCAGGGCTTTCCTCCTGGTCACTGCTGATTTATGTCTGCATGAATCAGACCCATGGTGACCTGCTTTGTTATTTTCTATATTTCTCATATATTCTGATTCCCCTGAATTTCAAAGAAATTTGATCCTTCTGTGACATGGGCCCCTACTCTGTAAGCAGCCGTGGATAAATGTGAAGTCTGCCATTCAGGCCAGACTTCAGTGACTTAAAAATCTCCTCTCCACAGCACCATATTCCATAATGTACAGCTGGTGGCAAAAAGGTTACAAACACTGCACATCCATACATAGCTGAGAAGCCTGGTACTGCAACATTCGAAGCTCAGTAAAACAAAAACCAGGTGAGGCTGAGCATCTGGGTGGCAGTGTACAGCCGCAGGAACAGAGCTGGCTGCAAAACGACTGGTTCCCATCAAGCAATGGCTGCATTAAAAAGCAGGGTGCCTTGGCAGAGAGGGGCATGATTTCTCTGAAGTGAGACAGGAGAAGACCCTTAGTGGAGCAGGAACTCCAGCAGTGTCCTCCTGTCAGCTTCAGTGACTGCAGAGCAATTGACATGAGGCACCGTGTGAGAAGAGAGAAAGGGTTTTAATCCCATTTACCTTGCCTCTGCCTGGTTTCATTCACTGCCACTGTCACCTCTGACTCAAGCACTGCCATGCGGTACTCAGTATTGGCATGGGCCTGCTGACATGAGGATGAAACATCAAATCCTTGCCCTGCTGCTGCCTGCCTGCCTGTATTTCGCTGTTTCTTTCCACCCCTGGTCAGGGTGAGGGTCAGTGGAAAATGCAATGTCCCCACTGGGGGAGCATTTTGAAGGACAGCCACACAGCGAGCACATCTTTTTGGCACAGCTGGACTACTTGGTAAGGCTGGGTGTGTACTCTGAATTTGGGTGGGGTTTTTTTCATTATTCCAGAAAGGAGAAAGCTCAACTCTACACTTACAAAGGGAGTGAGAAGGATCAGACCTCGTGGAAAGTGGGTGGTAAACACTACTTGCAGCAATAATTGCAGTGAAAATGCTCAGCATCTTCAACTGACCTGCTTTCCATGTCTCAGATTGCATGCCCCCAAACCTGTGGTATGGAAATTTCAACTGCTGACTCCAGTGAACCCAGTTATACTGCTTCCAACATTTTTTCATTTGTTTTTTACACTGGAGAGATCTTTTCTGCCTGCTTCAGTTCTTTGTTTTCCAGCCTTTCCAAGCGTTTCCTTGCTGCTTCCATAGTGTCAGAGCTAAATTAATCCTTATTTCACCTAATGCAATGCTGGTCCCTGACTACTCGTGTGTCTCTCCCTGCTTCTGCTGCATAGTCCTGGGTCACAGCAAGGTGCTGCTATTTTGCTGTAGAAGAAAGTTAAAGGCTTTGCCTTCCCTGGTGGGCCTAGCCTGCTGTGAGTTTGAGATCTACCTAGGGATGTGCTGAAAGCAGAACTCCTCACGTTGGCATTCACAAGTAATTAAAAAATGCGTTTAGGGAAAATGATTGCTAAAATTCATAGAAAACAAGAGTGGGTGCCTTTCTAGGTTTGTGTGTATTGCTGTCAGAGGTGTGAGCGTAACATAGGTTTAGGGACCAAAGCCTTCTCTGACTGGTGAAACTAGGTGTCTACAGCAGCAAAGGAAGAGCAGCACTTCGCTCAGGACATGCTGTCTGCAGGACTCTGCAGACTCTGCAGTTGAGGAAGGGTTTAGCTACCTGCACTAAGCAGCACAGTGCTGTGACCACAGTGGTAAAAAGACACAAACTAAGCCATTTGTCTGTGTCTACACAGGAGTTCTCACTATGCAGTGCTGGGACTTGTTTTTCTGGAACTGTATGCTCTGCCACCAGTTGTCCCACTGGTCTCCTCTTCCAGAAGTCACTCACTGTCTCCATCCTCAGCTGAACTAACAGGCATAGGCATGGTATTCTGCTTTATATGGCGTGGTTTGGTTTTTTTTTTCTGCCTTTGACAAGACAACAGCACTACAGTATTGAATATCCTCTCTAAATTTAATACAAGGACCTGGAGTACTAGTGCATTACAGCTCTTTGAACTGAGACAAGTCATGTAATAGAGGATTCATGCCAAACTGAAGCTGCTGCTGGAATAGAATTGAGTGCAATAAATATCCCTATATACTGGAGAAGTCAAAGCCACTGTGTTCCATTGTTCGTATTAGAAGTAAATGCAGAAATTCACAGAGAAAAACATGTTGTCCATGCATATCTAATGTGTTGTGGAACTGTTTCGTACACTATTTTGAGTTGATGAACGTAGAAGTGTGAGACTGAAGAGAGATAAACACTATTTTTTTACTGTTTATACGATACTCCCTGTGTATTTTATAAGTCTGTGGCTCCTTGTTTCTCACAGCATGGTGGGCCACCTGTGACCTCCAGCCAGTCAGGCTCTCTGTTTGCTACTTGCTGTACAAACACATAGTAAGTAACAGCATCTGTTCCAATAAATTTACAGAGTAAATAAACAAGGTCAGTAAAGGATTTAAAATGAGAACATAATTTTATGGCTGGCTATCTGAGGCATGGAGGAATTAAGTTACTTGCACAAGGTCACATCAGAAGTCAGCTGGAAGGTGATGACTTGTTGCAGCTCTCAGAAGTACATATCCAGACCCTCTGGGGAGCACACAAAGAGGGCGACTCACCTGTTTCACTACACCTACAGTCCCTACTGTATTTGGTGGTTGTACATGCTTGAACTGTTTATCAAACACATTATTTTATAAGTACTGTGAACAGTATAGGGTGGGTTCGTTGTGGGTTGTTTTTGTGTTTTGTTGTATTTGCATTCTGAACTGTAGTGTGTGCAAACAAAACTCTTGGTTTTGATTTTAAAACGCAGAGACCATTAGCAATGTAAAGTCAGGTTTTAATTCTGTAGGTAACTGTGATGAGTTTGGAGTTATTGCTGTGTCTCAAGATCTTCTTACAGTCTTGGTGTTTGCTGTTACCAGCCCACAACCAGGGCCTTGCAGGTTAGTAGTGGACCTCCCCATGGAGCTGTTTGGTCTCCTAAACCTGAAAAGTGTGCATGGCACTTCACAAGCCATCCATCCCTTAATGACACATTTGCCACCTGCTGAGTGTAGAGCAGTCTGTGTTCAATTTCCTGGGGATGTATGAAAGAGAGAAAAGTCTAAGTATGCTGCTTCTATCAAAAAGAGTCAAAATTTATGCTGGCAATCACAGAAACAGGTATGAGAACAGAATGCTTCATTGAGATTGTACTTACCAAGAAGGGTCTTCCCCACTGCCCTGTCTACAGGTGACTCCCTGCCTAAGAAAATGCAGGAGGCAGGCAGGGGTAGCACTACATGCTGCGTGGCTTCCAAACCAGCAATCTTTGCTCACAATGGTATTTCTCATTCCTATTTTCCTTCCCACTGATTGTGTTGTCTGGTTGCAGGGATGGGCATTTCTGCTTCGTGTCTTTAGGTTTGCTTAGTGAACACATCTGTTGCTTTGCTTATAGCTTGTATTTCTCCCTGGACTCTCCTAGCACTGTCATCTCATTTGTACATTTAATAATTTCTTCTAAAAACTCTACAGGTTTCATTCTTACACAAACTTTACATAAAGATGTAATGTGAGAAAAATCCCACTCACAATGATTACAAAGACGCTGTGAGGCTGTGCAGGGCCGAAATCAGGAGGTCCAAAGCCCAGCTAGAAATTAATCTGGCTTCAGCAATCAAAGACAACAAGAAATGTTTCTATTAGTATATTGGGTTGACACAGTGCTTAGGGATATGATGTAGTTGAGCACTGTCAATGTTAGGTTAATAGCCCTCTTCCTCCTCACCAAGTCTGCAGACCTGCTGCCACAAATGAATCTGTGCAGCAACAGTGCAACAAAACTTGGACCAATGAATGCACACCTTGGTGATCTTTTCCAAAATGGCATAAACTCAAAGCCAACACTGCCATGTAGCCCCTAAGGACCTTTTCTCTTCTTGGGAGCATGGTGGGTTTAAATGATTTGTTTAAAGAAAAAGAATAAGTGATCTGACTTCATCTGGTGTGGATGTTGCTTCTGTTTTTGATTCAGAATCACCATGTCTGTGAGACCAGTACAAAGCTTGCAGGTGGCAAGTGCAAAAAAATGGACCATTTCAAAGCCCTCGTTGCAGAGGATTATATGGTGTGTGAGCAGGTGTCTTTGGATCCAAGATGGAGCTATCTTTTATAAAAGTGTCTGTGTCTCAGGTCCTATGTCAGTGTTGACATGTACTGATTTTCTTCACCTTTATTGCTTCACTATTACTGCTTTGGCATACCTGATTTTTTGCACCAATGTGTGTCAGGAAGTATTTTACTTAGTGGTATTAGTAATACTTATTTATAATTGTATTCTATAAAGAGTAGGCATTTCCAGACATCTAGCAGGGGCCACCTTTAATCTAGAAAAGCTGCTGGGTTGAGGGAAGAAAGTTGTCTGTGACACGAGGTAAATGATGCCCTCAGTAAGCAGATCACATACGTAGTTGGCACGTCATGGGTGTGTTCAGCTATACAGAAATACCTGTGTGTGCTGAACAACAGTGCTGGATGACATATACCCAATGGCATAGGCACAGTGGCTAAGACTACAAAAGTGTGCATTTCGAAGAGTTTCAAACTTCACAGTTAGGGAGATCTTACTGAGAACTAATCCTTCATTTCGGTCTGGATTTAGTAAATAAGGCACCAGTCTGGGAGAAATTTAGTAATGGTGAGTAGACTTCCTGTTCTACCCATAAAAAGGGTGCATTTCGGTTAATTACGTTCTGGTTTATGGGATAAATATTAAAATATCAATCCTTTTGGCCCCACAAAGATCATGCAAGAAAGATATTGCTGTCTGCTCTGGTAGATTGGCTGGGGCAAAGGTGCCAAATCAAAGAAAGTATATATGTCAGAAACATTCATAGGAATTGAAGAATTTTTATATTCAGTCTGTGTGATATGTACTTACTTAATAAACCATATATTTCATACCTGATATGGCATATTTAAGAAATGTGTTTAGCCGTGTAAAAGTAGCTATGTAAGCTGGATCACACACACATCTATATAACCACACACTCAGAGCTAGGTAGATAGATATAATATGGCAGAGTGACCACAATGGCAAACTATTACAGAACTGTCTGATGCACGGTATAAAACAAAGGAAAAATGTGAATAGGAAATTTTAGGAAAATTGTGAATGCCTTCTATTTCTGCCTCTGGAAGCTGAATGTTGCCTTGCTCTGGGTCTGGTTTTCCCAAAGGTTAGCAAAGTGCTAATTACAAAGTGCAAGAAGCAATTAATTTCCTAGCAGAATTTATTTTGAAACCATTTTTAGTCTGAGCCTCCTATCCACTGACTCCACAATTTACCATCTGCAGTATTGTTCCTTCATGTTTTTTGGAAGCAGTCTTTTAAGAACTAGAAAAGCTTCAGCAAATCTACCATTCAGAGAAAGGGAATTTCTGTAGTACTAAAACAGTGTAACATTTCTGTTCAAAGAAACACACAATCAATGAATGGAGGATGAAAAGCCTAAAAGATAAAAAAAATGTGAACAAATCTTTCAGGGATTGAGCCATCATTATTCAGTTAGACAGCAGATTTTGGTGACTGAGATAGGAACAGGGCCAGTAAAGCAAATCACGATGGTGAATGAAGGAAATGTCATGTCTACAGATCATAGCTCACACATTTTTAGCCTGAAATGAATTTTCTGTCATGTAAAAGTTCTTCCACAAATCTGTACATTTAAAAAGTGGTTAAGATTTTGCAAGCAGACTAATAAACCTTTTAGAAAGGTTTTTTTTATAATAGGCCATAGAATAGAAAGAGAGGTTAACGAATCAGGGACCAGTCTGGTCTCATGAAGGATGTTACCTATGTCAGATGTCATCTGGGCATGAGGGCTGTGATGCTCTGAGGCACCCAGAGAGCAGGCTGAGTTCTCCAGGGACAGGGAGTGTGCACTCAGTAAAAGGAAGGAAGAAACTGCAGGTCTTGAATCCTAATCCTAATTAAAATACTGAATGCTATAATCATATTACTTATTACTGCTAACAATTGTTACTTGAGGCAGTAGACATGCTGATCCACAAGTGATGTGGAAAATGATGAATACAAGAGAGAACTCCCAGAGCATACATAGACTAACACAACAGGGAAAAGATCATGCTATTTCAAGGTTAATATGCAAAACTGTTGAAATGACTGAAGATATGGAGCAAGACACTTTAAGATAGAAATAAATTAATTATTGAAGACATATGCTAAAAAAAAGACAGGATAATATCAAAAAGCTTTAAATTATTTACACTTTATTGCACTGAATCTATAAGCGATGTGTCATGCTTTCTCTCATACCAGAGCTGTGTATAGAGAGCAACCACCAAAATAACACCACCAGAAATTTCTCACCCATCGAATTTATGGTCACACAGATCCACTTCCTCATTTACAAATGAGATTTCACACAGAAATGACTTACTGAAATGTCACCTGCTGGGAAAATAGCTTCATGATCGCTGGTCTGAGTGTGTACAGGCATAGCAAGGAGCTAAAAGGGTGTTATTCGGAAATATCCTTTATTATCACAAGAAAACAGGGTTTATGCAATTTCTGTCATTGTGAAACATGGTACTATTTACTTATCTGGGGTTTTATTTTTAAGTATTATTCTGATAGGTTGTTAGGTATACTTCATTCTGTTGAGCTGGGCTACGATTTCTTAGATTCTAATAAAATGTCTGATTTTTTTCCAGTGATAGCTCTCACACATGCTGTCTCTCTCTCCCCACGCCCCTCCACTTTGAGGTAAACCCTACATAACTGCAGTGTGCCAGCAGTGTTTGACTTTACACAGAGAATGGCATATCTCATTTGTGTTAAGGAGATTACACCCACTTTAATAATCTGTATTTACTTATGCATGTGTTTAGAGTAGACCAGAGAGAATATTATAGTCATTATAGAGAAATCAGAGCCCAGTTGTAATGTTTCAGTTCTTGCTTGGAGTCATGGTGTGTTCGCTGGCTATTTACTTCTAGCAAGGGAGATGCTTTCCTGGGGGAAAACCTTCCTGAAAGCCAGCACCTGCAGGTATTCCTGCACTGCTCCTTACCAGGTCTCAGGCTTCATCCCTTCCATTCACTGAAAGTATTTTGGGGATCATGTGGCTTCACTGTCCTCATGGAGGCAATGTACCCTAAGTGTGCCCCTTGCAGCTTGGTACACCTTTCTCCAGGAAACCCAGATGGGAGTGCTGGTTCTTTATTTGATAAGGCAAAATCTGAACCATCTGGCTGAAAGTGTAGCAACAAAAGAGTACTAGTAAAATGAAATTTAAATCACAATTCTAGCTTAAATTTACAATGTGTTTAACAGTCTATTAATTAATGTTTGGCAATGTGTAGGGCAGCTGGATACTATGGCTGTGTGAGACACATATACACTGTTGCTCTTTATGAGTCCATCAGCAAGATGATCCCTGGCCCACCAACATGATGCCTGTCATAGGAGCTAAAAGGCTGTAATTATTTATATAGATCTGTAAAGCCATGATTTCTGCAATGATATCAGTATGGTATAGGGTCCACACCTGATACATAAATGATACTGATGACAGAGTAACAACTTCATTTGCACTGGCACATCGCATCTTCTGACTTGAAAATATTGGTAATTCAACATAAGGGTTTAACAAAAATATTAAGTGATTTTGTGGAGTTCTCTTTCAGAGAAAGTGGCAAGTGCTACAATTTTTTTTTTTTTTACCATACCAGAATCACAAAATTTGAAATGCATTTGCGTATTTCCCTTGAGCCATAAAAAACCCAGTCTAAAACTATTTTTAAAAGCCCCAGGATATTTTATTCTATACTAAATGTGCACTTCATTCAAGAAAATGATCCCTTTCTTCCACGCAGCAAAGAACAGAGATTCAGACTGCTGGGCTCACCAACTTTTGTGAGCAGTCCTTGCTGTGACCAGCCTGCAGCAAGGCAAGCCTATACTACTGTCAGATGTTTCCTTATTTCCCGTAACAGGTGACAGCGAGCCATGATTTGTGGGTATCTCTTCCTCATTGCTGTCCCACTTTTCCTTTCTTTCATGTTTTTCAGTGTCTTTTCCTTAGAAACAAATGGATTTATTTAATAAGCACTGATTTTAGGGAACATATTTTTTGTTTCCCAAAGGGACTGGAGCCCTGACTTACAGAAGCATTGACTGGCCCTAAGTTACCCTCAAGCACCAAGGTACATTGGTCTTTTAGAAAGCTACAATCTAAATTTAGCTGAAGTCAATAGGGAAAATCATCTGAAAACGGGCTTAAATAGGGTAAACTAATTTTCTGAATTGTGTGAAATCTTACTGACATGTCTGGGGGGGGAAGAAACCACCGAGATGAGACTGAATGTGAAACATTCATCCTGAATGTTACATTCCATTCAGAAAGTTGCAAACACATGAAGATGAGGATTTCAAGTGAAAACACCTTTCTTTCTGCCCTGAAAACATTTATGGTGGACTGATAAACTTGAGATGTGCATGTATCTAGTGAATGTTTGCATGTGTGTGCCCACACACACGCGCGCATGCACACACACCCAGAGAGTCTCTCTCTCTCTCTTAGTCAAAGAATTACCCAACAACCTTTCATTTCTGACAGGTAAGATGAGATACAGAGTAATTGTGACAGGCTCACATCTGGCCTGTGGGTCCAGCAGCTGACATCATGTCCACATTCTGCTCGAATGAGGAATGAAGTGATTTTTTTTATGTCTTAATGAATTAGTTTTTGATGTGGAGGCTTTTCTCCAGGGGTATGTGTGTGCACAGTCCATAATACCTAGCATGAGTGCAAGCCTGAAAAACACTATCAGATGTTTTAAATCTTGCTGCTGGTACGCAGGTCTTCTATAAATACAAATACTGTGATTACATCTCATTTGAATAGCACCTGTACATTAATCAGGGCTGCTGTTTCGGCCAGGCAGCCACAAAGGTCAATCAGCAATGCACAGGAATTGCAATTATCACGGGAATCTCCATGAGCTCTTGCTGAAGATAATGAAATACCATGATCTTTCCCTATCATGTGTACCATATTATTTGGAGAGATGCTGAGAGTTTGCAGAGTTGTAAGCATGTCCAGTGCCAACGCATGCATAAGATAGCCTAGCTCTGCCTTTGAAAATGGCAACCTCCTGCACCTTTAGCAGCCCTGAGACGAAGCATTCCAAACAATGCTTTCCAAGCGTCCTCTATTCTCCTCCAAAGCTCCCAGTCTTTGTGACTGAATTCACCGGTTAGGGGTCATTCACTAGAGAAATATATAAATACCTTTTCTATACCAAATCTTTAAAAACAATTGTAGGTGGTATTTTTGCCTCAACTGTGTATCATAATTCCCATGGTGCTGTAATATGGATTGCCCTGAGCGCTGCGTGGCTGAAGGACTTTTTTTTTCAGATGTCAGTGCATGCTCTATGATGATTTAAAAATACAACAGAAAAATAGTTGTGAATTTCTCAAAGAGGATTGGATCAATTTGTGTCTACTAGGGAAGATTTCCCCAAAAGGATCTTCTGAAACAGTGGAGAAGCATGTAGTAGGCTTTCTCTCTTTGACTTTGCAAAAATTGCTCATATTTTCTGAGATGCAGAAATTAATCTACAGGGAAAGTGATGAACCAACATCACACCGGCCCACAGATGGAAATACCTCACATATGAGCACAGAAGCAGTATTTTTATGTCTATTTATATCAGTCTATTTATCCATCAAACATCTTACAATGGTACTTTCACAGCAACATCAGAATTACATCTGAAATCAGTCCACCTAATGCCTGCACCTAGACTGCTAAAAATCACTCTTACTTTAATCAATCAGCTTCTGCAACTGCCACTGGCATGAACTACTTAATGAAGACAGATCCGCATATGAATCTTTTCATCCAGGCATTTGTTCATTTACTTGCATAATTTTTATGGCTTTTTTGTAATGGGAAAGTCCTCTGTGAAGACACGTTAGCTAAACTTACAAGAATAGAGGAACAGCGAAAGTAATCCCCAATGGGCAATGTTTCAGCTCCCGCTGTAAAAAGGGATTAATTCAATTACATTAAATATATGGCATACAAGAATAGGGGTCAGGGTCAGTGGCAGGAACAAAATAATGGGAGCTGGTCCCTTAGCATAACAGTGGTGAGAGAGAGGAGAAAAACCTATGGCAAATACATAGGAAGTAAAAAGCAGCCCTTCAGACAAAGTACTTGGGACTCATGTACCTTTAAGATTTTTGCTGTGTAAACTTCTGAAGTAATTTATAATCACGTAAGAATCTCCCATCTTATGTAGCTTCTATTTCTGGTGCTGCTTTTCAGTTACTTCCTAAACCAATGTGGTTGGTTGCTCTCCTTCTTCTTTGCCAATGTTTCCAGTCTCTCTCTTTATCATATTTTTTTTCTCGATAATTGTTAATAAACGTAAATGTTTCAGAATAGATCCATGTAACTTATAGACTTAGATCAGTTGCAGTAGGAGTATATTCAAATACGGTACTTTTTGTCTGTACTTAACCTTAAAACCTATTAGTACCTCACAATGGAAGGCAACAATAACCCATCATGATTAAAATCTATGCATTTTTTCTTGCATAACATGTGTACTTTTGTAGCTCCATCTGCATTTAAGTACCTGTCAATTATCACAAGTTTTAGCCAATTCTGCAGGAAACTCAGAAGAAAAAAAAAAGCCTGTACCTTTTCCCATTCTTTATCTCTGATAATATAATGATCCATTTGTCTTGCCTTTTTCATCCTTGTTATTAGCTCTGACACAAAGTATTAGAAAATTCTAGACTGCTGCTTAGAACTTACACCTTTCTCGGAAAAACTGTCCCATCACCTTTCACAAGCTAGCACATGTGGCTTTTGCTAAAAAATTTACTGCAATATCCTGTTGCAGTATAAGTATCCCAGATGTGACCATAAGGACACCTCAGCTTTAACCTTGTTTTTACTCTAAATTATTCTTTACTCATTAGAAAATTTTCTCTCCAGCTTTTGACTATATTTCTTGTCTACCTTCAGAGCAGGAGTTGGCATGCTCTTTTTGCATGGATATGATTGAAATGAGACACCTGCAGTTTCTGCATAGTGTGTGTGCTCTTAAGCTGGAATTTCAGTATGTGCAAAAATACTGTCTCGATTGAGGCTTATGGAAAAAACTCCCCGTCTTTTTAAGTGGATGGCTATTTTAGCTCTGACTGCTGTCACTAAAAGGGTTCAGCAAATGTGTCTCTAAAAATATGGAGATTATTTTTCAGCTATAAATAGACACTTTGAGAAATTAATACAAACCTCAGAAACATTTTAGTGGTTGCAGACACATGTAATGGCTTGTCCCATGGTAGATGTAAGCCACCTTGCACTTAGAGCAAGAGGTAAGAATGTGCAGCTGGGTAATGGATAACCACTGATGAGCTGCATGTACAGCCTTTTGCTCAATATTGTTTGTCTGGATATCTGGCCTGAGTCTTTTGAATAAAATAACAGCTACAAGCTTCCAGTCAAAGATGGCATGAATGCAGGGTCAAACTAAGATGCATCATGTCATCCCAGCTGATGAGCTGGTAAGTATTAACTCCACCATGTCAAGAGGGTTCAAGCCCGTGGTCTATCCACCTGTGCAAAAAATACAGGAAAGTCTGGGGGATGCACAAGGGCAGAGCTTGTCCACTGCCCTGTGATGTCTCCTTTACAGCAGAAGTCAGATAAATCAACCAGTCACAACCTGAACTGTATTTGTCATCTCTGTCATGGTTTAGAAGCATGCACAAATTTTCAAGCATCTGCTGTCCTTGCTCCTGTTTATCACTGTTTCTTAATCCTTAACTTTTACTAGGACAATTAGTTTTTCATGTCTTGTCCAGTGCAGTTTGTTGAGAGAGGATGTTTTGTGCTTATAAAGATTTTAATTAAAGGCCAACTCAAATATCAGGGTTTAACAGCCTCTAGAACTCAATTTACAATATGCTGATCTGTCTGACCTAGCTAATCATGCTGTGGGCTAATTACCACTATGGCAGGCACAACGCTAGCTGGGGCATGATGGGAGAGATGGGTGCTGTGCCCCTGGAACCCATTTTGCTCAGTGATGCTGGGAGGAGCACAAGCTCTTTCACACAGCTTTGCTCAGGGTAGAAACTAGCATTGTGAAAGAGTAGATGACAGCAAACATCATAGTTCAGCCTGATGCCCGTGGAGGATAGATGTTTCTTCCCAAACTGGCTGGAATTTTTTTCAGCAAAGCCTCGCATTTTTTATGAACTTCTGATGAGTTGTTAAAACTCAAACTTTTCATGGGGAAGGGACAGTTTCCCTTAGTTTCTGGATGGAAGACATTACTGCTATGTGGACTTGGAAATGAGACTGTGATGTTGTACTAGATCTATGAAAACATAAAAAACCAGAAGCAGTCCAGAAAAGAAATTGATTTACTCAGAAAGAGGATAGGAAGAATGTACTTGTCATGCTGTGTAAATCCCTGTCTGTATCAATACTTTCATCCATGACAGTGTGCCATGTGCTGGATGTGCAATTCTGTTTCTGTGTCTCCAAGGGAATATGGCAGAAGTCAGAAAAGCCTAGCCATGGGCAGGGGATGACCAGAGGCAAGGCACAGCCTCTGCCCAAGGATTTAAAGCATTTTACCTTGGAGAACAGCTGACAAGGTGGAAGTAAGAAGGCCTTGCAGGCACCTGAGAGCTGTGGGCATGTGGAGACAGGAACTTTTCTATCACATGTTGGGCCACAGGGACGTTGATCTTCACACAACCTGCAGCTGAGCCAGGGAACTCTTGGGCATGGGATATTGTAGGTGCTAAAATCCCACAGTGATGTAAAAGGCACTGAGCTTCCCAAAGCAAAAGCCACTAGGAGCTACACCCAGCTGCTCTGGCTGAGGAAGTCCTGTGCTGCCAGCTGCTACTGGGGTAGCGTTCAGGGACAGCTTCACAGCACACTTGCTCTGCCCTGCCCCAGCACTGGCTTTTGGCAGCTGCCATCCCTGTGTGATGGGACACAAGGTAAGATGAAGATTTAGCCTAACCTGGTACAGCACTTGCTATGCAATCACTTTTTAAAATTCCTTACCTGCTTTGTTTTGATGCTTCCTCAGCAGAAAGTGTAAGTTTTGTTTCAAAGAGCAAGGTAGTTTCAAAAATATTAGTTGATACCTGAATGAAATACTTAGAAATTATTCTTTGCAAATTTTTCCTCACTGTCAGGGAGATGCTTTGTAACCCAGCTGAGCAGGGCTGTGTGAGATGCCTGTTGAGAGGTTTCTCAGTGACACATTTTGAAAGTCCATTAAAACTGAACACTTCTCAGTAAGAAAGGTTTCTGCACAATGGACTGCAGTTTGCTTCAATGAGAAATGGAAATAAACAATTCTTCCTTTAAAGAGCTCTGCTTTTTCAATGCGCATACCTTTTTCCACATGCACAGTACCAGTAACTGCTACTAGTGGAACTGTCCCTCAGACATACAAATACAAAACATACCAAGCATTAGAGTAACAGCTGTATAAACTGGAGAATACAAGGTTAGACTCACAGGATACCTGTGAGAATTTTGCACCAATTGATTGCAAAAGGGAAAAGATACAAATCTGCCAGAACAGGAAATCCTGAATCCCCCATAGAAACAAAACTTTTTCTCAAAGCCAGTGTGCACAGAGGTACAGTTCTAACTGCTGTTATACTGAGGTGAAGAGTGTTTACTATAAAGAACACTAATAAAGCTATCAAGGGTGCAGCCTCATAAACCCACATCAGTTTACCTTTGTATCAATGTACATAGCTCGGGATCTGATGTGAAGAGCCGTTATGGAAGCCTACTGGAAGCAGTTGTGGATAACTATAAACTTGCTAGATTCAGCTAAAGCACCTCTCAAACGGATAAGAGAGGAGAAAGAGACAGGATAACATGCTTATATCCTCATCAATATGTTGCCTACTGGCCTTGTTCAAGGAGGATGCTACAGATTTATTTTCCTTTGGGGAAAATTCGTGATGGAGGGTGAGCAGGGTAAACAGCACCTGCTTCACCAAGGGGACAGGCAAGGCAATCCCCGTGGAGTACAGCCTGAAATTAAAAGCCTTTGTGACTGGAGAAGGGCAACAGAAACTGTGCAATAAACTGTCTCCTGTCATTTGTCTGTAGAAGAGCATCCTGCTTTCACAGATTACAAGAAACAGCGCCAGCAGTCTTTTAATTGCTGAACGATACTACATGGCTTTTAGCTGAAGGGATGTGAACAGTTGAGGATGTTTCTCACACACATGGGCTAGGCTCTTGTGGAAGTACGCCCCATGCTGACTGTGGCACAGGTCACCTGAGCAGGCATTGAGATGACCTAGGAGCCCAGATAACAAATCTACTAGGATATGCCACAGTGAGGTAATCTGTGGAAGAGTATTCTGCAAATGCCATCGAGGTTTGAACGTGCAGATCAGTGATGAAAATCTTGGTGGTGGATGGCAGGATTCACTGCTACTGTGAGGGCTGGTGGCCAGCTGTTCAGAGAAGCACAAGGCTATGGTCTGGTCACTGAGATTTATGGTCTTACGTGATACACTTCTGAACCACAAACAGATAGCTGACAACTGCAGAAGGAAGGTGAAATACCCTTTTCCCTAATAGAGATGGAATTTTCTTCTGATAACATTTTGCAAGAAATAATGATGCTTGAACAGAGGCTTTCTAGACAACTGTCTAGTTCAGTCACCTGCTCTTCCAGGAGCTGTGCAGAACATTTTGTTACTCTAGTTAATTACTGAGATCCCACAGTGTTTCATGTTTACAAGCAAGTAGACTTTGCTCTAAAGAACTGGTGGGTTTATACACGGACAGAGCAAACATTCAACTTACCTGGTGAAGTAGGACACACAGCTGTAACATTTCCCAGGTATGTTGTTCTGGTATCTGCTACAGTCTCCCGGTTATCTACAGCATCCATTTTTGCTTGTATTCTAAGTCCTTGTTTCCCTTTTTG
Source organism: Athene noctua (assembly GCF_965140245.1). Lineage (NCBI taxonomy): Eukaryota > Metazoa > Chordata > Aves > Strigiformes > Strigidae > Athene > Athene noctua. The sequence goes on from NC_134077.1 coordinate 72,023,974, forward strand.
CTTGTTAAAACTTTTTTTTTTTTTCTCACATAGCTCTTGTTTTGAATTTCTTTTTCCCCTGTGCTTTTATTATATTTTACAGCACTGGAAAATGTCTAGTTTCTTATCGCAGGCACTGACTGTACTTTTCATGTATTTTCATAGCATTTGTTACAATATGCTTTTCAGAAGCTCTGTGCTAAACTCTCACCTTCATCACACTGCACGTTACTAAGAGGTGTGGGGAAAAGGAGAAAAACTAGGGAGGTGAGGAAGGATAGCGATAAGGAGCAGGTGTAGGCCTGATGAAGAAGATCTGATAGGTGGTAATGACTGGTAGCATTAGAGCATGAATGAGGGAAGAGGTAAGAAAGAGGGTAAGAAAGTGTCTGGAAATGGTCTGATATCTCTGCAGCAACTGTGTGTCTGGACCGATGCTAGTGCTGCCAGTGAGCAAACAGGACCCAAGGGACCATGGCAGCAGCTGCTGACCTTGGGGGGGCAGGTGGCGTCAGGGGAGGGGGAAAGTGGCTGAGCTGTGCAATGGCCTTGGCCTGAGGCCCCAGCAGTGAGGGTTCTCTTTCCCAGACTTATTACTGCCTTTGGATGCCTCTCCTAGGCTTGCTGGTTTGGTCTTTCTTCTGATGGCATTTCTGTTCACTCTGTCTGCTGGTCACCATGCCTCTTCTTGCAGTGCAACAGAGGCTAGCAGCTTGCCCCAAGCATGTGCAGCTCTCTTCTGGCTGGTTCAGTGCCAGTCATGGGGACCAGGGAGCCTGTCCTGTGGAAGCATTTTGCTGTGCCTGGCCCCTCTCATAGTCCTCCCTGGGCACCTGCAGTAGCCTCTTCTGGAGAGGGATGGGTTACATGAACCTTTAAGTCAGGCCTTCAGTGACTGCTGTCATGCTTTTGTAACTAGACCACAGAAGTTAACTGAGTTAATCCTACCTCAAGAGCTTAACTCCTGACATATCTTTAGAGAAAGACAGGGAGTTTTGATTTAAAACACTGAGGTGAGAGCATTGCCCTAGAAAATTGTTCTATTGGTTAATTACATTTTCTGATTTTTAAAAAGGAGCCTTTTTTTTTTTTTTTTTTTTTTTTTTTTACTTTGAATTCAGCTGACTTCTGCTTCTAGGCATCTGGCGTTGTTAAATCTCTGCCTGCTGAAGAGATCTCAGCTAGTAGTAATCACATCCACATGTGCAGCTACTCCTGGACAGGGAGTAAGTCACCTCTTAACCTTTTCTTTGCTAAGCTGACTAGATTGTGCTTCTCTGGTAAATACACCTTTTCGTGGACCGCCCATCTTTCTCCTTGTTTTCCTCTGAGCTCTTTTCAATGTCACAATATGTCCATCATGGAGTCTTCTGGCAGAGGTGTGGGATTCCATAGTGGCTGTACAAATGACAGATATAGCTACAGGGTAATACCTCCCTATTTCTGGTCATAGTTGTCTGTTTGTTACTGATTTTGTTAAGCATGCTGGCAGGGTGGCTTCAGTCGGTTACTCTGCTTGACTCTGAACATTTTTGAATCCTGACTTTCCAAACTATATGTGTGTCCTGTAGCCTTCAGTCCTACATGCATATCTACAGACATAATGTAACATGTTAATATGAAGTTGTTTTACCACTAGGATACAGATCTCACAGCAGTCATGACCCAATCTATTCGCCATTCCACCACTTCTGCCTCATCTTCCAGCTTTTCCAGCTGTATGTTTGTCATCATCTAAAGGAAAATACATCAAATAGCACTGGACTGTGAACAGACTCCTCTGGTCCACCAGAAATGTCTCCATTTATCATTGTAACTTTGAGATCTAGCAGCAGGCAGACATCTGAATATGGGTCTGCCAAGTTGATACACAAAGGTATCTTCTGGCCAAGTTTATACTGGTGGGTAGGGTTTATCCAGTATCTGACTCAAAACTGGACTGAAAACTCTGCTGAAGTAATGCTTGGGAGAGATCCAGGATCTGTGTGCTTCATAATTCATTCCAGTTTTCAGACCATGGCCAGTCCCCTGTGGCTGATTGACAGTAATTTTCCAGAAGTTAAACTACGAAGTATATTATGAAGGCATACTTAAAAAAAAAAAAAAAAAAAAGGAAAAAAACCCAAGCCAAAAATGAAGAAACAAAAACCCCCAAAAGAGCTCTTCCTGGATTTGGCAGCAGCAGAGTGAGAGCTATGATGGCTCTAAGGAAGAGATGAAGATAGATGCAAGCTGATCTAAGTTCCTTGCCCAGCTCTTAGGACTGTTACCATCCAGGCAGCTGGGGCCAGGAGGAGTGGTTAGTTTTGTGCCCTCTGCCCTCCAACCCCACGATGAGGCGCAGGGCCCAGCCCCAGGCATGCTTCTTCCTCTGCCTGCTGCTTTCTGCCTCAGGCACACAGGGTGCAGAGGGCAGCCTGCAACTTTTGGCTGAAAGACTTGGTAGCTCTGGCAGAGATAAGAAGGCAAAAGTCTGTTTTGAGGCCAAAAGGGGAGCTGCCAGATGGGAGAGATTTCAAGACAGACAAAGTTAAACAGGTAGCAACACAGATGGGGTGTGTACCATCTGAGGATGAGCAAGGGTGCCTGAGCCTGTGTGATGGAGCAGGAGGGCATAGAGCTGAGGGAGCAGGCTGGAGTTAGTGAAAGAGGTTGTTTTGAGCTGGAGACTGTGCTAAAGGAGTCGAAAACATTCAGAGCATCTCATGAAATAATCCTCCACCTCTGAATACATAATATTGAATGATGCTTTTATTCAAGAAAATGTCCCAAGAAACACTTGACAGAAAAAAGACATTCACTGTCAAAAGACATTCAAGCAGCACATACTTCAGTCAAAACTCCTCCATCCTTTCAGTGGAGAGCAATAAAAGAAAAACTAGACTTGGGTACTGAGAGGTGAGCATTTAAACAAAGGGGAAATTCGATGGGTTTGTGCCATCAAATAATTGATATCTTCCCAGCTTTATTGTGGTGAAGATAATGAACTAGAAGTAGGCCACCATAGTTTAAAAGTGAATGATAGCTGAGAGGTTACTATTTTGTGTGTTTCTTAATGTATTTACTGAAAACTTCACTGACTCTGGGTATTTTGCACGTATCAGTGCTTTTTGTAAGGTCTTTACGTGACAGCTCAATTATCTATCAAGTCAATGCAAACAGCTAGGGCTTTTTTTCCTCTGTAGACATCTAGATTTGAGTTACTGATCATCAAACTGGGACCTGCTGGACTTTTGTGCATGTGGTCTCTTCACCTCTCCTTCTTCCCAATGAGCTTCAGATTGACTGCTTAAATACGGCTATTTTTGTCTTGTTTTTTTTATACCTATCCTGCAATCTGAATTCTTCCACGGTGATAAGAACTCATGTTCCTGCTAAAAAAGAAGCTGAGTCTGATATCATTGTATATTTATCACTTGTGAAAGTTAATTTCCAAATAAAGTCTTGTGTACTGTCTTGCATTCAATGGTGAAAAAACAAACCTGAAGAAGTGTTTTTTTAAAAAACCCACAAAACCCCCCACCAAAAAGTCCAGCTATTTATTGTGTAGTGTTCCTAAAGGCAGAAAAAAAATACAAATGTCTCATTAAAAAGATATTCTATATCTCAGAGGCAGCATAAACAACCATATGATGTGGCAGTTTCTATAGTGACTACTCGCTTTCCTTTGAAAGCTCGCTAAGCCGTCAGACAAAACCAGAGCGACTGGATAAGGTGGTGTGTAATTATCCCCCCCCCCCCCCCCCGAATACACGGATTTTCTACCCTTGAATTAGAAATGCCCATCCCTGTGAAAGACCCTTTGTTACACGATAGAAAGGAGAGGGAGGCTTCCAAAACAGCTCAGCGGTGGCGTGGGGAGAGAAAACTAGTCAACTAGCTGAACTGACTTCTGGCTTGTGGTCTGGCGTTTGGCTGACTCCAGCGGGACCCTGGGTGGGACCGCGGCCCTCCAGGCATGCTATCCCTGGCTATCCCTGCCTCCGAGGCACCGCAGCCATCTCAGTCTCTCTGTTGTTGGAGGCAAATCACTAAGCAGAATAACGTAAAGAACATCAACAGAAACAGTGCTAGACTTCAGCTTACTGAAAACCTCCGGGCTGTGCTGCGGAGTGACACAGAGAGCAGTTACAGACCTTGGGAGACAGACACATGCTGGTAGTTTCAAGGAAAGAGAAAGGAAAAACTGCCTCTTGTGTGTTTTGTTTGTTTCCTTGAAGCCTTCTGTTCTCTTGCAACATTTTTACCCTACTTTTATTTGACAGGGTATTACTTTCTTGCTTTATGATATGAGCACTTCATGACAGAGCACTGAGTGAAATCACGTGCTTGATTCCTGCTGTGAGTTTTCAGCTGATTTTTATGAATGCCTTGTTGAGCACTAGTTCTTAGAGAATGGAGAATCAGAGACAGGCTCAGCAGAAGGTTTTTTTTTCCCCTCATGGTTGCTCCTACTGTATTAGTAGTGTCCTTCTTGACGTTGCCACTCAGTGCTTCAAGAGCTGCCAGACAATCCCCTGTGGCTGACAAGAAGTGTGTATAAGCACTTCAGTCATGGAGAAAAAACCCCAAACCACTCAGTGTCCAAAGAAATATGACTCACCTGACAGCGCAGGCTGCAGTAACATTGAGTTTAACCTCACCTCTAAAGCAATACTGCTCAAAATATGCCCTGGCTAGTTCCAAGTAAATAATTTAGTGGTGCATGATTTTTTTTGGCTTTGTTTCAGCTCTCCTGCTTATAGAATGGTGATGAGACAATCCTGATTTCCTATCCTTGCATTTCTCAGTAAAATTTCCCCCTTATTCCTGAACAATTATGGTTTATGGCAAACGTTTTGCTCTGAGAATTCGGTGCTTAAGACTGGAGGCACATTGACTAGAGCACTCATTATATGGCATTGCTCTATTGTGTTTTGGGTTTCATGCCTTTTCTGGTATGGATATAGCTTGTTATCAAAAACTTGGGAGATACTTGGAGAGGGGTCTTTTGGGTATTAAACTGAGAAATTACAACTCTCTGCAAATATCATGGGAATTAAGTGAAATTGGACCAATAATCACGGGAATGAGCAGAAAAGTAAAAAGTGTATTTCAAAGAATAGTCAGAGAAAAAAAATGTGCATACCTTTGCTAGTGGCACTTTAAAAGATAAGTTGGCACACTGACTGTGAACTGTTCTTGTGGTAATTAGTTCTATTGTTTCTGAATGATGTCTGGTGCTAAAACTGAGTACAATTATGCTGTGCCCCTGGAAGGACAATCCTGGTCTTGATGTATTAATATACTAATATGGAGTAGGACAAAAGCTCTGAAAAGGAAAAGAGATACTGCAGGGTGAGTTTTGGTCAAGAAAAGCATCATCAAAATTGTTGCTCTTCTTAATATACAATGCACTTAGATAATGTTTCAACTGAAAAAAAGAAGTGTGCTATCAAAGTAGATCTTAACTGCCTTTAAATTGAGAAGATTGAGTCTTGGATGAGATTGCAATCTCTGTAACGCATCTTCAACCTGATGCAGTATTTTGCTTCTGCATCAGTGACAAATCCAGCTGTTCTAGACACACTTCATACAGAAACACCACAAATTAATGTGATATCTACACATAAATACTGAAGAAAAGGTGACAAGATGGTAAAAATGGTGGTTTCAGCAGTGCTACAGAAATTAAAATAGCTGATTTGAATATCTGACTCTGCCACAGACTTTCTCTGAGACCTTGAACAGATCTGTGAAGCCTAGTTGACATGAAGCCATCTGTGGTGCATGGTCTGATCTGCGATACTCTAAGCTAACTGATGTAGCAGTCTATAGGACAGGGTCCAAAGTGAACCAGGCATAAAGTGCTTTTTTAACTGGAGTGGTTTGTTGCCTTCTCAGAGGGGAATATACTCTATGAGTGTGAACAATAGTGTTCATGGCTGGGATTCTCAGTGTTTCTGAGCTGATCTAATTTTTTTCTGTGGGATCAGAATCAAGGTAATACAAGCTGACTGAAAATCTAGCCCTACAGTGTCATTTCAACAGTACTGCTGGCATTAAACTGGTTTGTTTGCAACAACAACAGAAAATGCCATCCACATAATTTCTGTGACTTCTTTATTGTCATTGTAAAGGTGTTCAAATAATATAAATAAATAATTTCATACCAAAGTTTGTTGGTTTACTACCTGCCAGGGTTTCCTTACAGATTGTAAATGAATAAAGAAGATGTCAGCCATGTGATTTATTAAAACATTTATAACCTCAGCTGATTTTACTTGATCCCAGATGCATTTGTGAGACTTACACGCAGGCTGGAGAGCAGCTTGGAGAGACCTTGCATTTTTTTCAGGATATGCAGGCAGACTTTTATGTGAAACAGCATTTTATTCTGAAACAACATGTTTCAGAAAACACCTTCCTGGTATGTATGCAGTCTTCTCAGGAAACAAGAGCAGCAGCAGACCTTGCTGCTCTGACTTAGTTGACTGCTCTGTAACCCTGTGCTCTCTGCTGTGTGGGACTAAGCTGCCACTTCAGCATTTTCTGCACCTGTAAGGAGTTGGGTTTCCTAGCTTGTTTCCTCCCTGATCTCAGCTGGAGTCCTCTCGCAATGTAGTGGTCTGTCAACCACCAGTACCCAGGCAAGTAGTGGACTGGACTAGTTTTCCTCTTGCTATTTGAGCCTGGCCGTGCTGATGACAAGTGCATCTACACATTTCTAAAACATAGGGGAGGAGCTCTGGCAACTTTAAACGCAGATCTAGGGTCTGCTTCATTCCACACCAGGTAATGCCTCGCCCATTGCATTTTCACATCTTTCATGTTTTGTTTTGCAAGTACATGTGCTTGATTTCAATGAAAACTCTCATTTCCATGTTGCAGAACTGAGTTTTGAATTGCTAGCAAGGTTTTGTCATCAGCTGAAATCAAAAGAGATAAAAATGATCACAGGACTTTTCAAGTTACTAAATGCACCTTTGCAGGTTGCCCTGTGGAAATACGTCCCTTCACAGAGGGTATTAAGCTTGCAGTGACCTTACAGGCTGGTCAGATGGGATGCAAAACAGGCAGCACTTGCTTCAGGCAAGGGCAGGAAAAGGTTGTATACATGGTCTTGACTGATGTATAACTGGCAGGGGGCGGAGGAGGATCCATTAAAAGAGCACTTTCCTGAGCTGCAGGTGAGTGCTGGGGCCCCTCTGAGGTAATTGCTGTGCCATGTTGTATGTCACGAGGAGGTGCCTGGAGCCTGAGCGTCATCAAAAGATAAACTGATAAGAAACAGGAGGCACACTCACTGCTACGAAAGCTCCTACCTCAGCAAAACCTTGCTTGTTGCAAAGAATAGGCAGAACCAAAACCTGAGATGTGAGTGGTTGTGAGTGCAGAAGAAATATGGAACCAAAGGTTGTGGCTAGCCCATCAATGGGAGAGTAGGAAGCCTGCAGGTACCCAAAGATGTCACGTCCCAAAGCTCTCTTTCCTGAAGTATTCTAAGAAACTCTGATGTATCTGGTATTAAAGAAGTACCCAGTACTATAAGAAACTCTTCTTGCAATGACTTTTGCATCATGAGAGTGGTTAAAATGCCCTGTTGACAAAACGAGATAATTTTTAGCATTGGAAAACTGTTCTGTTCCAAATAAGAAAGCAGAAGTATTTGTCTTGGATTAGATGGAAAGATGCAGTAGCTGGAAATATCCTGATATCAAAAGAGGGAGTTTCCAAATTGTTAGCGAGACATCATTTGTCTCAGCTGATAATACTTGCAAAAATTGTTTACACACTGAATTACCAAGGAAACTTTATAGCTAACTCTGGCTCTCTGTAGATACTTTTACACTTTAAATAATGAAACAATATTGTTCTGCATTGTTGGAGATATTAAAAACCCAACTGGACATGCTCTGAAGCAATCTTCTGCCCCTGCCCCTGATGGGGCAGGGGGTGGGTCTAGAGGACCTGCCAGACAGTCCCCACGATTTTGTGATTCTTTTTTCCCTAATGCTAAAGCTGCCATTGATTTTTTTCTTTTCCCCCACAGAAATAAATAGACTTATTAGGTGCATCTCTCATCTGGTTTTAGTAAGCAATTATAAATTATATAGAAAATTTAAAGAAAGATAAATAGGATTTTAAATTTTAAAATAATAGGGATTAGAAAGAAAACCATGGCTGCAAACAGTAGGTTAAAGCAAAAGGACCTGAAATTAGATTATTCATTCATTGAAAAACACATCAGAGTATTCTAACAGTAAGTCCAGGGAAACTGAGGCAGTCCAGAATGGGCTGAGGTTGTCAACGCTGCTGTTGGATGCAGGGGTCCTTCCTCCATTAAAAACATCAGCAGGATGGCTGGTGAAAGGGAGAGCAAGTCTCACTGGGCCATCAGTTAACATGAGTTAATTGTGCTGCTGCTCTGCTGCTGCTAATGCTGAATTAGTACTTGCTGAACCGTACTGTGCCAGACCTTAGTCCAGGTGATAAAAGTCAGCAAAGAGTAAAACAAGACATTGCTTTTAATTCAGCTTTTTCAGTTGTCGAAAGAAATATACCATTCTTCATGAGTAGGTGCTGATTATAGGACTTGCAAAGGAGTAAACGGAGTAAGATTTCTAATCAATTACCATTGTCATTAGAGAGATGAATGCTCATGGAGCCACTTCTTAAGTCTCTGGGACCAAAGGAACAGGAGTTAAATATGTAACTGTTCTTGCTGATGGCACCAGTAGAATGTGAGATCTATAATTTTCCTTGTGTCAAGAATGAAAGACAGGCAGCTTTGACAGTCTTGATCAAAATCCTACCCTGAAGCAAAAAAGTAGGGTTCAGTCACTTGAATTGGTGATTTCACCCTGACCAGTCTCTCTGTCAGGTCACCAGTTCTTCTATCATTTCTCAGTTATACAGGATACTTTGTCTGCGGTAGCCACGTGAGAAATGTCTTTGCATGAATCCTCTGTATGGTGAAAAGCTGCAGAACTGCAGTAGCCATAGTAAGTGTAATTAAACTTCATCTCCACTTGTTGTTATAGATCCATGCCCTGTAATAAATGCTGCACAGGATGAAATTTCTACAACCAGCTGCCCATGGCAAAAGAGCCAGCAACAAGTTTAATGCAGCATCATGTCTTGCAGTGAGATTTTATTATGACCAGATGTCCATGGTAGTGATTTTGTAATCAAAAATATGCACGAAGAGGAGAAAAATCAAAATGGCGCTCTGTTGTTCCTGATGTCTGAAGGATGGTTGGAAGAAAAATAATTATTTTTGGGAATTAACTTAGAAAACACTGACATGCATCATTAATTTTTAACACTCTACCTTAATAAAAAGGGAATGCTAAAGGAAATTCAGAAGTGATTGATGCAGGCCTGGCACACTTCAATTCTATTAAGGCAGCAAGATGACTGGTAAGCCTGAAATGCTCTGTCAATGCTACTTGAATTAACTTGCCAACTCCAGTCCTTCTCTTGCTCCTGCATCTGTGCCTGAGTCCAGGAGCCAGAGCGTGGATGCTGCTGCCATAGGAAGAAGCAACACTGTTGTGTGCTGTGAGGACTCGGTTTGTGACCATTCCTCCAGCATGGCAAGATGTCCTGCTTCCCTCTGAAGAGACAGGTGGGAACTGCGGGGGATGCAGTGAAAACCCTCTTCCGTTCCGATAGCAAGATTTATTGATTCTTGAGAATATTGCATTTTACAGTGATCTGCCTTTTGCAGTTAATGCAACTTGAATCTGAACCTGCAAAATTTATGATGGCTTTTTAGATCAATACAAGCCTGCCCAGAAGCACATTGTTTATACAGTGACCAAAAAAGGGAGAGGAGACAAGGTTAGGTATTTCAGCTGCAGAGCAGGGAACAATAAATATGCTTTGGAGATGAAGCCTTATTTTTCTGTGAAGGGATCCAGCTGTTTGAGACTCCAAGAAGAGATCACAAAATATGCGACAGCATTCAAGTAATCTTGTTTAACTGCAAACAAAAATTTTGAGCTAGGACAGCACTGAAATAACACCCTTAAAAAGAAAAAAAAGGCATCTCATTTCTTTCATGCAGTGCCAGAGACGACCTGTACAGTTTTCTAAGGGAAGACAATCATTGGCCTTAATAGCACAGCTGAGTTCTGAGGATGAATTTTCCACATAAACATGCAGCTTACACATTTCAGAAATTCTGTCTCCTACTGCCATCTCAATCCTTCTTTGACAGTGGGCCAGTCTAGGTGACCTGTGTAGGTCTCTACCAGACTTACCTTCACGCTCAGGCTGCATCTCAGGATCTGTGAGGTAAGAATACATGTCCCTTTAAGGCAAGTTATATCATAATTATCTATATGGTTTGGGGTGGATTGTTGATTGTTGGGGTTTGGTTTTTTGTTTGGGTTTTTTTTGGGGGTGCTGTTTAAATCGATCGTTGCCTGAGATAGCCTAGTGAGGCAAATGAGAACTCATATGAACAGCTAGAAGAGTCCTGAGGGCTCCATACATTTTTTAATTAAATGATTTGATTTCAACAGGGTGCCATATTACAGCCATAAAAATAAATGCTCTGCAGTGGGAAATACTTCAGTATGGGTATAATGATTACATATGGTGACCCTCCATGATATCTCATACCAGATAGAGTTGCCTGAACAATGGTATGTGATCAACAAATGGTTGAGCAGTGTTCTCTCTTAACTGTATTCTTTTTTCCTCTTCCTTTCATAGCCATAATGATGGGCATGCAAATTTTGAATATCTCTTCTCAAGGGTGTAGAATCAAGTGACACCCCCTCCCTACTCCTCCCTCTCCCCACCCCAGCTTAACCTTGATGAACTGGTGTTGCTCTGAGCTTTCAATAAACTCTGGTAAGCATGAACTCCTTGTTCTACTAGGATGCAAACCTAACTCTCAGTTGCATGGACTAGACATAAGTGCCACTGCCAACTTCTTCACTGTGGTCCTTATTATTTTCTTTTTCCAGAAACATGTGCCAAGCATACCTATCACAGAATCTCAAAGCCCTCCAACTTCAAACCTTCAGGTTCAGTAAAAATGCAGTTACTGTTCCGACCAGTGCCAAGGTCATTAGAACTTGTATGAGTTGTCAGCACTTGGCATATAGCTAGTAGGAGAGCCTAAGCACCAGCTCAGTAGCCAGGTAAAGAGGAGAAGGCTTGTGCCACTGACCTCATTGCTGATTTTTTGTGTTTCAGCCCTTTGCCACTATGAAGGCAGTGCCCATTTAGGGGAAGCTGCCACAAGGATTCCATTTTGCTGCACCCAGAGGAGGAAAGATATCCAGCTGTGGCCTGTGATGGGGTCAACTGCACATGGCCTTGCCACTACACACTTCTAGAGCAGTACCAGTGGAGTGGGGGACAGCAGGCAGTACTTGTCCTCCACAAATCCCTTAATCCAGTGTCGGCTTTCACCTAAAACTCTGGAAAACTGTGCAGCCTCCTAAATGGTGCTCTCAGGTAGAACTTCCTTAGCTCCAAGTCTGGGTATGAAAAGGTTTTTGTCTGGCAAATATCTGCAGCAACGGCATATACACACAACTCATTCCCCTTCTCCTCCCGGTAAGCACGCTAAACCATTGCCCTTGTCAGGGGCACCAGTGCAGAGCTCGCCCTGCTCTGCTCTGAACTCAAGATGCATGCATTTCTTAAACTGAGAGCATCCTTTAGGTTGTTGAGAAACAAGGCATACGTAAGACCTTGAGTGGCTGCAGTTTAATGAATTGCTGAAATAAAAGCAAAATGAGTTTTTGCCTCTGTTTTGTAATGTGATGTCCTGGGGCTGCAGTCAGGTCCTTGCTGCCAAGTGCTGCTGAGGTCTGGAACTCACCCAGTACCTGTTCAGCTTCTGCAACATTGTGCAAGCACCTAGGATCCACTGAGGAGGACTGTGAGTCTCATGAGAAGTAAAGACATGAAGAAAAGGACAGAAATGCTTTTAAAAGACTGTAAAGTAAAGAAAGAATTGCGTTAGGGAAGCATCAAGATGTCCATTCCCAACAGGCCTTTGTTTTTATTTCAATGAGTTTTTGAAATGCACTTACCTTCTAAAGGAAAGTTAGGGTCCTCCAGAATAAACTTCTAGTCTCAGGCAGTTTATGGTTTTCCATCACTTCTTTTCTGGTACAACTGCAGTGGATTGCAAAGCATTTCACAGATGCCAAGCCCCCATGATTCAACCCTTTCTCCTGACAGTCTGCAGACAAATGGATTCGTTTTCAATAAAGGTCATAAGTTAAAGGGAAGCGGGAGAGCTATAAAATGAAAATGTATGCTGTCTGAAACACTGTGACAGAAACAATATAGAGCAGATATTGGTAATGCAATGTAAACATTGGACGCAAGCCCAGTAACAAAGCTAGAAAAGCAGCATTTCAGATAGCAAAACCCTGAAAGAAGAACTGGAAATATGAGAAGGAGTTTTAAGCTTGTCAGCCTCTATTTTGCCCAGATGGTTTGAAATTGCAGCAGCAGGGATTCTTGTTTAGAAGGGACATCTTTCATCTCCATGCTGCCCAGGACACTGAAAGGCTTCACACATTTTTTTCCATGGGCACTTTTAACACTGAGGCAAATCATAAGGGAAGGTATATCAAGGACCTTTGTGAAAGCAAGGGTGAAATCATGTGGGGAAATAGGTAGTGAGCTGGACATGGTCTTGCAGGCTACTCTCCACAGAGCCAGACCTGCTTTCATTTGTGACTGCTTTGTGCTGGGTGGGCATTTCCCAAGGGGAATGTCTCATGGGTGCGCACATTTGTGTGTGTCTGTGCCTGTGTTTGTGCCTGTGTGTCTATATCCTTGCTTTTCTTATTTGGTTCTCCAGGGATGACAGCTGAAAATGGTGAAGATCCTGGTTAGCAGCCCCAATTTTGATTGGAGATGTTCACTTGCCAAGTTTAGAGTTTATTCGATGTTTGATCTAGGGGTTATTTGCTGCTTATTAAAGGTTAGATCCTATGATGTATTTGGACTCAGTTGCAGTAATTTAGTACTGAATTATTAATTGTCCTTGTTTCATAAAAAAAATGTTGGTAAATTTTCAATTTTATCTCTCCAAATGAATGGTAATTGTGTCTGCTGTGTTTCAGCTGGGATTAGTAACACTTTGTGTTTTCATCCAAAATAAATCATGAATAGCTTCACTCTCTTGGTGCTTAAATGATTGCTCAATTTCAGTAGTGTCACTTATTGCTCATATTTCGGGTGAAAACAGAGCCTCCTCCTCTTCTTATTTTTTCCCATTCCTGCCTCCAAGTTTAACCTGGTGAGTAGTAAAGGTCAAAATGCCAATGAGATTCAAACTGATATTTGAGTTCACATGAACATATGCTGAAACTTCCTTTATTTCTGCTTTCAGAATTAGCATTTTTGTATGTGTGCAAAGGCCAGCTAGGAAGCATCTAACAACAAATGTATGAATTTTAATTAATTAATACCCACTGGCATACAAAAATACATGCCTGTATGTTTCACATACAGTTTTAGAGGCAGGAATTTAGAAACTAGTACTGCAAATAGAACCTTGAAGTAGGTAGAAGTGGCAAGAGACTGGGACAACTTGATGTGATGACTATAAAGAACTGCAGGGCTGTCATGAAACATCTGTGGTACCAAAGTTGACTTGCAAGAGGGTAAACAATAGCAAAATTACTATGGATAGTTCGGTGGGCAATGAGTTTCAGGTTTTTAATGCTGTGTCAGCTATGGAACATACTATTACATGGCCAAAGGGATTTGATATGAACAGTGATTAAATCTTATGACCCTTTAAGCAAATTCAGTATTAGAGATGCAATGTGCCGAATCTGTCACTGAGTGTTATGCTAATCTCTCATTGACTTTAGTGGCAGTTCCCCTTTCAGGGTGATGGCAAATGGCCAAGGGCTCTGAGGCAGGTGGCAGCATCCCAGAAAATATTGGAAATGGAAAAATAAGAAAATGTTGTTATCCAGCAACTTTAGGCATGCTGGGATTCAAATCCCACTGCTATCTTTAAATGGGTCTTTGTGAGGGACACTCTAGGAAGTACTTCATGCTCAGTTTGAAGACTCCCCAACAATGGAACATGAGCAACCTTGAGAGTCTCCAAAGGTTCTGGTAGATGACACTAAATACACTGATAGAAAAAGAAGCCAGAACATTGAAATTTAAATAAAGTGCAGTGCTTTTGAAATGAGAGGGGGAGGGTATCTGAGAAGACCTTAGAGGGCAGGGCAGACAATAAAATTAATCTTCTTATCACTGCATCCGGGCAGTTTGTGAGAGCTGCCTGGGCAGTGTCCTCTCTGAAGCCCCTCGATATGAATGTCCTAATTTTAGAAAAGGGTGCAGGGACAGGCTTAAAATCCCCTCTTTTCATTAATTTGTTTTTGCAGCTTGTCCTGAGATGCTATTTATCTGTTGATTTTGCTTCATGCAAGTAGGGCCTCCATTGCCCTGATTAGCTGATTTTGTAGAGCTCAGGTGTTCCTTTCACGCGGCATGGTAGGGTGGAGGGTATCATTTCATTACAGATCCGCTGTGACTTGCAGTTTCCTGTTTTCTTGCATTTCTCCTGAGGGCTGTTGTTGCTCATTATTTAAATGCCCTCTTATTAGCAAACGTCCTCTTGTGTTGAGCAAGCAGACATCAGCTGTATTAAACAAAATTTCCTCTACAAATTTTGGCAATTATAAAGTCATTAGAAAACATAGACAGCAAAAAATAAGTTAGGAAGCTCATTTAGCAGAATGGGAATATTAAAATAATCATTATGGCACATCAGTTTGTGCGGTAGTTCACAGAGAAGGGTGCACAGGGACGGCACCTCTTCAGAGGAGGGACATTCCCCTGGCCAAGTGGAGAGGCCTGAAGTCCACATAACCCAGCAACCAGACACTGCTCTGCAACCCAAGGGCACTCGTGTGGCCTGATCCTCAAGTCAGAATGTTGGGCACCTGTCTGAGAGCAAAGGCTGGGGCACCTGTCTGAGAGCAAAGGCTGCAACTCCAGCTGCAGGGCCTCAACCATCTACCCCAGCAGTGGCCAATACCTCCACCCAGACAGAGCTGCTGAAGGAAGAGGCTGGAGCGCAGACCTCAGACTGCAGGAATGGCCCAGACCTTTCCTCTGGGGCAGGGACAGGCAGCAGACCTGGCTCCAAAAGGTGTGTCCAGGTGGAGGAGCTCCTGCAGCAGGTAGTTGAGCTGCAGAAGGCGGTGAGAAGGCTGCATGGCATCAGGAACCCTGAGAAGAAGTTAGATAGATGGTTCCAAGCACAGTCTGTAGTGGACCCACAGCCCGCAGACACACTGCCAAAAACTCCCTCACTGGCACACATGGAAGGGATGGGGGCCAATAATGCAGAAGAATAGAAGCTTTCAATGGCAAAGACCAGCAGGAGCAAGAGACTTCCTCTGAAGCCTGAGGTGCCCTTGCAGAACCACTTCACCATTCTGCAGATTCAAGAGGAAAGACCTGTCACATCAGGAGAGACACTGGAGCTGAGTAAGGCAGCCTGACCTGCTCCCCATATACCAACCAGCACAACTAGGAAAAGGCAACAGGTGACAATAGTAGGCAACTCTCTTCTGAGAGGTATGGAGGCACCATCTGTTGACTGAATGTACTGTCTAAAGAGGTGTGATGTGTACTGGGGGCTCAAATCAAGGATGTCACCAAGAGACTGCTGAGTGTTGTACAATCCACTGACTATTATCCATTGCTGTTGTTTCACATGGGCACCAATGGTACAGGTGAAGTCTGAGTAGTATTAAGAAGGATTACAGAGCCATGGGAGCAATGGTAAGAGACTCTGGAGTGCAGGTAGTGTTTTCAGCAATTCTGTTGGTCAATGGGAAAGGGTCTGAAAGGACCTGTTGAATCTAGAAAATCAACAATTGGTTACAGGATTGGTGCCACAGCCAAGGGTTTGGATACTTGGACCATGGGACTTGCTTTGAGAAACCTAGTCTACTGGGGGCTGATGGGGTCCATCTGTCAGAGAATGGGAAGAGCATCTTTGGTCATAGGTCATTTCCAACATGATGAAGGTGCACAGGCTCACAGGACCTGATGAGATGAATCCACGATTCCTGAGGGAATGGTTGAATTAAGTAGCTAAGCCACTATCCATCATATCTGAGAAGCTGTGGCAGTCTGGCAAAGTTGCCTCTGAGTGGAAAAGGGAAATATACCCTCCATTTTTAAAAAGGGGAAAAAGGAAGGCCCAGGGAACTACAGGCCAGTCAGTCTCACTTCTGTGTCTGATGAGATCATGGAGTAGATCCTCCTGGAAACTATGCTAGGGCACATGGGAAATAGGGTGGTGATTGGTGACAGCCAGCATGGCTTCACTATGGGCAAACTGTGCCTGACAAATTGGGTGGCCTTCTATGATGCAGCTACACACTGGTGGGTAAGGGAAGAACAACAGAAGTCGTCTACCTGGACTTGTGCAAAGCTCCTGACACTGTCTCACATGACATCCTTGTCTCTAAATTGGATGGATGGACTACTCGGTGGATAAGGAATTGGCCAGATGGTCGCACTCAAAGAGTTGAGGTGAAAGGCTCGATGTCTGGCTGGAGAGCAGTGACAAGTGCCGTTCCTCAGGGGTCAGTGCTGGTGACACGGACAGTGGCATTGAGTGCACCTTCAGCAAATCTGCCGATGACACCAACCTGTGTGGTGAGGTTGACATGCTGGAGGGAAGGGATGTGCCATCCAGAGGGCCCTGGACAGGCTCGAGAGGTGGGTCTGTGCAAACATCATGAAGCTCAACAAAGCCAAGCGCAAGGTCCTGCACATGGGTCAGGGCAATCCCAAGAACAAACACCGGCTGGGCAGTGATGAGTGGGTTGAGAACAGCCCTGCAGAGAAGGATTTGGGGGGCATCAGTGGATGGAGAACTGACTGTGAGCCAGCAATGTGCATTCACAGACCAGAAACCCAACCATGTCCTGGGCTGCCTCAAGAGGATTGTGGCCAGCAGGTCAAGGGAAGTGATTCTCCCCCTCTACTCTGCTCTCATGAGACCCCACCTGGAGTACTGTGTTCAACTCTGGGGCCCCCAACACAGAAGGACATCGACTTACTCAAGTGGGTCCAGAGGATGGATACGAAGGTGATCAGGGGCCAGAGCACCTCCTTTATGAGGAAAGGCTGAGAGAGTTGGGGTTGTTCAGACTGGAGAATAGAAGGCTCTGGGGAGACCTTATAGCGACCTTCAAGTTCTTAAAGGAGGCCTATGGGAAAGATGGGGAGGGACTCTATCGGAGAGTGTAGTGACAGAACAAGGGGTAATGGTTTTAAATTGATAGAGGGTAGATTTAGATTAGATATAAGGAAGAAATTTATTACTGTGAGGGTGGTGAGACCCTGGAACAGGTTGCCCAGAGAAGCTGTGGCTGCCCCCTCCCTGGCAGTGTTCAAGGCCAGGTTGGACGGGGCTCTGAGCAACCTGGTCTAGTGGAAGGTGTCCCTGCCCATGCAGACGGTTTGGGACTAGATGATCTTTAAGGTTCCTTCCAACCCAAACCATTCTATGATATGATTCTATGATTAACAAATGAGGACAAGAGGTTGGATCAATTTTGAAAGTCCTTAATTTGTCACAAAAGTTTTTGTGCTCAAATTCCCCCTACAGTAAGCATGTGAAGTAGTAGTGGTTGAAAGTTACAGTGTAGACTGTACCCAAGGCTGTTTAAAAAAATGAATCTTGGAAGTATCTAGTCTGGAAAGAGAAAAAGGGGAAGAGAAGAAAGCAGCATTGAGAGGATATGAAAGATGGATTGGACAAGGTAAAAATCAAACACACCAAGACAGAAGAAAGCAGCAGAGATGGGGAAGGCATTGTTTACAAACCCCAAACATGAGGCTTTTCTGCAGGCAAAGGCCATGTAGGAGGCTGCTGGAGTGGAGGAGAGCATCACTGCACTCTGTCACAGAGCTCACCTACTCTGCTCCTTTCCTGTTGTTAAGCAATGAGCAAGGGGACCAGCTCCCAACACTCACCCAAAATCACACAGGCCTGTGCAGGTACTGTATCCACTGTAGTGTTTTGGATTTTGGTATTTTTTACCACCTTGACTTTAAAAGGGGATTTTTTAGGGCATGGAGGAATATCTTGGGGAATGAATAGTGTCAGGGCCAGGACGTCCTTAGTTGCTTATAACTGAGAAAATCTGGAAGCAGTATCTTTGTGGCTTTATGTTTTGTGAGACTCTTGTGAAGCCAGAAGGGCTCTGTGGAGTGTAAATCAGCAGTCAAAAATATAGATGGGGCTATTTCTGAAATGTAATAATAGACATATGGGGCCTGAATTATTCAGCTCTATGTTTTGCCTTCAAAACTCATAGAAAAGCACCATGTTTGCTTACAAAACCCCTAAAGCTACGTAAGTGTGAATGGAGAGCTGAGATACCATGTGCTCTTGAAGCCAATTCACTTTCACTGCTGATCAGTTCATGCAATTGGAAGCAAACCTGGTCTACCGAGTTTTGTATCTGCAGGTCTGGGACACCTTAGTATTTCTATGACCCTTCCTTCATATTTCAGACCTTAGAGGATGCTTCTTTATGCTTGGAAGAGAATAGCCTTTATAAAAGCTCGGCGGATGTGATTGAGATGTTTGGGTGGGAGAGGGGCAACTGGCTCTTCAGGGTAGGAAAAGCCCTTTCCTCTGGAAGCCAGCAGCCCAAGGAGCCATGGGTTCAGCTCTTCCTGTGAGACTGCTTTGAGTCTAGGTCCAGAGGTTGCAAACAAAAGCCGTAGTCATAAGAGTGAAAATTACATCACCCATCACATTTTTAGCCACTGCTTTATTTTAAGCAGTTACTTGCAAATGTAGTTTTAAGAGAGGTTAGTCAATATGTTTGTTTCCTTCTGATACAAAGCTGAATAAGCATCTCATGCATGAGATACATCAAGGCTTGTTAATTTTCCATTAATTCTGTGAAAAGGAATTTTTCCCTACAGAAAAGATGTTTATTAGAATAATTAATAACTAATGTGCTGAAACCTGAATTTGGATCTCTGTTGCTGCCTTTCTCTCATGAATGTCCAGGTATACACTACACTTTCAATATACCTTTAAAGGATGGTTCATCCTACAGAGCTCTAATGTGTTAATGCATGTATATAAAGAAATGTGTTTGTGTCTGAGTATTTTTGTGCATGCATGCAGAGATAGCACATACATGTAGACATACATATTAGTCTCTCTACATAGCATATACGTTATATCTGTATTTAAAGAACCACAGTTCAAGTGTACAAAGTATATTGTATCATGGCTGAAATGCAGCCATCATGATGGAGCAGAAAGAGGACCATCAACAAACCCCTGTACAGGAAACAGTCATTTCAGCCAAATGCATCAGGCAAATTCTCAGTCCTTTGTGAAACATGTAGGTAACAAGGGGGCAGGGCAGGTGGTGAGTTACGCCGTTCACAGCTAATCTATGTCAACACACACTCAGGTTGTCCCTGCTTTATCCTCCTCCTCATGCATCTATTTGTTTGGGGCAATTGTTTAGTTCTATTATTTGTGGAAAAACATTGGCCTTGAATACTGCATAGTTCATGCTTTTATAGGAAGAGCTAGGATTGAACCAGAGAAGGACATTTTTATCTGTCTGAAGTAGTTACTGTTGTTTCCTGCAGCACCCAGCACCAAACCGTTCACCCTGGATTTTGGCTAGAGGGTAGATGAAACAAAACTGAATAATTCAAAAAAAAAAAAAAAAAAAAAAAAAAAGATTATAGATTTTTCCAAGGAAAACATATACTTCTAGCCAGGCAGAGTAAGTAAGGGTTTGTAATCTCTGTGTGAGTGTGTCTTTGCTCTGCATAGCACAATGTGCTTGTTTCTTACATTAGGAAACTGTGTTTTCTTTATTCTGGCAGACTTTCTTGAAGACTGAGGAATTAAGAGGTTATAGCTTCAGTGTGGCTATGAAAGTAGGGTGAACTTCACTGGGAATTTTTATTCCCAGCCCCTTTGCAGTGTTTTGTGGCATGGATTCTCAGCTGCATCTGTGCTTTCTCAGGATATCAGGTGGGCAGCATCCACACACACATACACACTGGACTGGGACCAGGGCAGGGTCCAGCCTTGTGTCCCAAAAAACCCCAAGAAAGCACTACCTGGAAGTAGCTACTCAGACATCCAAACTCCTGGTCCCTGGGTGTGCACCCAGGGAGCCCACAATATACCATGCATGAGGCATCACTTGATACTTGATCACTTGATACTCCATTGTTGCCACTGATGGAGTTTCAGCAGGGATCATGTTGGGGAAGAAAGGCTATTGTCCAGCCTGGCTGCAGCTGTGGGGTGAATGCAAGGGGGATGGGTAGGGGGACTGCATGGCCACTGGGGTCTCCCGTGCTCCCAGACATATGTGAGGCTAGTGTGTATGTGTGTGTGATAACACAGAGCACATTGCCATACTTCTCTCTCCTCATTCTGTAGAAAAAAGAACATTGCCTGACTCCAGGCACATGGCCACTCAGAGGGTGGGGAAAAAGGGACATCCTTGGAAGACTGTGGAATAAAATGTATCTAATACAGAAGATCAATGTGCCATGAGAAAAAAAGTGCTTACAGGACTGCTATTTTTCTTATCTTTAGATCCACATTGCAACTATTGTAAGCTAGTATACTACAGGCAAATGACCTCACCTGATTTTTTTTTTTTTTTGGTAAATTAGATGGTTTCTATGATATAGAAGCCACTTTGAAGTTAATCAAACTGAATATAAAAGGCTGGAATACATTTCATTTTAATATGTTATCCTATTCTATATTTATAGTAGCAGGCAGGATGGTGATCTCATGTCTACCAGTATGAATCCAGAATAACTCCACTGGCTTTGCTGTCAACACATGGCAATGAGACTCTGACAGTGCAGTGTGCTCATTTATTTATGACAGCTGTCACCTATCAACTGCGGTTGCATGCCCCTACAATATTGCTTAATATTAAGAGGAGCAGGGCTGTCCTAGTCAATGCTATGGCCTTAGGCCCAGGCCTTGAACATGTATGATGTTGTGTACATGCAGAAGTGTCTCTGACAGGACCCCTGTACCTATGCAGGGCCACTCTCAGCTTCTCAGAGGGATGGTTCTGGGTGGCACATCAGGCTGAGCTGCAATACCCATAGCAGTCTCACTGGCCTTGCCTGCTGTGGGTGACACAACTAGCATCAGAGAAAAAGCTAGGTGCTTTCTGTAGGGCGACCTTCAAATTCTTGGTTTTTTTGCGGGGGAGGGTATGCATGGAGATGAGATGGCACTGAGTAGAAAAGTCTCCTTACCAAAGAAGAAGAGATTTTTAACATAGCAGACAGCTAAATGCACATTATCTTGCCTGATATTTCAAAAGGACATTCTTGCCTGAAGCCCTTAAGTTCTGAAGAGCAGGAATAATTCAGCTCTTCAGAAATCTCTAAGTCACTTCAGAGCCCTTGAGACCTCATTTTTAAAAATCCTGGCAGATGGGTTTTCTCTGCCCTGTATCTGAAACTTTGCTGAACCACTTCTGGCAGCTCAATGTAGTCTCAGAATAGCACCACAAAGTGGAAACTGTACTGTTTCTCATTTCATGAATAAGAATTTGACAAGCGGTGTAAATATTATGATCAAATCCAGTCCCATCATGATTCCTGCATGAATTTTCTGACCCAAATGCTAGTAGATTTCATCTGTGTGCAAAGTTAAATAATGCCTGCTCCAGGGATGGGATTAATAAATTAGTATAGATCAGTACAATGTCTTTTGAAAGCAGTGCCCAGTCTCAGACTGATGTGATTGACTTTGGACAATAAGGCAGTGGCAATGTTTTTTCTGACAGAAGAAAGACTGCTCTGTAATTCTGCTCCTGGTGTTTCATTCTGATGCATCCAAATGCCTGCCAGCCTCCTCCAGCATCCACTGAAAAGCAAGGTTTTTGAACATAAATTAATAAATAAAATAAAAGAACTGGCCAATATTTTGGAACCCTAACATTTCACTTATTTTCTGTTACTTTAATCCAGAGGCATGGTACAGAAGCTGAAGCTGCTGTGAATCAGTGTGTCACTACTGTGATATGAAGCATATGTGTCTGTGCTTTGAAAGAAGGCATCACTCCTTCATAGTTTTTTCCTTTTGCCAGTTGTAGCATTAAAATCTTTAAGTTTTTAACCCCCATGCATTAAATATGAGAGGGAAACACCATTTATCAGTAAAACACAATATCATTTTCCATTTTCACAGACAAAGGATATCTTTTATTTATAGGAAGGTCTCTGTATGCATCTAACTTTTTTTATTATTACATTCCCAGGATTGCCAGCTGAGGCAGGAATGTGAAAATCAGTGAAATGGAAGATGTCTGGGTTTTGGCAAAACAAGTGAAAGACTTTGCTACATTGATAATGAATAAGGAATCATTCCACTGAAGAGTCTGTGTTAATGGGCTACATTTGAGTGAAGGAAAGCCAAGTCTATAAGGTAATGATTAAAGAAATAAGGGAAAAGCACAAATAATAAGGTCTCATCGTGGTTCAAAGTTATCATTAAAAATGACAAATAGTGACCCTTCACCACATGTGTGAGTTATTTTTTGTGTGAATTGACAAGCACCACATACACAGATTCCAGTACACATATGCAAGAAAGTGCTAAATAACACACGAAAAAGTCAAGTAAAATGACAATACAAAGACCATGACTCTATCTTAAAAGGATAGAAAAAAAGGGACCTGTAAAGGCAGGAGCACGGAAGTGTTCCTTTCCAGGACCTTAGATCATAAGCTCATGTCTGCAGGATATAAAAATCAAAATTGCAAGGAGTGACATGCCACAGCCATAATAAATCCCATCATCAGCCTCCTGGGGATCATTAAACTGATAGAGGAGATGATCAAAATGGTCTGAATACTCATTTTCAGAGTTATACTGATAACATCCATCCAAAAGTTCCAGCATCACCCGGCTTGCAAATTAAAGGGTAGCTGTCAAAAATCATCTTATGGAATCTTAGACCATTGTTTTGCATTAAAAGTGCATACTTATACAAAGTAAACTTTATGTCACTATTTTTTTCAAATGTTGAATGCTGTTGTACATACATATCAAGCATGCAGAGACCCTTAAACTATATTTTAGCTCAGCTATTACCAGCATATCCCATTATTTTTTTGTTTGTGAAAGATAGAGAATAATGAATATGACAGGTTTAAGTGAAGACAAAATTATACCAGTGGCATATGCCTCTTGTTTGGTAAATGCAGTCTTGGCAAAAGAAGGAATGGAATATTTTTTCTATATTTATATTGCTACTGTAATATAACTTCTATATACTATTCTATAAATACATCAGCAACAAAAGGAGCGTTAAGGAGAATCTCCATCCTTTACAGGATGTGGTGGGAAACATAGTGACAAAGGATAAGGAAAAAGCTGCGGTACTTAATGCCTGTTTTCCTTCATCCTTAATAGTAAGACCAGTTGTTGTCCAGGTGTCCAGCCTCCTGAGCTGGAAGCAGAATGAAGCCCCCATAATCCAAGAGGAAATGGTTAGTGACCTGCTACACCACTTAGACACACACTAATCTACGGGGCCAGATGGGATCCATCCAAAGTTACTGAGTGAGCTGGGCAGAATTGCTTCCCAAGGCACTTTCAATCATTTATCAGCATTCCTGACTAAGCAAGGAGGTCCCAGTTGATTGGAGGTTAGGAGGATCTGGGAAATAGACAATTCTCCAAGGAGGATCTGGGAATTAGAAGCCTGTCAGTCTGACCTTGGTGTTGGGGAAAGTTATGGAGCAAATCATCCTGAGTGCCATCATGCAGTGCATACAAGACAACCAGGTGATCAAGCCCATTCAGCATGGATTTATGAAAGGCAGGTTCTGCCTGACTAACCTGATGTCCTTCTGTGACAAGATGACCCACTTAGTGGATGAGGGAAAGGTGTGGATGGTGCCTACCTTGACTTTAGTAACACCTTTGATACCATTTCCCACAGCATTCTCCTGGCAAAACTGGATGTTCATGGCTTGGAGGGACGTACTGTAGCTGGGTAAAAACTGGTTGGATTGCTGAGCCCAAAGGTTTGTGGTAAATGGAGTTAAATCTGACTGGCATCCTGTCACAAGTGGTACTCCTCAGGGATCAGCATTGAGGCCAGTTCTGTTTAATAACTTTACCAAGGGTCTGGATGAGAGAATCAAGCACACCCTCAGTAAGTTTGCAGACACCAAGTTGGGTGGGAGTGCTGATCTGCTCAAGGGTAGGAAAGCTCTACAGAGGGATCTGGTCAACTGTATGAAGTTCAACAGGGCTAAGTGCTGGGTCTGCACTTGGGTCAAAACAACCCCACACAATGCTACAGGCTTGGGGAAGAGTGGCTGGAAAGCTGCCCAGTGGAAAAGTGTGGGAGAGCTGAGCACGCACATGACCAATGTGATCAAGCAATGCCCGTTTATTACAACTAAGAAAGCCCTTTTATAATGTTCTCCCGCACACGTGAGTAACATGCAGTACAAGTCCTCAAGATTGGACAGTTAACCTAGCCCGCGCTTTAAACCTTCTTATGACTGGATAAAAAGTGCCACATCAGCCTTGCCAGGCTTCCTGCCTTGTGGAACTTCCTTTTCCGTCCCAACCCCTTCTGGGGGTTGTTTGTCTCGTCGAGTTTCTCCCCCCTCATTCAGGGTCACATCCTTATCATATTCTTGCTTGGCTGAGGCTCTTATCAGTCGTGTTCTCACACAGGATTGCTCACATGGCCATTCTCTCGCAGAAAGCCCTCTAGAATCCCATCAGAAAAGGACCTGGAGGTGTTGGTCAACCACCTGCTGAACAGGAGCCAGCAGTGTGCCCAGGTGGCCAAGAAGGCCAATGGCATCCTGGCTTGTGTCAGCAATAGCGTGGCCAGCAGCACTAGGGAAGTGATCGTCTCCCTGTACTTGGCACTGGTGAGGCTGCACCTTGAATACTGTGTTCAGCTTTGGGCCCCTCACTACAAGACATTGAGGTGTTGAAGAGCCTCCAGAGAAGAGCTACAAAGCTGGTGAAGGGTCTTGAGCACAAGTGTTGTGAGGAGCGACTGAGGGAACTGGGGTTGTTTAGCCTGGAGAAAGGAGGCTCGGGGGAGACCTTATCGCCCTCTACAACTACCTGAAAGGAGGTTGTAGCAAGGTGAGTGCTGACCTCTTTTCCCAGGTAACAAGCTATATAATGAAAAGAAATGGTCTCAAGTTGCACCAGGGGAGGTTTAGATTGCATATTAGGAAAAGTTTCTTCACTGAAAGGGCTGTCAAGCATGGGAACAGGCAGCCCAGGGCTTGCATGACTATCTCTGGTGTCACTGAAAAGACATGTAGATGTGTCTCTTAGGGACATGGTTTACTGGTGGACTTGGCAGTGTTAGGTTTACAGTTGGACTTAATAATCTTAAAGGTCTTTTGCAACCTAAATGACTCTATGATTCTATGTATTTTCCAGTTTCACATGCTGGCAGTGAGAGGTAGACTTCTGACTCACTCTTCGTGGTATCATGTCCCGATTATCAAATTCTGTGCTTGGGCAAGTGATTATAAATATATACAGTGGGTATTACACTGAACAATAGCAGTGAACAAGCATGCATTTAAAATAATAGACAAACCATTCTGATCATTTATCTCATAAAAAATAATTTCAGTTAACATCTCTTTGCAATGTCCCGGCCAAATAATTTTCATTTGAATCAGAACAATTCCATTGATCACCATGGCATTGTTTTTATTTTCACTAACGGTCTTGGGAAATAGCTCTGGTCCTCATCTATAGTTGCACTTATCCAAGCCTGTAATAACTATTTTAGAAAGTCAGAGCTGTTGTTTGACTAAATTTGATTCTTAGCCAAAAGTTGATTCATCAAAGTGGTTGCTGTGCTTTGATCAGGAAAAATATAAGAACCAGTAATTGAAACAATTCAAGATGAGAGATCAGAGTTAAAGATATTATTTATTTGGGGGAGTGGTGAAAGTGTCCATGACAGCACCAAAAAAGAGGCTCTATGTCTCTTACTTTGTATCTGTTCTCATTCTCCTGTTCATTTTGGCAGAATTTGGCCCTTGGTTATCCATTAAATTGAAGAGGCTACAGGAGCATTACCAAAGAAAGATATTTGGCCCTGTTCTGCTGATTAAGGATACCAATTAAACTCAGACACCAGAGTGAAAACAGCAGGCGTATTTTACTAGTGATAACAGTGTCATACAGAAAACTTGCAGTAAGAAAAAGCAGAATAGTGCACTTAAAGCAGCAAACAGGAAAAAACAGGGTGATGCATTAAATCATTACTACATGAGAGAGAGAATGGAGATTAAGAAAAATACATCACCACTTGCATATATTATCATCACCCAGCCCCGCAGTGGCTGGGCAGCCCCGGTCACAGCGAGGGTTTGCAGAGCCTGTCCCGGCAAGGGGGAAATCCTACGCGGTGCCTCCACCCGTAGGTGAGGCTGCCAGAGTCGCTGCAAACGGGCCCAGCACTATAGACCAGAGATTGACAGGCCAGAAGAGCTGGCACCTTTGTTTTGAGCGGAAAATTTCTGGTTTCGTTCTCCTGTTGGATTCCACCCAAAGCCTGGCCAGGGCTCAGGGGGGGAAACCAAGGGAGTTTCTGACAAGGCCAGATACTTGGGTTCTCAGCCTTGAACAGGCTAAACACGGGAAGTTGGATACATTCTCTCCTCACTACTGATTATATTCTAGGCTGCATCTTTCACTAGCGAGTTTACATACTTTGTTCATGATTACACACTAACTTAGCAGCTTCGGCTTGGGGCCTGTTTTTCAGGCTTCAGTATTTCAATGCTTTAGCACTTTTTACATCAGCACAGGTGGGTTGTTATAACTTAGTACAATACCTACTAGCACAATGGTTATCAGTTATAAAATGTACAGGATTCATCTATAGGTCAGCTCTGGCTTGGGCCAGTTGTCCAAGCCTTAGCACTTCAGGCCCCAAGCAATAGGATATTCTTAAGTGAAGGGTTTGGGAGTTTTTTGTACTTATTTATTTTGCAACTGCATAGATGTGAGACTTTTTAACCTGGGGGGGTTGCCTGTAATCCACTATTTCAGCTGGAATATTCTTTATTGCTGATTTGTAGCATATGAAGTTATGTAATGTCAAAGCTGTACAGTGCCTCCTTAGGTACAGAGTGGGGTTCATGTCCCATCTTGGGGCAGTTCCATGTGAGGTAGTCCAGGAGTGATGATGTTGTGTGCGTTGTACAGGCTGTGTGCTTCATCAAGGAGATGTTATAATGATGCTTTCTGAGCTAGTTGCAGTAATCTAAATAAAGCCATTCAGACTAAAATAATGTGTGAGCTGTGAAGATGCATAACACTGGAATAACACAGGAGTGGAATAACACAAGAGTGTTGGGCCAGAATTTCTAATGCAACCAAAGACTGTTGAAAATTAGGAAATAAACTGTTTTCAGCAAAGTAGTGTAATAAACCTTGAGAACTGTTCTTGCTATAGAGCAAACAAGGAACAAACTTTACTATCAGGGTCTGTGAATGTTCTTTGTCAAAACCCACATAGTTTGAATTAACAGACAAGGCTCTTTTTATGCTGACTCTAATGTCAGTATTGCTTTGCTTTTTTTCATGTGTTGAAATAAACAGACAATATTCCTGCCTGCTAACGACTACAAGGGAGCTATAAGTGCCTTGAATAAGCCTTCTCAAAAAGTCCTTTCACCAGGTTCTGCTTTAGAAAACCACAGAATTTAAAAATTGGAAGGAAAAAATAATTTTAAATTTAATTTTTATTTGGTAATCTTTAGTCTTTCCTCAATAGTTCAGCTAACTAGTTGACTTTTAAGATTTCTGCATTGCTCTGAATGTGGTATTTCTGTCCTCACACTTACCGGTGACTTTAGCCTTAAAGTTACCCTTACCTCTATTTTGTCAGCTTGACACTGCTATGTTCAGGAGTAACCTGGGGGCTACTTGCCCAGTCTCAGATCCTTTCAACACTCTGGTGGAGGTGGCAAAATTTACCACTGTTGTAGCACTTCTCAGAGTTTGTTACCAACAGTTGAAAACACTGACATTTAAAAAATCCAAGAGAAAGGATTGAAGAAATTCCAGGAGAAAATCTGTAAGTCATGGCAGTCTTCTTTCATTCAAAGTATAAGATATTGGGAATTTAATTATCATCTAGTATTCATATAAATGCATTTACCTTAACAGGTCATTTTACAGGTGTGGATATGTGATGTTTGTCCAGAGATGGATTTTAGGTTAGTCCCTTTGTAATAAATATAGTGTGGAAAAAGGGGCTGGGAGGCAATGATAATCTGTAGTTCATCAACTATTTATATTTTTCAGGACTACAAAACCAGTGATTCATTCTATTGTATCTCAGAAAAAGGCTGAAGCTTGTCTTCCTGTTCCACCTTTCAGGTCACAAGTGGATGTTGATGGTAAGCAGCAGACAGAGGGTGGCTTCTGAGAATGCCTAGTGGGGAGGCTTGTTTTTACCAAAGCACAGTTTCTATCTTGACGAGAGAAGGAGGGACCTGAGTTGTGCTGCATCACTCTCCTTGCAATCTGTTCTGGCACAACTCCCTGTGCCGTGCGAGGGAGTTTAGACATCCCCCAGCATTGCCTTCAGATAAGAGTTAGGGCTAATGAAGACTAAGGACTAAAAGCACTACAGCAGAATGAGCTGAAAATACTGACATGTTTTTAGGAGGTGAAAACATTATAATCTGTAACCCCTTATTTTGTACAAGCCTGATGCTGGAATGCAGTACTAACCTATTTTCAAAGCAAGGTACTAGTGAGAAGTCTCAAGGTCCCCCATTTCACTGGTCCAGATAAAAATGTGAGAAGAGCAAAAAATGCAAAGGCAATCTTAAATCCTGCTGTTTGAGAGAAGCAACCTTCCTTGCCTGCATCAAAGACACTACTCTCGTCTAGCTTCGCTGGTTGCAAGCTTTGCTTTATCATCACTGCTGAGCCTCCAGTTGGATGGGATCCTGAAACTAAAAGCCTGAAACTTCCAGAGAAGGAGTACATTTGGCAGAAGTTGCTGATGGTATAGCACCTTTTAGAGCAACTTGCTTCTGAGCAATCAAACTAGAAAATTCTTCAGAGTTGATGGTACAGACTGTGCTTGTCTTCTGCAGCCACCTGCAGAGGTCTGGTTTTAAACAAGCTTTTGAGCTCATCACACCAGCAAGGGGAGTAGCACAGTTGGGAAAACTTAATTTCTTTTTTTTCCAACTCCATTCCCCATTTATGCTTTGTGGAAAACTTCATGGACAGCACTTCCCCTTGGGCTTAAAATAGCAAGTTAAAACTTTAAGCAGGGGGTTTGCTGTGTTTGTGTGTGATGTCCAGTGTTACACACCATGCTGAATGTTTTAATCACAAGGCGATGCCACATTGGGCTGACAGCAGTATAGGCACATGCTGTGTTTTTTCTAAGTTGCCAGGGAAGCAAGAGGCAGCATAGTTCTTCAGGGAAGGGCCAAAGCTGTGAAAAGGGGAGCTGTGATAGCTCCACTTATCTTATGCAGCTTTGCTCTCAGAAACACAGTTCACAAGCCTCTGGTGACAGTGTTACTATAGAGACAGTGCCCTGTGCCACTCGCCTTTTCACTGCAGTCAGCAACTTGCATGAATAAAGTCTGCCAAAAGATTTCTGCTAAGTGTTTTCTCTAAGATGAAGGGTTTATATGACATGGAAATATACATTCAGGTGTTCTCTATTAATTGTTACACAGAAATGTTGCAGATTCCTGATTTCCCAAAGCAGAATGTCAGTTTTACTTGAATTTTTTCTTTTAGAAGATTGATTTAAATGACAGGTTAATACTGTACTCTCCCAACTTGTGCATGGGCTCACAACTCTCTGCCTGCAGCACTTGCCTATTTTTACTGCTGCCCAATTATTGATCACAGTTATGCCGATGATTTTTTTTTGCCAGGTAATTATTTTACTAAGTGCTACATCGAGTACAATTACAAGCAAAGCAACAGACCATATGGCCACAAGTAAGAAATCAAATGGCATCTTCTTTCCCCGGCTGATCCCTCTGCTGTAATCCACCTGACCAAAGCATGTGCATGAGTAAGCCATTGTTAAACAGCCACCTAAACTGGTCTGCTGCTCAGCCAGACAACAAAAATTACCATTGCATGTGAGAAATTCCCTTCTGTGTTACAGCAAATTGCAGAGACTCGTGGAATTTGAGCTGTTTTTCCAGCTGGGTTTTGAAGGGCGTGGATCTGGCGTGATCACACTGTCTGTCTGTATGTCTGTTGGCTTCCCTCCGTCCTCCTCCCTGTGACTTCTGGACAGGTTTCAAGCAAGTTTGAGAGAGTGGATGATGTCGCAAATACAGTTAAGTTCTTGCACATATAAGCATTAGTGGCAAGGTAGAGAGAGACAAATTAACTCGCCTGTTTCAGAGAATGACAGTAAAATGTGATTATTATAGATATACAGTGCGGCAGTAAATGTGTGCAGTGTGGCTAGCCTGTGGCTGTATCCTGCTCAGCTGTATTGTACGTGTAACACTTCACTAGACCCAGTAGGCATACTCAGGTAGCAGTACCACAGAAAACACAGCAAGGCAAAGCTGGACTTTTTGTAGCAGGGTTGAAATAAAGGAGGCAAAAGTTGCCGAAAGGGCTAGAAATTATCCTTCTTAGAATATTTACCATCTTGTAAAGGAAAGTGCCTGCTCCTACAATCCTGTGAACATGAAACTCTGCTTTCATTTAATGTTTCCAGCTTACATGTCTTTTGAGAAAGGCTTAGAAATAAGACCTGAGTTTCAAAAGACAAAAGAAAAAATCCCAAACAAACACAATGAACTTAGAAAGTTTGTCTTCTAAATACCATAATATTTTTTAAAAAATCTCTTGATCTGAGGTGAGAGGACAGAATGTATTCCTAATGCAGTAAATACACTTAACTTCATTACACAAGATCTTTATCTAATGCTTTGCTGAGTATGTAATACATCCGCAATCAAATTGCCCATTTACTTCCTTGAGATGAAACCTGCTATCCTGTGCACTGTTCTACAAGTAGAATAGTTGACATCCAAGGAGATGGTCATACGAAAAGGACAATTTAAAGCAAGTGGTAAGCTTGCTTTTCAGACAATGTGTTTCTTCTCAAAAAAAAAAAAAAAAAAAAAAATCAGTTTAATGAGTTGGTGGGAAAGCAAGTTAATAAACTTTATACATAAAATACTGGCATAATGCTTTTGGTTACCAAGAACTGTATATAGATGTAATAATGAACTGAAAGATTAGCAGTTGTGGCTCTAAAGATAGAAACAATATTTTACTATCTTTAAGCTTCATTTCATTTCATGTTTGGAAACAGTATTTTTCTTGTATGTAGGCTTCTTTTAAATTACCAATTTTAAAAACTCTTCCAGCTTTCATAGTGTGTTATCTGAAGACTGAAGGTGCTCAAAAGTGTCTTTTTAATACATTTTATGTATGTTTAGAAATATAAAGCCATTAAAGCAAAGTATGTGAAAGTTCAGAATAGTGAATAAAAGGAGTTTACTTTTGACATTCTTATTGAGATGTGAAGTTCTTATTAATATCTTGAAGATAGTTGACTCAGATTCCCAAAACATTGTAAATGCCATAGGTACAAACCCGTTGCCTTGTTGTTCACTGATGCTCCCTTCATGGCCATGGTGACTGTGCATTCTGCATGTTGGGTTTTCCCCCTTGAGCCTCACTGACCAAGGAGACAGCTAAACACACAGAGAATATGTTAGAAGACCAGGGCTTCAGTCAGCAACTAGATACTTTCATATTTTATTATATTATGAGTTAAACATCAGGAGGGATGTATACCAAATCCAGGACAACTGTAAAGATGCTCTGATGCTTGAGTTGAATATGTGATGAAGAAAGTGCTAGGACTCAGAAAGGTTCAAAAGTTGCACTTCAGTGGCATTCAGTTGTATAATGAGTGGGAATTTATATTTCTCTACAGTTTAATTGGGAATTATCTTAGAATCATCGAATAATTTAGGTTGGAAAAGCTCTTTAAGATCATTGAGTCCAATCATAAACTTAACACTGCAAAGTCCACCAGTAAACCATGTCCCTAAGAGACACATCTACATGTCTTTTCAGTACCACCAGAGATAGTGATACAACCACTTCCCTGGGCTGTCTGTTCCCATGCTTGACAACCCCTTTAGTGAGGAAACTTTTCCTAATATCCAGTCTAAACCTCCCCTGGTGCAACTTGAGACCATTTCTTTTCATTCTATCGCTTGTTACTTGGGAAAAGAGACTAGCGCCCACCTTGCCACAACCTCCTTTCAGGTAGTTGTAGAGGGTGATAAGGTCTCCCCTGAGCCTCCTTTCTCCAGGCTAAACAACCCCAGTTCCCTCCACCGCTCCTCACAAGACTTGTGCTCGAGGCCCTTCACCAGCTTTGTTCCTCTTCTCTGGACACGGTCTAGCACCTCAGTGTCTTTCTTGTAGTGAACACAGTATTCAAGGTGCAGCCTCACCAGTGCCAAGTACAGGGAGACGATCACTTCCCTAGTGCTGCTGGCCACGCTACTGCTGATACAAGCCAGGATGCTGTTGGCCTTCTCACCCACCTGGACACACTGCTGGCTCCTGTTCAGCTGCTGGTTGACTAACACCCTCAGGTCCTTTTCCACTGGGCAGCTTTCCAGCCACTCTTCCCCAAGCCTGTAGCACTGTGTGGGATTGCAGAACCCCATTCAGCCCATCAATCCAGCCTGTCCAGATCCCTCTCTAGAGCCTTCCTACCCTTGAGCAGATCAACACTCCCACCCAACTTGGTGTTGTCTTCAAACTTACTGAGGGTGCACTTGATCCCCTCAGCCAGAACATTAATAAAGATATTAAACATCTTGAGTGCCATTACAAGTCGTATAATGGACAACTAGGGAATCAGGCCCAGTCAGCATGGGTTTTTGAAAGGCAGGTCCTTCCTGACATACCTGATCTCCTTCTGTGACAAGATAACCTGACTATTGGACAAGGGAACGGCTGTGGATAATGTCTAACTGGATCTTCAGAAAGATTTGACACAGTTCCCCATAGAATTCTCATAGAAAAACTGGCTGCCCATGGCCTGGATGAGCGAACGGTCTGCTGGGTCAAGCACTGGCTGGATGGACGGTCCCAGAGAGTGGTGGTCAGTGGAGCTAAATCCAGCTGGCAGCCGGTCACAGTGGTGTTCTCAGGGCTCAGTGTTGGGACCATTTCTGTTCAACATCTTTATTGATGATCTTGATAAGGACATAGAGTGTATCATCAGTGAATTCGCAGATGACACCTAGTTTTGCAGGAGTGTTGATCTCCATGAGGACAGGGAGGCTCTACGGAGAGACTTGGATAGATTGGATCAGTGGACCAACGTTAACAGGATGAGCTTCAACAAGGCCAAGTGCCAGGTCCTGCTCTTGGGCATGGCTACAGGCTTGGGGAGGTGCGGCTGGAGCTGTCTGGGAGAGAAGGATCTGGGGGTTCTCATTGACAAGCAGCTGAACATGAGCCAGCAGTGTGCCCAGGTGGCCAAGAAAGCCAACGGCATCCTGGCTTGTATCAGAAATAGTGTGACCAGCAGAAGTAGGGAGGTGACAGTCCCCCTGTACTCTGCACTGGTGAGGCCACACCTGGAGTGTTGTGTCCAGTTTTGGGCACCTCAATACGAGAGAGATCTCGAGGTGCTGGAGCGAGTGCAGAGGAAGGCAATAAAGCTGGTGAAGGACCTGGAGAACAAATCCTGTGAGGAGCAACTGAAGGAGCTGGGACTGTTCAGTTTGAGGAGGAGAAGGCTGAGGGGAGACCTCATCACTCCCTACAGCTACCTGAAAGGACATTGTAGGGAGGTTGGTGCTGGTCTCTTCTCACAGGTGATTAGCGACAGAACAAGGGGGAATGGCTTTAAACTGCAACAGGGGAGGTTTAGACTGGACGTTAAAAAAAAAATTTTCACAGAAAGAGTGGTCAGAGAGTGGAATAGGCTGCCCAGGGAGGGGGTGGAGTCACCATCCCTGGATGTGTTTAAGGGTCATTTAGATGAGATGTTGGGGGGTATGGTGTAGGGGAGAACTTTGTAGAGTCGGGCTGAGGGTTGGACTCGATGATCCCAAGGGTCTTTTCCAACCTGAATGATTCTGTGATTCTGTAAACAGAACTGGCCCTAATGCTGAGCCCTGGGGAGCACCACTTGTGACAGGATGCCAGACGGATTTAACTCCATTTACCACAAACCTTTGGGCCTGGTCATCCAGGCAGTTTTTACCCAGCAAACAGTACATCCCTCCAAGCCATGAGCAATCAGATTCTCCAGAAGAATACTGTGGGAAACACATTTCAGAAAATATCTTGATTTACCACACATTCCTTTGTGGATCTATGGCATACCTAATATGGATCAGTCTGTGATCATTTAAACCTGAATAACAGATTTACAGTACTCCAAGGACAAAAAAGATTAGAGAATGTAATGCAGGGAGACAACAGTGTTGGCAGTGGGATTTGTTAGATGCCTGGTCTTTTCTGCTTTCAGTGTCTGTAGCTGAAATACATGTTGGGATATGCATGTACAGCTGGGATTATTCTCTTTTTTTTTTTTTTTTTTTTTTTTGTAGGTGTCTCCAGTAAGATTCCTTTGCCTATAGGAAAGCAGTGGGGAAACTTCACTTAAAAATTAGATTAAGCTTTAAATATAGTTACGGGTCTCTAGCTTCAGGAGCACATCTTTCAAAATCTCTGTTCCCATGCTCCCAGAGTTTGACACAGCCCTGACTTGCATCAGTTTATAGCAATATTTTCAGAAAACGTAGTCCTTTTTAGACTGACATGAAAGCACAATAAATCCCTCAGTGCACACATGACTATGGGTGTCCACACACATACTTGTGTTTGCAGTTGATCACCATTTCCCTCATCGTGTGCACAAGGCTCAGCATGGGAGCAGGTGTCAAGCTGAGGTTGCAGCTAAGATACATCACAAAGCTGCTGGCTCGTGACTTGTAGAGAATTGCATGCACAGATCCTGCAGGTCTCTAAGTATTCAGAGAGTGCATGCACAGGGACATGAGGCTGATCAGCGAGGTTACCCCATCTGGCCCTCCCAGGGCTGAAAACAGCTGGGGACACTGTGCCTGGAACCCAAAACCTTACATAAAATATGTGAAATATTCCCAGGAAATACAACTGCACTGCTTGGATGTTTGTGACTGTGCCTGAATACAGCCCTATTAGCCTGAGATTTGGTAGGAATTAAATGTTGTATGTATAGTCTGAAATTTATTAATGTTGCATTGTGACCTTGGAATATGTAACTGTATTTGGACTAACCGGCAGGACTCTCAGGATAAAAATAATGTGTCCTTCCCGCAGACTCTTGAGAGTTTATTCAAAGATGACTTCATGAACAGCTATCTAAAGGGCTTGGCTTATCTTCTTGTGAAGTTCAGGAGATAGGTGGTGAACTGTGGGGTAAGGAGATGAAAACTGCCAAGACAAAACTTTGCTATGTAAAAAGTGATTAATTTGCAAGTGTTGTTTGGAAGCTCTTTCAGGAATTAGACAGCTTGTCTAGAGGCTTTCCTCTTCTTTTGTATCCTGTTCTGTTCCTATCATCAAGTTGATCAATACATTGTTTTAAGGTATCTACCATATTCACCATCAGCCACAGACTTACAAAGGGAATAACGTCAATACAAGACCCAGTCAGACCTCCTGGGTAAGGATGAACACTGCTCTCATTTAGCACTTAGCATAAAAATGGGAAAAGAGCATGATGTTTTTTTCTGAAGGGATAACATTGTAGAGTGGAGAATCTGAGTTGCAGTTATTTGCCTAGCCATGAACACTGTTAATTTATAAAATATCTCAATTCCAGTTTTAATTAGAAATATATTTAAAGACAATAAACCTCATTTTTAGTGGTGCAGAGCTTTGTGTTAATTATGAATTTGCATTCTGAAGCATAGAGAAAGTAGTACAAAATGATGTTCCAGAGGCAACACTTGAGATAAACCTGCTTATAGGTCCTTGACTTATTAAGAACAGAAAATCAATTTTCCTTCAAACACCTTATTGGACAGTACTTGTAAGCATGTGAATAACAGCATTGTTAATGATTTTGTACTGTGACCCACTGGTTCATGGTACAGATCTGCAGAGTTGAAAGCTTAGTAAAGTCCCATCAAGCTTTTTTCATTCAGAAAGTAAAAACGCATGGCACAATCTCCTTCCCTTTGGAACTTTGCCTTTCATGCACCAAGACAAGGATTTTTAGAAATCCAGCATAATTTTTATATTGCTCAGTACATATTCACTGCAGGCATTTGTGGCAGAGACCATAGTTAGAAGGCTTGTCTTTCTCACCTTTCAGTATAGTCAATGCAGTGGAGGGCAGGGGAGCTCTTGCACAGTTTAGTTCAACTCCCTGACCTGCCCAACTGCAAGTAAGATTTAAGTAACCTTTCTTCTACAGTGCTTGTCCTATGCACTGTAATGACGACATAATGGTGTCGCAAATCCCTCCATGAAAACAGGAAGAACTAAATTGCAGTGCTGTGATGTCTGAGGGAAAGAATTTTTATTGAAGAGATATGAATGCAGTAATGAATTATTCAGTAACTGTTTGCACATTTCAGGTGCCTTCCATTATTTCATTAAATTTCACTTTTGATATCGGTGAAATTTATTTGATAGAAAACAAACCTTTTATAGAATGATCTGCATTACAGATTGGCCGTGACCTCTGTGTGTTGCTAAAGAACGAGGTGATATTTGGTGAGAATGAACCCAAATCAATATTCTAGGATGATGTTATGGGTCAGCATCTACCAGTATGACATAGACTCAGAGAAAAAAAGCCAAAGTAAATGAGTTTTCTTACATCTAAAGTATACATCAATGTTTCTTCCCTCAGAGCATCCTGGAGGTCAATCAATATTTCAAGAAGCGAAATCAAGAGGTTCATCTCCAGTCATTTCATTATCTACCTTTTTATTTGGACTGTTAAGTTTAGATGAAACTCAGCAATGAGACCACTGGAAAAGTGACAAAGTGTTCATCCACTTCAGCTGGGCTTCCTTTACATACCAATGATGGATATTCAGTATCTTCTAAGAACCAATGAGTTGTCATCAGCTGAGCACCCAAGACTACTTTAGCATTCATTCAAAATTAGTAACTCAGTCACTTTCCATATACAAAACAAAATTTTAACATTATAAGCTTAAGTTACCACAGTTAATTTTTAAGGCATTTAATCTAGTGTCCTGAATGGAAAGGTTCAGCATACTCAGTCCTCACTGCAACAAGCAGAGGAAAAGGGATGCTCCCACAGAGTGCTGCTCACAGGACCCCAGTTAGGCTGCTGCTCTGAACATCGTCTCATCCTCTCCTGAGTATACAGGGAGCAGAGAGAGATTTCCTTTCTAACCTAGAAATCCTAGGTTTCCTTCCTAGTCTAGAAACACTTAATGTCTTTCTTAGAGAGCATGACTCTTCACAATATTCACAGTGCAGTTTTTCAAACTTAACTTGTAATGGCTGTTGTTGGTAAATCCTGATGTGATAGTTACCCAATGCAGTTATCCTGAAGCCGTAAAACAATGAGGCCTCAATTCTTATCCCATTAAAACAACTGAGACTTTTGTAGTGACTTCATTATGCTCCAGATTAGATGGAGTCTGAGCTAAGGCTTGAAAAGGTGCACAAACACATTCAAAAGCAAGGCAGTATTTGATTAATCTGAACATCAGAGGATGAGATGCCCATACTGAAGATATCCCATTTTCTGGAAATATAACCCTCTAGGTCAGATTAAGTCAATAGATTTCAAAAATCTTAAATATTTCAGAAAAGAAGACTAGAAGCTATTCACATCAATTTACACAACGTTACAGCTCTTATGAAATGTTGAGCTTACCCAAGGATGCTCCCTTTTTCTGGCCCTTCCTCCAAACGCGAATCACCTGCAGTCAGCCTTGTCTTATAGTAACACCCACAACTGCATTTTGGGGCTCTATATGGGGACTAAGGGCCTACTGTTATGCCTTGGGCCATGTGTTCATACCCATCAGTCATTAAACCAGCAGCAATGTTCACCCCTGGTCATTATTACTTAAGTCAATATCAGTCTTATTACTAAGCAGATGAGCTCTTACCAGGGTGATTAGGATGTGATAACTGCATAGCTGCAAGAAAATCTGATAATTCCCTACCACTATCCATGATATGTTTAAAAATAATTCTTCCAGGTGGTTCAAAGTAGTTGGCCATGTGCCTAACAACTCACCTAGGCATTCTGGGATGGCATAATAAAATACTACTTGTCATGTCTTATTGCTTAATTATTGTTATCAGCTTCCAGAATTTCAGTAAACTGGGCGTACTGCATAATGAGGTTATACTAAGCCAGAGGCACTGTATCACAAGTACAAGGAGAACTATCCTACTATATTGTGCTGGATATACTATTAGCCCAACACAGTAAACTTTTCAGTCTCATATTTTTTTCCTAGTGAAAAAAAACCCAAACAGTTTACAATAGACTTTTCTTCTCCAGTGTGTCTGGATCTTAAATTATCTGAGAACATTTAACTCTCTGATATGGTAAACTCCTTTTGTTAATATTATCACAGCATGCTTAAAATGTACTTGGAGAATAGGTGAGGAGACCCCTCAGGCTAGAAGACAGCGGAAACAGAAAGCAAAAGGAGAATGATCATCCAGTCATGTTATGAAATCTCACCTTCACTCATTTTCATAGTGACAACTTCTCCCCGCTTTTTGAATCAATGACATCAAAAGCATAAATGCTTAAGAAAAAAAACCTGAACAACTGAGTAACATCAGCAGAAAAATTCCTTAAAAGGAAAACATACACGTAGGAAAACAAGCAGAAGAATATAAATGTAAATAAAAATTCAGATAAGAAATACCTCCGCTTTTTGTTCTGAGAGAACTGGTATCTACCTTTTCTCCTATTTATTTCAAACAGCTTTACAAAACCAAGCAAACCTGCATTTTATAAATGAGAAAACAGGAGAATAATGAAGGTAAAATATATTATTTAATATAAATACATCTATACACCATATTTAAAAGATATTGTTTCCATTGGCAGGTGGGGTCCTCTCATTCTTTCAGAATTACCTAACCTTACTATACTCACTAAAATAAGATTGTATTAATTTTTATTGCCATTAGCAGTAGAGAACAAATTCAGCTCTTGGAAAATGAGCTGAATTTTATTCTGGTGTATTTATCATAAAAAGAACTGTTAATTAAATTCTCAATGCAAAATATCACTGTAGATGCAATCAACCCAAAATAACCCAGCTTAGCTTTCAGTGTTTATTAGATTCTGGTGTATGTTTCCCTGTTCAGGGGGAAAAAATAGCAAAGGAAGCTCAGGAAAAAAATAGCAAAACAAAACAAAACCCTAAAAAACCCCTTTAATTGAAATTTGTCTAGAAGCCACTGGAAAACAATTCTAATGGAATGAAAATTTTGTTGGCTACCCCCAGACAGACAGCGAGGCAACACCAAGTTGGAGATGCCCATGATTAGTCCTTGTGCACTTGCTGCTGGTGCAACAGTGGATGGACAGGCCAAACCAGCAGTGGCACAATGCAGAGACAGAGGTAGGCAGGGGTCTGCAAGCAATGTTGAGAAATTTCTCCCCAGAGATCTGGAGTTTAGAGAGGTCACAGTGCACTCAGTCTGGAAAATGCTTACTCATGAGAGCATCCCATTAGCTTTTGGAACAGGAGCCAGAGCATGTTGGCACTTCTTGAAAAGAGCAGCACACTGTATAGCAATCCTGCAACATGATGCTGTGCCCCTGCTTTGGACAAACAGTCCTACTGATTACAGCTGGGGGTTTTGTGTGGTCTGTAGGTGTATGAGAATATTCAGGTGCCCTCTCAGGAGCTGTAGAAGGCAACTCAGAAAGTCTATAGTCTATTGTCAATAGGTTTAAATTCTCACTGTGGTAACCTACACCTCTGTAGGACAGCCCATACATTTGATAAAGGCTGAAATTGGATGAAATCATAAGGAGTTGTTTGCTCAGTCTCAAAATCCTGGAGGCAGTTGGTGAGTGCAGTCTGTGTCAGTCACCTTTCATAAGTACCCAGAGGAGAAAATGAGCAGGGATCCCGAGAGTCAGGAGAGATGCCAGAGGTGCTAAGTGCACGGTGGTGCTCTGCTCCATGGGGAACACAAGAGCTGCAAGAAATCATTCTGATTGTCTGAGGTGATGAAGTGACACTTTTGGCCAGTGCCTACCTGACTTACACTTTGTGCAATACCTTGGGTTTTGCAGGGTTGAGGCTGAAGGGCAGTTGTGCCAGAATCAACCCTCTCCCCCTGTTTCCTCCAAATGATGAATTCCTATACCACATCTGGGACACTGATTCTCCTGAGGAGAGCACATGGGAAG
The DNA here is from genome assembly GCF_965140245.1 of Athene noctua. Taxonomy (NCBI): domain Eukaryota; kingdom Metazoa; phylum Chordata; class Aves; order Strigiformes; family Strigidae; genus Athene; species Athene noctua. The sequence continues at coordinate 72,064,446 of NC_134077.1, forward strand.
AGAAGTGGTCAGGTTCAATGTTTGCTTAAATACCTGCTACATCTGTCCAAATTTCTTCCTACAGTTGCCCAGCCTCTATTTATATAACTACTTCCCAAATTCAACAGAAAATGCCATGGCCCTCTTGCTAGTCACCTCTTCGCTCTTACTCTACTTTTTTCCCCAGTGCCCACAGGCTGAAAGTAGGTACTAATAGGTATTACCACACAAAGTTGCAGAGTATCTGGGGCATCTTTCTCAGACAAAACAAACATGACTTTTGATTTCATGTTGTTCTTAGTCAGAAACTTTCTCTTTGAAATATTTCACAGTCCTTGATATTTACTTCTTTTCTGTGCTGGATACTAGTGGAACATGGGCTTTATCAGTCAGCCATGCTCTTCAGAATCAGACCAGCATACTAGCCACCTAACTTGACTTTCCTAAAAGACAATGGCAAAAAAGTTTATCGTCAACCCTGATCATGCTTGGAGGACAAAACCAAAACCTAAACTTCAGAGAATTTTTCCAAGGGAGAAAACATCTCTTTGTCCATTTTATTATAACTTCATCAATGTCTTCTGTATTTTATCTCCCAATATCTTCTTCTTCTATTCATGACTCTTCTCAGTACTTTGCACTGTAAGGTGGTTTTAGCTGTTTTCTTCTAGATACAGTTTTACTGGTCTTTCTACCATGGTCTCAGTTTAGTTTTCTATAAAAGTGGTCATGGACAGCTGCGTTATACTCCCTGCTGAGTCTGTTAATATCAAATGAGCTTGAGACACTAGTTGAACCTAAGGAAAATGCTCTAGTTGAACTGGAAAACTGAGCCTCCAGCTTTGAGATGTTGGAAAATGAAAATGTAATCAGAGGCTCCTCTGGAGATAGTCAAAACTTTTCAATGAATGAATAATCTATAATAATTTTAATGCTGTTAAAAATAGAATGTGTGAATGCAGGAATATAGCACCAAAAATTTTATGACCTGTGGGTCGTAAGGCATAGTTTGGGTGCTTTTTCTCAATGACAACAAAAGCTACTGTGACTGAATTACCCAGTGCAAATCCTCCAATGAAAACATGTGGTGCTTGTGGTAAGTATATCCAGATAAATAACACTGCTCACTCAATTTATTAGTAACCCTATTTCATATTACACAGTTGATACATTATGGCTTGTGGAACCATGATTTTCTCAGTGAAATGGGAAAAAACAGCTCTGAACAAGTGTTGCTAAAATCCAGAGCCCAAAATGGAGATTACATTCTGTCTATGCAATATAATTCCGTGACTTTGCTTGGAAAGGATATATTTGTTCACGTCTTTTCACAAAACTGAGTGCAACTGCAGCATACTGTGTGTTATCCCAGAAATAGCAACATTTCAGTGCTAGAAAAAATTATTCCTGTATGTAAAAAGTTGTAGTTGCAGAATTACTGAGAGAAGAAAGAGGCTTTACATATATCACGTACATGATACATACAAATACATATTATTGTGCCACATAATGACAATATAATAGCTGCTATCTCAGAAGAGTGTATGCAAGGTAACTGCAGTAAAATACGTCAGATCTGGCTAATATAAATCTTGCCTTCCTTGAGTTTTGGAGACTAATCCATGACCTTTCAGGTTTGGAATTCAAAAAGTTGTTGGAACCAGCATAAAGAGAAGTTGGGAAAAAAATACAAAGAAGTTCAAGCTATCTTGGGTAAAACTGAATGGAGTATTTGGAAAAGAACATTAAAAATAATGCTTCTTTCTGTTGGAGAACAGCTTGCAGAGAGCAAGGCCATGGGTCTCTGCAGAAGCTGATTGCAGCCATCTGAGGTAAACAAAGGAAAAAACCCAGGGTACAGTTATGCTAACAACAGACTGTTATGTTAACAAAGAGAGAAACTGAGGTACATTATGACCTTGTATATGATAAAGGAACGGCCCTGGGAGAAAAAACAGGTTCAGAAGAGGGAAGATGTTGTGACATACCTGAAATGCCACAAGGGGCTGGGATATTATAATGTAGCTTTTTACATGTATCCAATAGATTTGTGAGTAGTATGCATGATTATTGTAGAGTGCTTATATAAGGTGTGATTTCTTTCAATAAAGTTGAAGCTTGCTCTATCATTCACATTGAATCGGCTGCTTGCTTCCACCGCCCGCCGCATCTTTCCTGCATTTTGAAATCTGCTTTGTCATGGATCTGTATTTTTGCATTGAAAATCATACTTTTCATCAATGGCTCAAACACTGTTGCTCTACTGCCTTTGCAAGTAATGAAGAACAAAATTATCTGTATTTCAGAAATATGAAAACAGCACTCTAACATTACCCAAGGAAGTTATCATGTGACATCTGGCAAACAGGATACCTGACAAAATCAGGACAAATCTTAGAGAGAAGTCATGGCAGACCCTTGTTTGTCCCATGGCATGTTTCCAGCTGCACAAGGACTCCCATGGGTGCAAGGCAAACACTGACGGCGATCCCCTCTATATCAGAATGCACAGTGGTAGTGGTCTCTGCCCACTCCCGAAACAGGGGTCCTTACCTCTCTGGGCAGCACTGCTGCATGCATTCTACTCATTTAGCCATTCACTAAATTCTTCAGTGCGACCCTTAGCACATCCCAACCTACTGCAAAATACTGAAGACTAGGAATGACTTATTATATTAAAGAGCAAATGAAGTAGAAAGGAAGATCAGAGGAAAAACATCCTTAAAACATCTTTACTTTGTATCAACCTGTTGGAGTGAATGGAGCAGACAAATAGTAGACAGAAGCCAAAGGGAAGCCAAAAAAAAAGCTGAAATGATGTTGCGAAATTGTACCAATAGTAATGTTGCCATTATGTCACAACAGAAAGTGCAAGAAGTGGGGAATGGAAGTAAATGGTCAATCTTGTAGGTGGTCTGAATGAACAACTTCTTTATTTAGACAGATGTGTAGAATGAAGTTAACCGTTCCTACTGTTTATTCTGAAGAGTATCAAGTTCTATGCAAAAAGTATGAGTTTTTGTTGTAGTTGAAATTATTAAAGAACTGGATCATTGTGGCAGGAAGACTACAAGGTACGTCAACAGAATGGCTAAAACCTGTTTAGGCATATCAGAGTCACAAATTATTCTTTTAGGAATAGGCCACATTTCACTGTAACTTACTACATGTATTTAGGTGAAATCCATAGCCTCTGAAGGAGGACTAGAATGAAAGGCCCCATCCTTTGCAGGATTGTAGCTTGCATGCACAAAAATTACTGGGCAAGTGCACAAAATTATGCGCTACCCTGGTTGCAGCTATGAAATATGTGAAATAGCTGTAGCCTTGAAGAGCTGGGATGTTCCCAGTGCAAGATCATGGTCTGATGGACCTCTGCAGTAGGCTGATCCAGCAGTTCTCCGGTTTCCATGTTCAGAAGTCTGTCAGTGCACTCTATGAAATAATGCTTGCCTAGATTTCTTGCTTCCTATTCTCTATGCAGTAGCAATATGTCATTTCTATTGTAGCATGCTCAAGAGAACATGAGGACCCATGTAAAATAATCAGCAGTGTTAAATCCTAAAGAACTAGCAGAGCTAGGCAACCTCTGCAAAGTATTTTAAGGCATGTCTTAAAGCTAGATGAGAGTATCATGAAATATCTACTTGCTGTTGGGTTCCCAGAGACAGATTTAGATTATTCAGCCAGGGGGGAAAACAAAAAAAAACCCCACCCTTTGCTCTAGAGCACCCCCATGTCTTTCTGCTACCCAAGTAGCTAGAATGGAACAGTGTGTGACCTACAGCCCCTCAGTATTTCCCTCCTCTGTGGTTTCAGACAAGACTAACACCTGGCACACAAGCCAGCTGATGGTCTTCCAGCTGGGCCACAGACAGGGTGTGCTGACAGGGCAGACAGGTTTTGGGCAGCCTGCAGCCAGGCTGAACATAGGTGTTACAGCAGCCAACACCACCCTGCAGGAACTCTCAGCTGCCCTCCAAATAAAGCAGATACTAGTATACATACAGTCACTCAAAAATCACAGCTTGATTCGCCCTGCCCTTAAGTCAAGAGTAAGCTCTAAAACTGGCTTGAAAAGAAACGTATGTTGAGCCTCCGGACTGCAGAGCTGCTCAGGCTGGTGTGATAGGAGATAAAGTGTATTTTGTCCCTAGAAGCCAAATGTAATTCTGTAACTTGTAGTTCTTCAACAAGAATTAAAAACCTGGAGAACTCACCTCCTGAAACCCAAACTACACCCTGGATCAACAGACCAGTCTTCTCTCTCTTGTTCGAAAGGATTCAAAACTGCTCACAGGAAGCTCAAAACTACCATCTGATGTCAATTCACATTGTCCTAATATTGTTTTTGCTGCTGCTGCTGCTGCTGTTTTAATCACACATCCAGCTTTGTGGTACAATGAGTATCATTGCTTTCAACGTTTTTATTATCATTTAGTGCTGAATTTTAAGTGTCATCCTAATTAGTAAACAGGATCTAATTACTTAAAACTGCCTATTTTCTCCCCAACAGTAGAGAAACAATCATTTATTGCAAAACTATGTGTTTTTTCAGAGAAAATTTCAGGATAAGTTTATCCAAAATCATTAATTTCTAATTTATTTTTTTAATAGTCAATCAGAAATTAATTTTTTCCCCATTTCATTCTCACTGAAGTTAAATATTTTTCCTTTTTTTTTTACTTCTAACTTATTTTTCCACTGAATAAAAATGGGAAAATTACTCTGATTTAAAAAAAAAACAAACAAACAAAACTTTTTCACTGGGAACTAAAGCAAAATGTTACTTGGTGTTATTTTTCTCTCACTTCAAGAAAGAAAGTTGAAAGTGAGAAAAAATACTATTTTTAAAAGCAATAGTGTTGCTTTCCTCTTTTTTTTTCTTCAATATTTAACTGTTCTATGGAGAAAGTGGGATGAGTGGGAAGCAACTGAAATACTGACTGAAATGGATACTTCACCACAAACAAATAAAAACTTTCTTTCTTTTGCTATTTAAAAGTAATAATTAAAATTGAAGTAATATAATTTATTAGAAATGAATGTCAAACAAGCAATTTTTATTTTGCGTGCAGTTAAATATAAAGCTTGCCATCTTAAAAAGTCAAGTAAGCATTTCGCCTCTTAAAGAGTCTCTCCCAGAGTTCAAGTCCCTGGCTGCTTACTCAGGCACAGCTCACCCTGGTGGCCCTGGTTTTTGCCGTATCAGTGCTGCAGGAGAAGCTCCTCTAGCACCGCCAGCTTGAGGATGTCAGGGATGAGGATACCTCCCTGCCTAAAAAAATGGGGGAAGGCAAGAGCTGTCTTTAGGAATCAAACAGACAGTTTTTGCAGGGGTGTGCCGGGGTCCTGACATCATGGCCAGAGGCTGCAGGATAACATGTCTGTTCTGCTGGGGTTGGGGAGATGTTCTGACTGTCCCTCTGTGCCTACAATGCTGTTGCATGCTCTGCTGGGTTGCCCTAAGGGACCCCTGGATGTAAAGGCTAGACCATGTGAGGATGATGGAGCTGCTGACTGCAGGAAATGGGGAGTTTGGGGTCACACATGGGGGACTGAGAGTATTGAGAGTGACAGGAGGTCACATTCGGAAGGCATCAGGTAAGGTACATAATGTTATGGGTGTTATTTGCTGTAATATCGGTGGCATATTCTTGACTTCATCATGCATCAGGAAACACTTTTTCACTGTGAGGGTGTGAGAACACCGGCACAGGTTGCCCAGAGATGGTGGAGCCTCCATCATCCATGGAGATACTCAAAGCTGACTGAACACAGCTCTGAGCAACCTACTGTAGGTGGCCCTGCTTGAGCAGGGGGATTAGACAAGATGACCTCCAGAGGCCACTTCCAACCTCAGCCATTCTGTGATTCTGTCCCCTCTGGTGCAGACTGGCAAGGTTTAATCTCTAAAATACATTATGCCTTACTGCCTCTTCCTATGAAAACCTATCCATTTTAGGAACCTGCTTCACAACAGACACATTGTGCACTCTCAGTGAAGACAGCCTTCTGAACCACTTCACTTTCAGTAAAGTTCTTAAATTGGTCTGAAGTAATGCACATGGATATGTATTTCTTTTATGCTAGGGATGGCATTTGACCTCAGACAAAGGGCCAGCCTAAGAGTTTGTGTATCACTGAAACCTTGTTTAAAACTTGAAGAGAGGACTTGAATGAAACCTGAATATTAGTAGGTAACAAATGGCACACACCACCAAGAAATATGTTCTAGTTTTAGACTTCAAGCACTTTATTTAAAACTGCCTGTCTATTTTAAAGAAATAACAGATCTGTAAGAAAAATACAGCTCTACATGTAATGTTTGACTATATTCAGTTGGGGGACACCAATTTGGTATAGAACATACTAAAAGAACAAAACCAAACTGAAACAAAGTGAACAAAAGCCAGACAACAGTAAGTATCAATCATTGTGTCATAGTCTGCATGAGTTTTGCTGTTTCTCCTACTGAAGTATCTGTGTGATTTAGTTGCAGCTAGGAAGCTGGCATTACTTTCTAACAGTGAGGGTCACATGACACTCAGTCAGCTTTATACATCACATCTCCACATTTCACCCAGCAGTGGATCTGTTGATATGCTCCATACTGCAGAATATAAATGGGTTTCCAGATAGGGAAAGATGATGACAAACAGAATTACCTGAGTGAGATACCAACAGGGCAAGTCACAGCATGAACACTGACCATGGAGCTGGGAACCTGCAGCTTCCTCAGAGGAAGTTAAAGCATCTTTTCTTGTCTAACCTCCATCTCAGATGAAGCAGCATATGCTTGTGAATAGATAAGAGCAGAGGTCTGCATCTCTTGAGGAGTTTAGTGTAAGACCATTTTCTTCCAAAGGCAGCCTCTTGTCCTTAGGGTTTTAATGTGTGAGACATCTCCAATCACAAGACAGTTTGACTGTAACAGTTCACCTTTCTATTTTCTAGCTGCATATTATTTTACAGTGCAATACCGAGGACTACCTCAGCAGGCTACTTCAAACATCTGTATTACCTACTTCCATGTAAGCATTTTCTTCTTTCATACAATACATCCTTTTCACCTCTTACTTTTCAAATTCATGGGCATTTTTCCAGTTATCTATGTTTTCATTTTTTCTTAAAATAAGAAAGTGCTAAAAAGCACATATAATTTTGTGTACTGGTATGCGTTTCTCAGAGTTAATGCATTTAATCTGCTGTGCTTGTGAGGAAAGAAATTGTTTTACCTCTACGTCTGGGAACCACTACCAGTCTATACTGCAACCAGTCAGCAAGTCCCCTTGGCAAGCATGCTCCAGAGACCAGCTGCCCTTGTTGGTGATTGAAATAAAGGCATGCCCCAAAGCTACATATTGCAGTGAGAGAAGCCAGAAGCTGGCTTTCTCAAGGGAGCACCATGTGGCAAGTCTTGAGGGTATCGATAATCAGAATAGATTATTAGGGTGGGGGTCTTAAAGGACACAGGGGACTGGACATTATTTCTAGGCAATCATCTCTACTACTGCTAGGATCAGCAAGGAAACACCGAAGTCACAGCTGGGCTCACATGAGCAGTGGTACCCAAGGAGCAACACTCTGTACCTATGAATACCTCACCAACTTTAGAACTGCTGGTAGTTCTGCATCTACGCTGTTGCATCTGTTCTGTCAGCTCTAGTGAAGAATGTGCACCACTGCTCTTTACCCCTGTCATCTCAGCCACCTGACATGGCTGTAAAAATGCTTGTCTGCACCCTACAACCTTCAGACTAATGGCAGCTCAGAAAAATAATCTACTTTGGATGCAACATCCAAATGCATCATGCCATATTAGCCAAAGCTCTCGGTGCTGTATTTGCGGAGCAGAACTATTTGTACTAAAAACACTAGGTGCTATAGGCAGATACAACGTTACAGATCAGCACCTACAACAATGTTATTTCAATCTTCATGGGTGCCTTTAGATAAGCAAGACAAATAACTTAGCGGTGACAACCTGAAATGTATGTTAATTAGAAAGAGTCTAATGTGCCCTGGAACAAAGTAGGTACTCTAAGAGAACAGGACTGATGTATTGGTTCATCCAGGCAAGCCCTCTGTGTTTCTGAGCAGCAGATGGTCAATTTAAGCAGTCAGTACTGGAAGGAGCTGCACACACAGGAAGCGTCTCCTGGGTCAGGGATAAGCGGTTATCTTAAAATCCAGGCTGTAAAAAATTTATGCCCTTTCCTGGGTCACAGCGAGATTTCTTACACACCGTTTTTGCCATATAAACAAGGGGCTTAGTGTAAACCTGTGCCTTGCTTCTGTCAGTAAAGTGAGAGGAACATCTCAGAGGCTGATTTATCTGACTGCTCTATCCCATTTTAGGAGAGGATGTAAGTTTTAGGAGGTGATTATCTCTTGAGTGGGTCTTGGTGAGTACTGGGGAGCAGATGTCTAACTTTTACGTGGAGAGGAACGAAACCTTTGGTTTTGTAATTGTAGATGTTTTCTGACACCATTGCTCCCTGGAGTTGCTTGAGCCTGGCCAAAATTAGTTAGCCAAAGCCCGTTGAACTTCCGGAGCCTTAAGAGTATGGGTTTTGGCAGCATGTCCAAAACCAGGGCTTTTCTGGTGTAAGTCGTATATCCACAGGCCTTCAATATGTGCAGAAAGGCTGTGTTTGAAGTACCTGTTTATATAAACTGCTTTCAAATGAAAAAAGGCAGCAAGTATATTCAGATTGCTGGCTGCATGTGTGGGGGAAGTATGACTCAAATTCTGCTGCAGTGTTACAGCGAGGTGCAGGAGACAGGTCCTTCGACCTTGGTCAGTGGTGCTGCTTTTTCACCGTCGACTTCAGGGGTGCAGCTGGAGCCCCGATGCCGGCTTTCCCCGAGGAGCTCCCCAGCTCTGCCCGGGCATCCTCTGCGGCTCCTCACCGCCGTGCTTTAAGGCCGGGACGCCGGGCGGGCCTCGGGAGCCGCGGCACCAGCCCCAGACCCCGGGATCGAGCAGTTCAGCTGGGCAACGCCCGGGAGGCCACGGACGCCGCGACCGGCGCCGCCCGAGAGGTGCCGCGGTCGGGGCCGGCAGCCTGGGCGCACCCCGCGGCGTCCCCTCGGGGCGTTGTTCGCCCCCCGCGTCCTTTCTGCTTCCGGGGGCCGCCGCGGGGAGGATTTGCCGCAGATGACATCAGCCGTGGATGCTGGAAACGCGGCGGCGGCGCGGGGATGCGCCGGCTCCCCCCCTTCCTCCTCCTCCTCCTCCTCCTCGCCAGGTCCCTGCCCTGCATCGTCTCCGTATAAAAGCGCCGCCGCCTCCCCGCCCGCCCTCACTCCCTCCCTGCCGCCTGCGGAGCCGCCGCCGAGCGGCCCTTCTCCCCTCAGCGCCCCGGAGCCGCGGGGCGGAGCGGGGCGGCGGCGATGGCCACCGTGGTGGTGGAAGTGGACTCGGAGCCCTCCTGCAGCATCCCCAACCCCACCTCCCCCTCGCCCAGCCTCTCCCACCGCTTCCTGGACAGCAAGTTCTACCTGCTGGTGGTCATCGGCGAGCTGGTGACCGAGGAGCACCTGCGGCGGGCCATCGCCAACATCGAGCGAGGTGAGGCAGCGGGGAGCGGAGACACCGCCGGCAGCGCCGCGGCGCCACCCTCGCCGGCGCCTTGCCCCTCCTCGGGCGCAGACCCCCACGCACCCCCACCCCACGCAGGGCTCGGGCACACGAGCCGCCAGGACGCGGTCTCCGGCCCTTTCCTCCGCGGGGGTCCCGCCGCAGCCGCAGCCGCCGGCGCCCACCGCCCCTCCTCCGCCGGTGGGGTGCGGACGCTGCGGAGCAGCGGGTGCGGGCCGGGCCCCGCTGCCGCCCGCGCAGAGAGCCGCCGCGGGCTGGTGGCCCGCCGGGTCAGCCCGGCGGCGAGCGCCCTGCCCGCCCGAGGGGCCGGGGCCGGGGCGGGAGCGCAGCCCCCCGGCCTGCGGCCGCCGCCGAGCCCTCTGCCCGGAGACACCGGCGGTGGGCGTGGCGCAGTCCGCAGTGCGGTCCCTATGGCAGCCCGGAGCGGACAAAGGGCGGCCGCCGCGCCGGCGGGGGGGATGCGGCTGCCGGGGGGGGATGCGGCTGCCGTGGCGGGGGATGCGGCTGCGGGGCGGCTGCTCCCCGCAAACCCCCGTCCGCCGCCGCCAAACGGAACCGGCGGCGTTCGGGGCGTTTTCCTCCTCGGCGGCAAAGACTGCCCGAGAGGGAGCGCAGCCCTGCCTTTGTGTCTAACTTTGGGCGGTGAGACTTCTCTCTTGGCTGTAGAATTTTTTCAGGACCCAAGCTTTATATGCGCATTGTTTCTGTTTCAATAAAGACAAAACCTATGCGTAACAAGGCTAATACCTGAGTGCTCAGCTTCATTATTGTCCTGCCACGGGCTGCTTTGACTCCCTGTTTATTTGTCCTTTTTCTAAGATGGCCATACAGGAAGGTATTGCAAGTGAAATGACAGTTTTATTAAAAGTTCTTGGTGTGGTTTATGATACAATAGATTGCAGTATACGTGCAGCGGGGGGGGGGGGGGGGGGGGGGGAAGCCCTCTTGCAGTACTACTGTTACGAAGCACAAAGAAAATTATCGCCAGACCCCATAGTTTGTTAAACTCAACTGATACCTGATTTTGTAACATATATTTGTGTTCTGTGATGGTGAAAGCAGAGATTTTAGAAACGTGCCATTGTTAGAGGAGAGGAAGAGACCCTGCAACAGGGAACTGGTAGCAGCCTTGTCATGTAGGTGTGGTTCAGCAGTCCAGCTAGGACTTCATTTGTCTCTATTGTTGCTTTCTCAAGCATTGTTGCTTTAGCTGGCTGTTTCTGGTGATTATTTTTCACGGCTGTTTGTGGTAAAGGGCTGCCTCATCACAGCTAACCGGCTTCACCACGACCTGTTCATCCTTATTGCTACCATTGTCTCCTGGAGAGAACTACTGAGGCAGATGCTTTGTCATTCAGAGCCTCTTCAGCATTGCACTTTCCTAATTCTACCTAATTTTCCGTTGTGTCACAAGTGAATTGGCTGCATTTTAATTAAATTATTAAAAATTATAGAGCAAATGGATAAAACTTCTGCCCTCCAGGCAGCTGATGTCATCCTTCCTCTGAAGAAATGCTCTTAAGTCTCTTCTTGAAGCTTCTATTGTACAGTTGCTGCTGCATAGCTCTGTTGCTGCTACCTCCTGCCACTAAGCATAACACCCATTTACAGTTTTAAATGTTCAGAGGAAATGCTTAGGCCTTTTAATTCATCATTTTGGATTAGAAGTCACCTCACTGCTCCTGGTGTCAAAAGATCTGATTGAGATTTTGCCTGCTAGGAAAAACCGTGATCAAATTTTGAGGTGCATTGTTCTGGATGAGTACACTGGGAGTCTGAAGCTCTGTCTGCATGAGGCAAATATGGGCTCGACTAATCTCTTTCTCTTTGGGAAGTGTGCTGTAGTCTGGAAAAACCTGCTGCTTTCAACATTTATTTTCAACGGAGCCTTAAATGCATTTTGGGTTCTTGATAACTGTGCTTCAGTGTCTTGTCTGGTACATCTCCCGAGTACCATCACTGAAAAGTGTGGATTCATGCGCCAAACTGCAGAGCAACGTGTCAAAGAAAACATCTGCTGATAACACATCAGTGGTGTGATGCTACGCAACCTGGTGGAATGCAGAGTCATTTCTTAATATATCATGAGAAGGAAATGGCGTGGTGAGATGCATTTTCAGTAACTACGTTTGGGATGTGACTTTGCTAAGGGGACAATCCTCCAGCCCACCATCCACCAAAAAAAGAGGGCAGTGAAGAGAAAGCTTCAAGATTTTTCCACTGATTTGGCAGATGCCCTGCTGGGTGTGCCCTGCTTGCTCTCTGATTAGTCCTGTGTCTAGTGGCGCTGTACTCCTAAGTCTGCAGAAAGAAAGAAATAGCTCCAGTTCAGCCATGCTTCTAGTAGTTACGTTCAAGCTGTTAATGATCTACATCATTGGACTGACCTTGGATTTTAGTTCCAGATTTACCTCCGTTCTACCCAAACCTGCTTTGGTTATATAATGTATATAATACATTATGCTACTTTATAATGTACATGCGTAATTTTTGCATCCAGACTGCTGAATCATGCAGCTGCAGATTTGGGATACTCTATCCAAATCCCAGTTTCAGCTTCTAGGACTACTGGGCATATGGGACATCTAGGCTTTTTTGTTGCCATTTTAAGCTATTTATTTTGTGTTGAGTCCTGTATTTTGGACATTACCTGGCTCAGCAGTCTTGACTACACCTAGTCAGAATCTTAACCCTACAGCAAATTTGGATACATGACAAAAGCAGCTAGGGATGGTGGACAGGCCCTATCATCATCAGCACTGCTGAATCATAGTCCATATTGCTCAACTGACCTCCAGAAAGCTTTGTAGTCTCCCTGCAGAAGCTTGCTGTCAGAGGCCAGTGAGCTGTTTATCTTCTAGCTTCTTCAAGTTCAGTGTTAATTCAATACACTTCAGCTTCATGACTGATGTCAGTTTACTAGTCATAGTTTTCATATGCACTGTACGTGGATGGTATTATCATCTTTACTTTCTTGCTCTCAAATATTCCAACACCTGGATAACATTAAAGCCTGCTGAGCTGTATTTGTCTGCCAGAACTATGCCCCAAGAATGTACCATATGGCCAAGAGATTCCTGAGAAATGAGAATAAGGATACGTGCAGAAAAGACTCACTGCTTATGCCTCTGAACAGCGATGTATCAGTCAGGAAGTGAAGGTGGCTGGTTATAGCTCAGTTGTTTTTCTCTTGAGTGGTTATGAAACACAGGCAATACTATATTTTCAAATCTTTTTAGAGTTTCAAATGGCAGCTACTTAATAGCTGGTAGCATAGCCCAGTAGTAAGCATGCACCTACCTGGACAGGGATGCTGAGAAGGAAAAGCCCTGGATGAATTCTCCCTGAAAAGGCTTCAGGCTCTTGAAATCCAGATGTTTATATTTGCATGGAGAACCTACTTAGAGCTGCAATGGGAGATCGGCACTGCATATCTAATTTCTCTGCTCTTCCCCCTCTTTCTCCTCATCCTTCAGCCCTACAACATGGCTTCTGCCAGCATGAGTCCTGATACTTCTGCTGCTTTGAAAGAGAGTATAGCATGGGAGGTATTACTGACAGTAACATTCACAGCCTGAAACTCTGACAGAGTTACCAGCAGGAGTGTTTAGTGTTAGTCTCACAGTGCGGGGTTGGCTACACATGTCTTCAGGCATCTCCTTGCCAAGCCCCAAAGTAATTTAACTCAACGATTTCATGCAAAGACACGGCCAAGCAAGTGGGGAGGGGCCACCAGACACTTCCCTGCCTGCAGTCCCTTCTGTGTTTGCCAGCTAATTTGTGTAAGTCTAATGATGTTCCTTTAGGAAAAAAAGAAATCACTGTAACAAAAATCGCAACAGTGCAACTTAACTGTAGTGCAACTGCCTGCTCATTGTTTTTCAAAAGGAGAAGATTTTTCAGAACAATTTCAAATCAAGAAAATTATAGAAAAATGTTAAGCATGTTCTCCTGTGAGTTTTTTTGTTTGTTTGGAGTTTTTTGGTTTTTTTTTTTTTTTTTTTGTTTTGTTTTTTGGTTTTTTTTTTTTAATTGAGATTTTTTTTTTGTTTGGTTGGTTGTTTTTTATTTAGTCATCAAAATCTGATGGAAGGAAATTTGTCTTTTGGCTACAATGTTGGGGTTTTTTTCCTGGTCAAATTTCAGTCCATAAAAATATTTTTTGGAATAATACATTTTTTATTCATATATCTGTCAATTGGCTCACTTTCTAAGTAGCTGGGGGGAAAAATGGTAGGGACAAGAGATCTGCTATTTAGTTTTTAAAAGAAAAGAAGACCAAGCATAGCATTTTCTAATCTCAAAAGCAGAATTTTGATACTTCATAAATAAAAGATCACTTCAATTTTAATTTACAGTATGGGATACTTCAAAGCTTTTGAATGAAGAAGTCAGTAATTTAATACTTTGTATTTACATATTAATTTGCAACATGCGAGGTGATGCTGTCTTTTTTTTCTCAGAGGGACAAATACAACAGTCCTGCAATGTGACTGAAGTGTCCTCTGATTGATTCACTCTTTCAGTTTGGTAAATGTGGTTTAAACCCTGCTGCCAGCCAAACACCACACAGCTGCTTCCTAACCATCCCCCACCCCAGGGAATGGGGAGGAGAATTGGAGTCGTAAGGGTAAGGAGAGTTGTAGGTTGAGATAAAAAACACTTTAATAATAGAAATAAAATAAAAATAATAATTATAATAGCAATAATAGAAAATACAAATCATGTAATAATAGAAAATTACAATGCATAATACACAACATGATTGCTCACCACCTGCTAGCCATCCCAGAGAAGCAAAAATGCTGAAACTGCAATTCCAGAAGCGAGAGGGAGCTTCCCAGTCAACTCTCATCCATATACTGAACATGCGGTTGTATCATGTGGAATATTCTATTGGCCAATTTGGGTCCATTGTTGTGGCTGTGCTCCCTCCCTGATTCTTATGTACCTGTGCGTTAGCAGGATGTGGGAATCTTGATTTCTTAGCAACAACTAAAACCATCAGCATATTATCAACATTTTTCTAATTCAAATCCCAAACTGAATCCAAAACACATCACTATTCTAGCTTCTAAGAGGAAAATACTAGCTTTATTCCAGCCAAAACCAGGACAGTAAATCAGTGTATTTCTATTTTTAAAGTCAATTCAGGGACATCAGTAACTTTTCATAATGTGGCTACTAGGATATGGGACCAGCAGTCCTAAAGCAGGGGCTTTAAAGGATGGTCATCCTTTGGAAAGGCAGATTTTCTCTTGCCACTCACTGATTCCTGTCCAGAGTGCTCCTTCCGAGCATTCAACACTTTCCAAAAAATTGCTGTGTGCCTTGAAAGGAGGAGAGGCTGGGTTTAGAATTTAGAAATACACAAATAGCATGAATGCAAATTGAGAAATATTCAGTGACAACTTCCAGCGCTCATGTATCAAACTAGATGTGTTTTGTATTTTTAATTTTAGGAATCCGATCATGGGACACAAACTTGATTGAATGCAACTTGGATCAAGAACTGAAACTTTTTGTGTCTCGCCATTCAGCTCGATTCTCTCCTGAAGTTCGAGGTAAGTTTTTGGTGGTGTTTGACAGAGGTTGGTTTTGTTCGTTTGGGGTTTTTTTAAGAGCAGAATTAATAAATACACTTTGGAATTGTATTCATTTATGATTGTTTACAATGAGTCATTTTTTTCCTTTATTTTAAAATCTGGTTTGAAAATTATAATTTGTTTTAACTTTCTCACAGCTTAACTTGGAAATAATCAGCCTTTTAGTTACATGTATA